>NW_027669830.1:0-634253 GCF_964146895.1 Miniopterus schreibersii | reverse complement strand
CTCCTTTCCCAAAGACACGCAAACACATCTTTTTGAGAAAGTCCTACTTCAGGTCACTTGGAAATGTAAGGGTTTCATCGAGAACATGAGGACAATCATGCTTTTGCACTCTCCACCAATAGAAATGTACTTTTGTACATACCCGTCTGAATTTCACCGCAAAATGCTCTTCTTTTCAGGTTTGTTGAAAGTTCTCAACACATTAGGAGAAAGAGCGTGTTTGATCAAGAGTGATGCAGTGTGCGTTTTCCTGGATTTCAAGTGATTTGGGAAACATACTCCTTATTTTTCCACATTGTGTAAGAAACAACATGAGGCTTGCAAGAGATTGAAACAATGCATCCCAAAACGTATTCCAGCAGCGAAAACACACGTTTCTACAAAGACTTTGAAGGAGCAAGCAAAAGCCTAGTGGCTGAGTATTCCTTCAGATAGAAACACATGCTTTTCATCCTTATGGAGTGAGTTTTGTGCCAGGAATTCATATGCATTTTGTACTGTGCAGAATGTAGCTACCTGCTCGGGAGTTGTGTCATAGAAGCACCTTTCCCGCAGGAGCTTATTGCAACATTCATTGTTTGGCTAAGTTCTTTAGGGGTGGTTTTGGAAGGTCTTTCAACTTTGGCCAAATCCCGTTCCTACGAAATTTTTTCACAGCGCTGATTCCAGTGTCCAAAAAGAGCTGCTGCTTGAAACTGTCCACATGCACATCTCCCTTACTGGTGTGTTCGTTTTACTACCTGGATTTTGGTTTCCTCTTCTTTCTTTGAAATGACAAGCCTTCTTTCTGCACGCTACACACACCTTGTAGCAGTTTCAGTTTGAAGCATGTTGGGGCTCTCAAAACGCTGTGTAACCTAGGTAGAGTGTGTCACTCTCCAGCACTGAATACACAACTTAGGGCTCCTTTCACCACAGACACGCAAACACATCTTTTTGTGAAAGTCCTACTTGAGGTCACTTGGAAATGTAATGGTTTCATCGAGAACTTGAAGTCAATCATGCTTTTCCACTCTGCAACCAACAGAAATGTACTTTTGTACATACCCGTCTGAATTTCACCGCAAAATGCCCTTCTTTTCTGGTTTGTTGAAAGTTCTCAACACATTAGGAGAAAGAGCGTGTTTGAGCAAGAGTGATGCAGTGTGCGTTTTCCTGGATATCAAGTGATTTGGGAAACATACTCCTTATTTTTCCACATTGTGTAAGAAACAATATGAGGCTTGCAAGAGATTGAAACAATGCATCCCAAAACGTATTCCAGCAGCGAAAACACAAGTTTCTAAAAAGACTTTGAAGGAGCAAGCAAAAGCCTAGTGGCTGAGTGTTCTTTCAGAGAGAAACACATGCTTTTCATCCTTATGGAGTGAGTTTTGTGCCAGGAATTCATATGCATTTTGTACTGTGCAGAATGTAGCTACCTGCTCGGGAGTTGTGTCATAGAAGCACCTTTGCTGCAGGAGCTTATTGCAACATTCATTGTTTGGCTAAGTTCTTTAGGGGTGGTTTTGGAAGGTCTTTCAACTTTGGCCAAATCCCGCTTCGTACGAAATTTTTTCACAGCGCTGTTTCCAGTGTCCAAAAAGAGCTGCTGCTTGAAACTGTCCACATGCACATCTCCCTTACTGGTGTGTTCGTTTACCTACCTGGATTTTGGTTTCCTCTTCTTTCTTTGAAATGAGAAGCCTTCTTTCTGCACGCTACACACACCTTGTAGCAGTTTCAGTTTGAAGCATGTTGTTGCTCTCCAAACGGTGTGTAACCTAGGTAGAGTGTGTCACTCTCCAGCACTGAATACACAACTTAGAGCTCCTTTCACCACAGACACGCAAACACATCTTTTTGTGAAAGTCCTACTTCAGGTCACTTGGAAATGTAAGGGTTTCATCGAGAACTTGAAGTCAATCATGCTTTTGCAATCTGCAACCAACAGAAATGTACTTTTGTACATACCCGTCTGAATTTCACCGCAAAATGTCCTTCTTTTCTGGTTTGTTGAAAGTTCTCAACACATTAGGAGAAAGAGCGTGTTTGAGCAAGAGTGATGCAGTGTGCGTTTTCCTGGATTTCAAGTGATTGGGGAAACATACTCCTTATTTTTCCACATTGTGTAAGAAACAACATGAGGCTTGCAAGAGATTGAAACAATGCATCCCAAAACGTATTCCAGCAGCGAAAACACACGTTTCTAAAAAGAATTTGAATTAGGAAGCAAAAGCCTAATGGCTGAGTGTTCTTTCAGAGAGAAACACATGCTTTTCATCCTTATGGAGTGAGTTTTGTGCCAGGAATTCATATGCATTTTGTACTGTGCAGAATGTAGTTACCTGCTCGGGAGTTGTGTCATAGAAGCACCTTTCCTGCAGGAGCTTATTGCAACATTCATTGTTTGGCTAAGTTCTTTAGGGGTGGTTTTGGAAGGTCTTTCAACTTTGGCTAAATCCCGCTTCGTACGAAATTTTTTCACTGCGCTGTTTCCAGTGTCCAAAAAGAGCTGCTGTTTGAAACTGTCCACATGCACATCTCCCTTACTGGTGTGTTCGTTTCACTACCTGGATTTTGGTTTCCTCTTCTTTCTTTGAAATGAAAAGCCTTCTTTCTGCACGCTACACACACCTTGTAGCAGTTTCAGTTTGAAGCATATTGGTGCTCTCAAAACGCTGTGTAACCTAGGTAGAGTGTGTCACTCTCCAGCACTGAATACACAACTTAGAGCTCCTTTCACCACAGACACGCAAACACATCTTTTTGTGAAAGTCGTACTTCAGGTCACTTGGAAATGTAAGGGTTTCATCGAGAACTTGAAGTCAATCATGCTTTTGCACACTGCAACGAAGAGAAATATACTTTTGTACATACCCGTCTGAATTTCACCGCAAAATGCCCTTCTTTTCTGGTTTGTTGAAAGTTCTCACCACATTAGGAGAAAGAGTGTGTTTGAGAAAGAGTGATGCAGTGTGCGTTTTCCTGGATTCCAAGTGATTTGGGAAACATACTCCTTATTTTTCCACATTGTGTAAGAAAAAACATGAGGCTTGCAAGAGATTGAAACAATGCATCCCAAAACGTATTCCAGCAGCGAAAACACACGTTTCTACAAAGACTTTGAAGGAGCAAGCAAAAGCCTAGTGGCTGAGTGTTCTTTCAGAGAGAAACACATGCTTTTCATCCTTATGCAGTGAGTTTTGTGACAGGAATTCATATGCATTTTGTATTGTGCAGAATGTAGCTACCTGCTCGGGAGTTGTGTCATAGAAGCACCTTTGCTGCAGGAGCTTATTGCAACATTCATTGTTTGGCTAAGTTCTTTAGGGGTGGTTTTGGAAGGTCTTTCAACATTGGCCAAATCCCCCTTTGTACGAAATTTTTTCACAGCGCTGTTTCCATTGTCCAAAAAGAGCTGCTCCTTGAAACTGTCCACATGCACATCTCCCTTACTGGTGTGTTCGTTTTACTACCTGGGTTTTGGTTTCATCTTCTTTCTTTGAAATGACAAGCCTTCTTTCTGCACGCTACACACACCTAGTAGCAGTTTCAGTTTGAAGCATGTTGGTGCTCTCAAAACGCTGTGTAACCTAGGTAGAGTGTGTCACTCTCCAGCACTGAATACACAACTTAGAGCTCCTTTCACCACAGACACGCAAACACATCTTTTTGAGAAAATCCTACTTCAGGTCACTTGGAAATGTAAGGGTTTCATCGAGAACATGTAGTCAATCATGCTTTTGCACTCTGCAACCAACAGAAATGTACTTTTGTACATACCCGTCTGAATTTCACCGCAAAATGCCCTTCTTTTCTGGTTTGTTGAAAGTCCTCAACACATTAGGAGAAAGAGCGTGTTTGAGCAAGAGTGATGCAGTGTGCGTTTTCCTGGACTTCAAGTGATTTGGGAAACATACTCCTTATTTTTCCACATTGTGTAAGAAACAACATGAGGCTTGCAAGAGATTGAAACAATGCATCCCAAAACGTATTCCAGCAGCAAAAACACACGTTTCTACAAAGACTTTGAAGGAGCAAGCAAAAGCCTAGTGGCTGAGTGTTCCTTCAGAGAGAAACACATGCTTTTCATCCTTATGGAGTGAGTTTTGTGCTAGGAATTCATATGCATTTTGTACTGTGCAGAATGTAGCTACCTGCTCGGGAGTTGTGTCATAGAAGGACCTTTGCTGCAGGAGCTTATTGCAACATTCATTGTTTGGCTAAGTTCTTTAGGGGTGGTTTTGGAAGGTCTTTCAACTTTGGCCAAATCCCGCTTCGTACTAAATATTTTAACAGCGCTATTTCCAAGTGTCCACAAAGAGCTGCTGCTTGAAACTGTCCACATGCACATCTCCCTTACTGGTGTGTTCGTCTCACTACCTGGATTTTGGTTTCCTCTTCTTTCTTTGAAATGATAAGCCTTCTTTCTGCACGCTACACACACCTTGTAGCAGTTTCAGTTTGAAGCATATTGGTGCTCTCAAAACGCTGTGTAACCTAGGTAGAGTGTGTCACTCTCTAGCACTGAATACACAACTTAGAGCTCCTTTCACCACAGACACGCAAACACATCTTTTTGTGAAAGTCCTACTTCAGGTCACTTGGAAATGTAAGGTTTTCATCGAGAACTTGAAGTCAATCATGCTTTTGCACACTGCAACCAAGAGAAATATACTTTTGTACATACCCGTCTGAATTTCACCGCAAAATGCCCTTCTTTTCTGGTTTGTTGAAAATTCTCACCACATTAGGAGGAAGAGCGTGTTTGAGAAAGAGTGATGCAGTGTGCGTTTTCCTGGATTCCAAGTGATTTGGGAAACATACTCCTTATTTTTCCACATTGTGTAAGAAACAACATGAGGCTTGCAAGAGATTGAAACAATGCATCCCAAAACGTATTCCAGCAGCGAAAACACACGTTTCTACAAAGACTTTGAAGGAGCAAGCAAAAGCCTAGTGGCTGAGTGTTCTTTCAGAGAGAAACACATGCTTTTCATCCTTATGCAGTGAGTTTTGTGACAGGAATTCATATGCATTTTGTACTGTGCAGAATGTAGCTACCTGCTCGGGAGTTGTGTCATAGAAGCACCTTTGCTGCAGGAGCTTATTGCAACATTCATTGTTTGGCTAAGTTCTTTAGGGGTGGTTTTGGAAGGTCTTTCAACTTTGGCCAAATCCCCCTTCGTACGAAATTTTTTCACAGCGCTGTTTCCATTGTCCAAAAAGAGCTGCTGCTTGAAACTGTCCACATGCACATCTCCCTTACTGGTGTGTTCGTTTTACTACCTGGGTTTTGGTTTCCTCTTCTTTCTTTGAAATGACAAGCCTTCTTTCTCCACGCTACACACACCTAGTAGCAGTTTCAGTTTGAAGCATGTTGGTGCTCTCAAAACGCTGTGTAACCTAGGTAGAGTGTGTCACTCTCCAGCACTGAATACACAACTTAGAGCTCCTTTCACCACAGACACGCAAACACATCTTTTTGAGAAAATCCTACTTCAGGTCACTTGGAAATGTAAGGGTTTCATCGAGAACATGAAGTCAATCATGCTTTTGCACTGTGCAACCAACAGAAATGTACTTTTGTACATACCCGTCTGAATTTCACCGCAAAATGCCCTTCTTTTCTGGTTTGTTGAAAGTTCTCAACACATTAGGAGAAAGAGCGTGTTTGAGCAAGAGTGATGTAGTGTGCGTTTTCCTGGACTTCAAGTGATTTGGGAAACATACTCCTTATTTTTCCACATTGTGTAAGAAACAACATGAGGCTTGCAAGAGATTGAAACAATGGATCCCAAAACGTATTCCAGCAGCAAAAACACACGTTTCTACAAAGACTTTGAAGGAGCAAGCAAAAGCCTAGTGGCTGAGTGTTCCTTCAGAGAGAAACACATGCTTTTCATCCGTATGGAGTGAGTTTTGTGACAGGAATTCATAAGCATTTTGTACTGTGCAGAATGTAGCTACCTGCTCGGGAGTTGTGTCATAGAAGCACCTTTGCTGCAGGAGCTTATTGCAACATTCATTGTTTGGCTAAGTTCTTTAGGGGTGGTTTTGGAAGGTCTTTCAACTTTGGCCAAATCCCGCTTCGTAGGAAATTTTTTAACAGCCCTATTTCCAAGTGTCCACAAAGAGCTGCTGCCTGAAACTGTCCACATGCTCATCTCCCATACTGGTGTGCTTGTTTCACTACCTGGATTTTGGTTTCCTCTTCTTTCTTTGAAATGACAAGCCTTCTTTCTGCACGCTACACACACCTTGTCGCAGTTTCAGTTTGAAGCATGTTGGTGCTCTCAAAACGCTGTGTAACCTAGGTAGAGTGTGTCACACTCTAGCACTGAATACACAACTCAGAGCTCCTTTCCCAAAGACACGCAAACACATCTTTTTGAGAAAGTCCTACTTCAGGTCACTTGGAAATGTAAGGGTTTCATCGAGAACATGAGGACAATCATGCTTTTGCACTCTCCACCAATAGAAATGTACTTTTGTACATACCCGTCTGAATTTCACCGCAAAATGCTCTTCTTTTCAGGTTTGTTGAAAGTTCTCAACACATTAGGAGAAAGAGCGTGTTTGATCAAGAGTGATGCAGTGTGCGTTTTCCTGGATTTCAAGTGATTTGGGAAACATACTCCTTATTTTTCCACATTGTGTAAGAAACAACATGAGGCTTGCAAGAGATTGAAACAATGCATCCCAAAACGTATTCCAGCAGCGAAAACACACGTTTCTACAAAGACTTTGAAGGAGCAAGCAAAAGCCTAGTGGCTGAGTATTCCTTCAGATAGAAACACATGCTTTTCATCCTTATGGAGTGAGTTTTGTGCCAGGAATTCATATGCATTTTGTACTGTGCAGAATGTAGCTACCTGCTCGGGAGTTGTGTCATAGAAGCACCTTTCCCGCAGGAGCTTATTGCAACATTCATTGTTTGGCTAAGTTCTTTAGGGGTGGTTTTGGAAGGTCTTTCAACTTTGGCCAAATCCCGTTCCTACGAAATTTTTTCACAGCGCTGATTCCAGTGTCCAAAAAGAGCTGCTGCTTGAAACTGTCCACATGCACATCTCCCTTACTGGTGTGTTCGTTTTACTACCTGGATTTTGGTTTCCTCTTCTTTCTTTGAAATGACAAGCCTTCTTTCTGCACGCTACACACACCTTGTAGCAGTTTCAGTTTGAAGCATGTTGGTGCTCTCAAAACGCTGTGTAACCTAGGTAGAGTGTGTCACTCTCCAGCACTGAATACACAACTTAGGGCTCCTTTCACCACAGACACGCAAACACATCTTTTTGTGAAAGTCCTACTTGAGGTCACTTGGAAATGTAATGGTTTCATCGAGAACTTGAAGTCAATCATGCTTTTCCACTCTGCAACCAACAGAAATGTACTTTTGTACATACCCGTCTGAATTTCACCGCAAAATGCCCTTCTTTTCTGGTTTGTTGAAAGTTCTCAACACATTAGGAGAAAGAGCGTGTTTGAGCAAGAGTGATGCAGTGTGCGTTTTCCTGGATTTCAAGTGATTTGGGAAACATACTCCTTATTTTTCCACATTGTGTAAGAAACAATATGAGGCTTGCAAGAGATTGAAACAATGCATCCCAAAACGTATTCCAGCAGCGAAAACACAAGTTTCTAAAAAGACTTTGAAGGAGCAAGCAAAAGCCTAGTGGCTGAGTGTTCTTTCAGAGAGAAACACATGCTTTTCATCCTTATGGAGTGAGTTTTGTGCCAGGAATTCATATGCATTTTGTACTGTGCAGAATGTAGCTACCTGCTCGGGAGTTGTGTCATAGAAGCACCTTTGCTGCAGGAGCTTATTGCAACATTCATTGTTTGGCTAAGTTCTTTAGGGGTGGTTTTGGAAGGTCTTTCAACTTTGGCCAAATCCCGCTTCGTACGAAATTTTTTCACAGCGCTGTTTCCAGTGTCCAAAAAGAGCTGCTGCTTGAAACTGTCCACATGCACATCTCCCTTACTGGTGTGTTCGTTTACCTACCTGGATTTTGGTTTCCTCTTCTTTCTTTGAAATGACAAGCCTTCTTTCTGCACGCTACACACACCTTGTAGCAGTTTCAGTTTGAAGCATGTTGTTGCTCTCCAAACGGTGTGTAACCTAGGTAGAGTGTGTCACTCTCCAGCACTGAATACACAACTTAGAGCTCCTTTCACCACAGACACGCAAACACATCTTTTTGTGAAAGTCCTACTTCAGGTCACTTGGAAATGTAAGGGTTTCATCGAGAACTTGAAGTCAATCATGCTTTTGCAATCTGCAACCAACAGAAATGTACTTTTGTACATACCCGTCTGAATTTCACCGCAAAATGTCCTTCTTTTCTGGTTTGTTGAAAGTTCTCAACACATTAGGAGAAAGAGCGTGTTTGAGCAAGAGTGATGCAGTGTGCGTTTTCCTGGATTTCAAGTGATTGGGGAAACATACTCCTTATTTTTCCACATTGTGTAAGAAACAACATGAGGCTTGCAAGAGATTGAAACAATGCATCCCAAAACGTATTCCAGCAGCGAAAACACACGTTTCTAAAAAGAATTTGAATTAGGAAGCAAAAGCCTAATGGCTGAGTGTTCTTTCAGAGAGAAACACATGCTTTTCATCCTTATGGAGTGAGTTTTGTGCCAGGAATTCATATGCATTTTGTACTGTGCAGAATGTAGTTACCTGCTCGGGAGTTGTGTCATAGAAGCACCTTTCCTGCAGGAGCTTATTGCAACATTCATTGTTTGGCTAAGTTCTTTAGGGGTGGTTTTGGAAGGTCTTTCAACTTTGGCTAAATCCCGCTTCGTACGAAATTTTTTCACAGCGCTGTTTCCAGTGTCCAAAAAGAGCTGCTGTTTGAAACTGTCCACATGCACATCTCCCTTACTGGTGTGTTCGTTTCACTACCTGGATTTTGGTTTCCTCTTCTTTCTTTGAAATGAAAAGCCTTCTTTCTGCACGCTACACACACCTTGTAGCAATTTCAGTTTGAAGCATATTGGTGCTCTCAAAACGCTGTGTAACCTAGGTAGAGTGTGTCACTCTCCAGCACTGAATACACAACTTAGAGCTCCTTTCACCACAGACACGCAAACACATCTTTTTGTGAAAGTCCTACTTCAGGTCACTTGGAAATGTAAGGTTTTCATCGAGAACTTGAAGTCAATCATGCTTTTGCACACTGCAACCAAGAGAAATATACTTTTGTACATACCCGTCTGAATTTCACCGCAAAATGCCCTTCTTTTCTGGTTTGTTGAAAATTCTCACCACATTAGGAGGAAGAGCGTGTTTGAGAAAGAGTGATGCAGTGTGCGTTTTCCTGGATTCCAAGTGATTTGGGAAACATACTCCTTATTTTTCCACATTGTGTAAGAAACAACATGAGGCTTGCAAGAGATTGAAACAATGCATCCCAAAACGTATTCCAGCAGCGAAAACACACGTTTCTACAAAGACTTTGAAGGAGCAAGCAAAAGCCTAGTGGCTGAGTGTTCTTTCAGAGAGAAACACATGCTTTTCATCCTTATGCAGTGAGTTTTGTGACAGGAATTCATATGCATTTTGTACTGTGCAGAATGTAGCTACCTGCTCGGGAGTTGTGTCATAGAAGCACCTTTGCTGCAGGAGCTTATTGCAACATTCATTGTTTGGCTAAGTTCTTTAGGGGTGGTTTTGGAAGGTCTTTCAACTTTGGCCAAATCCCCCTTCGTACGAAATTTTTTCACAGCGCTGTTTCCATTGTCCAAAAAGAGCTGCTGCTTGAAACTGTCCACATGCACATCTCCCTTACTGGTGTGTTCGTTTTACTACCTGGGTTTTGGTTTCCTCTTCTTTCTTTGAAATGACAAGCCTTCTTTCTCCACGCTACACACACCTAGTAGCAGTTTCAGTTTGAAGCATGTTGGTGCTCTCAAAACGCTGTGTAACCTAGGTAGAGTGTGTCACTCTCCAGCACTGAATACACAACTTAGAGCTCCTTTCACCACAGACACGCAAACACATCTTTTTGAGAAAATCCTACTTCAGGTCACTTGGAAATGTAAGGGTTTCATCGAGAACATGAAGTCAATCATGCTTTTGCACTGTGCAACCAACAGAAATGTACTTTTGTACATACCCGTCTGAATTTCACCGCAAAATGCCCTTCTTTTCTGGTTTGTTGAAAGTTCTCAACACATTAGGAGAAAGAGCGTGTTTGAGCAAGAGTGATGTAGTGTGCGTTTTCCTGGACTTCAAGTGATTTGGGAAACATACTCCTTATTTTTCCACATTGTGTAAGAAACAACATGAGGCTTGCAAGAGATTGAAACAATGCATCCCAAAACGTATTCCAGCAGCAAAAACACACGTTTCTACAAAGACTTTGAAGGAGCAAGCAAAAGCCTAGTGGCTGAGTGTTCCTTCAGAGAGAAACACATGCTTTTCATCCGTATGGAGTGAGTTTTGTGACAGGAATTCATAAGCATTTTGTACTGTGCAGAATGTAGCTACCTGCTCGGGAGTTGTGTCATAGAAGCACCTTTGCTGCAGGAGCTTATTGCAACATTCATTGTTTGGCTAAGTTCTTTAGGGGTGGTTTTGGAAGGTCTTTCAACTTTGGCCAAATCCCGCTTCGTAGGAAATTTTTTAACAGCCCTATTTCCAAGTGTCCACAAAGAGCTGCTGCCTGAAACTGTCCACATGCTCATCTCCCATACTGGTGTGCTTGTTTCACTACCTGGATTTTGGTTTCCTCTTCTTTCTTTGAAATGACAAGCCTTCTTTCTGCACGCTACACACACCTTGTCGCAGTTTCAGTTTGAAGCATGTTGGTGCTCTCAAAACGCTGTGTAACCTAGGTAGAGTGTGTCACACTCTAGCACTGAATACACAACTCAGAGCTCCTTTCCCAAAGACACGCAAACACATCTTTTTGAGAAAGTCCTACTTCAGGTCACTTGGAAATGTAAGGGTTTCATCGAGAACATGAGGACAATCATGCTTTTGCACTCTCCACCAATAGAAATGTACTTTTGTACATACCCGTCTGAATTTCACCGCAAAATGCTCTTCTTTTCAGGTTTGTTGAAAGTTCTCAACACATTAGGAGAAAGAGCGTGTTTGATCAAGAGTGATGGAGTGTGCGTTTTCCTGGATTTCAAGTGATTTGGGAAACATACTCCTTATTTTTCCACATTGTGTAAGAAACAACATGAGGCTTGCAAGAGATTGAAACAATGCATCCCAAAACGTATTCCAGCAGCGAAAACACACGTTTCTACAAAGACTTTGAAGGAGCAAGCAAAAGCCTAGTGGCTGAGTATTCCTTCAGATAGAAACACATGCTTTTCATCCTTATGGAGTGAGTTTTGTGCCAGGAATTCATATGCATTTTGTACTGTGCAGAATGTAGCTACCTGCTCGGGAGTTGTGTCATAGAAGCACCTTTCCCGCAGGAGCTTATTGCAACATTCATTGTTTGGCTAAGTTCTTTAGGGGTGGTTTTGGAAGGTCTTTCAACTTTGGCCAAATCCCGTTCCTACGAAATTTTTTCACAGCGCTGATTCCAGTGTCCAAAAAGAGCTGCTGCTTGAAACTGTCCACATGCACATCTCCCTTACTGGTGTGTTCGTTTTACTACCTGGATTTTGGTTTCCTCTTCTTTCTTTGAAATGACAAGCCTTCTTTCTGCACGCTACACACACCTTGTAGCAGTTTCAGTTTGAAGCATGTTGGTGCTCTCAAAACGCTGTGTAACCTAGGTAGAGTGTGTCACTCTCCAGCACTGAATACACAACTTAGGGCTCCTTTCACCACAGACACGCAAACACATCTTTTTGTGAAAGTCCTACTTGAGGTCACTTGGAAATGTAATGGTTTCATCGAGAACTTGAAGTCAATCATGCTTTTCCACTCTGCAACCAACAGAAATGTACTTTTGTACATACCCGTCTGAATTTCACCGCAAAATGCCCTTCTTTTCTGGTTTGTTGAAAGTTCTCAACACATTAGGAGAAAGAGCGTGTTTGAGCAAGAGTGATGCAGTGTGCGTTTTCCTGGATTTCAAGTGATTTGGGAAACATACTCCTTATTTTTCCACATTGTGTAAGAAACAATATGAGGCTTGCAAGAGATTGAAACAATGCATCCCAAAACGTATTCCAGCAGCGAAAACACAAGTTTCTAAAAAGACTTTGAAGGAGCAAGCAAAAGCCTAGTGGCTGAGTGTTCTTTCAGAGAGAAACACATGCTTTTCATCCTTATGGAGTGAGTTTTGTGCCAGGAATTCATATGCATTTTGTACTGTGCAGAATGTAGCTACCTGCTCGGGAGTTGTGTCATAGAAGCACCTTTGCTGCAGGAGCTTATTGCAACATTCATTGTTTGGCTAAGTTCTTTAGGGGTGGTTTTGGAAGGTCTTTCAACTTTGGCCAAATCCCGCTTCGTACGAAATTTTTTCACAGCGCTGTTTCCAATGTCCAAAAAGAGCTGCTGCTTGAAACTGTCCACATGCACATCTCCCTTACTGGTGTGTTCGTTTACCTACCTGGATTTTGGTTTCCTCTTCTTTCTTTGAAATGACAAGCCTTCTTTCTGCACGCTACAACACCTTGTAGCAGTTTCAGTTTGAAGCATGTTGTTGCTCTCCAAACGGTGTGTAACCTAGGTAGAGTGTGTCACTCTCCAGCACTGAATACACAACTTAGAGCTCCTTTCACCACAGACACGCAAACACATCTTTTTGTGAAAGTCCTACTTCAGGTCACTTGGAAATGTAAGGGTTTCATCGAGAACTTGAAGTCAATCATGCTTTTGCAATCTGCAACCAACAGAAATGTACTTTTGTACATACCCGTCTGAATTTCACCGCAAAATGTCCTTCTTTTCTGGTTTGTTGAAAGTTCTCAACACATTAGGAGAAAGAGCGTGTTTGAGCAAGAGTGATGCAGTGTGCGTTTTCCTGGATTTCAAGTGATTGGGGAAACATACTCCTTATTTTTCCACATTGTGTAAGAAACAACATGAGGCTTGCAAGAGATTGAAACAATGCATCCCAAAACGTATTCCAGCAGCGAAAACACACGTTTCTAAAAAGAATTTGAATTAGGAAGCAAAAGCCTAATGGCTGAGTGTTCTTTCAGAGAGAAACACATGCTTTTCATCCTTATGGAGTGAGTTTTGTGCCAGGAATTCATATGCATTTTGTACTGTGCAGAATGTAGTTACCTGCTCGGGAGTTGTGTCATAGAAGCACCTTTCCTGCAGGAGCTTATTGCAACATTCATTGTTTGGCTAAGTTCTTTAGGGGTGGTTTTGGAAGGTCTTTCAACTTTGGCTAAATCCCGCTTCGTACGAAATTTTTTCACAGCGCTGTTTCCAGTGTCCAAAAAGAGCTGCTGTTTGAAACTGTCCACATGCACATCTCCCTTACTGGTGTGTTCGTTTCACTACCTGGATTTTGGTTTCCTCTTCTTTCTTTGAAATGAAAAGCCTTCTTTCTGCACGCTACACACACCTTGTAGCAATTTCAGTTTGAAGCATATTGGTGCTCTCAAAACGCTGTGTAACCTAGGTAGAGTGTGTCACTCTCCAGCACTGAATACACAACTTAGAGCTCCTTTCACCACAGACACGCAAACACATCTTTTTGTGAAAGTCGTACTTCAGGTCACTTGGAAATGTAAGGGTTTCATCGAGAACTTGAAGTCAATCATGCTTTTGCACACTGCAACGAAGAGAAATATACTTTTGTACATACCCGTCTGAATTTCACCGCAAAATGCCCTTCTTTTCTGGTTTGTTGAAAGTTCTCACCACATTAGGAGAAAGAGTGTGTTTGAGAAAGAGTGATGCAGTGTGCGTTTTCCTGGATTCCAAGTGATTTGGGAAACATACTCCTTATTTTTCCACATTGTGTAAGAAAAAACATGAGGCTTGCAAGAGATTGAAACAATGCATCCCAAAACGTATTCCAGCAGCGAAAACACACGTTTCTACAAAGACTTTGAAGGAGCAAGCAAAAGCCTAGTAGCTGAGTGTTCTTTCAGAGAGAAACACATGCTTTTCATCCTTATGCAGTGAGTTTTGTGACAGGAATTCATATGCATTTTGTCTTGTGCAGAATGTAGCTACCTGCTCGGGAGTTGTGTCATAGAAGCACCTTTGCTGCAGGAGCTTATTGCAACATTCATTGTTTGGCTAAGTTCTTTAGGGGTGGTTTTGGAAGGTCTTTCAACATTGGCCAAATCCCCCTTTGTACGAAATTTTTTCACAGCGCTGTTTCCATTGTCCAAAAAGAGCTGCTGCTTGAAACTGTCCACATGCACATCTCCCTTACTGGTGTGTTCGTTTTACTACCTGGGTTTTGGTTTCATTATCTTTCTTTGAAATGACAAGCCTTCTTTCTGCACGCTACAACACCTAGTAGCAGTTTCAGTTTGAAGCATGTTGGTGCTCTCAAAACGCTGTGTAACCTAGGTAGAGTGTGTCACTCTCCAGCACTGAATACACAACTTAGAGCTCCTTTCACCACAGACACGCAAACACATCTTTTTGAGAAAATCCTACTTCAGGTCACTTGGAAATGTAAGGGTTTCATCGAGAACATGTAGTCAATCATGCTTTTGCACTCTGCAACCAACAGAAATGTACTTTTGTACATACCCGTCTGAATTTCACCGCAAAATGCCCTTCTTTTCTGGTTTGTTGAAAGTCCTCAACACATTAGGAGAAAGAGCGTGTTTGAGCAAGAGTGATGCAGTGTGCGTTTTCCTGGACTTCAAGTGATTTGGGAAACATACTCCTTATTTTTCCACATTGTGTAAGAAACAACATGAGGCTTGCAAGAGATTGAAACAATGCATCCCAAAACGTATTCCAGCAGCAAAAACACACGTTTCTACAAAGACTTTGAAGGAGCAAGCAAAAGCCTAGTGGCTGAGTGTTCCTTCAGAGAGAAACACATGCTTTTCATCCTTATGGAGTGAGTTTTGTGCTAGGAATTCATATGCATTTTGTACTGTGCAGAATGTAGCTACCTGCTCGGGAGTTGTGTCATAGAAGGACCTTTGCTGCAGGAGCTTATTGCAACATTCATTGTTTGGCTAAGTTCTTTAGGGGTGGTTTTGGAAGGTCTTTCAACTTTGGCCAAATCCCGCTTCGTACTAAATATTTTAACAGCGCTATTTCCAAGTGTCCACAAAGAGCTGCTGCTTGAAACTGTCCACATGCACATCTCCCTTACTGGTGTGTTCGTCTCACTACCTGGATTTTGGTTTCCTCTTCTTTCTTTGAAATGATAAGCCTTCTTTCTGCACGCTACACACACCTTGTAGCAGTTTCAGTTTGAAGCATATTGGTGCTCTCAAAACGCTGTGTAACCTAGGTAGAGTGTGTCACTCTGCAGCACTGAATACACAACTTAGAGCTCCTTTCACCACAGACACGCAAACACATCTTTTTGTGAAAGTCCTACTTCAGGTCACTTGGAAATGTAAGGTTTTCATCGAGAACTTGAAGTCAATCATGCTTTTGCACACTGCAACCAAGAGAAATATACTTTTGTACATACCCGTCTGAATTTCACCGCAAAATGCCCTTCTTTTCTGGTTTGTTGAAAATTCTCACCACATTAGGAGGAAGAGCGTGTTTGAGAAAGAGTGATGCAGTGTGCGTTTTCCTGGATTCCAAGTGATTTGGGAAACATACTCCTTATTTTTCCACATTGTGTAAGAAACAACATGAGGCTTGCAAGAGATTGAAACAATGCATCCCAAAACGTATTCCAGCAGCGAAAACACACGTTTCTACAAAGACTTTGAAGGAGCAAGCAAAAGCCTAGTGGCTGAGTGTTCTTTCAGAGAGAAACACATGCTTTTCATCCTTATGCAGTGAGTTTTGTGACAGGAATTCATATGCATTTTGTACTGTGCAGAATGTAGCTACCTGCTCGGGAGTTGTGTCATAGAAGCACCTTTGCTGCAGGAGCTTATTGCAACATTCATTGTTTGGCTAAGTTCTTTAGGGGTGGTTTTGGAAGGTCTTTCAACTTTGGCCAAATCCCCCTTCGTACGAAATTTTTTCACAGCGCTGTTTCCATTGTCCAAAAAGAGCTGCTGCTTGAAACTGTCCACATGCACATCTCCCTTACTGGTGTGTTCGTTTTACTACCTGGGTTTTGGTTTCCTCTTCTTTCTTTGAAATGACAAGCCTTCTTTCTCCACGCTACACACACCTAGTAGCAGTTTCAGTTTGAAGCATGTTGGTGCTCTCAAAACGCTGTGTAACCTAGGTAGAGTGTGTCACTCTCCAGCACTGAATACACAACTTAGAGCTCCTTTCACAACAGACACGCAAACACATCTTTTTGAGAAAATCCTACTTCAGGTCACTTGGAAATGTAAGGGTTTCATCGAGAACTTGAAGTCAATCATGCTTTTGCACTCTGCAACCAACAGAAATGTACTTTTGTACATACTCGTCTGAATTTCACCGCAAAATGCCCTTCTTTTCTGGTTTGTTGAAAGTTCTCAACACATTAGGAGAAAGAGCGTGTTTGAGTAAGAGTGATGCAGTGTGCGTTTTCCTGGTTTTCAAGTGATTTGGGAAACATACTCCTCGTTTTTCCAAATGGTCTAGGAAACAACATGAGGCTTGCAAGAGATTGAAACAATGCATCCCAAAACGTATTCCAGCAGCGAAAACACACGTTTCTACAAAGACTTTGAAGGAGCAAGCAAAAACCTAGTGGCTGAGAGTTCTTGCAGAGAGAAACACATGCTTTTCATCCTTATGGAGTGAGTTTTGTGCCAGGAATTCATATGCATTTTGTACTGTGCAGAATGTAGCTACCTGCTCGGGAGTTGTGTCATAGAAGCACCTTTGCTGCAGGAGCTTATTGCAACATTCATTGTTTGGCTAAGTTCTTTAGGGGTGGTTTTGGAAGGTCTTTCAACTTTGGCTAAATCCTGCTTCGTACGAAATTTTTTAACAGCGCTATTTCCGAGTGTCCACAAAGAGCTGCTGCTTGAAACTGTCCACATGCACAACTCCCATACTGGTTTGCTCGTTTCACTACCTGGATTTTGGTTTCCTCTTCTTTCTTTGAAATGACAACCTTTGTTTCTGCACGCTACACACATCTTGTAGCAGTTTCAGTTTGAAGCATGTTGGTGCTCTCAAAACGCTGTGTAACCTAGGTAGAGTGTGTCACTCTCCAGCACTGAATACACAACTTAGAGCTCCTTTCACCACAGACACGCAAACACATTTTTTGAGAAAGTCCTACTTCAGGTCACTTGGAAATGTAAGGGTTTCATCGAGAACTTGAAGTCAATCATGCTTTTGCACTCTGCAACCAACAGAAATGTACTTTTGTACATACCCGTCTGAATTTCACCGCAAAATGCCCTTCTTTTCTGGTTTGTTGAAAGTCCTCAACACATTAGGAGAAAGAGCGTGTTTGAGCAAGAGTGATGCAGTGTGCGTTTTCCTGGATTTCAAGTGATTTGGGAAACATACTCCTTATTTTTCCACATTGTGTGAGAAACAACATGAGGCTTGCAAGAGATTGAAACAATGCATCCCAAAACGTATTCCAGCAGCGAAAACACACGTTTCTACAAAGACTTTGAAGGAGCAAGCAAAAGCCTAGTGGCTGAGTGTTCTTTCAGAGAGAAACACATGCTTTTCATCCTTATGGAGTGAGTTTTGTGCCAGGAATTCATATGCATTTTGTACTGTGCAGAATGTAGCTACCTGCTCGGGAGTTGTGTCATAGAAGCACCTTTGCTGCAGGAGCTTATTGCAACATTCATTGTTTGGCTAAGTTCTTTAGGGGTGGTTTTGGAAGGTCGTTGAACTTTGGCCAAATCCCGCTTCGTACGAAATTTTTTAACAGCGCTATTTCCAAGTGTCCACAAAGAGCTGCTGCTTGAAACTGTCCACATGCACATCTCCCATACTGGTGTGCTCGTTTCACTACCTGGATTTTGGTTTCCTCTTCTTTCTTTGAAATGACAAGCCTTCTTTCTGCACGCTACACACACCTTGTCGCAGTTTCAGTTTGAAGCATGTTGTTGCTCTCAAAATGCTGTGTAACCTAGGTAGAGTGTGTCACTCTCCAGCACTGAATACACAACTTAGAGCTCCTTTCACCACAGACACGCAAACACATCTTTTTGAGAAAGTCCTAGTTCAGGTCACTTGGAAATGTAAGGGTTTCATCGAGAACATGAAGTCAATCATGCTTTTGCACTCTGCACCAATAGAAATGTACTTTTGTACATACCCATCTGAATTTCACCGCAAAATGCCCTTCTTTTCTGGTTTGTTGAAAGTTCTCAACACATTAGGAGAAAGAGCGTGTTTGAGCAAGTGTGATGCAGTGTGCGTTTTCCTGGATTTCAAGTGATTTGGGAAACATACTCCTCGTTTTTCCAAATGGTCTAGGAAACAACATGAGGCTTGCAAGAGATTGAAGCAATGCATCCCAAAACGTATTCCAGCAGCGAAAACACACGTTTCTACAAAGACTTTGAAGGAGCAAGCAAAAACCTAGTGGCTGAGAGTTCTTTCAGAGAGAAACACATGCTTTTCATCCTTATGGAGTGAGATTTGTGCCAGGAATTCATATGCATTTTGTACTGTGCAGAATGTAGCTACCTGCTCGGGAGTTGTGTCATAGAAGCACCTTTGCTGCAGGAGCTTATTGCAAAATTCATTGTTTGGCTAAGTTCTTTAGGGGCGGTTTTGGAAGGACTTTCAACTTTGGCCAAATCCCGCTTCGTACGAAATTTTTTAACAGCGCTATTTCCGAGTGTCCACAAAGAGCTGCTGCTTGAAACTGTCCACATGCACATCTCCCTTACTGGTGTGTTCGTTTCACTACCTGGATTTTGGTTTCCTCTTCTTTCTTTGAAATGACAAGCCTTCTTTCTGCACGCTACACACACCTTCTCGCAGTTTCAGTTTGAAGCATGTTGGTGCTCTCAAAACGCTGTGTAACCTAGGTAGAGTGTGTCACACTCCAGCACTGAATACACAACTCAGAGCTCCTTTCACCACAGACACGCAAACACATCTTTTTGAGAAAGTCCTACTTCAGGTCACTTGGAAATGTAAGGGTTTCATCGAGAACATGAGGACAATCATGCTTTTGCACTCTCCACTAATAGAAATGTACTTTTGTACATACCCGTCTGAATTTCACCGCAAAATGCTCTTCTTTTCAGGTTTGTTGAAAGTTCTCAACACATTAGGAGAAAGAGCGTGTTTGAGCAAGAGTGATGCAGTGTGCGTTTTCCTGGATTTCAAGTGATTTGGGAAACATACTCCTTATTTTTCCCCATTGTGTAAGAAACAACATGAGGCTTGCAAGAGATTGAAACAATGCATCCCAAAACGTATTCCAGCAGCGAAAACACACGTTTCTACAAAGACTTTGAAGGAGCAAGCAAAAGCCTAGTGGCTGAGTGTTCTTTCAGAGAGAAACACATGCTTTTCATCCTTATGCAGTGAGTTTTGTGACAGGAATTCATATGCATTTTGTACTGTGCAGAATGTAGCTACCTGCTCGGGAGTTGTGTCATAGAGCACCTTTGCTGCAGGAGCTTATTGCAACATTCATTGTTTGGCTAAGTTCTTTAGGGGTGGTTTTGGAAGGTCTTTCAACTTTGGCCAAATCCCGCTTCGTAGGAAATTTTTTAACAGCGCTATTTCCAAGTGTCCACAAAGAGCTGCTGCTTGAAAATGTCCACATGCAAATCTCCCATACTGGTGTGCTCGTTTCACTACCTGGATTTTGGTTTCCTCTTCTTCCTTTGAAATGACAAGCCTTCTTTCTGCACGCTACACACACCTTGTAGCAGTTTCAGTTTGAAGCATGTTGGTGCTCTCAAAACGCTGTGTAACCTAGGTAGAGTGTGTCACTCTCCAGCACTGAATACACAACTTAGAGCTCCTTTCACCACAGACACGCAAACACATCTTTTTGTGAAAGTCCTACTTCAGGTCACTTGGAAATGTAAGGGTTCCATCGAGAACTTGAATCAATAATGCTTTTGCACACTGCAACCAAGAGAAATATACTTTTGTACATACCCGTCTGAATTTCACCGCAAAATGCCCTTCTTTTCTGGTTTGTTGAAAGTTCTCAACACATTAGGAGAAAGAGCGTGTTTGAGCAAGAGTGATGCAGTGTGCGTTTTCCTGGATTTCAAGTGATTGGGGAAACCTACTCCTTATTTTTCCACATTGTGTAAGAAACAACATGAGGCTTGCAAGAGATTGAAACAATGCATCCCAAAACGTATTCCAGCAGTGAAAACACACGTTTCTACAAAGACTTTGAAGGAGCAAGCAAAAGCCTAGTGGCTGAGGGTTGTTCAGAGACAAACACATGCATTTCATTCTTCTGTGGAGAGATTTCAGACTGGAATTCATTTGCATTTTGTACTGTGCAAAATGTAGCTACCTGATCGGGGGTTGTATCATATGAGCACCTTTCCTGCAGGAGCTTATTGCAACATTCATTGTTTGGCTAAGTTCTTTAGGGGTGGTTTTGGAAGGTCTTTCAACTTTGGCCAAATCCAGCTTCGTACGAAGTTTTTTAACAGCGCTATTTCCAACTGTTCACAAAGAGCTGCTGCTTGAAACTGTCCACATGCACATCTCCCTTACTGGTGTGTTCGTTTCACTACTTGGATTTTGGTTTCCTCTTCTTTCTTTGAAATGACAAGCCTTCTTTCTGCACGCTACACACACCGTGTAGCAGTTTCAGTTTGAAGCATGTTGTTGCTATCAAAACGCTGTGTAACCTAGGTAGAGTGTTTCACTCTCCAGCACTGAATACACAACTTAGAGCTCCTTTCACCACAGACACGCAAACACATCTTTTTGTGAAAGTCCTAGTTCAGGTCACTTGGAATTGTAAGGGTTTCATCGAGAACATGAAGTCAATCATGCTTTTGCACTCTGCACCAATAGAAATGTACTTTTGTACATACCCATCTGAATTTCACCGCAAAATGCCCTTCTTTTCTGGTTTGTTGAAAGTTCTCAACACATTAGGAGAAAGAGCGTGTTTGAGCAAGTGTGATGCAGTGTGCGTTTTCCTGGATTTCAAGTGATTTGGGAAACATACTCCTCGTTTTTCCAAATGGTCTAGGAAACAACATGAGGCTTGCAAGAGATTGAAACAATGCATCCAAAACGTATTCCAGCAGCGAAAACACACGTTTCTACAAAGACTTTGAAGGAGCAAGCAAAAGCCTAGTGGCTGAGTGTTCCTTTAGAGAGAAACACATGCTTTTCATCCTTATGGAGTGAGTTTTGTGCCAGGAATTCATATGCATTTTGTACTGTGCAGAATGTAGCTACCTGCTCGGAGTTGTGTCATAGAAGCACCTTTGCTGCAGGAGCTTATTGCAACATTCATTGTTTGGCTAAGTTCTTTAGGGGTGGTTTTGGAAGGTCTTTCAACTTTGGCCAAATCCAGCTTCGTACGAAGTTTTTTAACAGCGCTATTTCCAACTGTCCACAAAGAGCTGCTGCTTGAAACTGTCCACATGCACATCTCCCTTACTGGTGTGTTCGTTTCACTACTTGGATTTTGGTTTCCACTTCTTTCTTTGAAATGACAAGCCTTCTTTCTGCACGCTACACACACCTTGTAGCAGTTTCAGTTTGAAGCATGTTGTTGCTATCAAAACGCTGTGTAACCTAGGTAGAGTGTGTCACTCTCCAGCACTGAATACACAACTTAGAGCTCCTTTCACCACAGACACGCAAACACATCTTTTTGTGAAAGTCCTACTTCAGGTCACTTGGAAATGTAAGGGTTTCATCGAGAACATGAAGTCAATCATGCTTTTGAACTCTGCACCAATAGAAATGTACTTTTATACATACCCGTCTGAATTTCACCGCAAAATGCCCTTCTTTTCTGGTTTGTTGAAAGTTCTCAACACATTAGGAGAAAGAGCGTGTTTGAGCAAGTGTGATGCAGTGTGCGTTTTCCTGGATTTCAAGTGATTTGGGAAACATACTCCTCGTTTTTCCAAATGGTCTAGGAAACAACATGAGGCTTGCAAGAGATTGAAGCAATGCATCCCAAAACGTATTCCAGCAGCGAAAACACACGTTTCTACAAAGACTTTGAAGGAGCAAGCAAAAACCTAGTGGCTGAGAGTTCTTTCAGAGAGAAACACATGCTTTTCATCCTTATGGAGTGAGTTTTGTGCCAGGAATTCATATGCATTTTGTACTGTGCAGAATGTAGCTACCTGCTCGGGAGTTGTGTCATAGAAGCACCTTTGCTGCAGGAGCTTATTGGAAAATTCATTGTTTGGCTAAGTTCTTTAGGGGCGGTTTTGGAAGGACTTTCAACTTTGGCGAAATCCCGCTTCGTACGAAATTTTTTAACAGCGCTATTTCCGAGTGTCCACAAAGAGCTGCTGCTTGAAACTGTCCACATGCACATCTCCCTTACTGGTGTGTTCGTTTCACTACCTGGATTTTGGTTTCCTCTTCTTTCTTTGAAATGACAAGCCTTCTTTCTGCACGCTACACACACCTTGTCGCAGTTTCAGTTTGAAGCATGTTGGTGCTCTCAAAACGCTGTGTAACCTAGGTAGAGTGTGTCACTCTCCAGCACTGAATACACAACTCAGAGCTCCTTTCACCACAGACACGCAAACACATCTTTTTGAGAAAGTCCTACTTCAGGTCACTTGGAAATGTAAGGGTTTCATCGAGAACATGAGGACAATCATGCTTTTGCACTCTCCACTAATAGAAATGTACTTTTGTACATACCCGTCTGAATTTCACCGCAAAATGCTCTTCTTTTCAGGTTTGTTGAAAGTTCTCAACACATTAGGAGAAAGAGCGTGTTTGAGCAAGAGTGATGCAGTGTGCGTTTTCCTGGATTTCAAGTGATTTGGGAAACATACTCCTTATTTTTCCACATTGTGTAAGAAACAACATGAGGCTTGCAAGAGATTGAAACAATGCATCCCAAAACGTATTCCAGCAGTGAAAACACACGTTTCTACAAAGACTTTGAAGGAGCAAGCAAAAGCCTAGTGGCTGAGTGTTCTTTCAGAGAGAAACATGCTTTTCATCCTTATGCAGTGAGTTTTGTGACAGGAATTCATATGCATTTTGTACTGTGCAGAATGTAGCTACCTGCTCGGGAGTTGTGTCATAGAGCACCTTTGCTGCAGGAGCTTATTGCAACATTCATTGTTTGGCTAAGTTCTTTAGGGGTGGTTTTGGAAGGTCTTTCAACTTTGGCCAAATCCCGCTTCGTAGGAAATTTTTTAACAGCGCTATTTCCAAGTGTCCACAAAGAGCTGCTGCTTGAAAATGTCCACATGCAAATCTCCCATACTGGTGTGCTCGTTTCACTACCTGGATTTTGGTTTCCTCTTCTTCCTTTGAAATGACAAGCCTTCTTTCTGCACGCTACACACACCTTGTAGCAGTTTCAGTTTGAAGCATGTTGGTGCTCTCAAAACGCTGTGTAACCTAGGTAGAGTGTGTCACTCTCCAGCACTGAATACACAACTTAGAGCTCCTTTCACCACAGACACGCAAACACATCTTTTTGTGAAAGTCCTACTTCAGGTCACTTGGAAATGTAAGGGTTTCATCGAGAACTTGAATCAATCATGCTTTTGCACACTGCAACCAAGAGAAATATACTTTTGTACATACCCGTCTGAATTTCACCGCAAAATGCCCTTCTTTTCTGGTTTGTTGAAAGTTCTCAACACATTAGGAGAAAGAGCGTGTTTGAGCAAGAGTGATGCAGTGTGCGTTTTCCTGGATTTCAAGTGATTGGGGAAACCTACTCCTCATTTTTCCACATTGTGTAAGAAACAACATGAGGCTTGCAAGAGATTGAAACAATGCATCCCAAAACGTATTCCAGCAGTGAAAACACACGTTTCTACAAAGACTTTGAAGGAGCAAGCAAAAGCCTAGTGGCTGAGTGTTGTTCAGAGACAAACACATGCATTTCATTCTTCTGTGGAGAGATTTCAGACTGGAATTCATTTGCATTTTGTACTGTGCAAAATGTAGCTACCTGATCGGGGGTTGTATCATATGAGCACCTTTCCTGCAGGAGCTTATTGCAACATTCATTGTTTGGCTAAGTTCTTTAGGGGTGGTTTTGGAAGGTCTTTCAACTTTGGCCAAATCCAGCTTCGTACGAAGTTTTTTAACAGCGCTATTTCCAACTGTTCACAAAGAGCTGCTGCTTGAAACTGTCCACATGCACATCTCCCTTACTGGTGTGTTCGTTTCACTACTTGGATTTTGGTTTCCACTTCTTTCTTTGAAATGACAAGCCTTCTTTCTGCACGCTACACACACCTTGTAGCAGTTTCAGTTTGAAGCATGTTGTTGCTATCAAAACGCTGTGTAACCTAGGTAGAGTGTGTCACTCTCCAGCACTGAATACACAACTTAGAGCTCCTTTCACCACAGACACGCAAACACATCTTTTTGTGAAAGTCCTAGTTCAGGTCACTTGGAATTGTAAGGGTTTCATCGAGAACATGAAGTCAATCATGCTTTTGCACTCTGCACCAATAGAAATGTACTTTTGTACATACCCATCTGAATTTCACCGCAAAATGCCCTTCTTTTCTGGTTTGTTGAAAGTTCTCACCACATTAGGAGAAAGAGTGTGTTTGAGAAAGAGTGATGCAGTGTGCGTTTTCCTGGATTCCAAGTGATTTGGGAAACATACTCCTTATTTTTCCACATTGTGTAAGAAAAAACATGAGGCTTGCAAGAGATTGAAACAATGCATCCCAAAACGTATTCCAGCAGCGAAAACACACGTTTCTACAAAGACTTTGAAGGAGCAAGCAAAAGCCTAGTGGCTGAGTGTTCTTTCAGAGAGAAACACATGCTTTTCATCCTTATGCAGTGAGTTTTGTGACAGGAATTCATATGCATTTTGTATTGTGCAGAATGTAGCTACCTGCTCGGGAGTTGTGTCATAGAAGCACCTTTGCTGCAGGAGCTTATTGCAACATTCATTGTTTGGCTAAGTTCTTTAGGGGTGGTTTTGGAAGGTCTTTCAACATTGGCCAAATCCCCCTTTGTACGAAATTTTTTCACAGCGCTGTTTCCATTGTCCAAAAAGAGCTGCTCCTTGAAACTGTCCACATGCACATCTCCCTTACTGGTGTGTTCGTTTTACTACCTGGGTTTTGGTTTCATCTTCTTTCTTTGAAATGACAAGCCTTCTTTCTGCACGCTACACACACCTAGTAGCAGTTTCAGTTTGAAGCATGTTGGTGCTCTCAAAACGCTGTGTAACCTAGGTAGAGTGTGTCACTCTCCAGCACTGAATACACAACTTAGAGCTCCTTTCACCACAGACACGCAAACACATCTTTTTGAGAAAATCCTACTTCAGGTCACTTGGAAATGTAAGGGTTTCATCGAGAACATGTAGTCAATCATGCTTTTGCACTCTGCAACCAACAGAAATGTACTTTTGTACATACCCGTCTGAATTTCACCGCAAAATGCCCTTCTTTTCTGGTTTGTTGAAAGTCCTCAACACATTAGGAGAAAGAGCGTGTTTGAGCAAGAGTGATGCAGTGTGCGTTTTCCTGGACTTCAAGTGATTTGGGAAACATACTCCTTATTTTTCCACATTGTGTAAGAAACAACATGAGGCTTGCAAGAGATTGAAACAATGCATCCCAAAACGTATTCCAGCAGCAAAAACACACGTTTCTACAAAGACTTTGAAGGAGCAAGCAAAAGCCTAGTGGCTGAGTGTTCCTTCAGAGAGAAACACATGCTTTTCATCCTTATGGAGTGAGTTTTGTGCTAGGAATTCATATGCATTTTGTACTGTGCAGAATGTAGCTACCTGCTCGGGAGTTGTGTCATAGAAGGACCTTTGCTGCAGGAGCTTATTGCAACATTCATTGTTTGGCTAAGTTCTTTAGGGGTGGTTTTGGAAGGTCTTTCAACTTTGGCCAAATCCCGCTTCGTACTAAATATTTTAACAGCGCTATTTCCAAGTGTCCACAAAGAGCTGCTGCTTGAAACTGTCCACATGCACATCTCCCTTACTGGTGTGTTCGTCTCACTACCTGGATTTTGGTTTCCTCTTCTTTCTTTGAAATGATAAGCCTTCTTTCTGCACGCTACACACACCTTGTAGCAGTTTCAGTTTGAAGCATATTGGTGCTCTCAAAACGCTGTGTAACCTAGGTAGAGTGTGTCACTCTCTAGCACTGAATACACAACTTAGAGCTCCTTTCACCACAGACACGCAAACACATCTTTTTGTGAAAGTCCTACTTCAGGTCACTTGGAAATGTAAGGTTTTCATCGAGAACTTGAAGTCAATCATGCTTTTGCACACTGCAACCAAGAGAAATATACTTTTGTACATACCCGTCTGAATTTCACCGCAAAATGCCCTTCTTTTCTGGTTTGTTGAAAATTCTCACCACATTAGGAGGAAGAGCGTGTTTGAGAAAGAGTGATGCAGTGTGCGTTTTCCTGGATTCCAAGTGATTTGGGAAACATACTCCTTATTTTTCCACATTGTGTAAGAAACAACATGAGGCTTGCAAGAGATTGAAACAATGCATCCCAAAACGTATTCCAGCAGCGAAAACACACGTTTCTACAAAGACTTTGAAGGAGCAAGCAAAAGCCTAGTGGCTGAGTGTTCTTTCAGAGAGAAACACATGCTTTTCATCCTTATGCAGTGAGTTTTGTGACAGGAATTCATATGCATTTTGTACTGTGCAGAATGTAGCTACCTGCTCGGGAGTTGTGTCATAGAAGCACCTTTGCTGCAGGAGCTTATTGCAACATTCATTGTTTGGCTAAGTTCTTTAGGGGTGGTTTTGGAAGGTCTTTCAACTTTGGCCAAATCCCCCTTCGTACGAAATTTTTTCACAGCGCTGTTTCCATTGTCCAAAAAGAGCTGCTGCTTGAAACTGTCCACATGCACATCTCCCTTACTGGTGTGTTCGTTTTACTACCTGGGTTTTGGTTTCCTCTTCTTTCTTTGAAATGACAAGCCTTCTTTCTCCACGCTACACACACCTAGTAGCAGTTTCAGTTTGAAGCATGTTGGTGCTCTCAAAACGCTGTGTAACCTAGGTAGAGTGTGTCACTCTCCAGCACTGAATACACAACTTAGAGCTCCTTTCACCACAGACACGCAAACACATCTTTTTGAGAAAATCCTACTTCAGGTCACTTGGAAATGTAAGGGTTTCATCGAGAACATGAAGTCAATCATGCTTTTGCACTGTGCAACCAACAGAAATGTACTTTTGTACATACCCGTCTGAATTTCACCGCAAAATGCCCTTCTTTTCTGGTTTGTTGAAAGTTCTCAACACATTAGGAGAAAGAGCGTGTTTGAGCAAGAGTGATGTAGTGTGCGTTTTCCTGGACTTCAAGTGATTTGGGAAACATACTCCTTATTTTTCCACATTGTGTAAGAAACAACATGAGGCTTGCAAGAGATTGAAACAATGGATCCCAAAACGTATTCCAGCAGCAAAAACACACGTTTCTACAAAGACTTTGAAGGAGCAAGCAAAAGCCTAGTGGCTGAGTGTTCCTTCAGAGAGAAACACATGCTTTTCATCCGTATGGAGTGAGTTTTGTGACAGGAATTCATAAGCATTTTGTACTGTGCAGAATGTAGCTACCTGCTCGGGAGTTGTGTCATAGAAGCACCTTTGCTGCAGGAGCTTATTGCAACATTCATTGTTTGGCTAAGTTCTTTAGGGGTGGTTTTGGAAGGTCTTTCAACTTTGGCCAAATCCCGCTTCGTAGGAAATTTTTTAACAGCCCTATTTCCAAGTGTCCACAAAGAGCTGCTGCCTGAAACTGTCCACATGCTCATCTCCCATACTGGTGTGCTTGTTTCACTACCTGGATTTTGGTTTCCTCTTCTTTCTTTGAAATGACAAGCCTTCTTTCTGCACGCTACACACACCTTGTCGCAGTTTCAGTTTGAAGCATGTTGGTGCTCTCAAAACGCTGTGTAACCTAGGTAGAGTGTGTCACACTCTAGCACTGAATACACAACTCAGAGCTCCTTTCCCAAAGACACGCAAACACATCTTTTTGAGAAAGTCCTACTTCAGGTCACTTGGAAATGTAAGGGTTTCATCGAGAACATGAGGACAATCATGCTTTTGCACTCTCCACCAATAGAAATGTACTTTTGTACATACCCGTCTGAATTTCACCGCAAAATGCTCTTCTTTTCAGGTTTGTTGAAAGTTCTCAACACATTAGGAGAAAGAGCGTGTTTGATCAAGAGTGATGCAGTGTGCGTTTTCCTGGATTTCAAGTGATTTGGGAAACATACTCCTTATTTTTCCACATTGTGTAAGAAACAACATGAGGCTTGCAAGAGATTGAAACAATGCATCCCAAAACGTATTCCAGCAGCGAAAACACACGTTTCTACAAAGACTTTGAAGGAGCAAGCAAAAGCCTAGTGGCTGAGTATTCCTTCAGATAGAAACACATGCTTTTCATCCTTATGGAGTGAGTTTTGTGCCAGGAATTCATATGCATTTTGTACTGTGCAGAATGTAGCTACCTGCTCGGGAGTTGTGTCATAGAAGCACCTTTCCCGCAGGAGCTTATTGCAACATTCATTGTTTGGCTAAGTTCTTTAGGGGTGGTTTTGGAAGGTCTTTCAACTTTGGCCAAATCCCGTTCCTACGAAATTTTTTCACAGCGCTGATTCCAGTGTCCAAAAAGAGCTGCTGCTTGAAACTGTCCACATGCACATCTCCCTTACTGGTGTGTTCGTTTTACTACCTGGATTTTGGTTTCCTCTTCTTTCTTTGAAATGACAAGCCTTCTTTCTGCACGCTACACACACCTTGTAGCAGTTTCAGTTTGAAGCATGTTGGTGCTCTCAAAACGCTGTGTAACCTAGGTAGAGTGTGTCACTCTCCAGCACTGAATACACAACTTAGGGCTCCTTTCACCACAGACACGCAAACACATCTTTTTGTGAAAGTCCTACTTGAGGTCACTTGGAAATGTAATGGTTTCATCGAGAACTTGAAGTCAATCATGCTTTTCCACTCTGCAACCAACAGAAATGTACTTTTGTACATACCCGTCTGAATTTCACCGCAAAATGCCCTTCTTTTCTGGTTTGTTGAAAGTTCTCAACACATTAGGAGAAAGAGCGTGTTTGAGCAAGAGTGATGCAGTGTGCGTTTTCCTGGATTTCAAGTGATTTGGGAAACATACTCCTTATTTTTCCACATTGTGTAAGAAACAATATGAGGCTTGCAAGAGATTGAAACAATGCATCCCAAAACGTATTCCAGCAGCGAAAACACAAGTTTCTAAAAAGACTTTGAAGGAGCAAGCAAAAGCCTAGTGGCTGAGTGTTCTTTCAGAGAGAAACACATGCTTTTCATCCTTATGGAGTGAGTTTTGTGCCAGGAATTCATATGCATTTTGTACTGTGCAGAATGTAGCTACCTGCTCGGGAGTTGTGTCATAGAAGCACCTTTGCTGCAGGAGCTTATTGCAACATTCATTGTTTGGCTAAGTTCTTTAGGGGTGGTTTTGGAAGGTCTTTCAACTTTGGCCAAATCCCGCTTCGTACGAAATTTTTTCACAGCGCTGTTTCCAGTGTCCAAAAAGAGCTGCTGCTTGAAACTGTCCACATGCACATCTCCCTTACTGGTGTGTTCGTTTACCTACCTGGATTTTGGTTTCCTCTTCTTTCTTTGAAATGACAAGCCTTCTTTCTGCACGCTACACACACCTTGTAGCAGTTTCAGTTTGAAGCATGTTGTTGCTCTCCAAACGGTGTGTAACCTAGGTAGAGTGTGTCACTCTCCAGCACTGAATACACAACTTAGAGCTCCTTTCACCACAGACACGCAAACACATCTTTTTGTGAAAGTCCTACTTCAGGTCACTTGGAAATGTAAGGGTTTCATCGAGAACTTGAAGTCAATCATGCTTTTGCAATCTGCAACCAACAGAAATGTACTTTTGTACATACCCGTCTGAATTTCACCGCAAAATGTCCTTCTTTTCTGGTTTGTTGAAAGTTCTCAACACATTAGGAGAAAGAGCGTGTTTGAGCAAGAGTGATGCAGTGTGCGTTTTCCTGGATTTCAAGTGATTGGGGAAACATACTCCTTATTTTTCCACATTGTGTAAGAAACAACATGAGGCTTGCAAGAGATTGAAACAATGCATCCCAAAACGTATTCCAGCAGCGAAAACACACGTTTCTAAAAAGAATTTGAATTAGGAAGCAAAAGCCTAATGGCTGAGTGTTCTTTCAGAGAGAAACACATGCTTTTCATCCTTATGGAGTGAGTTTTGTGCCAGGAATTCATATGCATTTTGTACTGTGCAGAATGTAGTTACCTGCTCGGGAGTTGTGTCATAGAAGCACCTTTCCTGCAGGAGCTTATTGCAACATTCATTGTTTGGCTAAGTTCTTTAGGGGTGGTTTTGGAAGGTCTTTCAACTTTGGCTAAATCCCGCTTCGTACGAAATTTTTTCACAGCGCTGTTTCCAGTGTCCAAAAAGAGCTGCTGTTTGAAACTGTCCACATGCACATCTCCCTTACTGGTGTGTTCGTTTCACTACCTGGATTTTGGTTTCCTCTTCTTTCTTTGAAATGAAAAGCCTTCTTTCTGCACGCTACACACACCTTGTAGCAATTTCAGTTTGAAGCATATTGGTGCTCTCAAAACGCTGTGTAACCTAGGTAGAGTGTGTCACTCTCCAGCACTGAATACACAACTTAGAGCTCCTTTCACCACAGACACGCAAACACATCTTTTTGTGAAAGTCCTACTTCAGGTCACTTGGAAATGTAAGGTTTTCATCGAGAACTTGAAGTCAATCATGCTTTTGCACACTGCAACCAAGAGAAATATACTTTTGTACATACCCGTCTGAATTTCACCGCAAAATGCCCTTCTTTTCTGGTTTGTTGAAAATTCTCACCACATTAGGAGGAAGAGCGTGTTTGAGAAAGAGTGATGCAGTGTGCGTTTTCCTGGATTCCAAGTGATTTGGGAAACATACTCCTTATTTTTCCACATTGTGTAAGAAACAACATGAGGCTTGCAAGAGATTGAAACAATGCATCCCAAAACGTATTCCAGCAGCGAAAACACACGTTTCTACAAAGACTTTGAAGGAGCAAGCAAAAGCCTAGTGGCTGAGTGTTCTTTCAGAGAGAAACACATGCTTTTCATCCTTATGCAGTGAGTTTTGTGACAGGAATTCATATGCATTTTGTACTGTGCAGAATGTAGCTACCTGCTCGGGAGTTGTGTCATAGAAGCACCTTTGCTGCAGGAGCTTATTGCAACATTCATTGTTTGGCTAAGTTCTTTAGGGGTGGTTTTGGAAGGTCTTTCAACTTTGGCCAAATCCCCCTTCGTACGAAATTTTTTCACAGCGCTGTTTCCATTGTCCAAAAAGAGCTGCTGCTTGAAACTGTCCACATGCACATCTCCCTTACTGGTGTGTTCGTTTTACTACCTGGGTTTTGGTTTCCTCTTCTTTCTTTGAAATGACAAGCCTTCTTTCTCCACGCTACACACACCTAGTAGCAGTTTCAGTTTGAAGCATGTTGGTGCTCTCAAAACGCTGTGTAACCTAGGTAGAGTGTGTCACTCTCCAGCACTGAATACACAACTTAGAGCTCCTTTCACCACAGACACGCAAACACATCTTTTTGAGAAAATCCTACTTCAGGTCACTTGGAAATGTAAGGGTTTCATCGAGAACATGAAGTCAATCATGCTTTTGCACTGTGCAACCAACAGAAATGTACTTTTGTACATACCCGTCTGAATTTCACCGCAAAATGCCCTTCTTTTCTGGTTTGTTGAAAGTTCTCAACACATTAGGAGAAAGAGCGTGTTTGAGCAAGAGTGATGTAGTGTGCGTTTTCCTGGACTTCAAGTGATTTGGGAAACATACTCCTTATTTTTCCACATTGTGTAAGAAACAACATGAGGCTTGCAAGAGATTGAAACAATGCATCCCAAAACGTATTCCAGCAGCAAAAACACACGTTTCTACAAAGACTTTGAAGGAGCAAGCAAAAGCCTAGTGGCTGAGTGTTCCTTCAGAGAGAAACACATGCTTTTCATCCGTATGGAGTGAGTTTTGTGACAGGAATTCATAAGCATTTTGTACTGTGCAGAATGTAGCTACCTGCTCGGGAGTTGTGTCATAGAAGCACCTTTGCTGCAGGAGCTTATTGCAACATTCATTGTTTGGCTAAGTTCTTTAGGGGTGGTTTTGGAAGGTCTTTCAACTTTGGCCAAATCCCGCTTCGTAGGAAATTTTTTAACAGCCCTATTTCCAAGTGTCCACAAAGAGCTGCTGCCTGAAACTGTCCACATGCTCATCTCCCATACTGGTGTGCTTGTTTCACTACCTGGATTTTGGTTTCCTCTTCTTTCTTTGAAATGACAAGCCTTCTTTCTGCACGCTACACACACCTTGTCGCAGTTTCAGTTTGAAGCATGTTGGTGCTCTCAAAACGCTGTGTAACCTAGGTAGAGTGTGTCACACTCTAGCACTGAATACACAACTCAGAGCTCCTTTCCCAAAGACACGCAAACACATCTTTTTGAGAAAGTCCTACTTCAGGTCACTTGGAAATGTAAGGGTTTCATCGAGAACATGAGGACAATCATGCTTTTGCACTCTCCACCAATAGAAATGTACTTTTGTACATACCCGTCTGAATTTCACCGCAAAATGCTCTTCTTTTCAGGTTTGTTGAAAGTTCTCAACACATTAGGAGAAAGAGCGTGTTTGATCAAGAGTGATGGAGTGTGCGTTTTCCTGGATTTCAAGTGATTTGGGAAACATACTCCTTATTTTTCCACATTGTGTAAGAAACAACATGAGGCTTGCAAGAGATTGAAACAATGCATCCCAAAACGTATTCCAGCAGCGAAAACACACGTTTCTACAAAGACTTTGAAGGAGCAAGCAAAAGCCTAGTGGCTGAGTATTCCTTCAGATAGAAACACATGCTTTTCATCCTTATGGAGTGAGTTTTGTGCCAGGAATTCATATGCATTTTGTACTGTGCAGAATGTAGCTACCTGCTCGGGAGTTGTGTCATAGAAGCACCTTTCCCGCAGGAGCTTATTGCAACATTCATTGTTTGGCTAAGTTCTTTAGGGGTGGTTTTGGAAGGTCTTTCAACTTTGGCCAAATCCCGTTCCTACGAAATTTTTTCACAGCGCTGATTCCAGTGTCCAAAAAGAGCTGCTGCTTGAAACTGTCCACATGCACATCTCCCTTACTGGTGTGTTCGTTTTACTACCTGGATTTTGGTTTCCTCTTCTTTCTTTGAAATGACAAGCCTTCTTTCTGCACGCTACACACACCTTGTAGCAGTTTCAGTTTGAAGCATGTTGGTGCTCTCAAAACGCTGTGTAACCTAGGTAGAGTGTGTCACTCTCCAGCACTGAATACACAACTTAGGGCTCCTTTCACCACAGACACGCAAACACATCTTTTTGTGAAAGTCCTACTTGAGGTCACTTGGAAATGTAATGGTTTCATCGAGAACTTGAAGTCAATCATGCTTTTCCACTCTGCAACCAACAGAAATGTACTTTTGTACATACCCGTCTGAATTTCACCGCAAAATGCCCTTCTTTTCTGGTTTGTTGAAAGTTCTCAACACATTAGGAGAAAGAGCGTGTTTGAGCAAGAGTGATGCAGTGTGCGTTTTCCTGGATTTCAAGTGATTTGGGAAACATACTCCTTATTTTTCCACATTGTGTAAGAAACAATATGAGGCTTGCAAGAGATTGAAACAATGCATCCCAAAACGTATTCCAGCAGCGAAAACACAAGTTTCTAAAAAGACTTTGAAGGAGCAAGCAAAAGCCTAGTGGCTGAGTGTTCTTTCAGAGAGAAACACATGCTTTTCATCCTTATGGAGTGAGTTTTGTGCCAGGAATTCATATGCATTTTGTACTGTGCAGAATGTAGCTACCTGCTCGGGAGTTGTGTCATAGAAGCACCTTTGCTGCAGGAGCTTATTGCAACATTCATTGTTTGGCTAAGTTCTTTAGGGGTGGTTTTGGAAGGTCTTTCAACTTTGGCCAAATCCCGCTTCGTACGAAATTTTTTCACAGCGCTGTTTCCAATGTCCAAAAAGAGCTGCTGCTTGAAACTGTCCACATGCACATCTCCCTTACTGGTGTGTTCGTTTACCTACCTGGATTTTGGTTTCCTCTTCTTTCTTTGAAATGACAAGCCTTCTTTCTGCACGCTACAACACCTTGTAGCAGTTTCAGTTTGAAGCATGTTGTTGCTCTCCAAACGGTGTGTAACCTAGGTAGAGTGTGTCACTCTCCAGCACTGAATACACAACTTAGAGCTCCTTTCACCACAGACACGCAAACACATCTTTTTGTGAAAGTCCTACTTCAGGTCACTTGGAAATGTAAGGGTTTCATCGAGAACTTGAAGTCAATCATGCTTTTGCAATCTGCAACCAACAGAAATGTACTTTTGTACATACCCGTCTGAATTTCACCGCAAAATGTCCTTCTTTTCTGGTTTGTTGAAAGTTCTCAACACATTAGGAGAAAGAGCGTGTTTGAGCAAGAGTGATGCAGTGTGCGTTTTCCTGGATTTCAAGTGATTGGGGAAACATACTCCTTATTTTTCCACATTGTGTAAGAAACAACATGAGGCTTGCAAGAGATTGAAACAATGCATCCCAAAACGTATTCCAGCAGCGAAAACACACGTTTCTAAAAAGAATTTGAATTAGGAAGCAAAAGCCTAATGGCTGAGTGTTCTTTCAGAGAGAAACACATGCTTTTCATCCTTATGGAGTGAGTTTTGTGCCAGGAATTCATATGCATTTTGTACTGTGCAGAATGTAGTTACCTGCTCGGGAGTTGTGTCATAGAAGCACCTTTCCTGCAGGAGCTTATTGCAACATTCATTGTTTGGCTAAGTTCTTTAGGGGTGGTTTTGGAAGGTCTTTCAACTTTGGCTAAATCCCGCTTCGTACGAAATTTTTTCACAGCGCTGTTTCCAGTGTCCAAAAAGAGCTGCTGTTTGAAACTGTCCACATGCACATCTCCCTTACTGGTGTGTTCGTTTCACTACCTGGATTTTGGTTTCCTCTTCTTTCTTTGAAATGAAAAGCCTTCTTTCTGCACGCTACACACACCTTGTAGCAATTTCAGTTTGAAGCATATTGGTGCTCTCAAAACGCTGTGTAACCTAGGTAGAGTGTGTCACTCTCCAGCACTGAATACACAACTTAGAGCTCCTTTCACCACAGACACGCAAACACATCTTTTTGTGAAAGTCGTACTTCAGGTCACTTGGAAATGTAAGGGTTTCATCGAGAACTTGAAGTCAATCATGCTTTTGCACACTGCAACGAAGAGAAATATACTTTTGTACATACCCGTCTGAATTTCACCGCAAAATGCCCTTCTTTTCTGGTTTGTTGAAAGTTCTCACCACATTAGGAGAAAGAGTGTGTTTGAGAAAGAGTGATGCAGTGTGCGTTTTCCTGGATTCCAAGTGATTTGGGAAACATACTCCTTATTTTTCCACATTGTGTAAGAAAAAACATGAGGCTTGCAAGAGATTGAAACAATGCATCCCAAAACGTATTCCAGCAGCGAAAACACACGTTTCTACAAAGACTTTGAAGGAGCAAGCAAAAGCCTAGTAGCTGAGTGTTCTTTCAGAGAGAAACACATGCTTTTCATCCTTATGCAGTGAGTTTTGTGACAGGAATTCATATGCATTTTGTCTTGTGCAGAATGTAGCTACCTGCTCGGGAGTTGTGTCATAGAAGCACCTTTGCTGCAGGAGCTTATTGCAACATTCATTGTTTGGCTAAGTTCTTTAGGGGTGGTTTTGGAAGGTCTTTCAACATTGGCCAAATCCCCCTTTGTACGAAATTTTTTCACAGCGCTGTTTCCATTGTCCAAAAAGAGCTGCTGCTTGAAACTGTCCACATGCACATCTCCCTTACTGGTGTGTTCGTTTTACTACCTGGGTTTTGGTTTCATTATCTTTCTTTGAAATGACAAGCCTTCTTTCTGCACGCTACAACACCTAGTAGCAGTTTCAGTTTGAAGCATGTTGGTGCTCTCAAAACGCTGTGTAACCTAGGTAGAGTGTGTCACTCTCCAGCACTGAATACACAACTTAGAGCTCCTTTCACCACAGACACGCAAACACATCTTTTTGAGAAAATCCTACTTCAGGTCACTTGGAAATGTAAGGGTTTCATCGAGAACATGTAGTCAATCATGCTTTTGCACTCTGCAACCAACAGAAATGTACTTTTGTACATACCCGTCTGAATTTCACCGCAAAATGCCCTTCTTTTCTGGTTTGTTGAAAGTCCTCAACACATTAGGAGAAAGAGCGTGTTTGAGCAAGAGTGATGCAGTGTGCGTTTTCCTGGACTTCAAGTGATTTGGGAAACATACTCCTTATTTTTCCACATTGTGTAAGAAACAACATGAGGCTTGCAAGAGATTGAAACAATGCATCCCAAAACGTATTCCAGCAGCAAAAACACACGTTTCTACAAAGACTTTGAAGGAGCAAGCAAAAGCCTAGTGGCTGAGTGTTCCTTCAGAGAGAAACACATGCTTTTCATCCTTATGGAGTGAGTTTTGTGCTAGGAATTCATATGCATTTTGTACTGTGCAGAATGTAGCTACCTGCTCGGGAGTTGTGTCATAGAAGGACCTTTGCTGCAGGAGCTTATTGCAACATTCATTGTTTGGCTAAGTTCTTTAGGGGTGGTTTTGGAAGGTCTTTCAACTTTGGCCAAATCCCGCTTCGTACTAAATATTTTAACAGCGCTATTTCCAAGTGTCCACAAAGAGCTGCTGCTTGAAACTGTCCACATGCACATCTCCCTTACTGGTGTGTTCGTCTCACTACCTGGATTTTGGTTTCCTCTTCTTTCTTTGAAATGATAAGCCTTCTTTCTGCACGCTACACACACCTTGTAGCAGTTTCAGTTTGAAGCATATTGGTGCTCTCAAAACGCTGTGTAACCTAGGTAGAGTGTGTCACTCTGCAGCACTGAATACACAACTTAGAGCTCCTTTCACCACAGACACGCAAACACATCTTTTTGTGAAAGTCCTACTTCAGGTCACTTGGAAATGTAAGGTTTTCATCGAGAACTTGAAGTCAATCATGCTTTTGCACACTGCAACCAAGAGAAATATACTTTTGTACATACCCGTCTGAATTTCACCGCAAAATGCCCTTCTTTTCTGGTTTGTTGAAAATTCTCACCACATTAGGAGGAAGAGCGTGTTTGAGAAAGAGTGATGCAGTGTGCGTTTTCCTGGATTCCAAGTGATTTGGGAAACATACTCCTTATTTTTCCACATTGTGTAAGAAACAACATGAGGCTTGCAAGAGATTGAAACAATGCATCCCAAAACGTATTCCAGCAGCGAAAACACACGTTTCTACAAAGACTTTGAAGGAGCAAGCAAAAGCCTAGTGGCTGAGTGTTCTTTCAGAGAGAAACACATGCTTTTCATCCTTATGCAGTGAGTTTTGTGACAGGAATTCATATGCATTTTGTACTGTGCAGAATGTAGCTACCTGCTCGGGAGTTGTGTCATAGAAGCACCTTTGCTGCAGGAGCTTATTGCAACATTCATTGTTTGGCTAAGTTCTTTAGGGGTGGTTTTGGAAGGTCTTTCAACTTTGGCCAAATCCCCCTTCGTACGAAATTTTTTCACAGCGCTGTTTCCATTGTCCAAAAAGAGCTGCTGCTTGAAACTGTCCACATGCACATCTCCCTTACTGGTGTGTTCGTTTTACTACCTGGGTTTTGGTTTCCTCTTCTTTCTTTGAAATGACAAGCCTTCTTTCTCCACGCTACACACACCTAGTAGCAGTTTCAGTTTGAAGCATGTTGGTGCTCTCAAAACGCTGTGTAACCTAGGTAGAGTGTGTCACTCTCCAGCACTGAATACACAACTTAGAGCTCCTTTCACAACAGACACGCAAACACATCTTTTTGAGAAAATCCTACTTCAGGTCACTTGGAAATGTAAGGGTTTCATCGAGAACTTGAAGTCAATCATGCTTTTGCACTCTGCAACCAACAGAAATGTACTTTTGTACATACTCGTCTGAATTTCACCGCAAAATGCCCTTCTTTTCTGGTTTGTTGAAAGTTCTCAACACATTAGGAGAAAGAGCGTGTTTGAGTAAGAGTGATGCAGTGTGCGTTTTCCTGGTTTTCAAGTGATTTGGGAAACATACTCCTCGTTTTTCCAAATGGTCTAGGAAACAACATGAGGCTTGCAAGAGATTGAAACAATGCATCCCAAAACGTATTCCAGCAGCGAAAACACACGTTTCTACAAAGACTTTGAAGGAGCAAGCAAAAACCTAGTGGCTGAGAGTTCTTGCAGAGAGAAACACATGCTTTTCATCCTTATGGAGTGAGTTTTGTGCCAGGAATTCATATGCATTTTGTACTGTGCAGAATGTAGCTACCTGCTCGGGAGTTGTGTCATAGAAGCACCTTTGCTGCAGGAGCTTATTGCAACATTCATTGTTTGGCTAAGTTCTTTAGGGGTGGTTTTGGAAGGTCTTTCAACTTTGGCTAAATCCTGCTTCGTACGAAATTTTTTAACAGCGCTATTTCCGAGTGTCCACAAAGAGCTGCTGCTTGAAACTGTCCACATGCACAACTCCCATACTGGTTTGCTCGTTTCACTACCTGGATTTTGGTTTCCTCTTCTTTCTTTGAAATGACAACCTTTGTTTCTGCACGCTACACACATCTTGTAGCAGTTTCAGTTTGAAGCATGTTGGTGCTCTCAAAACGCTGTGTAACCTAGGTAGAGTGTGTCACTCTCCAGCACTGAATACACAACTTAGAGCTCCTTTCACCACAGACACGCAAACACATTTTTTGAGAAAGTCCTACTTCAGGTCACTTGGAAATGTAAGGGTTTCATCGAGAACTTGAAGTCAATCATGCTTTTGCACTCTGCAACCAACAGAAATGTACTTTTGTACATACCCGTCTGAATTTCACCGCAAAATGCCCTTCTTTTCTGGTTTGTTGAAAGTCCTCAACACATTAGGAGAAAGAGCGTGTTTGAGCAAGAGTGATGCAGTGTGCGTTTTCCTGGATTTCAAGTGATTTGGGAAACATACTCCTTATTTTTCCACATTGTGTGAGAAACAACATGAGGCTTGCAAGAGATTGAAACAATGCATCCCAAAACGTATTCCAGCAGCGAAAACACACGTTTCTACAAAGACTTTGAAGGAGCAAGCAAAAGCCTAGTGGCTGAGTGTTCTTTCAGAGAGAAACACATGCTTTTCATCCTTATGGAGTGAGTTTTGTGCCAGGAATTCATATGCATTTTGTACTGTGCAGAATGTAGCTACCTGCTCGGGAGTTGTGTCATAGAAGCACCTTTGCTGCAGGAGCTTATTGCAACATTCATTGTTTGGCTAAGTTCTTTAGGGGTGGTTTTGGAAGGTCGTTGAACTTTGGCCAAATCCCGCTTCGTACGAAATTTTTTAACAGCGCTATTTCCAAGTGTCCACAAAGAGCTGCTGCTTGAAACTGTCCACATGCACATCTCCCATACTGGTGTGCTCGTTTCACTACCTGGATTTTGGTTTCCTCTTCTTTCTTTGAAATGACAAGCCTTCTTTCTGCACGCTACACACACCTTGTCGCAGTTTCAGTTTGAAGCATGTTGTTGCTCTCAAAATGCTGTGTAACCTAGGTAGAGTGTGTCACTCTCCAGCACTGAATACACAACTTAGAGCTCCTTTCACCACAGACACGCAAACACATCTTTTTGAGAAAGTCCTAGTTCAGGTCACTTGGAAATGTAAGGGTTTCATCGAGAACATGAAGTCAATCATGCTTTTGCACTCTGCACCAATAGAAATGTACTTTTGTACATACCCATCTGAATTTCACCGCAAAATGCCCTTCTTTTCTGGTTTGTTGAAAGTTCTCAACACATTAGGAGAAAGAGCGTGTTTGAGCAAGTGTGATGCAGTGTGCGTTTTCCTGGATTTCAAGTGATTTGGGAAACATACTCCTCGTTTTTCCAAATGGTCTAGGAAACAACATGAGGCTTGCAAGAGATTGAAGCAATGCATCCCAAAACGTATTCCAGCAGCGAAAACACACGTTTCTACAAAGACTTTGAAGGAGCAAGCAAAAACCTAGTGGCTGAGAGTTCTTTCAGAGAGAAACACATGCTTTTCATCCTTATGGAGTGAGATTTGTGCCAGGAATTCATATGCATTTTGTACTGTGCAGAATGTAGCTACCTGCTCGGGAGTTGTGTCATAGAAGCACCTTTGCTGCAGGAGCTTATTGCAAAATTCATTGTTTGGCTAAGTTCTTTAGGGGCGGTTTTGGAAGGACTTTCAACTTTGGCCAAATCCCGCTTCGTACGAAATTTTTTAACAGCGCTATTTCCGAGTGTCCACAAAGAGCTGCTGCTTGAAACTGTCCACATGCACATCTCCCTTACTGGTGTGTTCGTTTCACTACCTGGATTTTGGTTTCCTCTTCTTTCTTTGAAATGACAAGCCTTCTTTCTGCACGCTACACACACCTTCTCGCAGTTTCAGTTTGAAGCATGTTGGTGCTCTCAAAACGCTGTGTAACCTAGGTAGAGTGTGTCACACTCCAGCACTGAATACACAACTCAGAGCTCCTTTCACCACAGACACGCAAACACATCTTTTTGAGAAAGTCCTACTTCAGGTCACTTGGAAATGTAAGGGTTTCATCGAGAACATGAGGACAATCATGCTTTTGCACTCTCCACTAATAGAAATGTACTTTTGTACATACCCGTCTGAATTTCACCGCAAAATGCTCTTCTTTTCAGGTTTGTTGAAAGTTCTCAACACATTAGGAGAAAGAGCGTGTTTGAGCAAGAGTGATGCAGTGTGCGTTTTCCTGGATTTCAAGTGATTTGGGAAACATACTCCTTATTTTTCCCCATTGTGTAAGAAACAACATGAGGCTTGCAAGAGATTGAAACAATGCATCCCAAAACGTATTCCAGCAGCGAAAACACACGTTTCTACAAAGACTTTGAAGGAGCAAGCAAAAGCCTAGTGGCTGAGTGTTCTTTCAGAGAGAAACACATGCTTTTCATCCTTATGCAGTGAGTTTTGTGACAGGAATTCATATGCATTTTGTACTGTGCAGAATGTAGCTACCTGCTCGGGAGTTGTGTCATAGAGCACCTTTGCTGCAGGAGCTTATTGCAACATTCATTGTTTGGCTAAGTTCTTTAGGGGTGGTTTTGGAAGGTCTTTCAACTTTGGCCAAATCCCGCTTCGTAGGAAATTTTTTAACAGCGCTATTTCCAAGTGTCCACAAAGAGCTGCTGCTTGAAAATGTCCACATGCAAATCTCCCATACTGGTGTGCTCGTTTCACTACCTGGATTTTGGTTTCCTCTTCTTCCTTTGAAATGACAAGCCTTCTTTCTGCACGCTACACACACCTTGTAGCAGTTTCAGTTTGAAGCATGTTGGTGCTCTCAAAACGCTGTGTAACCTAGGTAGAGTGTGTCACTCTCCAGCACTGAATACACAACTTAGAGCTCCTTTCACCACAGACACGCAAACACATCTTTTTGTGAAAGTCCTACTTCAGGTCACTTGGAAATGTAAGGGTTCCATCGAGAACTTGAATCAATAATGCTTTTGCACACTGCAACCAAGAGAAATATACTTTTGTACATACCCGTCTGAATTTCACCGCAAAATGCCCTTCTTTTCTGGTTTGTTGAAAGTTCTCAACACATTAGGAGAAAGAGCGTGTTTGAGCAAGAGTGATGCAGTGTGCGTTTTCCTGGATTTCAAGTGATTGGGGAAACCTACTCCTTATTTTTCCACATTGTGTAAGAAACAACATGAGGCTTGCAAGAGATTGAAACAATGCATCCCAAAACGTATTCCAGCAGTGAAAACACACGTTTCTACAAAGACTTTGAAGGAGCAAGCAAAAGCCTAGTGGCTGAGGGTTGTTCAGAGACAAACACATGCATTTCATTCTTCTGTGGAGAGATTTCAGACTGGAATTCATTTGCATTTTGTACTGTGCAAAATGTAGCTACCTGATCGGGGGTTGTATCATATGAGCACCTTTCCTGCAGGAGCTTATTGCAACATTCATTGTTTGGCTAAGTTCTTTAGGGGTGGTTTTGGAAGGTCTTTCAACTTTGGCCAAATCCAGCTTCGTACGAAGTTTTTTAACAGCGCTATTTCCAACTGTTCACAAAGAGCTGCTGCTTGAAACTGTCCACATGCACATCTCCCTTACTGGTGTGTTCGTTTCACTACTTGGATTTTGGTTTCCTCTTCTTTCTTTGAAATGACAAGCCTTCTTTCTGCACGCTACACACACCGTGTAGCAGTTTCAGTTTGAAGCATGTTGTTGCTATCAAAACGCTGTGTAACCTAGGTAGAGTGTTTCACTCTCCAGCACTGAATACACAACTTAGAGCTCCTTTCACCACAGACACGCAAACACATCTTTTTGTGAAAGTCCTAGTTCAGGTCACTTGGAATTGTAAGGGTTTCATCGAGAACATGAAGTCAATCATGCTTTTGCACTCTGCACCAATAGAAATGTACTTTTGTACATACCCATCTGAATTTCACCGCAAAATGCCCTTCTTTTCTGGTTTGTTGAAAGTTCTCAACACATTAGGAGAAAGAGCGTGTTTGAGCAAGTGTGATGCAGTGTGCGTTTTCCTGGATTTCAAGTGATTTGGGAAACATACTCCTCGTTTTTCCAAATGGTCTAGGAAACAACATGAGGCTTGCAAGAGATTGAAACAATGCATCCAAAACGTATTCCAGCAGCGAAAACACACGTTTCTACAAAGACTTTGAAGGAGCAAGCAAAAGCCTAGTGGCTGAGTGTTCCTTTAGAGAGAAACACATGCTTTTCATCCTTATGGAGTGAGTTTTGTGCCAGGAATTCATATGCATTTTGTACTGTGCAGAATGTAGCTACCTGCTCGGAGTTGTGTCATAGAAGCACCTTTGCTGCAGGAGCTTATTGCAACATTCATTGTTTGGCTAAGTTCTTTAGGGGTGGTTTTGGAAGGTCTTTCAACTTTGGCCAAATCCAGCTTCGTACGAAGTTTTTTAACAGCGCTATTTCCAACTGTCCACAAAGAGCTGCTGCTTGAAACTGTCCACATGCACATCTCCCTTACTGGTGTGTTCGTTTCACTACTTGGATTTTGGTTTCCACTTCTTTCTTTGAAATGACAAGCCTTCTTTCTGCACGCTACACACACCTTGTAGCAGTTTCAGTTTGAAGCATGTTGTTGCTATCAAAACGCTGTGTAACCTAGGTAGAGTGTGTCACTCTCCAGCACTGAATACACAACTTAGAGCTCCTTTCACCACAGACACGCAAACACATCTTTTTGTGAAAGTCCTACTTCAGGTCACTTGGAAATGTAAGGGTTTCATCGAGAACATGAAGTCAATCATGCTTTTGAACTCTGCACCAATAGAAATGTACTTTTATACATACCCGTCTGAATTTCACCGCAAAATGCCCTTCTTTTCTGGTTTGTTGAAAGTTCTCAACACATTAGGAGAAAGAGCGTGTTTGAGCAAGTGTGATGCAGTGTGCGTTTTCCTGGATTTCAAGTGATTTGGGAAACATACTCCTCGTTTTTCCAAATGGTCTAGGAAACAACATGAGGCTTGCAAGAGATTGAAGCAATGCATCCCAAAACGTATTCCAGCAGCGAAAACACACGTTTCTACAAAGACTTTGAAGGAGCAAGCAAAAACCTAGTGGCTGAGAGTTCTTTCAGAGAGAAACACATGCTTTTCATCCTTATGGAGTGAGTTTTGTGCCAGGAATTCATATGCATTTTGTACTGTGCAGAATGTAGCTACCTGCTCGGGAGTTGTGTCATAGAAGCACCTTTGCTGCAGGAGCTTATTGGAAAATTCATTGTTTGGCTAAGTTCTTTAGGGGCGGTTTTGGAAGGACTTTCAACTTTGGCGAAATCCCGCTTCGTACGAAATTTTTTAACAGCGCTATTTCCGAGTGTCCACAAAGAGCTGCTGCTTGAAACTGTCCACATGCACATCTCCCTTACTGGTGTGTTCGTTTCACTACCTGGATTTTGGTTTCCTCTTCTTTCTTTGAAATGACAAGCCTTCTTTCTGCACGCTACACACACCTTGTCGCAGTTTCAGTTTGAAGCATGTTGGTGCTCTCAAAACGCTGTGTAACCTAGGTAGAGTGTGTCACTCTCCAGCACTGAATACACAACTCAGAGCTCCTTTCACCACAGACACGCAAACACATCTTTTTGAGAAAGTCCTACTTCAGGTCACTTGGAAATGTAAGGGTTTCATCGAGAACATGAGGACAATCATGCTTTTGCACTCTCCACTAATAGAAATGTACTTTTGTACATACCCGTCTGAATTTCACCGCAAAATGCTCTTCTTTTCAGGTTTGTTGAAAGTTCTCAACACATTAGGAGAAAGAGCGTGTTTGAGCAAGAGTGATGCAGTGTGCGTTTTCCTGGATTTCAAGTGATTTGGGAAACATACTCCTTATTTTTCCACATTGTGTAAGAAACAACATGAGGCTTGCAAGAGATTGAAACAATGCATCCCAAAACGTATTCCAGCAGTGAAAACACACGTTTCTACAAAGACTTTGAAGGAGCAAGCAAAAGCCTAGTGGCTGAGTGTTCTTTCAGAGAGAAACATGCTTTTCATCCTTATGCAGTGAGTTTTGTGACAGGAATTCATATGCATTTTGTACTGTGCAGAATGTAGCTACCTGCTCGGGAGTTGTGTCATAGAGCACCTTTGCTGCAGGAGCTTATTGCAACATTCATTGTTTGGCTAAGTTCTTTAGGGGTGGTTTTGGAAGGTCTTTCAACTTTGGCCAAATCCCGCTTCGTAGGAAATTTTTTAACAGCGCTATTTCCAAGTGTCCACAAAGAGCTGCTGCTTGAAAATGTCCACATGCAAATCTCCCATACTGGTGTGCTCGTTTCACTACCTGGATTTTGGTTTCCTCTTCTTCCTTTGAAATGACAAGCCTTCTTTCTGCACGCTACACACACCTTGTAGCAGTTTCAGTTTGAAGCATGTTGGTGCTCTCAAAACGCTGTGTAACCTAGGTAGAGTGTGTCACTCTCCAGCACTGAATACACAACTTAGAGCTCCTTTCACCACAGACACGCAAACACATCTTTTTGTGAAAGTCCTACTTCAGGTCACTTGGAAATGTAAGGGTTTCATCGAGAACTTGAATCAATCATGCTTTTGCACACTGCAACCAAGAGAAATATACTTTTGTACATACCCGTCTGAATTTCACCGCAAAATGCCCTTCTTTTCTGGTTTGTTGAAAGTTCTCAACACATTAGGAGAAAGAGCGTGTTTGAGCAAGAGTGATGCAGTGTGCGTTTTCCTGGATTTCAAGTGATTGGGGAAACCTACTCCTCATTTTTCCACATTGTGTAAGAAACAACATGAGGCTTGCAAGAGATTGAAACAATGCATCCCAAAACGTATTCCAGCAGTGAAAACACACGTTTCTACAAAGACTTTGAAGGAGCAAGCAAAAGCCTAGTGGCTGAGTGTTGTTCAGAGACAAACACATGCATTTCATTCTTCTGTGGAGAGATTTCAGACTGGAATTCATTTGCATTTTGTACTGTGCAAAATGTAGCTACCTGATCGGGGGTTGTATCATATGAGCACCTTTCCTGCAGGAGCTTATTGCAACATTCATTGTTTGGCTAAGTTCTTTAGGGGTGGTTTTGGAAGGTCTTTCAACTTTGGCCAAATCCAGCTTCGTACGAAGTTTTTTAACAGCGCTATTTCCAACTGTTCACAAAGAGCTGCTGCTTGAAACTGTCCACATGCACATCTCCCTTACTGGTGTGTTCGTTTCACTACTTGGATTTTGGTTTCCACTTCTTTCTTTGAAATGACAAGCCTTCTTTCTGCACGCTACACACACCTTGTAGCAGTTTCAGTTTGAAGCATGTTGTTGCTATCAAAACGCTGTGTAACCTAGGTAGAGTGTGTCACTCTCCAGCACTGAATACACAACTTAGAGCTCCTTTCACCACAGACACGCAAACACATCTTTTTGTGAAAGTCCTAGTTCAGGTCACTTGGAATTGTAAGGGTTTCATCGAGAACATGAAGTCAATCATGCTTTTGCACTCTGCACCAATAGAAATGTACTTTTGTACATACCCATCTGAATTTCACCGCAAAATGCCCTTCTTTTCTGGTTTGTTGAAAGTTCTCAACACATTAGGAGAAAGAGCGTGTTTGAGCAAGTGTGATGCAGTGTGCGTTTTCCTGGATTTCAAGTGATTGGGGAAACATACTCCTCGTTTTTCCAAATGGTCTAGGAAACAACATGAGGCTTGCAAGAGATTGAAACAATGCATCCAAAACGTATTCCAGCAGCGAAAACACACGTTTCTACAAAGACTTTGAAGGAGCAAGCAAAAGCCTAGTGGCTGAGTGTTCCTTTAGAGAGAAACACATGCTTTTCATCCTTATGGAGTGAGTTTTGTGCCAGGAATTCATATGCATTTTGTACTGTGCAGAATGTAGCTACCTGCTCGGGAGTTGTGTCATAGAAGCACCTTTGCTGCAGGAGCTTATTGCAACATTCATTGTTTGGCTAAGTTCTTTAGGGGTGGTTTTGGAAGGTCTTTCAACTTTGGCCAAATCCAGCTTCGTACGAAGTTTTTTTAACAGCGCTATTTCCAACTGTCCACAAAGAGCTGCTGCTTGAAACTGTCCACATGCACATCTCCCTTACTGGTGTGTTCGTTTCACTACTTGGATTTTGGTTTCCACTTCTTTCTTTGAAATGACAAGCCTTCTTTCTGCACGCTACACACACCTTGTAGCAGTTTCAGTTTGAAGCATGTTGTTGCTATCAAAACGCTGTGTAACCTAGGTAGAGTGTGTCACTCTCCAGCACTGAATACACAACTTAGAGCTCCTTTCACCACAGACACGCAAACACATCTTTTTGTGAAAGTCCTACTTCAGGTCACTTGGAAATGTAAGGGTTTCATCGAGAACATGAAGTCAATCATGCTTTTGAACTCTGCACCAATAGAAATGTACTTTTATACATACCCGTCTGAATTTCACCGCAAAATGCCCTTCTTTTCTGGTTTGTTGAAAGTTCTCAACACATTAGGAGAAAGAGCGTGTTTGAGCAAGTGTGATGCAGTGTTCGTTTTCCTGGATTTCAAGTGATTTGGGAAACATACTCCTCGTTTTTCCAAATGGTCTAGGAAACAACATGAGGCTTGCAAGAGATTGAAACAATGCATCCCAAAACGTATTCCAGCAGCGAAAACACACGTTTCTACAAAGACTTTGAAGGAGCAAGCAAAAACCTAGTGGCTGAGAGTTCTTTCAGAGAGAAACACATGCTTTTCATCCTTATGGAGTGAGTTTTGTGCCAGGAATTCATATGCATTTTGTACTGTGCAGAATGTAGCTACCTGCTCGGGAGTTGTGTCATAGAAGCACCTTTGCTGCAGGAGCTTATTGGAAAATTCATTGTTTGGCTAAGTTCTTTAGGGGCGGTTTTGGAAGGACTTTCAACTTTGGCCAAATCCCGCTTCGTACGAAATTTTTTAACAGCGCTATTTCCGAGTGTCCACAAAGAGCTGCTGCTTGAAACTGTCCACATGCACATCTCCCTTACTGGTGTGTTCGTTTCACTACCTGGATTTTGGTTTCCTCTTCTTTCTTTGAAATGACAAGCCTTCTTTCTGCACGCTACACACACCTTGTCGCAGTTTCAGTTTGAAGCATGTTGGTGCTCTCAAAACGCTGTGTAACCTAGGTAGAGTGTGTCACACTCCAGCACTGAATACACAACTCAGAGCTCCTTTCACCACAAACACGCAAACACATCTTTTTGAGAAAGTCCTACTTCAGGTCACTTGGAAATGTAAGGGTTTCATCGAGAACATGAGGACAATCATGCTTTTGCACTCTCCACTAATAGAAATGTACTTTTGTACATACCCGTCTGAATTTCACCGCAAAATGCTCTTCTTTTCAGGTTTGTTGAAAGTTCTCAACACATTAGGAGAAAGAGCATGTTTGAGCAAGAGTGATGCAGTGTGCGTTTTCCTGGATTTCAAGTGATTTGGGAAACATACTCCTTATTTTTCCACATTGTGTAAGAAACAACATGAGGCTTGCAAGAGATTGAAACAATGCATCCCAAAACGTATTCCAGCAGCGAAAACACACGTTTCTACAAAGACTTTGAAGGAGCAAGCAAAAGCCTAGTGGCTGAGTGTTCTTTCAGAGAGAAACATGCTTTTCATCCTTATGCAGTGAGTTTTGTGACAGGAATTCATATGCATTTTGTAATGTGCAGAATGTAGCTATCTGCTCGGGAGTTGTGTCATAGAGCACCTTTGCTGCAGGAGCTTATTGCAACATTCATTGTTTGGCTAAGTTCTTTAGGGGTGGTTTTGGAAGGTCTTTCAACTTTGGCCAAATCCCGCTTCGTAGGAAATTTTTTAACAGCGCTATTTCCAAGTGTCCACAAAGAGCTGCTGCTTGAAAATGTCCACATGCACATCTCCCATACTGGTGTGCTCGTTTCACTACCTGGATTTTGGTTTCCTCTTCTTTCTTTGAAATGACAAGCCTTCTTTCTGCACGCTACACACACCTTGTAGCAGTTTCAGTTTGAAGCATGTTGGTGCTCTCAAAACGCTGTGTAACCTAGGTAGAGTGTGTCACTCTCCAGCACTGAATACACAACTTAGAGCTCCTTTCCCCACAGACACGCAAACACATCTTTTTGAGAAAGTCCTACTTCAGGTCACTTGGAAATCTAAGGGATTCATCGAGAACATGAAGTCAATCATGCTTTTGCACTCTGCAACCAACAGAAATGTACTTTTGTACATACCCGTCTGAATTTCACCGCAAAATGCCCTTCTTTTCTGGTTTGTTGAAAGTCCTCAACACATTAGGAGAAAGAGCGTGTTTGAGCAAGAGTGATGCAGTGTGCGTTTTCCTGGATTTCAAGTGATTTGTGAAAAATACTCCTTATTTTTCCACATTGTGTAAGAAAGAACATGAGGCTTGCAAGAGATTGAAGCAATGCATCCCAAAACGTATTCCAGCAGCAAAAACACACGTTTCTACAAAGACTTTGAAGGAGCAATCAAAAGCCTAGTGGCTGAGTATTCCTTCAGAGAGAAACACATGCTTTTCATCCTTATGGAGTGAGTTTTGTGCCAGGAATTCATATGCATTTTGTACTGTGCAGAATGTAGCTACCTGCTCGGGAGTTGTGTCATAGAAGCACCTTTGCTGCAGGAGCTTATTGCAACATTCATTGTTTGGCTAAGTTCTTTAGGGGTGGTTTTGGAAGGTCTTTCAACTTTGGCCAAATCACCGCTTTGTACGAAATTTTTTCACAGCGCTGTTTCCAGTGTCCAAAAAGAGCTGCTGCTTGAAACTGTCCACATGCACATCTCCGTTACTGGTGTGTTCGTTTCACTACCTGGATTTTGGTTTCCTCTTCTTTCTTTGAAATGACAAGCCTTCTTTCTGCAGGCTACACACACCTTGTCGCAGTTTCAGTTTGAAGCATGTTGGTGCTCTCAAAACGCTGTGTAACCTAGGTAGAGTGTGTCACACTCCAGCACTGAATACACAACTCAGAGCTCCTTTCACCACAGACATGCAAACACATCTTTTTGAGAAAGTCCTACTTCAGGCCACTTGGAAATGTAAGGGTTTCATCGAGAACATGAGGACAATCATGCTTTTGCACTCTCCACTAATAGAAATGTACTTTTGTACATACCCGTCTGAATTTCACCGCAAAATGCTCTTCTTTTCAGGTTTGTTGAAAGTTCTCAACACATTAGGAGAAAGAGCGTGTTTGAGCAAGAGTGATGCAGTGTGCGTTTTCCTGGATTTCAAGTGATTTGGGAAACATACTCCTTATTTTTCCACATTGTGTAAGAAACAACATGAGGCTTGCAAGAGATTGAAACAATGCATCCCAAAACGTATTCCAGCAGCGAAAACACACGTTTCTACAAAGACTTTGAAGGAGCAAGCAAAAGCCTAGTGGCTGAGTGTTCTTTCTGAGAGAAACACATGCTTTTCATCCTTATGCAGTGAGTTTTGTGACAGGAATTCATAAGCATTTTGTACTGTGCAGAATGTAGCTACCTGCTCGGGAGTTGTGTCATAGAGGCACCTTTGCTGCAGGAGCATATTGCAACATTCATTGTTTGGCTAAGTTCTTTAGGGGTGGTTTTGGAAGGTCTTTCAACTTTGGCCAAATCACCGCTTTGTACGAAATTTTTTCAAAGCGCTCTTTCTGGTGTCCAAAAAGAGCTGCTGCTTGAAACTGTCCACATGCACATCTCCCTTACTGGTGTGTTCCTTTCACTACCTGGATTTTGGTTTCCTCTTCTTTGAAATGACAAGCCTTCTTTCTGCACGCTACACACACCTTGTCGCAGTTTCAGTTTGAAGCATGTTGGTGCTCTCAAAACGCTGTGTAACCTAGGTAGAGTGTGTCACACTCTAGCACTGAATACACAACTCAGAGCTCCTTTCCCAAAGACACGCAAACACATGTTTTTGAGAAAGTCCTACTTCAGGTCACTTGGAAATGTAAGGGTTTCATCGAAAACATGAGGACAATCATGCTTTTGCACTCTCCACCAATAGAAATGTACTTTTGTACATACCCGTCTGAATTTCACCGCAAAATGCTCTTCTTTCAGGTTTGTTGAAAGTTCTCAACACATTAGGAGAAAGAGCGTGTTTGAGCAAGAGTGATGCAGTGTGCGTTTTCCTGGATTTCAAGTGATTTGGGAAACATACTCCTTATTTTTCCACATTGTGTAAGAAACAACATGAGGCTTGCAAGAGATTGAAACAATGCATCCCAAAACGTATTCCAGCAGCGAAAACACACGTTTCTACAAAGACTTTGAAGGAGCAATCAAAAGCCTAGTGGCTGAGTATTCCTTCAGAGAGAAACACATGCTTTTCATCCTTATGGAGTGAGTTTTGTGCCAGGAATTCATATGCATTTTGTACTGTGCAGAATGTAGCTACCTGCTCGGGAGTTGTGTCATAGAAGCACCTTTGCTGCAGGAGCTTATTGCAACATTCATTGTTTGGCTAAGTTCTTTAGGGGTGGTTTTGGAAGGTCTTTCAACTTTGGCCAAATCACCGCTTTGTACGCAATTTTTTCACAGCCCTGTTTCCAGTGTCCAAAAAGAGCTGCTGCTTGAAACTGTCCACATGCACATCTCCCTTACTGGTGTGTTCGTTTCACTACCTGGATTTTGGTTTCCTCTTCTTTCTTTGAAATGACAAGCCTTCTTTCTGCAGGCTACACACACCTTGTCGCAGTTTCAGTTTGAAGCATGTTGGTGCTCTCAAAACGCTGTGTAACCTAGGTAGAGTGTGTCACACTCCAGCACTGAATACACAACTCAGAGCTCCTTTCACCACAGACACGCAAACACATCTTTTTGAGAAAGTCCTACTTCAGGCCACTTGGATATGTAAGGGTTTCATCGAGAACATGAGGACAATCATGCTGTTGCACTCTCCACTAATAGAAATGTACTTTTGTACATACCCGTCTGAATTTCACCGCAAAATGCTCTTCTTTTCAGGTTTGTTGAATTTTCTCAACACATTAGGAGAAAGAGCGTGTTTGAGCAAGAGTGATGCAGTGTGCGTTTTCCTGGATTTCAAGTGATTTGGGAAACATACTCCTTATTTTTCCACATTGTGTAAGAAACAACATGAGGCTTGCAAGAGATTGAAACAATGCATCCCAAAACGTATTCCAGCAGCGAAAACACACGTTTCTACAAAGACTTTGAAGGAGCAAGCAAAAGCCTAGTGGCTGAGTGTTCTTTCTGAGAGAAACACATGCTTTTCATCCTTATGCAGTGAGTTTTGTGACAGGAATTCATAAGCATTTTGTACTGTGCAGAATGTAGCTACCTGCTCGGGAGTTGTGTCATAGAAGCACCTTTGCTGCAGGAGCTTATTGCAACATTCATTGTTTGGCTAAGTTCTTTAGGGGTGGTTTTGGAAGGTCTTTCAACTTTGGCCAAATCCCGCTACGTAGGAAATTTTTTAACAGCCCTATTTCCAAGTGTCCACAAAGAGCTGCTGCTTGAAACTGTCCACATGCTCATCTCCCATACTGGTGTGCTTGTTTCACTACCTGGATTTTGGTTTCCTCTTCTTTCTTTGAAATGACAAGCCTTCTTTCTGCACGCTACACACACCTTGTAGCAGTTTCAGTTTGAAGCATGTTGGTGCTCTCGAAACGCTGTGTAACCTAGGTAGACTGTGTCACTCTCCAGCACTGAATACACAACTTAGAGCTCCTTTCCCCACAGACACGCAAACACATCTTTTTGAGAAAGTCCTACTTCAGGTCACTTGGAAATCTAAGGGATTCATCGAGAACATGAAGTCAATCATGCTTTTGCACTCTGCAACCAACAGAAATGTACTTTTGTACATACCCGTCTGAATTTCATCGCAAAATGCCCTTCTTTTCTGGTTTGTTGAAAGTCCTCAACACATTAGGAGAAAGAGCGTGTTTGAGCAAGAGTGATGCAGTGTGCGTTTTCCTGGACTTCAAGTGATTTGGGAAACATACTCCTTATTTTTCCACATTGTGTAAGAAACAACATGAGGCTTGCAAGAGATTGAAACAATGCATCCCAAAACGTATTCCAGCAGCAAAAACACACGTTTCTACAAAGACTTTGAAGGAGCAATCAAAAGCCTAGTGGCTGAGTATTCCTTCAGAGAGAAACACATGCTTTTCATCCTTATGGAGTGCGTTTTGTGCCAGGAATTCATATGCATTTTGTACTGTGCAGAATGTAGCTACCTGCTCGGGAGTTGTGTCATAGAGGCACCTTTGCTGCAGGAGCATATTGCAACATTCATTGTTTGGCTAAGTTCTTTAGGGGTGGTTTTGGAAGGTCTTTCAACTTTGGCCAAATCACCGCTTTGTACGAAATTTTTTCAAAGCGCTCTTTCTGGTGTCCAAAAAGAGCTGCTGCTTGAAACTGTCCACATGCACATCTCCCTTACTGGTGTGTTCCTTTCACTACCTGGATTTTGGTTTCCTCTTCTTTGAAATGACAAGCCTTCTTTCTGCACGCTACACACACCTTGTCGCAGTTTCAGTTTGAAGCATGTTGGTGCTCTCAAAACGCTGTGTAACCTAGGTAGAGTGTGTCACACTCTAGCACTGAATACACAACTCAGAGCTCCTTTCCCAAAGACACGCAAACACATCTTTTTGAGAAAGTCCTACTTCAGGTCACTTGGAAATGTAAGGGTTTCATCGAGAACATGAGGACAATCATGCTTTTGCACTCTCCACCAATAGAAATGTACTTTTGTACATACCCGTCTGAATTTCACCGCAAAATGCTCTTCTTTTCAGGTTTGTTGAAAGTTCTCAACACATTAGGAGAAAGAGCGTGTTTGATCAAGAGTGATGCAGTGTGCGTTTTCCTGGATTTCAAGTGATTTGGGAAACATACTCCTTATTTTTCCACATTGTGTAAGAAACAACATGAGGCTTGCAAGAGATTGAAACAATGCATCCCAAAACGTATTCCAGCAGCGAAAACACACGTTTCTACAAAGACTTTGAAGGAGCAAGCAAAAGCCTAGTGGCTGAGTATTCCTTCAGATAGAAACACATGCTTTTCATCCTTATGGAGTGAGTTTTGTGCCAGGAATTCATATGCATTTTGTACTGTGCAGAATGTAGCTACCTGCTCGGGAGTTGTGTCATAGAAGCACCTTTCCCGCAGGAGCTTATTGCAACATTCATTGTTTGGCTAAGTGCTTTAGGGGTGGTTTTGGAAGGTCTTTCAACTTTGGCCAAATCCCGTTCCTACGAAATTTTTTCACAGCGCTGATTCCAGTGTCCAAAAAGAGCTGCTGCTTGAAACTGTCCACATGCACATCTCCCTTACTGGTGTGTTCGTTTTACTACCTGGATTTTGGTTTCCTCTTCTTTCTTTGAAATGACAAGCCTTCTTTCTGCACGCTACACACACCTTGTAGCAGTTTCAGTTTGAAGCATGTTGGTGCTCTCAAAACGCTGTGTAACCTAGGTAGAGTGTGTCACTCTCCAGCACTGAATACACAACTTAGGGCTCCTTTCACCACAGACACGCAAACACATCTTTTTGTGAAAGTCCTACTTGAGGTCACTTGGAAATGTAATGGTTTCATCGAGAACTTGAAGTCAATCATGCTTTTCCACTCTGCAACCAACAGAAATGTACTTTTGTACATACCCGTCTGAATTTCACCGCAAAATGCCCTTCTTTTCTGGTTTGTTGAAAGTTCTCAACACATTAGGAGAAAGAGCGTGTTTGAGCAAGAGTGATGCAGTGTGCGTTTTCCTGGATTTCAAGTGATTTGGGAAACATACTCCTTATTTTTCCACATTGTGTAAGAAACAATATGAGGCTTGCAAGAGATTGAAACAATGCATCCCAAAACGTATTCCAGCAGCGAAAACACAAGTTTCTAAAAAGACTTTGAAGGAGCAAGCAAAAGCCTAGTGGCTGAGTGTTCTTTCAGAGAGAAACACATGCTTTTCATCCTTATGGAGTGAGTTTTGTGCCAGGAATTCATATGCATTTTGTACTGTGCAGAATGTAGCTACCTGCTCGGGAGTTGTGTCATAGAAGCACCTTTGCTGCAGGAGCTTATTGCAACATTCATTGTTTGGCTAAGTTCTTTAGGGGTGGTTTTGGAAGGTCTTTCAACTTTGGCCAAATCCCGCTTCGTACGAAATTTTTTCACAGCGCTGTTTCCAGTGTCCAAAAAGAGCTGCTGCTTGAAACTGTCCACATGCACATCTCCCTTACTGGTGTGTTCGTTTACCTACCTGGATTTTGGTTTCCTCTTCTTTCTTTGAAATGACAAGCCTTCTTTCTGCACGCTACACACACCTTGTAGCAGTTTCAGTTTGAAGCATGTTGTTGCTCTCCAAACGGTGTGTAACCTAGGTAGAGTGTGTCACTCTCCAGCACTGAATACACAACTTAGAGCTCCTTTCACCACAGACACGCAAACACATCTTTTTGTGAAAGTCCTACTTCAGGTCACTTGGAAATGTAAGGGTTTCATCGAGAACTTGAAGTCAATCATGCTTTTGCAATCTGCAACCAACAGAAATGTACTTTTGTACATACCCGTCTGAATTTCACCGCAAAATGTCCTTCTTTTCTGGTTTGTTGAAAGTTCTCAACACATTAGGAGAAAGAGCGTGTTTGAGCAAGAGTGATGCAGTGTGCGTTTTCCTGGATTTCAAGTGATTGGGGAAACATACTCCTTATTTTTCCACATTGTGTAAGAAACAACATGAGGCTTGCAAGAGATTGAAACAATGCATCCCAAAACGTATTCCAGCAGCGAAAACACACGTTTCTAAAAAGAATTTGAATTAGGAAACAAAAGCCTAATGGCTGAGTGTTCTTTCAGAGAGAAACACATGCTTTTCATCCTTATGAGGTGAGTTTTGTGCCAGTAATTCATATGCATTTTGTACTGTGCAGAATGTAGTTACCTGCTCGGGAGTTGAGTCATAGAAGCACCTTTCCTGCAGGAGCTTATTGCAACATTCATTGTTTGGCTAAGTTCTTTAGGGGTGGTTTTGGAAGGTCTTTCAACTTTGGCTAAATCCCGCTTCGTACGAAATTTTTTCACAGCGCTGTTTCCAGTGTCCAAAAAGAGCTGCTGTTTGAAACTGTCCACATGCACATCTCCCTTACTGGTGTGTTCGTTTCACTACCTGGATTTTGGTTTCCTCTTCTTTCTTTGAAATGAAAAGCCTTCTTTCTGCACGCTACACACACCTTGTAGCAGTTTCAGTTTGAAGCATATTGGTGCTCTCAAAACGCTGTGTAACCTAGGTAGAGTGTGTCACTCTCCAGCACTGAATACACAACTTAGAGCTCCTTTCACCACAGACACGCAAACACATCTTTTTGTGAAAGTCGTACTGCAGGTCACTTGGAAATGTAAGGGTTTCATCGAGAACTTGAAGTCAATCATGCTTTTGCACACTGCAACGAAGAGAAATATACTTTTGTACATACCCGTCTGAATTTCACCGCAAAATGCCCTTCTTTTCTGGTTTGTTGAAAGTTCTCACCACATTAGGAGAAAGAGTGTGTTTGAGAAAGAGTGATGCAGTGTGCGTTTTCCTGGATTCCAAGTGATTTGGGAAACATACTCCTTATTTTTCCACATTGTGTAAGAAAAAACATGAGGCTTGCAAGAGATTGAAACAATGCATCCCAAAACGTATTCCAGCAGCGAAAACACACGTTTCTACAAAGACTTTGAAGGAGCAAGCAAAAGCCTAGTGGCTGAGTGTTCTTTCAGAGAGAAACACATGCTTTTCATCCTTATGCAGTGAGTTTTGTGACAGGAATTCATATGCATTTTGTCTTGTGCAGAATGTAGCTACCTGCTCGGGAGTTGTGTCATAGAAGCACCTTTGCTGCAGGAGCTTATTGCAACATTCATTGTTTGGCTAAGTTCTTTAGGGGTGGTTTTGGAAGGTCTTTCAACATTGGCCAAATCCCCCTTTGTACGAAATTTTTTCACAGCGCTGTTTCCATTGTCCAAAAAGAGCTGCTGCTTGAAACTGTCCACATGCACATCTCCCTTACTGGTGTGTTCGTTTTACTACCTGGGTTTTGGTTTCATCTTCTTTCTTTGAAATGACAAGCCTTCTTTCTGCACGCTACACACACCTAGTAGCAGTTTCAGTTTGAAGCATGTTGGTGCTCTCAAAACGCTGTGTAACCTAGGTAGAGTGTGTCACTCTCCAGCACTGAATACACAACTTAGAGCTCCTTTCACCACAGACACGCAAACACATCTTTTTGAGAAAATCCTACTTCAGGTCACTTGGAAATGTAAGGGTTTCATCGAGAACATGTAGTCAATCATGCTTTTGCACTCTGCAACCAACAGAAATGTACTTTTGTACATACCCGTCTGAATTTCACCGCAAAATGCCCTTCTTTTCTGGTTTGTTGAAAGTCCTCAACACATTAGGAGAAAGAGCGTGTTTGAGCAAGAGTGATGCAGTGTGCGTTTTCCTGGACTTCAAGTGATTTGGGAAACATACTCCTTATTTTTCCACATTGTGTAAGAAACAACATGAGGCTTGCAAGAGATTGAAACAATGCATCCCAAAACGTATTCCAGCAGCAAAAACACACGTTTCTACAAAGACTTTGAAGGAGCAAGCAAAAGCCTAGTGGCTGAGTGTTCCTTCAGAGAGAAACACATGCTTTTCATCCTTATGGAGTGAGTTTTGTGCTAGGAATTCATATGCATTTTGTACTGTGCAGAATGTAGCTACCTGCTCGGGAGTTGTGTCATAGAAGGACCTTTGCTGCAGGAGCTTATTGCAACATTCATTGTTTGGCTAAGTTCTTTAGGGGTGGTTTTGGAAGGTCTTTCAACTTTGGCCAAATCCCGCTTCGTACTAAATATTTTAACAGCGCTATTTCCAAGTGTCCACAAAGAGCTGCTGCTTGAAACTGTCCACATGCACATCTCCCTTACTGGTGTGTTCGTCTCACTACCTGGATTTTGGTTTCCTCTTCTTTCTTTGAAATGATAAGCCTTCTTTCTGCACGCTACACACACCTTGTAGCAGTTTCAGTTTGAAGCATATTGGTGCTCTCAAAACGCTGTGTAACCTAGGTAGAGTGTGTCACTCTCCAGCACTGAATACACAACTTAGAGCTCCTTTCACCACAGACACGCAAACACATCTTTTTGTGAAAGTCCTACTTCAGGTCACTTGGAAATGTAAGGTTTTCATCGAGAACTTGAAGTCAATCATGCTTTTGCACACTGCAACCAAGAGAAATATACTTTTGTACATACCCGTCTGAATTTCACCGCAAAATGCCCTTCTTTTCTGGTTTGTTGAAAATTCTCACCACATTAGGAGGAAGAGCGTGTTTGAGAAAGAGTGATGCAGTGTGCGTTTTCCTGGATTCCAAGTGATTTGGGAAACATACTCCTTATTTTTCCACATTGTGTAAGAAACAACATGAGGCTTGCAAGAGATTGAAACAATGCATCCCAAAACGTATTCCAGCAGCGAAAACACACGTTTCTACAAAGACTTTGAAGGAGCAAGCAAAAGCCTAGTGGCTGAGTGTTCTTTCAGAGAGAAACACATGCTTTTCATCCTTATGCAGTGAGTTTTGTGACAGGAATTCATATGCATTTTGTACTGTGCAGAATGTAGCTACCTGCTCGGGAGTTGTGTCATAGAAGCACCTTTGCTGCAGGAGCTTATTGCAACATTCATTGTTTGGCTAAGTTCTTTAGGGGTGGTTTTGGAAGGTCTTTCAACTTTGGCCAAATCCCCCTTCGTACGAAATTTTTTCACAGCGCTGTTTCCATTGTCCAAAAAGAGCTGCTGCTTGAAACTGTCCACATGCACATCTCCCTTACTGGTGTGTTCGTTTTACTACCTGGGTTTTGGTTTCCTCTTCTTTCTTTGAAATGACAAGCCTTCTTTCTCCACGCTACACACACCTAGTAGCAGTTTCAGTTTGAAGCATGTTGGTGCTCTCAAAACGCTGTGTAACCTAGGTAGAGTGTGTCACTCTCCAGCACTGAATACACAACTTAGAGCTCCTTTCACAACAGACACGCAAACACATCTTTTTGAGAAAATCCTACTTCAGGTCACTTGGAAATGTAAGGGTTTCATCGAGAACTTGAAGTCAATCATGCTTTTGCACTCTGCAACCAACAGAAATGTACTTTTGTACATACTCGTCTGAATTTCACCGCAAAATGCCCTTCTTTTCTGGTTTGTTGAAAGTTCTCAACACATTAGGAGAAAGAGCGTGTTTGAGTAAGAGTGATGCAGTGTGCGTTTTCCTGGATTTCAAGTGATTTGGGAAACATACTCCTCGTTTTTCCAAATGGTCTAGGAAACAACATGAGGCTTGCAAGAGATTGAAACAATGCATCCCAAAACGTATTCCAGCAGCGAAAACACACGTTTCTACAAAGACTTTGAAGGAGCAAGCAAAAACCTAGTGGCTGAGAGTTCTTGCAGAGAGAAACACATGCTTTTCATCCTTATGGAGTGAGTTTTGTGCCAGGAATTCATATGCATTTTGTACTGTGCAGAATGTAGCTACCTGCTCGGGAGTTGTGTCATAGAAGCACCTTTGCTGCAGGAGCTTATTGCAACATTCATTGTTTGGCTAAGTTCTTTAGGGGTGGTTTTGGAAGGTCTTTCAACTTTGGCCAAATCCTGCTTCGTACGAAATTTTTTAACAGCGCTATTTCCGAGTGTCCACAAAGAGCTGCTGCTTGAAACTGTCCACATGCACAACTCCCATACTGGTTTGCTCGTTTCACTACCTGGATTTTGGTTTCCTCTTCTTTCTTTGAAATGACAACCTTTCTTTCTGCACGCTACACACATCTTGTAGCAGTTTCAGTTTGCAGCATGTTGGTGCTCTCAAAACGCTGTGTAACCTAGGTAGAGTGTGTCACTCTCCAGCACTGAATACACAACTTAGAGCTCCTTTCACCACAGACACGCAAACACATCTTTTTGAGAAAGTCCTACTTCAGGTCACTTGGAAATGTAAGGGTTTCATCGAGAACTTGAAGTCAATCATGCTTTTGCACTCTGCAACCAACAGAAATGTACTTTTGTACATACCCGTCTGAATTTCAGCGCAAAATGCCCTTCTTTTCTGGTTTGTTGAAAGTCCTCAACACATTAGGAGAAAGAGCGTGTTTGAGCAAGAGTGATGCAGTGTGCGTTTTCCTGGATTTCAAGTGATTTGGGAAACATAGTCCTTATTTTTCCACATTGTGTATGAAACAACATGAGGCTTGCAAGAGATTGAAACAATGCATCCCAAAACGTATTCCAGCAGCGAAAACACACGTTTCTACAAAGACTTTGAAGGAGCAAGGAAAAGCCTAGTGGCTGAGTGTTCTTTCAGAGAGAAACACATGCTTTTCATCCTTATGCAGTGAGTTTTGTGACAGGAATTCATATGCATTTTGTACTGTGCAGAATGTAGCTACCTGCTCGGGAGTTGTGTCATAGAAGCACCTTTGCTGCAGGAGCTTATTGCAACATTCATTGTTTGGCTAAGTGCTTTAGGGGTGGTTTTGGAAGGTCTTTCAACTTTGGCCAAATCCCCCTTCGTACGAAATATTTTCACAGCGCTGTTTCCAGTGTCCAAAAAGAGCTGCTGCTTGAAACTGTCCACATGCACATCTCCGTTACTGGTGTGTTCGTTTTACCACCTGGATTTTGGTTTCCTCTTCTTTCTTTGAAATGACAAGCCTTCTTTCTGCACGCTACACACACCTTGTCGCAGTTTCAGTTTGAACCATGTTGGTGCTCTCAAAACGCTGTGTAACCTAGGTAGAGTGTGTCACTCTCCAGCACTGAATACACAACTTAGAGCTCCTTTCACCACAGACACGCAAACACATCTTTTTGTGAAAGTTCTACTTCAGGTCACTTGGAAATGTAAGGGTTTCATCGAGAACATGAAGTCAATCATGCTTTTGCACTCTGCACCAATAGAAATGTACTTTTGTACATACCCATCTGAATTTCACCGCAAAATGCCCTTCTTTTCTGGTTTGTTGAAAGTTCTCAACACATTAGGAGAAAGAGCGTGTTTGAGCAAGAGTGATGCAGTGTGCGTTTTCCTGGATTTCAAGTGATTTGGGAAACATACTCCTCGTTTTTCCAAATGGTGTAGGAAACAACATGAGGCTTGCAAGAGATTGAAACAATGCATCCCAAAACGTATTCCAGCAGCGAAAACACACGTTTCTACAAAGACTTTGAAGGAGCAAGCAAAAACCTAGTGGCTGAGAGTTCTTTCAGAGAGAAACACATGCTTTTCATCCTTATGGAGTGAGTTTTGTGCCAGGAATTCATATGCATTTTGTACTGTGCAGAATGTAGCTACCTGCTCGGGAGTTGTGTCATAGAAGCACCTTTGCTGCAGGAGCTTATTGCAACATTCATTGTTTGGCTAAGTTCTTTAGGGGTGGTTTTGAAATGTCTTTCAACTTTGGCCAAATCCCGCTTCGTACGAAATTTTTTAACAGCGCTATTTCCGAGTGTCCACAAAGAGCTGCTGCTTGAAACTGTCCACATGCACAACTCCCATACTGGTTTGCTCGTTTCACTACCTGGATTTTGGTTTCCTCTTCTTTCTTTGAAATGACAACCTTTCTTTCTGCACGCTACACACATCTTGTAGCAGTTTCAGTTTGAAGCATGTTGGTGCTCTCAAAACGCTGTGTAACCTAGGTAGAGTGTGTCACTCTCCAGCACTGAATACACAACTTAGAGCTCCTTTCACCACAGAAACGCAAACACATTTTTTGAGAAAGTCCTACTTCAGGTCACTTGGAAATGTAAGGGTTTCATCGAGAACTTGAAGTCAATCATGCTTTTGCACTCTGCAACCAACAGAAATGTACTTTTGTACATACCCGTCTGAATTTCACCGCAAAATGCCCTTCTTTTCTGGTTTGTTGAAAGTCCTCAACACATTAGGAGAAAGAGCGTGTTTGAGCAAGAGTGATGCAGTGTGCGTTTTCCTGGATTCCAAGTGATTTGGGAAACATACTACTTATTTTTCCACATTGTGTGAGAAACAACATGAGGCTTGCAAGAGATTGAAACAATGCATCCCAAAACGTATTCCAGCAGCGAAAACACACGTTTCTACAAAGACTTTGAAGGAGCAAGCAAAAGCCTAGTGGCTGAGTGTTCTTTCAGAGAGAAACACATGCTTTTCATCCTTATGGAGTGAGTTTTGTGCCAGGAATTCATATGCATTTTGTACTGTGCAGAATGTAGCTACCTGCTCGGGAGTTGTGTCATAGAAGCACCTTTGCTGCAGGAGCTTATTGCAACATTCATTGTTTGGCTAAGTTCTTTAGGGGTGGTTTTGGAAGGTCGTTGAACTTTGGCCAAATCCCGCTTCGTACGAAATTTTTTAACAGCGCTATTTCCAAGTGTCCACAAAGAGCTGCTGCTTGAAACTGTCCACATGCACATCTCCCATACTGGTGTGCTCGTTTCACTACCTGGATTTTGGTTTCCTCTTCTTTCTTTGAAATGACAAGCCTTCTTTCTGCACGCTACACACACCTTGTCGCAGTTTCAGTTTGAAGCATGTTGTTGCTCTCAAAATGCTGTGTAACCTAGGTAGAGTGTGTCACTCTCCAGCACTGAATACACAACTTAGAGCTCCTTTCACCACAGACACGCAAACACATCTTTTTGAGAAAGTCCTAGTTCAGGTCACTTGGAAATGTAAGGGTTTCATCGAGAACATGAAGTCAATCATGCTTTTGCACTCTGCACCAATAGAAATGTACTTTTGTACATACCCATCTGAATTTCACCGCAAAATGCCCTTCTTTTCTGGTTTGTTGAAAGTTCTCAACACATTAGGAGAAAGAGCGTGTTTGAGCAAGTGTGATGCAGTGTGCGTTTTCCTGGATTTCAAGTGATTTGGGAAACATACTCCTCGTTTTTCCAAATGGTCTAGGAAACAACATGAGGCTTGCAAGAGATTGAAGCAATGCATCCCAAAACGTATTCCAGCAGCGAAAACACACGTTTCTACAAAGACTTTGAAGGAGCAAGCAAAAACCTAGTGGCTGAGAGTTCTTTCAGAGAGAAACACATGCTTTTCATCCTTATGGAGTGAGATTTGTGCCAGGAATTCATATGCATTTTGTACTGTGCAGAATGTAGCTACCTGCTCGGGAGTTGTGTCATAGAAGCACCTTTGCTGCAGGAGCTTATTGCAAAATTCATTGTTTGGCTAAGTTCTTTAGGGGCGGTTTTGGAAGGACTTTCAACTTTGGCCAAATCCCGCTTCGTACGAAATTTTTTAACAGCGCTATTTCCGAGTGTCCACAAAGAGCTGCTGCTTGAAACTGTCCACATGCACATCTCCCTTACTGGTGTGTTCGTTTCACTACCTGGATTTTGGTTTCCTCTTCTTTCTTTGAAATGACAAGCCTTCTTTCTGCACGCTACACACACCTTCTCGCAGTTTCAGTTTGAAGCATGTTGGTGCTCTCAAAACGCTGTGTAACCTAGGTAGAGTGTGTCACACTCCAGCACTGAATACACAACTCAGAGCTCCTTTCACCACAGACACGCAAACACATCTTTTTGAGAAAGTCCTACTTCAGGTCACTTGGAAATGTAAGGGTTTCATCGAGAACATGAGGACAATCATGCTTTTGCACTCTCCACTAATAGAAATGTACTTTTGTACATACCCGTCTGAATTTCACCGCAAAATGCTCTTCTTTTCAGGTTTGTTGAAAGTTCTCAACACATTAGGAGAAAGAGCGTGTTTGAGCAAGAGTGATGCAGTGTGCGTTTTACTGGATTTCAAGTGATTTGGGAAACATACTCCTTATTTTTCCCCATTGTGTAAGAAACAACATGAGGCTTGCAAGAGATTGAAACAATGCATCCCAAAACGTATTCCAGCAGCGAAAACACACGTTTCTACAAAGACTTTGAAGGAGCAAGCAAAAGCCTAGTGGCTGAGTGTTCTTTCAGAGAGAAACACATGCTTTTCATCCTTATGCAGTGAGTTTTGTGACAGGAATTCATATGCATTTTGTACTGTGCAGAATGTAGCTACCTGCTCGGGAGTTGTGTCATAGAGCACCTTTGCTGCAGGAGCTTATTGCAACATTCATTGTTTGGCTAAGTTCTTTAGGGGTGGTTTTGGAAGGTCTTTCAACTTTGGCCAAATCCCGCTTCGTAGGAAATTTTTTAACAGCGCTATTTCCAAGTGTCCACAAAGAGCTGCTGCTTGAAAATGTCCACATGCAAATCTCCCATACTGGTGTGCTCGTTTCACTACCTGGATTTTGGTTTCCTCTTCTTCCTTTGAAATGACAAGCCTTCTTTCTGCACGCTACACACACCTTGTAGCAGTTTCAGTTTGAAGCATGTTGGTGCTCTCAAAACGCTGTGTAACCTAGGTAGAGTGTGTCACTCTCCAGCACTGAATACACAACTTAGAGCTCCTTTCACCACAGACACGCAAACACATCTTTTTGTGAAAGTCCTACTTCAGGTCACTTGGAAATGTAATGGTTCCATCGAGAACTTGAATCAATCATGCTTTTGCACACTGCAACCAAGAGAAATATACTTTTGTACATACCCGTCTGAATTTCACCGCAAAATGACCTTCTTTTCTGGTTTGTTGAAAGTTCTCAACACATTAGGAGAAAGAGCGTGTTTGAGCAAGAGTGATGTAGTGTGCGTTTTCCTGGACTTCAAGTGATTTGGGAAACATACTCCTTATTTTTCCACATTGTGTAAGAAACAACATGAGGCTTGCAAGAGATTGAAACAATGCATCCCAAAACGTATTCCAGCAGCAAAAACACACGTTTCTACAAAGACTTTGAAGGAGCAAGCAAAAGCCTAGTGGCTGAGTGTTCCTTCAGAGAGAAACACATGCTTTTCATCCGTATGGAGTGAGTTTTGTGACAGGAATTCATAAGCATTTTGTACTGTGCAGAATGTAGCTACCTGCTCGGGAGTTGTGTCATAGAAGCACCTTTGCTGCAGGAGCTTATTGCAACATTCATTGTTTGGCTAAGTTCTTTAGGGGTGGTTTTGGAAGGTCTTTCAACTTTGGCCAAATCCCGCTTCGTAGGAAATTTTTTAACAGCCCTATTTCCAAGTGTCCACAAAGAGCTGCTGCCTGAAACTGTCCACATGCTCATCTCCCATACTGGTGTGCTTGTTTCACTACCTGGATTTTGGTTTCCTCTTCTTTCTTTGAAATGACAAGCCTTCTTTCTGCACGCTACACACACCTTGTCGCAGTTTCAGTTTGAAGCATGTTGGTGCTCTCAAAACGCTGTGTAACCTAGGTAGAGTGTGTCACACTCTAGCACTGAATACACAACTCAGAGCTCCTTTCCCAAAGACACGCAAACACATCTTTTTGAGAAAGTCCTACTTCAGGTCACTTGGAAATGTAAGGGTTTCATCGAGAACATGAGGACAATCATGCTTTTGCACTCTCCACCAATAGAAATGTACTTTTGTACATACCCGTCTGAATTTCACCGCAAAATGCTCTTCTTTTCAGGTTTGTTGAAAGTTCTCAACACATTAGGAGAAAGAGCGTGTTTGATCAAGAGTGATGGAGTGTGCGTTTTCCTGGATTTCAAGTGATTTGGGAAACATACTCCTTATTTTTCCACATTGTGTAAGAAACAACATGAGGCTTGCAAGAGATTGAAACAATGCATCCCAAAACGTATTCCAGCAGCGAAAACACACGTTTCTACAAAGACTTTGAAGGAGCAAGCAAAAGCCTAGTGGCTGAGTATTCCTTCAGATAGAAACACATGCTTTTCATCCTTATGGAGTGAGTTTTGTGCCAGGAATTCATATGCATTTTGTACTGTGCAGAATGTAGCTACCTGCTCGGGAGTTGTGTCATAGAAGCACCTTTCCCGCAGGAGCTTATTGCAACATTCATTGTTTGGCTAAGTTCTTTAGGGGTGGTTTTGGAAGGTCTTTCAACTTTGGCCAAATCCCGTTCCTACGAAATTTTTTCACAGCGCTGATTCCAGTGTCCAAAAAGAGCTGCTGCTTGAAACTGTCCACATGCACATCTCCCTTACTGGTGTGTTCGTTTTACTACCTGGATTTTGGTTTCCTCTTCTTTCTTTGAAATGACAAGCCTTCTTTCTGCACGCTACACACACCTTGTAGCAGTTTCAGTTTGAAGCATGTTGGTGCTCTCAAAACGCTGTGTAACCTAGGTAGAGTGTGTCACTCTCCAGCACTGAATACACAACTTAGGGCTCCTTTCACCACAGACACGCAAACACATCTTTTTGTGAAAGTCCTACTTGAGGTCACTTGGAAATGTAATGGTTTCATCGAGAACTTGAAGTCAATCATGCTTTTCCACTCTGCAACCAACAGAAATGTACTTTTGTACATACCCGTCTGAATTTCACCGCAAAATGCCCTTCTTTTCTGGTTTGTTGAAAGTTCTCAACACATTAGGAGAAAGAGCGTGTTTGAGCAAGAGTGATGCAGTGTGCGTTTTCCTGGATTTCAAGTGATTTGGGAAACATACTCCTTATTTTTCCACATTGTGTAAGAAACAATATGAGGCTTGCAAGAGATTGAAACAATGCATCCCAAAACGTATTCCAGCAGCGAAAACACAAGTTTCTAAAAAGACTTTGAAGGAGCAAGCAAAAGCCTAGTGGCTGAGTGTTCTTTCAGAGAGAAACACATGCTTTTCATCCTTATGGAGTGAGTTTTGTGCCAGGAATTCATATGCATTTTGTACTGTGCAGAATGTAGCTACCTGCTCGGGAGTTGTGTCATAGAAGCACCTTTGCTGCAGGAGCTTATTGCAACATTCATTGTTTGGCTAAGTTCTTTAGGGGTGGTTTTGGAAGGTCTTTCAACTTTGGCCAAATCCCGCTTCGTACGAAATTTTTTCACAGCGCTGTTTCCAATGTCCAAAAAGAGCTGCTGCTTGAAACTGTCCACATGCACATCTCCCTTACTGGTGTGTTCGTTTACCTACCTGGATTTTGGTTTCCTCTTCTTTCTTTGAAATGACAAGCCTTCTTTCTGCACGCTACAACACCTTGTAGCAGTTTCAGTTTGAAGCATGTTGTTGCTCTCCAAACGGTGTGTAACCTAGGTAGAGTGTGTCACTCTCCAGCACTGAATACACAACTTAGAGCTCCTTTCACCACAGACACGCAAACACATCTTTTTGTGAAAGTCCTACTTCAGGTCACTTGGAAATGTAAGGGTTTCATCGAGAACTTGAAGTCAATCATGCTTTTGCAATCTGCAACCAACAGAAATGTACTTTTGTACATACCCGTCTGAATTTCACCGCAAAATGTCCTTCTTTTCTGGTTTGTTGAAAGTTCTCAACACATTAGGAGAAAGAGCGTGTTTGAGCAAGAGTGATGCAGTGTGCGTTTTCCTGGATTTCAAGTGATTGGGGAAACATACTCCTTATTTTTCCACATTGTGTAAGAAACAACATGAGGCTTGCAAGAGATTGAAACAATGCATCCCAAAACGTATTCCAGCAGCGAAAACACACGTTTCTAAAAAGAATTTGAATTAGGAAGCAAAAGCCTAATGGCTGAGTGTTCTTTCAGAGAGAAACACATGCTTTTCATCCTTATGGAGTGAGTTTTGTGCCAGGAATTCATATGCATTTTGTACTGTGCAGAATGTAGTTACCTGCTCGGGAGTTGTGTCATAGAAGCACCTTTCCTGCAGGAGCTTATTGCAACATTCATTGTTTGGCTAAGTTCTTTAGGGGTGGTTTTGGAAGGTCTTTCAACTTTGGCTAAATCCCGCTTCGTACGAAATTTTTTCACAGCGCTGTTTCCAGTGTCCAAAAAGAGCTGCTGTTTGAAACTGTCCACATGCACATCTCCCTTACTGGTGTGTTCGTTTCACTACCTGGATTTTGGTTTCCTCTTCTTTCTTTGAAATGAAAAGCCTTCTTTCTGCACGCTACACACACCTTGTAGCAATTTCAGTTTGAAGCATATTGGTGCTCTCAAAACGCTGTGTAACCTAGGTAGAGTGTGTCACTCTCCAGCACTGAATACACAACTTAGAGCTCCTTTCACCACAGACACGCAAACACATCTTTTTGTGAAAGTCGTACTTCAGGTCACTTGGAAATGTAAGGGTTTCATCGAGAACTTGAAGTCAATCATGCTTTTGCACACTGCAACGAAGAGAAATATACTTTTGTACATACCCGTCTGAATTTCACCGCAAAATGCCCTTCTTTTCTGGTTTGTTGAAAGTTCTCACCACATTAGGAGAAAGAGTGTGTTTGAGAAAGAGTGATGCAGTGTGCGTTTTCCTGGATTCCAAGTGATTTGGGAAACATACTCCTTATTTTTCCACATTGTGTAAGAAAAAACATGAGGCTTGCAAGAGATTGAAACAATGCATCCCAAAACGTATTCCAGCAGCGAAAACACACGTTTCTACAAAGACTTTGAAGGAGCAAGCAAAAGCCTAGTAGCTGAGTGTTCTTTCAGAGAGAAACACATGCTTTTCATCCTTATGCAGTGAGTTTTGTGACAGGAATTCATATGCATTTTGTCTTGTGCAGAATGTAGCTACCTGCTCGGGAGTTGTGTCATAGAAGCACCTTTGCTGCAGGAGCTTATTGCAACATTCATTGTTTGGCTAAGTTCTTTAGGGGTGGTTTTGGAAGGTCTTTCAACATTGGCCAAATCCCCCTTTGTACGAAATTTTTTCACAGCGCTGTTTCCATTGTCCAAAAAGAGCTGCTGCTTGAAACTGTCCACATGCACATCTCCCTTACTGGTGTGTTCGTTTTACTACCTGGGTTTTGGTTTCATTATCTTTCTTTGAAATGACAAGCCTTCTTTCTGCACGCTACAACACCTAGTAGCAGTTTCAGTTTGAAGCATGTTGGTGCTCTCAAAACGCTGTGTAACCTAGGTAGAGTGTGTCACTCTCCAGCACTGAATACACAACTTAGAGCTCCTTTCACCACAGACACGCAAACACATCTTTTTGAGAAAATCCTACTTCAGGTCACTTGGAAATGTAAGGGTTTCATCGAGAACATGTAGTCAATCATGCTTTTGCACTCTGCAACCAACAGAAATGTACTTTTGTACATACCCGTCTGAATTTCACCGCAAAATGCCCTTCTTTTCTGGTTTGTTGAAAGTCCTCAACACATTAGGAGAAAGAGCGTGTTTGAGCAAGAGTGATGCAGTGTGCGTTTTCCTGGACTTCAAGTGATTTGGGAAACATACTCCTTATTTTTCCACATTGTGTAAGAAACAACATGAGGCTTGCAAGAGATTGAAACAATGCATCCCAAAACGTATTCCAGCAGCAAAAACACACGTTTCTACAAAGACTTTGAAGGAGCAAGCAAAAGCCTAGTGGCTGAGTGTTCCTTCAGAGAGAAACACATGCTTTTCATCCTTATGGAGTGAGTTTTGTGCTAGGAATTCATATGCATTTTGTACTGTGCAGAATGTAGCTACCTGCTCGGGAGTTGTGTCATAGAAGGACCTTTGCTGCAGGAGCTTATTGCAACATTCATTGTTTGGCTAAGTTCTTTAGGGGTGGTTTTGGAAGGTCTTTCAACTTTGGCCAAATCCCGCTTCGTACTAAATATTTTAACAGCGCTATTTCCAAGTGTCCACAAAGAGCTGCTGCTTGAAACTGTCCACATGCACATCTCCCTTACTGGTGTGTTCGTCTCACTACCTGGATTTTGGTTTCCTCTTCTTTCTTTGAAATGATAAGCCTTCTTTCTGCACGCTACACACACCTTGTAGCAGTTTCAGTTTGAAGCATATTGGTGCTCTCAAAACGCTGTGTAACCTAGGTAGAGTGTGTCACTCTGCAGCACTGAATACACAACTTAGAGCTCCTTTCACCACAGACACGCAAACACATCTTTTTGTGAAAGTCCTACTTCAGGTCACTTGGAAATGTAAGGTTTTCATCGAGAACTTGAAGTCAATCATGCTTTTGCACACTGCAACCAAGAGAAATATACTTTTGTACATACCCGTCTGAATTTCACCGCAAAATGCCCTTCTTTTCTGGTTTGTTGAAAATTCTCACCACATTAGGAGGAAGAGCGTGTTTGAGAAAGAGTGATGCAGTGTGCGTTTTCCTGGATTCCAAGTGATTTGGGAAACATACTCCTTATTTTTCCACATTGTGTAAGAAACAACATGAGGCTTGCAAGAGATTGAAACAATGCATCCCAAAACGTATTCCAGCAGCGAAAACACACGTTTCTACAAAGACTTTGAAGGAGCAAGCAAAAGCCTAGTGGCTGAGTGTTCTTTCAGAGAGAAACACATGCTTTTCATCCTTATGCAGTGAGTTTTGTGACAGGAATTCATATGCATTTTGTACTGTGCAGAATGTAGCTACCTGCTCGGGAGTTGTGTCATAGAAGCACCTTTGCTGCAGGAGCTTATTGCAACATTCATTGTTTGGCTAAGTTCTTTAGGGGTGGTTTTGGAAGGTCTTTCAACTTTGGCCAAATCCCCCTTCGTACGAAATTTTTTCACAGCGCTGTTTCCATTGTCCAAAAAGAGCTGCTGCTTGAAACTGTCCACATGCACATCTCCCTTACTGGTGTGTTCGTTTTACTACCTGGGTTTTGGTTTCCTCTTCTTTCTTTGAAATGACAAGCCTTCTTTCTCCACGCTACACACACCTAGTAGCAGTTTCAGTTTGAAGCATGTTGGTGCTCTCAAAACGCTGTGTAACCTAGGTAGAGTGTGTCACTCTCCAGCACTGAATACACAACTTAGAGCTCCTTTCACAACAGACACGCAAACACATCTTTTTGAGAAAATCCTACTTCAGGTCACTTGGAAATGTAAGGGTTTCATCGAGAACTTGAAGTCAATCATGCTTTTGCACTCTGCAACCAACAGAAATGTACTTTTGTACATACTCGTCTGAATTTCACCGCAAAATGCCCTTCTTTTCTGGTTTGTTGAAAGTTCTCAACACATTAGGAGAAAGAGCGTGTTTGAGTAAGAGTGATGCAGTGTGCGTTTTCCTGGTTTTCAAGTGATTTGGGAAACATACTCCTCGTTTTTCCAAATGGTCTAGGAAACAACATGAGGCTTGCAAGAGATTGAAACAATGCATCCCAAAACGTATTCCAGCAGCGAAAACACACGTTTCTACAAAGACTTTGAAGGAGCAAGCAAAAACCTAGTGGCTGAGAGTTCTTGCAGAGAGAAACACATGCTTTTCATCCTTATGGAGTGAGTTTTGTGCCAGGAATTCATATGCATTTTGTACTGTGCAGAATGTAGCTACCTGCTCGGGAGTTGTGTCATAGAAGCACCTTTGCTGCAGGAGCTTATTGCAACATTCATTGTTTGGCTAAGTTCTTTAGGGGTGGTTTTGGAAGGTCTTTCAACTTTGGCTAAATCCTGCTTCGTACGAAATTTTTTAACAGCGCTATTTCCGAGTGTCCACAAAGAGCTGCTGCTTGAAACTGTCCACATGCACAACTCCCATACTGGTTTGCTCGTTTCACTACCTGGATTTTGGTTTCCTCTTCTTTCTTTGAAATGACAACCTTTGTTTCTGCACGCTACACACATCTTGTAGCAGTTTCAGTTTGAAGCATGTTGGTGCTCTCAAAACGCTGTGTAACCTAGGTAGAGTGTGTCACTCTCCAGCACTGAATACACAACTTAGAGCTCCTTTCACCACAGACACGCAAACACATTTTTTGAGAAAGTCCTACTTCAGGTCACTTGGAAATGTAAGGGTTTCATCGAGAACTTGAAGTCAATCATGCTTTTGCACTCTGCAACCAACAGAAATGTACTTTTGTACATACCCGTCTGAATTTCACCGCAAAATGCCCTTCTTTTCTGGTTTGTTGAAAGTCCTCAACACATTAGGAGAAAGAGCGTGTTTGAGCAAGAGTGATGCAGTGTGCGTTTTCCTGGATTTCAAGTGATTTGGGAAACATACTCCTTATTTTTCCACATTGTGTGAGAAACAACATGAGGCTTGCAAGAGATTGAAACAATGCATCCCAAAACGTATTCCAGCAGCGAAAACACACGTTTCTACAAAGACTTTGAAGGAGCAAGCAAAAGCCTAGTGGCTGAGTGTTCTTTCAGAGAGAAACACATGCTTTTCATCCTTATGGAGTGAGTTTTGTGCCAGGAATTCATATGCATTTTGTACTGTGCAGAATGTAGCTACCTGCTCGGGAGTTGTGTCATAGAAGCACCTTTGCTGCAGGAGCTTATTGCAACATTCATTGTTTGGCTAAGTTCTTTAGGGGTGGTTTTGGAAGGTCGTTGAACTTTGGCCAAATCCCGCTTCGTACGAAATTTTTTAACAGCGCTATTTCCAAGTGTCCACAAAGAGCTGCTGCTTGAAACTGTCCACATGCACATCTCCCATACTGGTGTGCTCGTTTCACTACCTGGATTTTGGTTTCCTCTTCTTTCTTTGAAATGACAAGCCTTCTTTCTGCACGCTACACACACCTTGTCGCAGTTTCAGTTTGAAGCATGTTGTTGCTCTCAAAATGCTGTGTAACCTAGGTAGAGTGTGTCACTCTCCAGCACTGAATACACAACTTAGAGCTCCTTTCACCACAGACACGCAAACACATCTTTTTGAGAAAGTCCTAGTTCAGGTCACTTGGAAATGTAAGGGTTTCATCGAGAACATGAAGTCAATCATGCTTTTGCACTCTGCACCAATAGAAATGTACTTTTGTACATACCCATCTGAATTTCACCGCAAAATGCCCTTCTTTTCTGGTTTGTTGAAAGTTCTCAACACATTAGGAGAAAGAGCGTGTTTGAGCAAGTGTGATGCAGTGTGCGTTTTCCTGGATTTCAAGTGATTTGGGAAACATACTCCTCGTTTTTCCAAATGGTCTAGGAAACAACATGAGGCTTGCAAGAGATTGAAGCAATGCATCCCAAAACGTATTCCAGCAGCGAAAACACACGTTTCTACAAAGACTTTGAAGGAGCAAGCAAAAACCTAGTGGCTGAGAGTTCTTTCAGAGAGAAACACATGCTTTTCATCCTTATGGAGTGAGATTTGTGCCAGGAATTCATATGCATTTTGTACTGTGCAGAATGTAGCTACCTGCTCGGGAGTTGTGTCATAGAAGCACCTTTGCTGCAGGAGCTTATTGCAAAATTCATTGTTTGGCTAAGTTCTTTAGGGGCGGTTTTGGAAGGACTTTCAACTTTGGCCAAATCCCGCTTCGTACGAAATTTTTTAACAGCGCTATTTCCGAGTGTCCACAAAGAGCTGCTGCTTGAAACTGTCCACATGCACATCTCCCTTACTGGTGTGTTCGTTTCACTACCTGGATTTTGGTTTCCTCTTCTTTCTTTGAAATGACAAGCCTTCTTTCTGCACGCTACACACACCTTCTCGCAGTTTCAGTTTGAAGCATGTTGGTGCTCTCAAAACGCTGTGTAACCTAGGTAGAGTGTGTCACACTCCAGCACTGAATACACAACTCAGAGCTCCTTTCACCACAGACACGCAAACACATCTTTTTGAGAAAGTCCTACTTCAGGTCACTTGGAAATGTAAGGGTTTCATCGAGAACATGAGGACAATCATGCTTTTGCACTCTCCACTAATAGAAATGTACTTTTGTACATACCCGTCTGAATTTCACCGCAAAATGCTCTTCTTTTCAGGTTTGTTGAAAGTTCTCAACACATTAGGAGAAAGAGCGTGTTTGAGCAAGAGTGATGCAGTGTGCGTTTTCCTGGATTTCAAGTGATTTGGGAAACATACTCCTTATTTTTCCCCATTGTGTAAGAAACAACATGAGGCTTGCAAGAGATTGAAACAATGCATCCCAAAACGTATTCCAGCAGCGAAAACACACGTTTCTACAAAGACTTTGAAGGAGCAAGCAAAAGCCTAGTGGCTGAGTGTTCTTTCAGAGAGAAACACATGCTTTTCATCCTTATGCAGTGAGTTTTGTGACAGGAATTCATATGCATTTTGTACTGTGCAGAATGTAGCTACCTGCTCGGGAGTTGTGTCATAGAGCACCTTTGCTGCAGGAGCTTATTGCAACATTCATTGTTTGGCTAAGTTCTTTAGGGGTGGTTTTGGAAGGTCTTTCAACTTTGGCCAAATCCCGCTTCGTAGGAAATTTTTTAACAGCGCTATTTCCAAGTGTCCACAAAGAGCTGCTGCTTGAAAATGTCCACATGCAAATCTCCCATACTGGTGTGCTCGTTTCACTACCTGGATTTTGGTTTCCTCTTCTTCCTTTGAAATGACAAGCCTTCTTTCTGCACGCTACACACACCTTGTAGCAGTTTCAGTTTGAAGCATGTTGGTGCTCTCAAAACGCTGTGTAACCTAGGTAGAGTGTGTCACTCTCCAGCACTGAATACACAACTTAGAGCTCCTTTCACCACAGACACGCAAACACATCTTTTTGTGAAAGTCCTACTTCAGGTCACTTGGAAATGTAAGGGTTCCATCGAGAACTTGAATCAATAATGCTTTTGCACACTGCAACCAAGAGAAATATACTTTTGTACATACCCGTCTGAATTTCACCGCAAAATGCCCTTCTTTTCTGGTTTGTTGAAAGTTCTCAACACATTAGGAGAAAGAGCGTGTTTGAGCAAGAGTGATGCAGTGTGCGTTTTCCTGGATTTCAAGTGATTGGGGAAACCTACTCCTTATTTTTCCACATTGTGTAAGAAACAACATGAGGCTTGCAAGAGATTGAAACAATGCATCCCAAAACGTATTCCAGCAGTGAAAACACACGTTTCTACAAAGACTTTGAAGGAGCAAGCAAAAGCCTAGTGGCTGAGGGTTGTTCAGAGACAAACACATGCATTTCATTCTTCTGTGGAGAGATTTCAGACTGGAATTCATTTGCATTTTGTACTGTGCAAAATGTAGCTACCTGATCGGGGGTTGTATCATATGAGCACCTTTCCTGCAGGAGCTTATTGCAACATTCATTGTTTGGCTAAGTTCTTTAGGGGTGGTTTTGGAAGGTCTTTCAACTTTGGCCAAATCCAGCTTCGTACGAAGTTTTTTAACAGCGCTATTTCCAACTGTTCACAAAGAGCTGCTGCTTGAAACTGTCCACATGCACATCTCCCTTACTGGTGTGTTCGTTTCACTACTTGGATTTTGGTTTCCTCTTCTTTCTTTGAAATGACAAGCCTTCTTTCTGCACGCTACACACACCGTGTAGCAGTTTCAGTTTGAAGCATGTTGTTGCTATCAAAACGCTGTGTAACCTAGGTAGAGTGTTTCACTCTCCAGCACTGAATACACAACTTAGAGCTCCTTTCACCACAGACACGCAAACACATCTTTTTGTGAAAGTCCTAGTTCAGGTCACTTGGAATTGTAAGGGTTTCATCGAGAACATGAAGTCAATCATGCTTTTGCACTCTGCACCAATAGAAATGTACTTTTGTACATACCCATCTGAATTTCACCGCAAAATGCCCTTCTTTTCTGGTTTGTTGAAAGTTCTCAACACATTAGGAGAAAGAGCGTGTTTGAGCAAGTGTGATGCAGTGTGCGTTTTCCTGGATTTCAAGTGATTTGGGAAACATACTCCTCGTTTTTCCAAATGGTCTAGGAAACAACATGAGGCTTGCAAGAGATTGAAACAATGCATCCAAAACGTATTCCAGCAGCGAAAACACACGTTTCTACAAAGACTTTGAAGGAGCAAGCAAAAGCCTAGTGGCTGAGTGTTCCTTTAGAGAGAAACACATGCTTTTCATCCTTATGGAGTGAGTTTTGTGCCAGGAATTCATATGCATTTTGTACTGTGCAGAATGTAGCTACCTGCTCGGAGTTGTGTCATAGAAGCACCTTTGCTGCAGGAGCTTATTGCAACATTCATTGTTTGGCTAAGTTCTTTAGGGGTGGTTTTGGAAGGTCTTTCAACTTTGGCCAAATCCAGCTTCGTACGAAGTTTTTTAACAGCGCTATTTCCAACTGTCCACAAAGAGCTGCTGCTTGAAACTGTCCACATGCACATCTCCCTTACTGGTGTGTTCGTTTCACTACTTGGATTTTGGTTTCCACTTCTTTCTTTGAAATGACAAGCCTTCTTTCTGCACGCTACACACACCTTGTAGCAGTTTCAGTTTGAAGCATGTTGTTGCTATCAAAACGCTGTGTAACCTAGGTAGAGTGTGTCACTCTCCAGCACTGAATACACAACTTAGAGCTCCTTTCACCACAGACACGCAAACACATCTTTTTGTGAAAGTCCTACTTCAGGTCACTTGGAAATGTAAGGGTTTCATCGAGAACATGAAGTCAATCATGCTTTTGAACTCTGCACCAATAGAAATGTACTTTTATACATACCCGTCTGAATTTCACCGCAAAATGCCCTTCTTTTCTGGTTTGTTGAAAGTTCTCAACACATTAGGAGAAAGAGCGTGTTTGAGCAAGTGTGATGCAGTGTGCGTTTTCCTGGATTTCAAGTGATTTGGGAAACATACTCCTCGTTTTTCCAAATGGTCTAGGAAACAACATGAGGCTTGCAAGAGATTGAAGCAATGCATCCCAAAACGTATTCCAGCAGCGAAAACACACGTTTCTACAAAGACTTTGAAGGAGCAAGCAAAAACCTAGTGGCTGAGAGTTCTTTCAGAGAGAAACACATGCTTTTCATCCTTATGGAGTGAGTTTTGTGCCAGGAATTCATATGCATTTTGTACTGTGCAGAATGTAGCTACCTGCTCGGGAGTTGTGTCATAGAAGCACCTTTGCTGCAGGAGCTTATTGGAAAATTCATTGTTTGGCTAAGTTCTTTAGGGGCGGTTTTGGAAGGACTTTCAACTTTGGCGAAATCCCGCTTCGTACGAAATTTTTTAACAGCGCTATTTCCGAGTGTCCACAAAGAGCTGCTGCTTGAAACTGTCCACATGCACATCTCCCTTACTGGTGTGTTCGTTTCACTACCTGGATTTTGGTTTCCTCTTCTTTCTTTGAAATGACAAGCCTTCTTTCTGCACGCTACACACACCTTGTCGCAGTTTCAGTTTGAAGCATGTTGGTGCTCTCAAAACGCTGTGTAACCTAGGTAGAGTGTGTCACTCTCCAGCACTGAATACACAACTCAGAGCTCCTTTCACCACAGACACGCAAACACATCTTTTTGAGAAAGTCCTACTTCAGGTCACTTGGAAATGTAAGGGTTTCATCGAGAACATGAGGACAATCATGCTTTTGCACTCTCCACTAATAGAAATGTACTTTTGTACATACCCGTCTGAATTTCACCGCAAAATGCTCTTCTTTTCAGGTTTGTTGAAAGTTCTCAACACATTAGGAGAAAGAGCGTGTTTGAGCAAGAGTGATGCAGTGTGCGTTTTCCTGGATTTCAAGTGATTTGGGAAACATACTCCTTATTTTTCCACATTGTGTAAGAAACAACATGAGGCTTGCAAGAGATTGAAACAATGCATCCCAAAACGTATTCCAGCAGTGAAAACACACGTTTCTACAAAGACTTTGAAGGAGCAAGCAAAAGCCTAGTGGCTGAGTGTTCTTTCAGAGAGAAACATGCTTTTCATCCTTATGCAGTGAGTTTTGTGACAGGAATTCATATGCATTTTGTACTGTGCAGAATGTAGCTACCTGCTCGGGAGTTGTGTCATAGAGCACCTTTGCTGCAGGAGCTTATTGCAACATTCATTGTTTGGCTAAGTTCTTTAGGGGTGGTTTTGGAAGGTCTTTCAACTTTGGCCAAATCCCGCTTCGTAGGAAATTTTTTAACAGCGCTATTTCCAAGTGTCCACAAAGAGCTGCTGCTTGAAAATGTCCACATGCAAATCTCCCATACTGGTGTGCTCGTTTCACTACCTGGATTTTGGTTTCCTCTTCTTCCTTTGAAATGACAAGCCTTCTTTCTGCACGCTACACACACCTTGTAGCAGTTTCAGTTTGAAGCATGTTGGTGCTCTCAAAACGCTGTGTAACCTAGGTAGAGTGTGTCACTCTCCAGCACTGAATACACAACTTAGAGCTCCTTTCACCACAGACACGCAAACACATCTTTTTGTGAAAGTCCTACTTCAGGTCACTTGGAAATGTAAGGGTTTCATCGAGAACTTGAATCAATCATGCTTTTGCACACTGCAACCAAGAGAAATATACTTTTGTACATACCCGTCTGAATTTCACCGCAAAATGCCCTTCTTTTCTGGTTTGTTGAAAGTTCTCAACACATTAGGAGAAAGAGCGTGTTTGAGCAAGAGTGATGCAGTGTGCGTTTTCCTGGATTTCAAGTGATTGGGGAAACCTACTCCTCATTTTTCCACATTGTGTAAGAAACAACATGAGGCTTGCAAGAGATTGAAACAATGCATCCCAAAACGTATTCCAGCAGTGAAAACACACGTTTCTACAAAGACTTTGAAGGAGCAAGCAAAAGCCTAGTGGCTGAGTGTTGTTCAGAGACAAACACATGCATTTCATTCTTCTGTGGAGAGATTTCAGACTGGAATTCATTTGCATTTTGTACTGTGCAAAATGTAGCTACCTGATCGGGGGTTGTATCATATGAGCACCTTTCCTGCAGGAGCTTATTGCAACATTCATTGTTTGGCTAAGTTCTTTAGGGGTGGTTTTGGAAGGTCTTTCAACTTTGGCCAAATCCAGCTTCGTACGAAGTTTTTTAACAGCGCTATTTCCAACTGTTCACAAAGAGCTGCTGCTTGAAACTGTCCACATGCACATCTCCCTTACTGGTGTGTTCGTTTCACTACTTGGATTTTGGTTTCCACTTCTTTCTTTGAAATGACAAGCCTTCTTTCTGCACGCTACACACACCTTGTAGCAGTTTCAGTTTGAAGCATGTTGTTGCTATCAAAACGCTGTGTAACCTAGGTAGAGTGTGTCACTCTCCAGCACTGAATACACAACTTAGAGCTCCTTTCACCACAGACACGCAAACACATCTTTTTGTGAAAGTCCTAGTTCAGGTCACTTGGAATTGTAAGGGTTTCATCGAGAACATGAAGTCAATCATGCTTTTGCACTCTGCACCAATAGAAATGTACTTTTGTACATACCCATCTGAATTTCACCGCAAAATGCCCTTCTTTTCTGGTTTGTTGAAAGTTCTCAACACATTAGGAGAAAGAGCGTGTTTGAGCAAGTGTGATGCAGTGTGCGTTTTCCTGGATTTCAAGTGATTGGGGAAACATACTCCTCGTTTTTCCAAATGGTCTAGGAAACAACATGAGGCTTGCAAGAGATTGAAACAATGCATCCAAAACGTATTCCAGCAGCGAAAACACACGTTTCTACAAAGACTTTGAAGGAGCAAGCAAAAGCCTAGTGGCTGAGTGTTCCTTTAGAGAGAAACACATGCTTTTCATCCTTATGGAGTGAGTTTTGTGCCAGGAATTCATATGCATTTTGTACTGTGCAGAATGTAGCTACCTGCTCGGGAGTTGTGTCATAGAAGCACCTTTGCTGCAGGAGCTTATTGCAACATTCATTGTTTGGCTAAGTTCTTTAGGGGTGGTTTTGGAAGGTCTTTCAACTTTGGCCAAATCCAGCTTCGTACGAAGTTTTTTTAACAGCGCTATTTCCAACTGTCCACAAAGAGCTGCTGCTTGAAACTGTCCACATGCACATCTCCCTTACTGGTGTGTTCGTTTCACTACTTGGATTTTGGTTTCCACTTCTTTCTTTGAAATGACAAGCCTTCTTTCTGCACGCTACACACACCTTGTAGCAGTTTCAGTTTGAAGCATGTTGTTGCTATCAAAACGCTGTGTAACCTAGGTAGAGTGTGTCACTCTCCAGCACTGAATACACAACTTAGAGCTCCTTTCACCACAGACACGCAAACACATCTTTTTGTGAAAGTCCTACTTCAGGTCACTTGGAAATGTAAGGGTTTCATCGAGAACATGAAGTCAATCATGCTTTTGAACTCTGCACCAATAGAAATGTACTTTTATACATACCCGTCTGAATTTCACCGCAAAATGCCCTTCTTTTCTGGTTTGTTGAAAGTTCTCAACACATTAGGAGAAAGAGCGTGTTTGAGCAAGTGTGATGCAGTGTTCGTTTTCCTGGATTTCAAGTGATTTGGGAAACATACTCCTCGTTTTTCCAAATGGTCTAGGAAACAACATGAGGCTTGCAAGAGATTGAAACAATGCATCCCAAAACGTATTCCAGCAGCGAAAACACACGTTTCTACAAAGACTTTGAAGGAGCAAGCAAAAACCTAGTGGCTGAGAGTTCTTTCAGAGAGAAACACATGCTTTTCATCCTTATGGAGTGAGTTTTGTGCCAGGAATTCATATGCATTTTGTACTGTGCAGAATGTAGCTACCTGCTCGGGAGTTGTGTCATAGAAGCACCTTTGCTGCAGGAGCTTATTGGAAAATTCATTGTTTGGCTAAGTTCTTTAGGGGCGGTTTTGGAAGGACTTTCAACTTTGGCCAAATCCCGCTTCGTACGAAATTTTTTAACAGCGCTATTTCCGAGTGTCCACAAAGAGCTGCTGCTTGAAACTGTCCACATGCACATCTCCCTTACTGGTGTGTTCGTTTCACTACCTGGATTTTGGTTTCCTCTTCTTTCTTTGAAATGACAAGCCTTCTTTCTGCACGCTACACACACCTTGTCGCAGTTTCAGTTTGAAGCATGTTGGTGCTCTCAAAACGCTGTGTAACCTAGGTAGAGTGTGTCACACTCCAGCACTGAATACACAACTCAGAGCTCCTTTCACCACAAACACGCAAACACATCTTTTTGAGAAAGTCCTACTTCAGGTCACTTGGAAATGTAAGGGTTTCATCGAGAACATGAGGACAATCATGCTTTTGCACTCTCCACTAATAGAAATGTACTTTTGTACATACCCGTCTGAATTTCACCGCAAAATGCTCTTCTTTTCAGGTTTGTTGAAAGTTCTCAACACATTAGGAGAAAGAGCATGTTTGAGCAAGAGTGATGCAGTGTGCGTTTTCCTGGATTTCAAGTGATTTGGGAAACATACTCCTTATTTTTCCACATTGTGTAAGAAACAACATGAGGCTTGCAAGAGATTGAAACAATGCATCCCAAAACGTATTCCAGCAGCGAAAACACACGTTTCTACAAAGACTTTGAAGGAGCAAGCAAAAGCCTAGTGGCTGAGTGTTCTTTCAGAGAGAAACATGCTTTTCATCCTTATGCAGTGAGTTTTGTGACAGGAATTCATATGCATTTTGTAATGTGCAGAATGTAGCTATCTGCTCGGGAGTTGTGTCATAGAGCACCTTTGCTGCAGGAGCTTATTGCAACATTCATTGTTTGGCTAAGTTCTTTAGGGGTGGTTTTGGAAGGTCTTTCAACTTTGGCCAAATCCCGCTTCGTAGGAAATTTTTTAACAGCGCTATTTCCAAGTGTCCACAAAGAGCTGCTGCTTGAAAATGTCCACATGCACATCTCCCATACTGGTGTGCTCGTTTCACTACCTGGATTTTGGTTTCCTCTTCTTTCTTTGAAATGACAAGCCTTCTTTCTGCACGCTACACACACCTTGTAGCAGTTTCAGTTTGAAGCATGTTGGTGCTCTCAAAACGCTGTGTAACCTAGGTAGAGTGTGTCACTCTCCAGCACTGAATACACAACTTAGAGCTCCTTTCCCCACAGACACGCAAACACATCTTTTTGAGAAAGTCCTACTTCAGGTCACTTGGAAATCTAAGGGATTCATCGAGAACATGAAGTCAATCATGCTTTTGCACTCTGCAACCAACAGAAATGTACTTTTGTACATACCCGTCTGAATTTCACCGCAAAATGCCCTTCTTTTCTGGTTTGTTGAAAGTCCTCAACACATTAGGAGAAAGAGCGTGTTTGAGCAAGAGTGATGCAGTGTGCGTTTTCCTGGATTTCAAGTGATTTGTGAAAAATACTCCTTATTTTTCCACATTGTGTAAGAAAGAACATGAGGCTTGCAAGAGATTGAAGCAATGCATCCCAAAACGTATTCCAGCAGCAAAAACACACGTTTCTACAAAGACTTTGAAGGAGCAATCAAAAGCCTAGTGGCTGAGTATTCCTTCAGAGAGAAACACATGCTTTTCATCCTTATGGAGTGAGTTTTGTGCCAGGAATTCATATGCATTTTGTACTGTGCAGAATGTAGCTACCTGCTCGGGAGTTGTGTCATAGAAGCACCTTTGCTGCAGGAGCTTATTGCAACATTCATTGTTTGGCTAAGTTCTTTAGGGGTGGTTTTGGAAGGTCTTTCAACTTTGGCCAAATCACCGCTTTGTACGAAATTTTTTCACAGCGCTGTTTCCAGTGTCCAAAAAGAGCTGCTGCTTGAAACTGTCCACATGCACATCTCCGTTACTGGTGTGTTCGTTTCACTACCTGGATTTTGGTTTCCTCTTCTTTCTTTGAAATGACAAGCCTTCTTTCTGCAGGCTACACACACCTTGTCGCAGTTTCAGTTTGAAGCATGTTGGTGCTCTCAAAACGCTGTGTAACCTAGGTAGAGTGTGTCACACTCCAGCACTGAATACACAACTCAGAGCTCCTTTCACCACAGACATGCAAACACATCTTTTTGAGAAAGTCCTACTTCAGGCCACTTGGAAATGTAAGGGTTTCATCGAGAACATGAGGACAATCATGCTTTTGCACTCTCCACTAATAGAAATGTACTTTTGTACATACCCGTCTGAATTTCACCGCAAAATGCTCTTCTTTTCAGGTTTGTTGAAAGTTCTCAACACATTAGGAGAAAGAGCGTGTTTGAGCAAGAGTGATGCAGTGTGCGTTTTCCTGGATTTCAAGTGATTTGGGAAACATACTCCTTATTTTTCCACATTGTGTAAGAAACAACATGAGGCTTGCAAGAGATTGAAACAATGCATCCCAAAACGTATTCCAGCAGCGAAAACACACGTTTCTACAAAGACTTTGAAGGAGCAAGCAAAAGCCTAGTGGCTGAGTGTTCTTTCTGAGAGAAACACATGCTTTTCATCCTTATGCAGTGAGTTTTGTGACAGGAATTCATAAGCATTTTGTACTGTGCAGAATGTAGCTACCTGCTCGGGAGTTGTGTCATAGAGGCACCTTTGCTGCAGGAGCATATTGCAACATTCATTGTTTGGCTAAGTTCTTTAGGGGTGGTTTTGGAAGGTCTTTCAACTTTGGCCAAATCACCGCTTTGTACGAAATTTTTTCAAAGCGCTCTTTCTGGTGTCCAAAAAGAGCTGCTGCTTGAAACTGTCCACATGCACATCTCCCTTACTGGTGTGTTCCTTTCACTACCTGGATTTTGGTTTCCTCTTCTTTGAAATGACAAGCCTTCTTTCTGCACGCTACACACACCTTGTCGCAGTTTCAGTTTGAAGCATGTTGGTGCTCTCAAAACGCTGTGTAACCTAGGTAGAGTGTGTCACACTCTAGCACTGAATACACAACTCAGAGCTCCTTTCCCAAAGACACGCAAACACATGTTTTTGAGAAAGTCCTACTTCAGGTCACTTGGAAATGTAAGGGTTTCATCGAAAACATGAGGACAATCATGCTTTTGCACTCTCCACCAATAGAAATGTACTTTTGTACATACCCGTCTGAATTTCACCGCAAAATGCTCTTCTTTTCAGGTTTGTTGAAAGTTCTCAACACATTAGGAGAAAGAGCGTGTTTGAGCAAGAGTGATGCAGTGTGCGTTTTCCTGGATTTCAAGTGATTTGGGAAACATACTCCTTATTTTTCCACATTGTGTAAGAAACAACATGAGGCTTGCAAGAGATTGAAACAATGCATCCCAAAACGTATTCCAGCAGCGAAAACACACGTTTCTACAAAGACTTTGAAGGAGCAATCAAAAGCCTAGTGGCTGAGTATTCCTTCAGAGAGAAACACATGCTTTTCATCCTTATGGAGTGAGTTTTGTGCCAGGAATTCATATGCATTTTGTACTGTGCAGAATGTAGCTACCTGCTCGGGAGTTGTGTCATAGAAGCACCTTTGCTGCAGGAGCTTATTGCAACATTCATTGTTTGGCTAAGTTCTTTAGGGGTGGTTTTGGAAGGTCTTTCAACTTTGGCCAAATCACCGCTTTGTACGCAATTTTTTCACAGCCCTGTTTCCAGTGTCCAAAAAGAGCTGCTGCTTGAAACTGTCCACATGCACATCTCCCTTACTGGTGTGTTCGTTTCACTACCTGGATTTTGGTTTCCTCTTCTTTCTTTGAAATGACAAGCCTTCTTTCTGCAGGCTACACACACCTTGTCGCAGTTTCAGTTTGAAGCATGTTGGTGCTCTCAAAACGCTGTGTAACCTAGGTAGAGTGTGTCACACTCCAGCACTGAATACACAACTCAGAGCTCCTTTCACCACAGACACGCAAACACATCTTTTTGAGAAAGTCCTACTTCAGGCCACTTGGATATGTAAGGGTTTCATCGAGAACATGAGGACAATCATGCTGTTGCACTCTCCACTAATAGAAATGTACTTTTGTACATACCCGTCTGAATTTCACCGCAAAATGCTCTTCTTTTCAGGTTTGTTGAATTTTCTCAACACATTAGGAGAAAGAGCGTGTTTGAGCAAGAGTGATGCAGTGTGCGTTTTCCTGGATTTCAAGTGATTTGGGAAACATACTCCTTATTTTTCCACATTGTGTAAGAAACAACATGAGGCTTGCAAGAGATTGAAACAATGCATCCCAAAACGTATTCCAGCAGCGAAAACACACGTTTCTACAAAGACTTTGAAGGAGCAAGCAAAAGCCTAGTGGCTGAGTGTTCTTTCTGAGAGAAACACATGCTTTTCATCCTTATGCAGTGAGTTTTGTGACAGGAATTCATAAGCATTTTGTACTGTGCAGAATGTAGCTACCTGCTCGGGAGTTGTGTCATAGAAGCACCTTTGCTGCAGGAGCTTATTGCAACATTCATTGTTTGGCTAAGTTCTTTAGGGGTGGTTTTGGAAGGTCTTTCAACTTTGGCCAAATCCCGCTACGTAGGAAATTTTTTAACAGCCCTATTTCCAAGTGTCCACAAAGAGCTGCTGCTTGAAACTGTCCACATGCTCATCTCCCATACTGGTGTGCTTGTTTCACTACCTGGATTTTGGTTTCCTCTTCTTTCTTTGAAATGACAAGCCTTCTTTCTGCACGCTACACACACCTTGTAGCAGTTTCAGTTTGAAGCATGTTGGTGCTCTCGAAACGCTGTGTAACCTAGGTAGACTGTGTCACTCTCCAGCACTGAATACACAACTTAGAGCTCCTTTCCCCACAGACACGCAAACACATCTTTTTGAGAAAGTCCTACTTCAGGTCACTTGGAAATCTAAGGGATTCATCGAGAACATGAAGTCAATCATGCTTTTGCACTCTGCAACCAACAGAAATGTACTTTTGTACATACCCGTCTGAATTTCATCGCAAAATGCCCTTCTTTTCTGGTTTGTTGAAAGTCCTCAACACATTAGGAGAAAGAGCGTGTTTGAGCAAGAGTGATGCAGTGTGCGTTTTCCTGGACTTCAAGTGATTTGGGAAACATACTCCTTATTTTTCCACATTGTGTAAGAAACAACATGAGGCTTGCAAGAGATTGAAACAATGCATCCCAAAACGTATTCCAGCAGCAAAAACACACGTTTCTACAAAGACTTTGAAGGAGCAATCAAAAGCCTAGTGGCTGAGTATTCCTTCAGAGAGAAACACATGCTTTTCATCCTTATGGAGTGAGTTTTGTGCCAGGAATTCATATGCATTTTGTACTGTGCAGAATGTAGCTACCTGCTCGGGAGTTGTGTCATAGAGGCACCTTTGCTGCAGGAGCATATTGCAACATTCATTGTTTGGCTAAGTTCTTTAGGGGTGGTTTTGGAAGGTCTTTCAACTTTGGCCAAATCACCGCTTTGTACGAAATTTTTTCAAAGCGCTCTTTCTGGTGTCCAAAAAGAGCTGCTGCTTGAAACTGTCCACATGCACATCTCCCTTACTGGTGTGTTCCTTTCACTACCTGGATTTTGGTTTCCTCTTCTTTGAAATGACAAGCCTTCTTTCTGCACGCTACACACACCTTGTCGCAGTTTCAGTTTGAAGCATGTTGGTGCTCTCAAAACGCTGTGTAACCTAGGTAGAGTGTGTCACACTCTAGCACTGAATACACAACTCAGAGCTCCTTTCCCAAAGACACGCAAACACATCTTTTTGAGAAAGTCCTACTTCAGGTCACTTGGAAATGTAAGGGTTTCATCGAGAACATGAGGACAATCATGCTTTTGCACTCTCCACCAATAGAAATGTACTTTTGTACATACCCGTCTGAATTTCACCGCAAAATGCTCTTCTTTTCAGGTTTGTTGAAAGTTCTCAACACATTAGGAGAAAGAGCGTGTTTGATCAAGAGTGATGCAGTGTGCGTTTTCCTGGATTTCAAGTGATTTGGGAAACATACTCCTTATTTTTCCACATTGTGTAAGAAACAACATGAGGCTTGCAAGAGATTGAAACAATGCATCCCAAAACGTATTCCAGCAGCGAAAACACACGTTTCTACAAAGACTTTGAAGGAGCAAGCAAAAGCCTAGTGGCTGAGTATTCCTTCAGATAGAAACACATGCTTTTCATCCTTATGGAGTGAGTTTTGTGCCAGGAATTCATATGCATTTTGTACTGTGCAGAATGTAGCTACCTGCTCGGGAGTTGTGTCATAGAAGCACCTTTCCCGCAGGAGCTTATTGCAACATTCATTGTTTGGCTAAGTGCTTTAGGGGTGGTTTTGGAAGGTCTTTCAACTTTGGCCAAATCCCGTTCCTACGAAATTTTTTCACAGCGCTGATTCCAGTGTCCAAAAAGAGCTGCTGCTTGAAACTGTCCACATGCACATCTCCCTTACTGGTGTGTTCGTTTTACTACCTGGATTTTGGTTTCCTCTTCTTTCTTTGAAATGACAAGCCTTCTTTCTGCACGCTACACACACCTTGTAGCAGTTTCAGTTTGAAGCATGTTGGTGCTCTCAAAACGCTGTGTAACCTAGGTAGAGTGTGTCACTCTCCAGCACTGAATACACAACTTAGGGCTCCTTTCACCACAGACACGCAAACACATCTTTTTGTGAAAGTCCTACTTGAGGTCACTTGGAAATGTAATGGTTTCATCGAGAACTTGAAGTCAATCATGCTTTTCCACTCTGCAACCAACAGAAATGTACTTTTGTACATACCCGTCTGAATTTCACCGCAAAATGCCCTTCTTTTCTGGTTTGTTGAAAGTTCTCAACACATTAGGAGAAAGAGCGTGTTTGAGCAAGAGTGATGCAGTGTGCGTTTTCCTGGATTTCAAGTGATTTGGGAAACATACTCCTTATTTTTCCACATTGTGTAAGAAACAATATGAGGCTTGCAAGAGATTGAAACAATGCATCCCAAAACGTATTCCAGCAGCGAAAACACAAGTTTCTAAAAAGACTTTGAAGGAGCAAGCAAAAGCCTAGTGGCTGAGTGTTCTTTCAGAGAGAAACACATGCTTTTCATCCTTATGGAGTGAGTTTTGTGCCAGGAATTCATATGCATTTTGTACTGTGCAGAATGTAGCTACCTGCTCGGGAGTTGTGTCATAGAAGCACCTTTGCTGCAGGAGCTTATTGCAACATTCATTGTTTGGCTAAGTTCTTTAGGGGTGGTTTTGGAAGGTCTTTCAACTTTGGCCAAATCCCGCTTCGTACGAAATTTTTTCACAGCGCTGTTTCCAGTGTCCAAAAAGAGCTGCTGCTTGAAACTGTCCACATGCACATCTCCCTTACTGGTGTGTTCGTTTACCTACCTGGATTTTGGTTTCCTCTTCTTTCTTTGAAATGACAAGCCTTCTTTCTGCACGCTACACACACCTTGTAGCAGTTTCAGTTTGAAGCATGTTGTTGCTCTCCAAACGGTGTGTAACCTAGGTAGAGTGTGTCACTCTCCAGCACTGAATACACAACTTAGAGCTCCTTTCACCACAGACACGCAAACACATCTTTTTGTGAAAGTCCTACTTCAGGTCACTTGGAAATGTAAGGGTTTCATCGAGAACTTGAAGTCAATCATGCTTTTGCAATCTGCAACCAACAGAAATGTACTTTTGTACATACCCGTCTGAATTTCACCGCAAAATGTCCTTCTTTTCTGGTTTGTTGAAAGTTCTCAACACATTAGGAGAAAGAGCGTGTTTGAGCAAGAGTGATGCAGTGTGCGTTTTCCTGGATTTCAAGTGATTGGGGAAACATACTCCTTATTTTTCCACATTGTGTAAGAAACAACATGAGGCTTGCAAGAGATTGAAACAATGCATCCCAAAACGTATTCCAGCAGCGAAAACACACGTTTCTAAAAAGAATTTGAATTAGGAAACAAAAGCCTAATGGCTGAGTGTTCTTTCAGAGAGAAACACATGCTTTTCATCCTTATGAGGTGAGTTTTGTGCCAGTAATTCATATGCATTTTGTACTGTGCAGAATGTAGTTACCTGCTCGGGAGTTGAGTCATAGAAGCACCTTTCCTGCAGGAGCTTATTGCAACATTCATTGTTTGGCTAAGTTCTTTAGGGGTGGTTTTGGAAGGTCTTTCAACTTTGGCTAAATCCCGCTTCGTACGAAATTTTTTCACAGCGCTGTTTCCAGTGTCCAAAAAGAGCTGCTGTTTGAAACTGTCCACATGCACATCTCCCTTACTGGTGTGTTCGTTTCACTACCTGGATTTTGGTTTCCTCTTCTTTCTTTGAAATGAAAAGCCTTCTTTCTGCACGCTACACACACCTTGTAGCAGTTTCAGTTTGAAGCATATTGGTGCTCTCAAAACGCTGTGTAACCTAGGTAGAGTGTGTCACTCTCCAGCACTGAATACACAACTTAGAGCTCCTTTCACCACAGACACGCAAACACATCTTTTTGTGAAAGTCGTACTGCAGGTCACTTGGAAATGTAAGGGTTTCATCGAGAACTTGAAGTCAATCATGCTTTTGCACACTGCAACGAAGAGAAATATACTTTTGTACATACCCGTCTGAATTTCACCGCAAAATGCCCTTCTTTTCTGGTTTGTTGAAAGTTCTCACCACATTAGGAGAAAGAGTGTGTTTGAGAAAGAGTGATGCAGTGTGCGTTTTCCTGGATTCCAAGTGATTTGGGAAACATACTCCTTATTTTTCCACATTGTGTAAGAAAAAACATGAGGCTTGCAAGAGATTGAAACAATGCATCCCAAAACGTATTCCAGCAGCGAAAACACACGTTTCTACAAAGACTTTGAAGGAGCAAGCAAAAGCCTAGTGGCTGAGTGTTCTTTCAGAGAGAAACACATGCTTTTCATCCTTATGCAGTGAGTTTTGTGACAGGAATTCATATGCATTTTGTCTTGTGCAGAATGTAGCTACCTGCTCGGGAGTTGTGTCATAGAAGCACCTTTGCTGCAGGAGCTTATTGCAACATTCATTGTTTGGCTAAGTTCTTTAGGGGTGGTTTTGGAAGGTCTTTCAACATTGGCCAAATCCCCCTTTGTACGAAATTTTTTCACAGCGCTGTTTCCATTGTCCAAAAAGAGCTGCTGCTTGAAACTGTCCACATGCACATCTCCCTTACTGGTGTGTTCGTTTTACTACCTGGGTTTTGGTTTCATCTTCTTTCTTTGAAATGACAAGCCTTCTTTCTGCACGCTACACACACCTAGTAGCAGTTTCAGTTTGAAGCATGTTGGTGCTCTCAAAACGCTGTGTAACCTAGGTAGAGTGTGTCACTCTCCAGCACTGAATACACAACTTAGAGCTCCTTTCACCACAGACACGCAAACACATCTTTTTGAGAAAATCCTACTTCAGGTCACTTGGAAATGTAAGGGTTTCATCGAGAACATGTAGTCAATCATGCTTTTGCACTCTGCAACCAACAGAAATGTACTTTTGTACATACCCGTCTGAATTTCACCGCAAAATGCCCTTCTTTTCTGGTTTGTTGAAAGTCCTCAACACATTAGGAGAAAGAGCGTGTTTGAGCAAGAGTGATGCAGTGTGCGTTTTCCTGGACTTCAAGTGATTTGGGAAACATACTCCTTATTTTTCCACATTGTGTAAGAAACAACATGAGGCTTGCAAGAGATTGAAACAATGCATCCCAAAACGTATTCCAGCAGCAAAAACACACGTTTCTACAAAGACTTTGAAGGAGCAAGCAAAAGCCTAGTGGCTGAGTGTTCCTTCAGAGAGAAACACATGCTTTTCATCCTTATGGAGTGAGTTTTGTGCTAGGAATTCATATGCATTTTGTACTGTGCAGAATGTAGCTACCTGCTCGGGAGTTGTGTCATAGAAGGACCTTTGCTGCAGGAGCTTATTGCAACATTCATTGTTTGGCTAAGTTCTTTAGGGGTGGTTTTGGAAGGTCTTTCAACTTTGGCCAAATCCCGCTTCGTACTAAATATTTTAACAGCGCTATTTCCAAGTGTCCACAAAGAGCTGCTGCTTGAAACTGTCCACATGCACATCTCCCTTACTGGTGTGTTCGTCTCACTACCTGGATTTTGGTTTCCTCTTCTTTCTTTGAAATGATAAGCCTTCTTTCTGCACGCTACACACACCTTGTAGCAGTTTCAGTTTGAAGCATATTGGTGCTCTCAAAACGCTGTGTAACCTAGGTAGAGTGTGTCACTCTCCAGCACTGAATACACAACTTAGAGCTCCTTTCACCACAGACACGCAAACACATCTTTTTGTGAAAGTCCTACTTCAGGTCACTTGGAAATGTAAGGTTTTCATCGAGAACTTGAAGTCAATCATGCTTTTGCACACTGCAACCAAGAGAAATATACTTTTGTACATACCCGTCTGAATTTCACCGCAAAATGCCCTTCTTTTCTGGTTTGTTGAAAATTCTCACCACATTAGGAGGAAGAGCGTGTTTGAGAAAGAGTGATGCAGTGTGCGTTTTCCTGGATTCCAAGTGATTTGGGAAACATACTCCTTATTTTTCCACATTGTGTAAGAAACAACATGAGGCTTGCAAGAGATTGAAACAATGCATCCCAAAACGTATTCCAGCAGCGAAAACACACGTTTCTACAAAGACTTTGAAGGAGCAAGCAAAAGCCTAGTGGCTGAGTGTTCTTTCAGAGAGAAACACATGCTTTTCATCCTTATGCAGTGAGTTTTGTGACAGGAATTCATATGCATTTTGTACTGTGCAGAATGTAGCTACCTGCTCGGGAGTTGTGTCATAGAAGCACCTTTGCTGCAGGAGCTTATTGCAACATTCATTGTTTGGCTAAGTTCTTTAGGGGTGGTTTTGGAAGGTCTTTCAACTTTGGCCAAATCCCCCTTCGTACGAAATTTTTTCACAGCGCTGTTTCCATTGTCCAAAAAGAGCTGCTGCTTGAAACTGTCCACATGCACATCTCCCTTACTGGTGTGTTCGTTTTACTACCTGGGTTTTGGTTTCCTCTTCTTTCTTTGAAATGACAAGCCTTCTTTCTCCACGCTACACACACCTAGTAGCAGTTTCAGTTTGAAGCATGTTGGTGCTCTCAAAACGCTGTGTAACCTAGGTAGAGTGTGTCACTCTCCAGCACTGAATACACAACTTAGAGCTCCTTTCACAACAGACACGCAAACACATCTTTTTGAGAAAATCCTACTTCAGGTCACTTGGAAATGTAAGGGTTTCATCGAGAACTTGAAGTCAATCATGCTTTTGCACTCTGCAACCAACAGAAATGTACTTTTGTACATACTCGTCTGAATTTCACCGCAAAATGCCCTTCTTTTCTGGTTTGTTGAAAGTTCTCAACACATTAGGAGAAAGAGCGTGTTTGAGTAAGAGTGATGCAGTGTGCGTTTTCCTGGATTTCAAGTGATTTGGGAAACATACTCCTCGTTTTTCCAAATGGTCTAGGAAACAACATGAGGCTTGCAAGAGATTGAAACAATGCATCCCAAAACGTATTCCAGCAGCGAAAACACACGTTTCTACAAAGACTTTGAAGGAGCAAGCAAAAACCTAGTGGCTGAGAGTTCTTGCAGAGAGAAACACATGCTTTTCATCCTTATGGAGTGAGTTTTGTGCCAGGAATTCATATGCATTTTGTACTGTGCAGAATGTAGCTACCTGCTCGGGAGTTGTGTCATAGAAGCACCTTTGCTGCAGGAGCTTATTGCAACATTCATTGTTTGGCTAAGTTCTTTAGGGGTGGTTTTGGAAGGTCTTTCAACTTTGGCCAAATCCTGCTTCGTACGAAATTTTTTAACAGCGCTATTTCCGAGTGTCCACAAAGAGCTGCTGCTTGAAACTGTCCACATGCACAACTCCCATACTGGTTTGCTCGTTTCACTACCTGGATTTTGGTTTCCTCTTCTTTCTTTGAAATGACAACCTTTCTTTCTGCACGCTACACACATCTTGTAGCAGTTTCAGTTTGCAGCATGTTGGTGCTCTCAAAACGCTGTGTAACCTAGGTAGAGTGTGTCACTCTCCAGCACTGAATACACAACTTAGAGCTCCTTTCACCACAGACACGCAAACACATCTTTTTGAGAAAGTCCTACTTCAGGTCACTTGGAAATGTAAGGGTTTCATCGAGAACTTGAAGTCAATCATGCTTTTGCACTCTGCAACCAACAGAAATGTACTTTTGTACATACCCGTCTGAATTTCAGCGCAAAATGCCCTTCTTTTCTGGTTTGTTGAAAGTCCTCAACACATTAGGAGAAAGAGCGTGTTTGAGCAAGAGTGATGCAGTGTGCGTTTTCCTGGATTTCAAGTGATTTGGGAAACATAGTCCTTATTTTTCCACATTGTGTATGAAACAACATGAGGCTTGCAAGAGATTGAAACAATGCATCCCAAAACGTATTCCAGCAGCGAAAACACACGTTTCTACAAAGACTTTGAAGGAGCAAGCAAAAGCCTAGTGGCTGAGTGTTCTTTCAGAGAGAAACACATGCTTTTCATCCTTATGCAGTGAGTTTTGTGACAGGAATTCATATGCATTTTGTACTGTGCAGAATGTAGCTACCTGCTCGGGAGTTGTGTCATAGAAGCACCTTTGCCGCAGGAGCTTATTGCAACATTCATTGTTTGGCTAAGTGCTTTAGGGGTGGTTTTGGAAGGTCTTTCAACTTTGGCCAAATCCCCCTTCGTACGAAATATTTTCACAGCGCTGTTTCCAGTGTCCAAAAAGAGCTGCTGCTTGAAACTGTCCACATGCACATCTCCGTTACTGGTGTGTTCGTTTTACCACCTGGATTTTGGTTTCCTCTTCTTTCTTTGAAATGACAAGCCTTCTTTCTGCACGCTACACACACCTTGTCGCAGTTTCAGTTTGAACCATGTTGGTGCTCTCAAAACGCTGTGTAACCTAGGTAGAGTGTGTCACTCTCCAGCACTGAATACACAACTTAGAGCTCCTTTCACCACAGACACGCAAACACATCTTTTTGTGAAAGTTCTACTTCAGGTCACTTGGAAATGTAAGGGTTTCATCGAGAACATGAAGTCAATCATGCTTTTGCACTCTGCACCAATAGAAATGTACTTTTGTACATACCCATCTGAATTTCACCGCAAAATGCCCTTCTTTTCTGGTTTGTTGAAAGTTCTCAACACATTAGGAGAAAGAGCGTGTTTGAGCAAGAGTGATGCAGTGTGCGTTTTCCTGGATTTCAAGTGATTTGGGAAACATACTCCTCGTTTTTCCAAATGGTGTAGGAAACAACATGAGGCTTGCAAGAGATTGAAACAATGCATCCCAAAACGTATTCCAGCAGCGAAAACACACGTTTCTACAAAGACTTTGAAGGAGCAAGCAAAAACCTAGTGGCTGAGAGTTCTTTCAGAGAGAAACACATGCTTTTCATCCTTATGGAGTGAGTTTTGTGCCAGGAATTCATATGCATTTTGTACTGTGCAGAATGTAGCTACCTGCTCGGGAGTTGTGTCATAGAAGCACCTTTGCTGCAGGAGCTTATTGCAACATTCATTGTTTGGCTAAGTTCTTTAGGGGTGGTTTTGAAATGTCTTTCAACTTTGGCCAAATCCCGCTTCGTACGAAATTTTTTAACAGCGCTATTTCCGAGTGTCCACAAAGAGCTGCTGCTTGAAACTGTCCACATGCACAACTCCCATACTGGTTTGCTCGTTTCACTACCTGGATTTTGGTTTCCTCTTCTTTCTTTGAAATGACAACCTTTCTTTCTGCACGCTACACACATCTTGTAGCAGTTTCAGTTTGAAGCATGTTGGTGCTCTCAAAACGCTGTGTAACCTAGGTAGAGTGTGTCACTCTCCAGCACTGAATACACAACTTAGAGCTCCTTTCACCACAGAAACGCAAACACATTTTTTGAGAAAGTCCTACTTCAGGTCACTTGGAAATGTAAGGGTTTCATCGAGAACTTGAAGTCAATCATGCTTTTGCACTCTGCAACCAACAGAAATGTACTTTTGTACATACCCGTCTGAATTTCACCGCAAAATGCCCTTCTTTTCTGGTTTGTTGAAAGTCCTCAACACATTAGGAGAAAGAGCGTGTTTGAGCAAGAGTGATGCAGTGTGCGTTTTCCTGGATTCCAAGTGATTTGGGAAACATACTACTTATTTTTCCACATTGTGTGAGAAACAACATGAGGCTTGCAAGAGATTGAAACAATGCATCCCAAAACGTATTCCAGCAGCGAAAACACACGTTTCTACAAAGACTTTGAAGGAGCAAGCAAAAGCCTAGTGGCTGAGTGTTCTTTCAGAGAGAAACACATGCTTTTCATCCTTATGGAGTGAGTTTTGTGCCAGGAATTCATATGCATTTTGTACTGTGCAGAATGTAGCTACCTGCTCGGGAGTTGTGTCATAGAAGCACCTTTGCTGCAGGAGCTTATTGCAACATTCATTGTTTGGCTAAGTTCTTTAGGGGTGGTTTTGGAAGGTCGTTGAACTTTGGCCAAATCCCGCTTCGTACGAAATTTTTTAACAGCGCTATTTCCAAGTGTCCACAAAGAGCTGCTGCTTGAAACTGTCCACATGCACATCTCCCATACTGGTGTGCTCGTTTCACTACCTGGATTTTGGTTTCCTCTTCTTTCTTTGAAATGACAAGCCTTCTTTCTGCACGCTACACACACCTTGTCGCAGTTTCAGTTTGAAGCATGTTGTTGCTCTCAAAATGCTGTGTAACCTAGGTAGAGTGTGTCACTCTCCAGCACTGAATACACAACTTAGAGCTCCTTTCACCACAGACACGCAAACACATCTTTTTGAGAAAGTCCTAGTTCAGGTCACTTGGAAATGTAAGGGTTTCATCGAGAACATGAAGTCAATCATGCTTTTGCACTCTGCACCAATAGAAATGTACTTTTGTACATACCCATCTGAATTTCACCGCAAAATGCCCTTCTTTTCTGGTTTGTTGAAAGTTCTCAACACATTAGGAGAAAGAGCGTGTTTGAGCAAGTGTGATGCAGTGTGCGTTTTCCTGGATTTCAAGTGATTTGGGAAACATACTCCTCGTTTTTCCAAATGGTCTAGGAAACAACATGAGGCTTGCAAGAGATTGAAGCAATGCATCCCAAAACGTATTCCAGCAGCGAAAACACACGTTTCTACAAAGACTTTGAAGGAGCAAGCAAAAACCTAGTGGCTGAGAGTTCTTTCAGAGAGAAACACATGCTTTTCATCCTTATGGAGTGAGATTTGTGCCAGGAATTCATATGCATTTTGTACTGTGCAGAATGTAGCTACCTGCTCGGGAGTTGTGTCATAGAAGCACCTTTGCTGCAGGAGCTTATTGCAAAATTCATTGTTTGGCTAAGTTCTTTAGGGGCGGTTTTGGAAGGACTTTCAACTTTGGCCAAATCCCGCTTCGTACGAAATTTTTTAACAGCGCTATTTCCGAGTGTCCACAAAGAGCTGCTGCTTGAAACTGTCCACATGCACATCTCCCTTACTGGTGTGTTCGTTTCACTACCTGGATTTTGGTTTCCTCTTCTTTCTTTGAAATGACAAGCCTTCTTTCTGCACGCTACACACACCTTCTCGCAGTTTCAGTTTGAAGCATGTTGGTGCTCTCAAAACGCTGTGTAACCTAGGTAGAGTGTGTCACACTCCAGCACTGAATACACAACTCAGAGCTCCTTTCACCACAGACACGCAAACACATCTTTTTGAGAAAGTCCTACTTCAGGTCACTTGGAAATGTAAGGGTTTCATCGAGAACATGAGGACAATCATGCTTTTGCACTCTCCACTAATAGAAATGTACTTTTGTACATACCCGTCTGAATTTCACCGCAAAATGCTCTTCTTTTCAGGTTTGTTGAAAGTTCTCAACACATTAGGAGAAAGAGCGTGTTTGAGCAAGAGTGATGCAGTGTGCGTTTTACTGGATTTCAAGTGATTTGGGAAACATACTCCTTATTTTTCCCCATTGTGTAAGAAACAACATGAGGCTTGCAAGAGATTGAAACAATGCATCCCAAAACGTATTCCAGCAGCGAAAACACACGTTTCTACAAAGACTTTGAAGGAGCAAGCAAAAGCCTAGTGGCTGAGTGTTCTTTCAGAGAGAAACACATGCTTTTCATCCTTATGCAGTGAGTTTTGTGACAGGAATTCATATGCATTTTGTACTGTGCAGAATGTAGCTACCTGCTCGGGAGTTGTGTCATAGAGCACCTTTGCTGCAGGAGCTTATTGCAACATTCATTGTTTGGCTAAGTTCTTTAGGGGTGGTTTTGGAAGGTCTTTCAACTTTGGCCAAATCCCGCTTCGTAGGAAATTTTTTAACAGCGCTATTTCCAAGTGTCCACAAAGAGCTGCTGCTTGAAAATGTCCACATGCAAATCTCCCATACTGGTGTGCTCGTTTCACTACCTGGATTTTGGTTTCCTCTTCTTCCTTTGAAATGACAAGCCTTCTTTCTGCACGCTACACACACCTTGTAGCAGTTTCAGTTTGAAGCATGTTGGTGCTCTCAAAACGCTGTGTAACCTAGGTAGAGTGTGTCACTCTCCAGCACTGAATACACAACTTAGAGCTCCTTTCACCACAGACACGCAAACACATCTTTTTGTGAAAGTCCTACTTCAGGTCACTTGGAAATGTAATGGTTCCATCGAGAACTTGAATCAATCATGCTTTTGCACACTGCAACCAAGAGAAATATACTTTTGTACATACCCGTCTGAATTTCACCGCAAAATGACCTTCTTTTCTGGTTTGTTGAAAGTTCTCAACACATTAGGAGAAAGAGCGTGTTTGAGCAACAGTGATGCAGTGTGCGTTTTCCTGGATTTCAAGTGATTGGGGAAACCTACTCCTTATTTTTCCACATTGTGTAAGAAACAACATGAGGCTTGCAAGAGATTGAAACAATGCATCCCAAAACGTATTCCAGCAGTGAAAACACACGTTTCTACAAAGACTTTGAAGGAGCAAGCAAAAGCCTAGTGGCTGAGGGTTGTTCAGAGACAAACACATGCATTTCATTCTTCTGTGGAGAGATTTCAGACTGGAATTCATTTGCATTTTGTACTGTGCAAAATGTAGCTACCTGATCGGGGGTTGTATCATATGAGCACCTTTCCTGCAGGAGCTTATTGCAACATTCATTGTTTGGCTAAGTTCTTTAGGGGTGGTTTTGGAAGGTCTTTCAACTTTGGCCAAATCCAGCTTCGTACGAAGTTTTTTAACAGCGCTATTTCCAACTGTTCACAAAGAGCTGCTGCTTGAAACTGTCCACATGCACATCTCCCTTACTGGTGTGTTCGTTTCACTACTTGGATTTTGGTTTCCACTTCTTTCTTTGAAATGACAAGCCTTCTTTCTGCACGCTACACACACCTTGTAGCAGTTTCAGTTTGAAGCATGTTGTTGCTATCAAAACGCTGTGTAACCTAGGTAGAGTGTTTCACTCTCCAGCACTGAATACACAACTTAGAGCTCCTTTCACCACAGACACGCAAACACATCTTTTTGTGAAAGTCCTAGTTCAGGTCACTTGGAATTGTAAGGGTTTCATCGAGAACATGAAGTCAATCATGCTTTTGCACTCTGCACCAATAGAAATGTACTTTTGTACATACCCATCTGAATTTCACCGCAAAATGCCCTTCTTTTCTGGTTTGTTGAAAGTTCTCAACACATTAGGAGAAAGAGCGTGTTTGAGCAAGTGTGATGCAGTGTGCGTTTTCCTGGATTTCAAGTGATTTGGGAAACATACTCCTCGTTTTTCCAAATGGTCTAGGAAACAACATGAGGCTTGCAAGAGATTGAAACAATGCATCCAAAACGTATTCCAGCAGCGAAAACACACGTTTCTACAAAGACTTTGAAGGAGCAAGCAAAAGCCTAGTGGCTGAGTGTTCCTTTAGAGAGAAACACATGCTTTTCATCCTTATGGAGTGAGTTTTGTGCCAGGAATTCATATGCATTTTGTACTCTGCAGAATGTAGCTACCTGCTCGGAGTTGTGTCATAGAAGCACCTTTGCTGCAGGAGCTTATTGCAACATTCATTGTTTGGCTAAGTTCTTTAGGGGTGGTTTTGGAAGGTCTTTCAACTTTGGCCAAATCCAGCTTCGTACGAAGTTTTTTAACAGCGCTATTTCCGAGTGTCCACAAAGAGCTGCTGCTTGAAACTGTCCACATGCACATCTCCCTTACTGGTGTGTTCGTTTCACTACTTGGATTTTGGTTTCCACTTCTTTCTTTGAAATGACAAGCCTTCTTTCTGCACGCTACACACACCTTGTAGCAGTTTCAGTTTGAAGCATGTTGTTGCTATCAAAACGCTGTGTAACCTAGGTAGAGTGTGTCACTCTCCAGCACTGAATACACAACTTAGAGCTCCTTTCACCACAGACACGCAAACACATCTTTTTGTGAAAGTCCTACTTCAGGTCACTTGGAAATGTAAGGGTTTCATCGAGAACATGAAGTCAATCATGCTTTTGAACTCTGCACCAATAGAAATGTACTTTTATACATACCCGTCTGAATTTCACCGCAAAATGCCCTTCTTTTCTGGTTTGTTGAAAGTTCTCAACACATTAGGAGAAAGAGCGTGTTTGAGCAAGTGTGATGCAGTGTGCGTTTTCCTGGATTTCAAGTGATTTGGGAAACATACTCCTCGTTTTTCCAAATGGTCTAGGAAACAACATGAGGCTTGCAAGAGATTGAAGCAATGCATCCCAAAACGTATTCCAGCAGCGAAAACACACGTTTCTACAAAGACTTTGAAGGAGCAAGCAAAAACCTAGTGGCTGAGAGTTCTTTCAGAGAGAAACACATGCTTTTCATCCTTATGGAGTGAGTTTTGTGCCAGGAATTCATATGCATTTTGTACTGTGCAGAATGTAGCTACCTGCTCGGGAGTTGTGTCATAGAAGCACCTTTGCTGCAGGAGCTTATTGGAAAATTCATTGTTTGGCTAAGTTCTTTAGGGGCGGTTTTGGAAGGACTTTCAACTTTGGCCAAATCCCGCTTAGTACGAAATTTTTTAACAGCGCTATTTCCGAGTGTCCACAAAGAGCTGCTGCTTGAAACTGTCCACATGCACATCTCCCTTACGGGTGTGTTCGTTTCACTACCTGGATTTTGGTTTCCTCTTCTTTCTTTGAAATGACAAGCCTTCTTTCTGCACGGTACACACACCTTGTCGCAGTTTCAGTTTGAAGCATGTTGGTGCTCTCAAAACGCTGTGTAACCTAGGTAGAGTGTGTCACTCTCCAGCACTGAATACACAACTCAGAGCTCCTTTCACCACAGACACGCAAACACATCTTTTTGAGAAAGTCCTACTTCAGGTCACTTGGAAATGTAAGGGTTTCATCGAGAACATGAGGACAATCATGCTTTTGCACTCTCCACTAATAGAAATGTACTTTTGTACATACCCGTCTGAATTTCACCGCAAAATGCTCTTCTTTTCAGGTTTGTTGAAAGTTCTCAACACATTAGGAGAAAGAGCGTGTTTGAGCAAGAGTGATGCAGTGTGCGTTTTCCTGGATTTCAAGTGATTTGGGAAACATACTCCATATTTTTCCACATTGTGTAAGAAACAACATGAGGCTTGCAAGAGATTGAAACAATGCATCCCAAAACGTATTCCAGCAGTGAAAACACACGTTTCTACAAAGACTTTGAAGGAGCAAGCAAAAGCCTAGTGGCTGAGTGTTCTTTCAGAGAGAAACATGCTTTTCATCCTTATGCAGTGAGTTTTGTGACAGGAATTCATATGCATTTTGTACTGTGCAGAATGTAGCTACCTGCTCGGGAGTTGTGTCATAGAGCACCTTTGCTGCAGGAGCTTATTGCAACATTCATTGTTTGGCTAAGTTCTTTAGGGGTGGTTTTGGAAGGTCTTTCAACTTTGGCCCAATCCCGCTTCGTAGGAAATTTTTTAACAGCGCTATTTCCAAGTGTCCACAAAGAGCTGCTGCTTGAAAATGTCCACATGCAAATCTCCCATACTGGTGTGCTCGTTTCACTACCTGGATTTTGGTTTCCTCTTCTTCCTTTGAAATGACAAGCCTTCTTTCTGCACGCTACACACACCTTGTAGCAGTTTCAGTTTGAAGCATGTTGGTGCTCTCAAAACGCTGTGTAACCTAGGTAGAGTGTGTCACTCTCCAGCACTGAATACACAACTTAGAGCTCCTTTCACCACAGACACGCAAAAACATCTTTTTGTGAAAGTCCTACTTCAGGTCACTTGGAAATGTAAGGGTTTCATCGAGAACTTGAATCAATCATGCTTTTGCACACTGCAACCAAGAGAAATATACTTTTGTACATACCCGTCTGAATTTCACCGCAAAATGCCCTTCTTTTCTGGTTTGTTGAAAGTTCTCAACACATTAGGAGAAAGAGCGTGTTTGAGCAAGAGTGATGCAGTGTGCGTTTTCCTGGATTTCAAGTGATTGGGGAAACCTACTCCTTATTTTTCCACATTGTGTAAGAAACAACATGAGGCTTGCAAGAGATTGAAACAATGCATCCCAAAACGTATTCCAGCAGTGAAAACACACGTTTCTACAAAGACTTTGAAGGAGCAAGCAAAAGCCTAGTGGCTGAGTGTTGTTCAGAGACAAACACATGCATTTCATTCTTCTGTGGAGAGATTTCAGACTGGAATTCATTTGCATTTTGTACTGTGCAAAATGTAGCTACCTGATCGGGGGTTGTATCATATGAGCACCTTTCCTGCAGGAGCTTATTGCAACATTCATTGTTTGGCTAAGTTCTTTAGGGGTGGTTTTGGAAGGTCTTTCAACTTTGGCCAAATCCAGCTTCGTACGAAGTTTTTTAACAGCGCTATTTCCAACTGTTCACAAAGAGCTGCTGCTTGAAACTGTCCACATGCACATCTCCCTTACTGGTGTGTTCGTTTCACTACTTGGATTTTGGTTTCCACTTCTTTCTTTGAAATGACAAGCCTTCTTTCTGCACGCTACACACACCTTGTAGCAGTTTCAGTTTGAAGCATGTTGTTGCTATCAAAACGCTGTGTAACCTAGGTAGAGTGTGTCACTCTCCAGCACTGAATACACAACTTAGAGCTCCTTTCACCACAGACACGCAAACACATCTTTTTGTGAAAGTCCTAGTTCAGGTCACTTGGAATTGTAAGGGTTTCATCGAGAACATGAAGTCAATCATGCTTTTGCACTCTGCACCAATAGAAATGTACTTTTGTACATACCCATCTGAATTTCACCGCAAAATGCCCTTCTTTTCTGGTTTGTTGAAAGTTCTCAACACATTAGGAGAAAGAGCGTGTTTGAGCAAGTGTGATGCAGTGTGCGTTTTCCTGGATTTCAAGTGATTTGGGAAACATACTCCTCGTTTTTCCAAATGGTCTAGGAAACAACATGAGGCTTGCAAGAGATTGAAACAATGCATCCAAAACGTATTCCAGCAGCGAAAACACACGTTTCTACAAAGACTTTGAAGGAGCAAGCAAAAGCCTAGTGGCTGAGTGTTCCTTTAGAGAGAAACACATGCTTTTCATCCTTATGGAGTGAGTTTTGTGCCAGGAATTCATATGCATTTTGTACTGTGCAGAATGTAGCTACCTGCTCGGAGTTGTGTCATAGAAGCACCTTTGCTGCAGGAGCTTATTGCAACATTCATTGTTTGGCTAAGTTCTTTAGGGGTGGTTTTGGAAGGTCTTTCAACTTTGGCCAAATCCAGCTTCGTACGAAGTTTTTTTAACAGCGCTATTTCCAACTGTCCACAAAGAGCTGCTGCTTGAAACTGTCCACATGCACATCTCCCTTACTGGTGTGTTCGTTTCACTACTTGGATTTTGGTTTCCACTTCTTTCTTTGAAATGACAAGCCTTCTTTCTGCACGCTACACACACCTTGTAGCAGTTTCAGTTTGAAGCATGTTGTTGCTATCAAAACGCTGTGTAACCTAGGTAGAGTGTGTCACTCTCCAGCACTGAATACACAACTTAGAGCTCCTTTCACCACAGACACGCAAACACATCTTTTTGTGAAAGTCCTACTTCAGGTCACTTGGAAATGTAAGGGTTTCATCGAGAACATGAAGTCAATCATGCTTTTGAACTCTGCACCAATAGAAATGTACTTTTATACATACCCGTCTGAATTTCACCGCAAAATGCCCTTCTTTTCTGGTTTGTTGAAAGTTCTCAACACATTAGGAGAAAGAGCGTGTTTGAGCAAGTGTGATGCAGTGTGCGTTTTCCTGGATTTCAAGTGATTTGGGAAACATACTCCTCGTTTTTCCAAATGGTCTAGGAAACAACATGAGGCTTGCAAGAGATTGAAGCAATGCATCCCAAAACGTATTCCAGCAGCGAAAACACACGTTTCTACAAAGACTTTGAAGGAGCAAGCAAAAACCTAGTGGCTGAGAGTTCTTTCAGAGAGAAACACATGCTTTTCATCCTTATGGAGTGAGTTTTGTGCCAGGAATTCATATGCATTTTGTACTGTGCAGAATGTAGCTACCTGCTCGGGAGTTGTGTCATAGAAGCACCTTTGCTGCAGGAGCTTATTGGAAAATTCATTGTTTGGCTAAGTTCTTTAGGGGCGGTTTTGGAAGGACTTTCAACTTTGGCCAAATCCCGCTTCGTACGAAATTTTTTAACAGCGCTATTTCCGAGTGTCCACAAAGAGCTGCTGCTTGAAACTGTCCACATGCACATCTCCCTTACTGGTGTGTTCGTTTCACTACCTGGATTTTGGTTTCCTCTTCTTTCTTTGAAATGACAAGCCTTCTTTCTGCACGCTACACACACCTTGTCGCAGTTTCAGTTTGAAGCATGTTGGTGCTCTCAAAACGCTGTGTAACCTAGGTAGAGTGTGTCACACTCCAGCACTGAATACACAACTCAGAGCTCCTTTCACCACAAACACGCAAACACATCTTTTTGAGAAAGTCCTACTTCAGGTCACTTGGAAATGTAAGGGTTTCATCGAGAACATGAGGACAATCATGCTTTTGCACTCTCCACTAATAGAAATGTACTTTTGTACATACCCGTCTGAATTTCACCGCAAAATGCTCTTCTTTTCAGGTTTGTTGAAAGTTCTCAACACATTAGGAGAAAGAGCATGTTTGAGCAAGAGTGATGCAGTGTGCGTTTTCCTGGATTTCAAGTGATTTGGGAAACATACTCCTTATTTTTCCACATTGTGTAAGAAACAACATGAGGCTTGCAAGAGATTGAAACAATGCATCCCAAAACGTATTCCAGCAGCGAAAACACACGTTTCTACAAAGACTTTGAAGGAGCAAGCAAAAGCCTAGTGGCTGAGTGTTCTTTCAGAGAGAAACATGCTTTTCATCCTTATGCAGTGAGTTTTGTGACAGGAATTCATATGCATTTTGTACTGTGCAGAATGTAGCTATCTGCTCGGGAGTTGTGTCATAGAGCACCTTTGCTGCAGGAGCTTATTGCAACATTCATTGTTTGGCTAAGTTCTTTAGGGGTGGTTTTGGAAGGTCTTTCAACTTTGGCCAAATCCCGCTTCGTAGGAAATTTTTTAACAGCGCTATTTCCAAGTGTCCACAAAGAGCTGCTGCTTGAAAATGTCCACATGCACATCTCCCATACTGGTGTGCTCGTTTCACTACCTGGATTTTGGTTTCCTCTTCTTTCTTTGAAATGACAAGCCTTCTTTCTGCACGCTACACACACCTTGTAGCAGTTTCAGTTTGAAGCATGTTGGTGCTCTCAAAACGCTGTGTAACCTAGGTAGAGTGTGTCACTCTCCAGCACTGAATACACAACTTAGAGCTCCTTTCCCCACAGACACGCAAACACATCTTTTTGAGAAAGTCCTACTTCAGGTCACTTGGAAATCTAAGGGATTCATCGAGAACATGAAGTCAATCATGCTTTTGCACTCTGCAACCAACAGAAATGTACTTTTGTACATACCCGTCTGAATTTCACCGCAAAATGCCCTTCTTTTCTGGTTTGTTGAAAGTCCTCAACACATTAGGAGAAAGAGCGTGTTTGAGCAAGAGTGATGCAGTGTGCGTTTTCCTGGATTTCAAGTGATTTGTGAAAAATACTCCTTATTTTTCCACATTGTGTAAGAAAGAACATGAGGCTTGCAAGAGATTGAAACAATGCATCCCAAAACGTATTCCAGCAGCAAAAACACACGTTTCTACAAAGACTTTGAAGGAGCAATCAAAAGCCTAGTGGCTGAGTATTCCTTCAGAGAGAAACACATGCTTTTCATCCTTATGGAGTGAGTTTTGTGCCAGGAATTCATATGCATTTTGTACTGTGCAGAATGTAGCTACCTGCTCGGGAGTTGTGTCATAGAAGCACCTTTGCTGCAGGAGCTTATTGCAACATTCATTGTTTGGCTAAGTTCTTTAGGGGTGGTTTTGGAAGGTCTTTCAACTTTGGCCAAATCACCGCTTTGTACGAAATTTTTTCACAGCGCTGTTTCCAGTGTCCAAAAAGAGCTGCTGCTTGAAACTGTCCACATGCACATCTCCCTTACTGGTGTGTTCGTTTCACTACCTGGATTTTGGTTTCCTCTTCTTTCTTTGAAATGACAAGCCTTCTTTCTGCAGGCTACACACACCTTGTCGCAGTTTCAGTTTGAAGCATGTTGGTGCTCTCAAAACGCTGTGTAACCTAGGTAGAGTGTGTCACACTCCAGCACTGAATACACAACTCAGAGCTCCTTTCACCACAGACACGCAAACACATCTTTTTGAGAAAGTCCTACTTCAGGCCACTTGGAAATGTAAGGGTTTCATCGAGAACATGAGGACAATCATGCTTTTGCACCCTCCACTAATAGAAATGTACTTTTGTACATACCCGTCTGAATTTCACCGCAAAATGCTCTTCTTTTCAGGTTTGTTGAAAGTTCTCAACACATTAGGAGAAAGAGCGTGTTTGAGCAAGAGTGATGCAGTGTGCGTTTTCCTGGATTTCAAGTGATTTGGGAAACATACTCCTTATTTTTCCACATTGTGTAAGAAACAACATGAGGCTTGCAAGAGATTGAAACAATGCATCCCAAAACGTATTCCAGCAGCGAAAACACACGTTTCTACAAAGACTTTGAAGGAGCAAGCAAAAGCCTAGTGGCTGAGTGTTCTTTCTGAGAGAAACACATGCTTTTCATCCTTATGCAGTGAGTTTTGTGACAGGAATTCATAAGCATTTTGTACTGTGCAGAATGTAGCTACCTGCTCAGGAGTTGTGTCATAGAGGCACCTTTGCTGCAGGACCATATTGCAACATTCATTGTTTGGCTAAGTTCTTTAGGGGTGGTTTTGGAAGGTCTTTCAACTTTGGCCAAATCACCGCTTTGTACGAAATTTTTTCAAAGCGCTCTTTCTGGTGTCCAAAAAGAGCTGCTGCTTGAAACTGTCCACATGCACATCTCCCTTACTGGTGTGTTCCTTTCACTACCTGGATTTTGGTTTCCTCTTCTTTGAAATGACAAGCCTTCTTTCTGCACGCTACACACACCTTGTCGCAGTTTCAGTTTGAAGCATGTTGGTGCTCTCAAAACGCTGTGTAACCTAGGTAGAGTGTGTCACACTCTAGCACTGAATACACAACTCAGAGCTCCTTTCCCAAAGACACGCAAACACATCTTTTTGAGAAAGTCCTACTTCAGGTCACTTGGAAATGTAAGGGTTTCATCGAGAACATGAGGACAATCATGCTTTTGCACTCTCCACCAATAGAAATGTACTTTTGTACATACCCATCTGAATTTCATCGCAAAATGCTCTTCTTTTCAGGTTTGTTGAAAGTTCTCAACACATTAGGAGAAAGAGCGTGTTTGAGCAAGAGTGATGCAGTGTGCGTTTTCCTGGATTTCAAGTGATTTGGGAAACATACTCCTTATTTTTCCACATTGTGTAAGAAACAACATGAGGCTTGCAAGAGATTGAAACAATGCATCCCAAAACGTATTCCAGCAGCGAAAACACACGTTTCTACAAAGACTTTGAAGGAGCAAGCAAAAGCCTAGTGGCTGAGTGTTCTTTCTGAGAGAAACACATGCTTTTCATCCTTATGCAGTGAGTTTTGTGACAGGAATTCATAAGCATTTTGTACTGTGCAGAATGTAGCTACCTGCTCGGGAGTTGTGTCATAGAAGCACCTTTGCTGCAGGAGCTTATTGCAACATTCATTGTTTGGCTAAGTTCTTTAGGGGTGGTTTTGGAAGGTCTTTCAACTTTGGCCAAATCCCGCTTCGTAGGAAATTTTTTAACAGCCCTATTTCCAAGTGTCCACAAAGAGCTGCTGCTTGAAACTGTCCACATGCTCATCTCCCATACTGGTGTGCTTGTTTCACTACCTGGATTTTGGTTTCCTCTTCTTTCTTTGAAATGACAAGCCTTCTTTCTGCACGCTACACACACCTTGTAGCAGTTTCAATTTGAAGCATGTTGGTGCTCTCGAAACGCTGTGTAACCTAGGTAGACTGTGTCACTCTCCAGCACTGAATACACAACTTAGAGCTCCTTTCCCCACAGACACGCAAACACATCTTTTTGAGAAAGTCCTACTTCAGGTCACTTGGAAATCTAAGGGATTCATCGAGAACATGAAGTCAATCATGCTTTTGCACTCTGCAACCAACAGAAATGTACTTTTGTACATACCCGTCTGAATTTCATCGCAAAATGCCCTTCTTTTCTGGTTTGTTGAAAGTCCTCAACACATTAGGAGAAAGAGCGTGTTTGAGCAAGAGTGATGCAGTGTGCGTTTTCCTGGATTTCAAGTGATTTGGGAAACATACTCCTTATTTTTCCACATTGTGTAAGAAACAACATGAGGCTTGCAAGAGATTGAAACAATGCATCCCAAAACGTATTCCAGCAGCAAAAACACACGTTTCTACAAAGACTTTGAAGGAGCAATCAAAAGCCTAGTGGCTGAGTATTCCTTCAGAGAGAAACACATGCTTTTCATCCTTATGGAGTGAGTTTTGTGCCAGGAATTCATATGCATTTTGTACTGTGCAGAATGTAGCTACCTGCTCGGGAGTTGTGTCATAGAGGCACCTTTGCTGCAGGAGCATATTGCAACATTCATTGTTTGGCTAAGTTCTTTAGGGGTGGTTTTGGAAGGTCTTTCAACTTTGGCCAAATCACCGCTTTGTACGAAATTTTTTCAAAGCGCTCTTTCTGGTGTCCAAAAAGAGCTGCTGCTTGAAACTGTCCACATGCACATCTCCCTTACTGGTGTGTTCCTTTCACTACCTGGATTTTGGTTTCCTCTTCTTTGAAATGACAAGCCTTCTTTCTGCACGCTACACACACCTTGTCGCAGTTTCAGTTTGAAGCATGTTGGTGCTCTCAAAACGCTGTGTAACCTAGGTAGAGTGTGTCACACTCTAGCACTGAATACACAACTCAGAGCTCCTTTCCCAAAGACACGCAAACACATCTTTTTGAGAAAGTCCTACTTCAGGTCACTTGGAAATGTAAGGGTTTCATCGAGAACATGAGGACAATCATGCTTTTGCACTCTCCACCAATAGAAATGTACTTTTGTACATACCCGTCTGAATTTCACCGCAAAATGCTCTTCTTTTCAGGTTTGTTGAACGTTCTCAACACATTAGGAGAAAGAGCGTGTTTGATCAAGAGTGATGCAGTGTGCGTTTTCCTGGATTTCAAGTGATTTGGGAAACATACTCCTTATTTTTCCACATTGTGTAAGAAACAACATGAGGCTTGCAAGAGATTGAAACAATGCATCCCAAAACGTATTCCAGCAGCGAAAACACACGTTTCTACAAAGACTTTGAAGGAGCAAGCAAAAGCCTAGTGGCTGAGTATTCCTTCAGATAGAAACACATGCTTTTCATCCTTATGGAGTGAGTTTTGTGCCAGGAATTCATATGCATTTTGTACTGTGCAGAATGTAGCTACCTGCTCGGGAGTTGTGTCATAGAAGCACCTTTCCCGCAGGAGCTTATTGCAACATTCATTGTTTGGCTAAGTTCTTTAGGGGTGGTTTTGGAAGGTCTTTCAACTTTGGCCAAATCCCGTTCCTACGAAATTTTTTCACAGCGCTGATTCCAGTGTCCAAAAAGAGCTGCTGCTTGAAACTGTCCACATGCACATCTCCCTTACTGGTGTGTTCGTTTTACTACCTGGATTTTGGTTTCCTCTTCTTTCTTTGAAATGACAAGCCTTCTTTCTGCACGCTACACACACCTTGTAGCAGTTTCAGTTTGAAGCATGTTGGTGCTCTCAAAACGCTGTGTAACCTAGGTAGAGTGTGTCACTCTCCAGCACTGAATACACAACTTAGGGCTCCTTTCACCACAGACACGCAAACACATCTTTTTGTGAAAGTCCTACTTGAGGTCACTTGGAAATGTAATGGTTTCATCGAGAACTTGAAGTCAATCATGCTTTTCCACTCTGCAACCAACAGAAATGTACTTTTGTACATACCCGTCTGAATTTCACCGCAAAATGCCCTTCTTTTCTGGTTTGTTGAAAGTTCTCAACACATTAGGAGAAAGAGCGTGTTTGAGCAAGAGTGATGCAGTGTGCGTTTTCCTGGATTTCAAGTGATTTGGGAAACATACTCCTTATTTTTCCACATTGTGTAAGAAACAATATGAGGCTTGCAAGAGATTGAAACAATGCATTGCAAAACGTATTCCAGCAGCGAAAACACAAGTTTCTAAAAAGACTTTGAAGGAGCAAGCAAAAGCCAAGTGGCTGAGTGTTCTTTCAGAGAGAAACACATGCTTTTCATCCTTATGGAGTGAGTTTTGTGCCAGGAATTCATATGCATTTTGTACTGTGCAGAATGTAGCTACCTGCTCGGGAGTTGTGTCATAGAAGCACCTTTGCTGCAGGAGCTTATTGCAACATTCATTGTTTGGCTAAGTTCTTTAGGGGTGGTTTTGGAAGGTCTTTCAACTTTGGCCAAATCCCGCTTCGTACGAAATTTTTTCACAGCGCTGTTTCCAGTGTCCAAAAAGAGCTGCTGCTTGAAACTGTCCACATGCACATCTCCCTTACTGGTGTGTTCGTTTAACTACCTGGATTTTGGTTTCCTCTTCTTTCTTTGAAATGACAAGCCTTCTTTCTGCACGCTACACACACCTTGTAGCAGTTTCAGTTTGAAGCATGTTGTTGCTCTCCAAACGGTGTGTAACCTAGGTAGAGTGTGTCACTCTCCAGCACTGAATACACAACTTAGAGCTCCTTTCACCACAGACACGCAAACACATCTTTTTGTGAAAGTCCTACTTCAGGTCACTTGGAAATGTAAGGGTTTCATCGAGAACTTGAAGTCAATCATGCTTTTGCAATCTGCAACCAACAGAAATGTACTTTTGTACATACCCGTCTGAATTTCACCGCAAAATGCCCTTCTTTTCTGGTTTGTTGAAAGTTCTCAACACATTAGGAGAAAGAGCGTGTTTGAGCAAGAGTGATGCAGTGTGCGTTTTCCTGGATTTCAAGTGATTGGGGAAACATACTCCTTATTTTTCCACATTGTGTAAGAAACAACATGAGGCTTGCAAGAGATTGAAACAATGCATCCCAAAACGTATTCCAGCAGCGAAAACACACGTTTCTAAAAAGACTTTGAAGGAGCAAGCAAAAACCTAGTGGCTGAGAGTTCTTGCAGAGAGAAACACATGCTTTTCATCCTTATGGAGTGAGTTTTGTGCCAGGAATTCATATGCATTTTGTACTGTGCAGAATGTAGCTACCTGCTCGGGAGTTGTGTCATAGAAGCACCTTTGCTGCAGGAGCTTATTGCAACATTCATTGTTTGGCTAAGTTCTTTAGGGGTGGTTTTGGAAGGTCTTTCAACTTTGGCCAAATCCTGCTTCGTACGAAATTTTTTAACAGCGCTATTTCCGAGTGTCCACAAAGAGCTGCTGCTTGAAACTGTCCACATGCACAACTCCCATACTGGTTTGCTCGTTTCACTACCTGGATTTTGGTTTCCTCTTCTTTCTTTGAAATGACAACCTTTCTTTCTGCACGCTACACACATCTTGTAGCAGTTTCAGTTTGCAGCATGTTGGTGCTCTCAAAACGCTGTGTAACCTAGGTAGAGTGTGTCACTCTCCAGCACTGAATACACAACTTAGAGCTCCTTTCACCACAGACACGCAAACACATCTTTTTGAGAAAATCCTACTTCAGGTCACTTGGAAATGTAAGGGTTTCATCGAGAACATGTAGTCAATCATGCTTTTGCACTCTGCAACCAACAGAAATGTACTTTTGTACATACCCGTCTGAATTTCACCGCAAAATGCCCTTCTTTTCTGGTTTGTTGAAAGTCCTCAACACATTAGGAGAAAGAGCGTGTTTGAGCAAGAGTGATGCAGTGTGCGTTTTCCTGGACTTCAAGTGATTTGGGAAACATACTCCTTATTTTTCCACATTGTGTAAGAAACAACATGAGGCTTGCAAGAGATTGAAACAATGCATCCCAAAACGTATTCCAGCAGCAAAAACACACGTTTCTACAAAGACTTTGAAGGAGCAAGCAAAAGCCTAGTGGCTGAGTGTTCCTTCAGAGAGAAACACATGCTTTTCATCCTTATGGAGTGAGTTTTGTGCTAGGAATTCATATGCATTTTGTACTGTGCAGAATGTAGCTACCTGCTCGGGAGTTGTGTCATAGAAGGACCTTTGCTGCAGGAGCTTATTGCAACATTCATTGTTTGGCTAAGTTCTTTAGGGGTGGTTTTGGAAGGTCTTTCAACTTTGGCCAAATCCCGCTTCGTACTAAATATTTTAACAGCGCTATTTCCAAGTGTCCACAAAGAGCTGCTGCTTGAAACTGTCCACATGCACATCTCCCTTACTGGTGTGTTCGTCCAACTACCTGGATTTTGGTTTCCTCTTCTTTCTTTGAAATGATAAGCCTTCTTTCTGCACGCTACACACACCTTGTAGCAGTTTCAGTTTGAAGCATATTGGTGCTCTCAAAACGCTGTGTAACCTAGGTAGAGTGTGTCACTCTCCAGCACTGAATACACAACTTAGAGCTCCTTTCACCACAGACACGCAAACACATCTTTTTGTGAAAGTCCTACTTCAGGTCACTTGGAAATGTAAGGTTTTCATCGAGAACTTGAAGTCAATCATGCTTTTGCACACTGCAACCAAGAGAAATATACTTTTGTACATACCCGTTTGAAATTCACCGCAAAATGCCCTTCTTTTCTGGTTTGTTGAAAATTCTCACCACATTAGGAGGAAGAGCGTGTTTGAGAAAGAGTGATGCAGTGTGCGTTTTCCTGGATTCCAAGTGATTTGGGAAACATACTCCTTATTTTTCCACATTGTGTAAGAAACAACATGAGGCTTGCAAGAGATTGAAACAATGCATCCCAAAACGTATTCCAGCAGCGAAAACACACGTTTCTACAAAGACTTTGAAGGAGCAAGCAAAAGCCTAGTGGCTGAGTGTTCTTTCAGAGAGAAACACATGCTCTTCATCCTTATGCAGTGAGTTTTGTGACAGGAATTCATATGCATTTTGTACTGTGCAGAATGTAGCTACCTGCTCGGGAGTTGTGTCATAGAAGCACCTTTGCTGCAGGAGCTTATTGCAACATTCATTGTTTGGCTAAGTTCTTTAGGGGTGGTTTTGGAAGGTCTTTCAACTTTGGCCAAATCCCCCTTCGTACGAAATTTTTTCACAGCGCTGTTTCCATTGTCCAAAAAGAGCTGCTGCTTGAAACTGTCCACATGCACATCTCCCTTACTGGTGTGTTCGTTTTACTACCTGGATTTTGGTTTCCTCTTCTTTCTTTGAAATGACAAGCCTTCTTTCTCCACGCTACACACACCTAGTAGCAGTTTCAGTTTGAAGCATGTTGGTGCTCTCAAAACGCTGTGTAACCTAGGTAGAGTGTGTCACTCTCCAGCACTGAATACACAACTTAGAGCTCCTTTCACAACAGACACGCAAACACATCTTTTTGAGAAAATCCTACTTCAGGTCACTTGGAAATGTAAGGGTTTCATCGAGAACTTGAAGTCAATCATGCTTTTGCACTCTGCAACCAACAGAAATGTACTTTTGTACATACTCGTCTGAATTTCACCGCAAAATGCCCTTCTTTTCTGGTTTGTTGAAAGTTCTCAACACATTAGGAGAAAGAGCGTGTTTGAGTAAGAGTGATGCAGTGTGCGTTTTCCTGGATTTCAAGTGATTTGGGAAACATACTCCTCGTTTTTCCAAATGGTCTAGGAAACAACATGAGGCTTGCAAGAGATTGAAACAATGCATCCCAAAACGTATTCCAGCAGCGAAAACACACGTTTCTACAAAGACTTTGAAGGAGCAAGCAAAAACCTAGTGGCTGAGAGTTCTTGCAGAGAGAAACACATGCTTTTCATCCTTATGGAGTGAGTTTTGTGCCAGGAATTCATATGCATTTTGTACTGTGCAGAATGTAGCTACCTGCTCGGGAGTTGTGTCATAGAAGCACCTTTGCTGCAGGAGCTTATTGCAACATTCATTGTTTGGCTAAGTTCTTTAGGGGTGGTTTTGGAAGGTCTTTCAACTTTGGCCAAATCCTGCTTCGTACGAAATTTTTTAACAGCGCTATTTCCGAGTGTCCACAAAGAGCTGCTGCTTGAAACTGTCCACATGCACAACTCCCATACTGGTTTGCTCGTTTCACTACCTGGATTTTGGTTTCCTCTTCTTTCTTTGAAATGACAACCTTTCTTTCTGCACGCTACACACATCTTGTAGCAGTTTCAGTTTGCAGCATGTTGGTGCTCTCAAAACGCTGTGTAACCTAGGTAGAGTGTGTCACTCTCCAGCACTGAATACACAACTTAGAGCTCCTTTCACCACAGACACGCAAACACATCTTTTTGAGAAAGTCCTACTTCAGGTCACTTGGAAATGTCAGGGTTTCATCGAGAACTTGAAGTCAATCATGCTTTTGCACTCTGCAACCAACAGAAATGTACTTTTGTACATACCCGTCTGAATTTCAGCGCAAAATGCCCTTCTTTTCTGGTTTGTTGAAAGTCCTCAACACATTAGGAGAAAGAGCGTGTTTGAGCAAGAGTGATGCAGTGTGCGTTTTCCTGGATTTCAAGTGATTTGGGAAACATAGTCCTTATTTTTCCACATTGTGTATGAAACAACATGAGGCTTGCAAGAGATTGAAACAATGCATCCCAAAACGTATTCCAGCAGCGAAAACACACGTTTCTACAAAGACTTTGAAGGAGCAAGCAAAAGCCTAGTGGCTGAGTGTTCTTTCAGAGAGAAACACATGCTTTTCATCCTTATGCAGTGAGTTTTGTGACAGGAATTCATATGCATTTTGTACTGTGCAGAATGTAGCTACCTGCTCGGGAGTTGTGTTATAGAAGCACCTTTGCTGCAGGAGCTTATTGCAACATTCATTGTTTGGCTAAGTGCTTTAGGGGTGGTTTTGGAAGGTCTTTCAACTTTGGCCAAATCCCCCTTCGTACGAAATATTTTCACAGCGCTGTTTCCAGTGTCCAAAAAGAGCTGCTGCTTGAAACTGTCCACATGCACATCTCCGTTACTGGTGTGTTCGTTTTACCACCTGGATTTTGGTTTCCTCTTCTTTCTTTGAAATGACAAGCCTTCTTTCTGCACGCTACACACACCTTGTCGCAGTTTCAGTTTGAACCATGTTGGTGCTCTCAAAACGCTGTGTAACCTAGGTAGAGTGTGTCACTCTCCAGCACTGAATACACAACTTAGAGCTCCTTTCACCACAGACACGCAAACACATCTTTTTGTGAAAGTTCTACTTCAGGTCACTTGGAAATGTAAGGGTTTCATCGAGAACATGAAGTCAATCATGCTTTTGCACTCTGCACCAATAGAAATGTACTTTTGTACATACCCATCTGAATTTCACCGCAAAATGCCCTTCTTTTCTGGTTTGTTGAAAGTTCTCAACACATTAGGAGAAAGAGCGTGTTTGAGCAAGAGTGATGCAGTGTGCGTTTTCCTGGATTTCAAGTGATTTGGGAAACATACTCCTCGTTTTTCCAAATGGTGTAGGAAACAACATGAGGCTTGCAAGAGATTGAAACAATGCATCCCAAAACGTATTCCAGCAGCGAAAACACACGTTTCTACAAAGACTTTGAAGGAGCAAGCAAAAACCTAGTGGCTGAGAGTTCTTTCAGAGAGAAACACATGCTTTTCATCCTTATGGAGTGAGTTTTGTGCCAGGAATTCATATGCATTTTGTACTGTGCAGAATGTAGCTACCTGCTCGGGAGTTGTGTCATAGAAGCACCTTTGCTGCAGGAGCTTATTGCAACATTCATTGTTTGGCTAAGTTCTTTAGGGGTGGTTTTGAAAGGTCTTTCAACTTTGGCCAAATCCCGCTTCGTACGAAATTTTTTAACAGCGCTAATTCCGAGTGTCCACAAAGAGCTGCTGCTTGAAACTGTCCACATGCACAACTCCCATACTGGTTTGCTCGTTTCACTACCTGGATTTTGGTTTCCTCTTCTTTCTTTGAAATGACAACCTTTCTTTCTGCACGCTACACACATCTTGTAGCAGTTTCAGTTTGAAGCATGTTGGTGCTCTCAAAACGCTGTGTAACCTAGGTAGAGTGTGTCACTCTCCAGCACTGAATACACAACTTAGAGCTCCTTTCACCACAGACACGCAAACACATTTTTTGAGAAAGTCCTACTTCAGGTCACTTGGAAATGTAAGGGTTTCATCGAGAACTTGAAGTCAATCATGCTTTTCCACTCTGCAACCAACAGAAATGTACTTTTGTACATACCCGTCTGAATTTCACCGCAAAATGCCCTTCTTTTCTGGTTTGTTGAAAGTCCTCAACACATTAGGAGAAAGAGCGTGTTTGAGCAAGAGTGATGCAGTGTGCGTTTTCCTGGATTCGAAGTGATTTGGGAAACATACTACTTATTTTTCCACATTGTGTGAGAAACAACATGAGGCTTGCAAGAGATTGAAACAATGCATCCCAAAACGTATTCCAGCAGCGAAAACACACGTTTCTACAAAGACTTTGAAGGAGCAAGCAAAAGCCTAGTGGCTGAGTGTTCTTTCAGAGAGAAACACATGCTTTTCATCCTTATGGAGTGAGTTTTGTGCCAGGAATTCATATGCATTTTGTACTGTGCAGAATGTAGCTACCTGCTCGGGAGTTGTGTCATAGAAGCACCTTTGCTGCAGGAGCTTATTGCAACATTCATTGTTTGGCTAAGTTCTTTAGGGGTGGTTTTGGAAGGTCGTTGAACTTTGGCCAAATCCCGCTTCGTACGAAATTTTTTAACAGCGCTATTTCCAAGTGTCCACAAAGAGCTGCTGCTTGAAACTGTCCACATGCACATCTCCCATGCTGGTGTGCTCGTTTCACTACCTGGATTTTGGTTTCCTCTTCTTTCTTTGAAATGACAAGCCTTCTTTCTGCACGCTACACACACCTTGTCGCAGTTTCAGTTTGAAGCATGTTGTTGCTCTCAAAATGCTGTGTAACCTAGGTAGAGTGTGTCACTCTCCAGCACTGAATACACAACTTAGAGCTCCTTTCACCACAGACACGCAAACACATCTTTTTGAGAAAGTCCTAGTTCAGGTCACTTGGAAATGTAAGGGTTTCATCGAGAACATGAAGTCAATCATGCTTTTGCACTCTGCACCAATAGAAATGTACTTTTGTACATACCCATCTGAATTTCACCGCAAAATGCCCTTCTTTTCTGGTTTGTTGAAAGTTCTCAACACATTAGGAGAAAGAGCGTGTTTGAGCAAGTGTGATGCAGTGTGCGTTTTCCTGGATTTCAAGTGATTTGGGAAACATACTCCTCGTTTTTCCAAATGGTCTAGGAAACAACATGAGGCTTGCAAGAGATTGAAGCAATGCATCCCAAAACGTATTCCAGCAGCGAAAACACACGTTTCTACAAAGACTTTGAAGGAGCAAGCAAAAACCTAGTGGCTGAGAGTTCTTTCAGAGAGAAACACATGCTTTTCATCCTTATGGAGTGAGATTTGTGCCAGGAATTCATATGCATTTTGTACTGTGCAGAATGTAGCTACCTGCTCGGGAGTTGTGTCATAGAAGCACCTTTGCTGCAGGAGCTTATTGCAAAATTCATTGTTTGGCTAAGTTCTTTAGGGGCGGTTTTGGAAGGACTTTCAACTTTGGCCAAATCCCGCTTCGTACGAAATTTTTTAACAGCGCTATTTCCGAGTGTCCACAAAGAGCTGCTGCTTGAAACTGTCCACATGCACATCTCCCTTACTGGTGTGTTCGTTTCACTACCTGGATTTTGGTTTCCTCTTCTTTCTTTGAAATGACAAGCCTTCTTTCTGCACGCTACACACACCTTCTCGCAGTTTCAGTTTGAAGCATGTTGGTGCTCTCAAAACGCTGTGTAACCTAGGTAGAGTGTGTCACACTCCAGCACTGAATACACAACTCAGAGCTCCTTTCACCACAGACACGCAAACACATCTTTTTGAGAAAGTCCTACTTCAGGTCACTTGGAAATGTAAGGGTTTCATCGAGAACATGAGGACAATCATGCTTTTGCACTCTCCACTAATAGAAATGTACTTTTGTACATACCCGTCTGAATTTCACCGCAAAATGCTCTTCTTTTCAGGTTTGTTGAAAGTTCTCAACACATTAGGAGAAAGAGCGTGTTTGAGCAAGAGTGATGCAGTGTGCGTTTTCCTGGATTTCAAGTGATTTGGGAAACATACTCCTTATTTTTCCCCATTGTGTAAGAAACAACATGAGGCTTGCAAGAGATTGAAACAATGCATCCCAAAACGTATTCCAGCAGCGAAAACACACGTTTCTACAAAGACTTTGAAGGAGCAAGCAAAAGCCTAGTGGCTGAGTGTTCTTTCAGAGAGAAACACATGCTTTTCATCCTTATGCAGTGAGTTTTGTGACAGGAATTCATATGCATTTTGTACTGTGCAGAATGTAGCTACCTGCTCGGGAGTTGTGTCATAGAGCACCTTTGCTGCAGGAGCTTATTGCAACATTCATTGTTTGGCTAAGTTCTTTAGGGGTGGTTTTGGAAGGTCTTTCAACTTTGGCCCAATCCCGCTTCGTAGGAAATTTTTTAACAGCGCTATTTCCAAGTGTCCACAAAGAGCTGCTGCTTGAAAATGTCCACATGCAAATCTCCCATACTGGTGTGCTCGTTACACTACCTGGATTTTGGTTTCCTCTTCTTCCTTTGAAATGACAAGCCTTCTTTCTGCACGCTACACACACCTTGTAGCAGTTTCAGTTTGAAGCATGTTGGTGCTCTCAAAACGCTGTGTAACCTAGGTAGAGTGTGTCACTCTCCAGCACTGAATACACAACTTAGAGCTCCTTTCACCACAGACACGCAAACACATCTTTTTGTGAAAGTCCTACTTCAGGTCACTTGGAAATGTAAGGGTTCCATCGAGAACTTGAATCAATCATGCTTTTGCACACTGCAACCAAGAGAAATATACTTTTGTACATACCCGTCTGAATTTCCCCGAAAATGCCCTTCTTTTCTGGTTTGTTGAAAGTTCTCAACACATTAGGAGAAAGAGCGTGTTTGAGCAAGAGTGATGCAGTGTGCGTTTTCCTGGATTTCAAGTGATTGGGGAAACCTACTCCTTATTTTTCCACATTGTGTAAGAAACAACATGAGGCTTGCAAGAGATTGAAACAATGCATCCCAAAACGTATTCCAGCAGTGAAAACACACGTTTCTACAAAGACTTTGAAGGAGCAAGCAAAAGCCTAGTGGCTGAGGGTTGTTCAGAGACAAACACATGCATTTCATTCTTCTGTGGAGAGATTTCAGACTGGAATTCATTTGCATTTTGTACTGTGCAAAATGTAGCTACCTGATCGGGGGTTGTATCATATGAGCACCTTTCCTGCAGGAGCTTATTGCAACATTCATTGTTTGGCTAAGTTCTTTAGGGGTGGTTTTGGAAGGTCTTTCAACTTTGGCCAAATCCAGCTTCGTACGAAGTTTTTTAACAGCGCTATTTCCAACTGTTCACAAAGAGCTGCTGCTTGAAACTGTCCACATGCACATCTCCCTTACTGGTGTGTTCGTTTCACTACTTGGATTTTGGTTTCCACTTCTTTCTTTGAAATGACAAGCCTTCTTTCTGCACGCTACACACACCTTGTAGCAGTTTCAGTTTGAAGCATGTTGTTGCTATCAAAACGCTGTGTAACCTAGGTAGAGTGTGTCACTGTCCAGCACTGAATACACAACTTAGAGCTCCTTTCACCACAGACACGCAAACACATCTTTTTGTGAAAGTCCTAGTTCAGGTCACTTGGAATTGTAAGGGTTTCATCGAGAACATGAAGTCAATCATGCTTTTGCACTCTGCACCAATAGAAATGTACTTTTGTACATACCCATCTGAATTTCACCGCAAAATGCCCTTCTTTTCTGGTTTGTTGAAAGTTCTCAACACATTAGGAGAAAGAGCGTGTTTGAGCAAGTGTGATGCAGTGTGCGTTTTCCTGGATTTCAAGTGATTTGGGAAACATACTCCTCGTTTTTCCAAATGGTCTAGGAAACAACATGAGGCTTGCAAGAGATTGAAACAATGCATCCAAAACGTATTCCAGCAGCGAAAACACACGTTTCTACAAAGACTTTGAAGGAGCAAGCAAAAGCCTAGTGGCTGAGTGTTCCTTTAGAGAGAAACACATGCTTTTCATCCTTATGGAGTGAGTTTTGTGCCAGGAATTCATATGCATTTTGTACTGTGCAGAATGTAGCTACCTGCTCGGAGTTGTGTCATAGAAGCACCTTTGCTGCAGGAGCTTATTGCAACATTCATTGTTTGGCTAAGTTCTTTAGGGGTGGTTTTGGAAGGTCTTTCAACTTTGGCCAAATCCAGCTTCGTACGAAGTTTTTTTAACAGCGCTATTTCCAACTGTCCACAAAGAGCTGCTGCTTGAAACTGTCCACATGCACATCTCCCTTACTGGTGTGTTCGTTTCACTACTTGGATTTTGGTTTCCACTTCTTTCTTTGAAATGACAAGCCTTCTTTCTGCACGCTACACACACCTTGTAGCAGTTTCAGTTTGAAGCATGTTGTTGCTATCAAAACGCTGTGTAACCTAGGTAGAGTGTGTCACTCTCCAGCACTGAATACACAACTTAGAGCTCCTTTCACCACAGACACGCAAACACATCTTTTTGTGAAAGTCCTACTTAAGGTCACTTGGAAATGTAAGGGTTTCATCGAGAACATGAAGTCAATCATGCTTTTGAACTCTGCACCAATAGAAATGTACTTTTATACATACCCGTCTGAATTTCACCGCAAAATGCCCTTCTTTTCTGGTTTGTTGAAAGTTCTCAACACATTAGGAGAAAGAGCGTGTTTGAGCAAGTGTGATGCAGTGTGCGTTTTCCTGGATTTCAAGTGATTTGGGAAACATACTCCTCGTTTTTCCAAATGGTCTAGGAAACAACATGAGGCTTGCAAGAGATTGAAACAATGCATCCCAAAACGTATTCCAGCAGCGAAAACACACGTTTCTACAAAGACTTTGAAGGAGCAAGCCAAAACCTAGTGGCTGAGAGTTCTTTCAGAGAGAAACACATGCTTTTCATCCTTATGGAGTGAGTTTTGTGCCAGGAATTCATATGCATTTTGTACTGTGCAGAATGTAGCTACCTGCTCGGGAGTTGTGTCATAGAAGCACCTTTGCTGCAGGAGCTTATTGGAAAATTCATTGTTTGGCTAAGTTCTTTAGGGGCGGTTTTGGAAGGACTTTCAACTTTGGCCAAATCCCGCTTCGTACGAAATTTTTTAACAGCGCTATTTCCGAGTGTCCACAAAGAGCTGCTGCTTGAAACTGTCCACATGCACATCTCCCTTACTGGTGTGTTCGTTTCACTACCTGGATTTTGGTTTCCTCTTCTTTCTTTGAAATGACAAGCCTTCTTTCTGCACGCTACACACACCTTGTCGCAGTTTCAGTTTGAAGCATGTTGGTGCTCTCAAAACGCTGTGTAACCTAGGTAGAGTGTGTCACACTCCAGCACTGAATACACAACTCAGAGCTCCTTTCACCACAAACACGCAAACACATCTTTTTGAGAAAGTCCTACTTCAGGTCACTTGGAAATGTAAGGGTTTCATCGAGAACATGAGGACAATCATGCTTTTGCACTCTCCACTAATAGAAATGTACTTTTGTACATACCCGTCTGAATTTCACCGCAAAATGCTCTTCTTTTCAGGTTTGTTGAAAGTTCTCAACACATTAGGAGAAAGAGCATGTTTGAGCAAGAGTGATGCAGTGTGCGTTTTCCTGGATTTCAAGTGATTTGGGAAACATACTCCTTATTTTTCCACATTGTGTAAGAAACAACATGAGGCTTGCAAGAGATTGAAACAATGCATCCCAAAACGTATTCCAGCAGCGAAAACACACGTTTCTACAAAGACTTTGAAGGAGCAAGCAAAAGCCTAGTGGCTGAGTGTTCCTTTAGAGAGAAACACATGCTTTTCATCCTTATGGAGTGAGTTTTGTGCCAGGAATTCATATGCATTTTGTACTGTGCAGAATGTAGCTACCTGCTCGGAGTTGTGTCATAGAAGCACCTTTGCTGCAGGAGCTTATTGCAACATTCATTGTTTGGCTAAGTTCTTTAGGGGTGGTTTTGGAAGGTCTATCAACTTTGGCCAAATCACCGCTTTGTACGAAATTTTTTCAAAGCGCTCTTTCTGGTGTCCAAAAAGAGCTGCTGCTTGAAACTGTCCACATGCACATCTCCCTTACTGGTGTGTTCCTTTCACTACCTGGATTTTGGTTTCCTCTTCTTTGAAATGACAAGCCTTCTTTCTGCACGCTACACACACCTTGTCGCAGTTTCAGTTTGAAGCATGTTGGTGCTCTCAAAACGCTGTGTAACCTAGGTAGAGTGTGTCACACTCTAGCACTGAATACACAACTCAGAGCTCCTTTCCCAAAGACACGCAAACACATCTTTTTGAGAAAGTCCTACTTCAGGTCACTTGGAAATGTAAGGGTTTCATCGAGAACATGAGGACAATCATGCTTTTGCACTCTCCACCAATAGAAATGTACTTTTGTACATACCCGTCTGAATTTCACCGCAAAATGCTCTTCTTTTCAGGTTTGTTGAAAGTTCTCAACACATTAGGAGAAAGAGCGTGTTTGATCAAGAGTGATGCAGTGTGCGTTTTCCTGGATTTCAAGTGATTTGGGAAACATACTCCTTATTTTTCCACATTGTGTAAGAAACAACATGAGGCTTGCAAGAGATTGAAACAATGCATCCCAAAACGTATTCCAGCAGCGAAAACACACGTTTCTACAAAGACTTTGAAGGAGCAAGCAAAAGCCTAGTGGCTGAGTATTCCTTCAGATAGAAACACATGCTTTTCATCCTTATGGAGTGAGTTTTGTGCCAGGAATTCATATGCATTTTGTACTGTGCAGAATGTAGCTACCTGCTCGGGAGTTGTGTCATAGAAGCACCTTTCCCGCAGGAGCTTATTGCAACATTCATTGTTTGGCTAAGTTCTTTAGGGGTGGTTTTGGAAGGTCTTTCAACTTTGGCCAAATCCCGTTCCTACGAAATTTTTTCACAGCGCTGATTCCAGTGTCCAAAAAGAGCTGCTGCTTGAAACTGTCCACATGCACATCTCCCTTACTGGTGTGTTCGTTTTACTACCTGGATTTTGGTTTCCTCTTCTTTCTTTGAAATGACAAGCCTTCTTTCTGCACGCTACACACACCTTGTAGCAGTTTCAGTTTGAAGCATGTTGGTGCTCTCAAAACGCTGTGTAACCTAGGTAGAGTGTGTCACTCTCCAGCACTGAATACACAACTTAGGGCTCCTTTCACCACAGACACGCAAACACATCTTTTTGTGAAAGTCCTACTTGAGGTCACTAGGAAATGTAATGGTTTCATCGAGAACTTGAAGTCAATCATGCTTTTCCACTCTGCAACCAACAGAAATGTACTTTTGTACATACCCGTCTGAATTTCACCGCAAAATGCCCTTCTTTTCTGGTTTGTTGAAAGTTCTCAACACATTAGGAGAAAGAGCGTGTTTGAGCAAGAGTGATGCAGTGTGCGTTTTCCTGGATTTCAAGTGATTTGGGAAACATACTCCTTATTTTTCCACATTGTGTAAGAAACAATATGAGGCTTGCAAGAGATTGAAACAATGCATTGCAAAACGTATTCCAGCAGCGAAAACACAAGTTTCTAAAAAGACTTTGAAGGAGCAAGCAAAAGCCTAGTGGCTGAGTGTTCTTTCAGAGAGAAACACATGCTTTTCATCCTTATGGAGTGAGTTTTGTGCCAGGAATTCATATGCATTTTGTACTGTGCAGAATGTAGCTACCTGCTCGGGAGTTGTGTCATAGAAGCACCTTTGCTGCAGGAGCTTATTGCAACATTCATTGTTTGGCTAAGTTCTTTAGGGGTGGTTTTGGAAGGTCTTTCAACTTTGGCCAAATCCCGCTTCGTACGAAATTTTTTCACAGCGCTGTTTCCAGTGTCCAAAAAGAGCTGCTGCTTGAAACTGTCCACATGCACATCTCCCTTACTGGTGTGTTCGTTTAACTACCTGGATTTTGGTTTCCTCTTCTTTCTTTGAAATGACAAGCCTTCTTTCTGCACGCTACACACACCTTGTAGCAGTTTCAGTTTGAAGCATGTTGTTGCTCTCCAAACGGTGTGTAACCTAGGTAGAGTGTGTCACTCTCCAGCACTGAATACACAACTTAGAGCTCCTTTCACCACAGACACGCAAACACATCTTTTTGTGAAAGTCCTACTTCAGGTCACTTGGAAATGTAAGGGTTTCATCGAGAACTTGAAGTCAATCATGCTTTTGCAATCTGCAACCAACAGAAATGTACTTTTGTACATACCCGTCTGAATTTCACCGCAAAATGCCCTTCTTTTCTGGTTTGTTGAAAGTTCTCAACACATTAGGAGAAAGAGCGTGTTTGAGCAAGAGTGATGCAGTGTGCGTTTTCCTGGATTTCAAGTGATTGGGGAAACATACTCCTTATTTTTCCACATTGTGTAAGAAACAACATGAGGCTTGCAAGAGATTGAAACAATGCATCCCAAAACGTATTCCAGCAGCGAAAACACACGTTTCTAAAAAGACTTTGAAGGAGCAAGCAAAAACCTAGTGGCTGAGAGTTCTTGCAGAGAGAAACACATGCTTTTCATCCTTATGGAGTGAGTTTTGTGCCAGGAATTCATATGCATTTTGTACTGTGCAGAATGTAGCTACCTGCTCGGGAGTTGTGTCATAGAAGCACCTTTGCTGCAGGAGCTTATTGCAACATTCATTGTTTGGCTAAGTTCTTTAGGGGTGGTTTTGGAAGGTCTTTCAACTTTGGCCAAATCCTGCTTCGTACGAAATTTTTTAACAGCGCTATTTCCGAGTGTCCACAAAGAGCTGCTGCTTGAAACTGTCCACATGCACAACTCCCATACTGGTTTGCTCGTTTCACTACCTGGATTTTGGTTTCCTCTTCTTTCTTTGAAATGACAACCTTTCTTTCTGCACGCTACACACATCTTGTAGCAGTTTCAGTTTGCAGCATGTTGGTGCTCTCAAAACGCTGTGTAACCTAGGTAGAGTGTGTCACTCTCCAGCACTGAATACACAACTTAGAGCTCCTTTCACCACAGACACGCAAACACATCTTTTTGAGAAAATCCTACTTCAGGTCACTTGGAAATGTAAGGGTTTCATCGAGAACATGTAGTCAATCATGCTTTTGCACTCTGCAACCAACAGAAATGTACTTTTGTACATACCCGTCTGAATTTCACCGCAAAATGCCCTTCTTTTCTGGTTTGTTGAAAGTCCTCAACACATTAGGAGAAAGAGCGTGTTTGAGCAAGAGTGATGCAGTGTGCGTTTTCCTGGACTTCAAGTGATTTGGGAAACATACTCCTTATTTTTCCACATTGTGTAAGAAACAACATGAGGCTTGCAAGAGATTGAAACAATGCATCCCAAAACGTATTCCAGCAGCAAAAACACACGTTTCTACAAAGACTTTGAAGGAGCAAGCAAAAGCCTAGTGGCTGAGTGTTCCTTCAGAGAGAAACACATGCTTTTCATCCTTATGGAGTGAGTTTTGTGCTAGGAATTCATATGCATTTTGTACTGTGCAGAATGTAGCTACCTGCTCGGGAGTTGTGTCATAGAAGGACCTTTGCTGCAGGAGCTTATTGCAACATTCATTGTTTGGCTAAGTTCTTTAGGGGTGGTTTTGGAAGGTCTTTCAACTTTGGCCAAATCCCGCTTCGTACTAAATATTTTAACAGCGCTATTTCCAAGTGTCCACAAAGAGCTGCTGCTTGAAACTGTCCACATGCACATCTCCCTTACTGGTGTGTTCGTCTCACTACCTGGATTTTGGTTTCCTCTTCTTTCTTTGAAATGATAAGCCTTCTTTCTGCACGCTACACACACCTTGTAGCAGTTTCAGTTTGAAGCATATTGGTGCTCTCAAAACGCTGTGTAACCTAGGTAGAGTGTGTCACTCTCCAGCACTGAATACACAACTTAGAGCTCCTTTCACCACAGACACGCAAACACATCTTTTTGTGAAAGTCCTACTTCAGGTCACTTGGAAATGTAAGGTTTTCATCGAGAACTTGAAGTCAATCATGCTTTTGCACACTGCAACCAAGAGAAATATACTTTTGTACATACCCGTCTGAATTTCACCGCAAAATGCCCTTCTTTTCTGGTTTGTTGAAAATTCTCACCACATTAGGAGGAAGAGCGTGTTTGAGAAAGAGTGATGCAGTGTGCGTTTTCCTGGATTCCAAGTGATTTGGGAAACATACTCCTTATTTTTCCACATTGTGTAAGAAACAACATGAGGCTTGCAAGAGATTGAAACAATGCATCCCAAAACGTATTCCAGCAGCGAAAACACACGTTTCTACAAAGACTTTGAAGGAGCAAGCAAAAGCCTAGTGGCTGAGTGTTCTTTCAGAGAGAAACACATGCTCTTCATCCTTATGCAGTGAGTTTTGTGACAGGAATTCATATGCATTTTGTACTGTGCAGAATGTAGCTACCTGCTCGGGAGTTGTGTCATAGAAGCACCTTTGCTGCAGGAGCTTATTGCAACATTCATTGTTTGGCTAAGTTCTTTAGGGGTGGTTTTGGAAGGTCTTTCAACTTTGGCCAAATCCCCCTTCGTACGAAATTTTTTCACAGCGCTGTTTCCATTGTCCAAAAAGAGCTGCTGCTTGAAACTGTCCACATGCACATCTCCCTTACTGGTGTGTTCGTTTTACTACCTGGATTTTGGTTTCCTCTTCTTTCTTTGAAATGACAAGCCTTCTTTCTCCACGCTACACACACCTAGTAGCAGTTTCAGTTTGAAGCATGTTGGTGCTCTCAAAACGCTGTGTAACCTAGGTAGAGTGTGTCACTCTCCAGCACTGAATACACAACTTAGAGCTCCTTTCACAACAGACACGCAAACACATCTTTTTGAGAAAATCCTACTTCAGGTCACTTGGAAATGTAAGGGTTTCATCGAGAACTTGAAGTCAATCATGCTTTTGCACTCTGCAACCAACAGAAATGTACTTTTGTACATACTCGTCTGAATTTCACCGCAAAATGCCCTTCTTTTCTGGTTTGTTGAAAGTTCTCAACACATTAGGAGAAAGAGCGTGTTTGAGTAAGAGTGATGCAGTGTGCGTTTTCCTGGATTTCAAGTGATTTGGGAAACATACTCCTCGTTTTTCCAAATGGTCTAGGAAACAACATGAGGCTTGCAAGAGATTGAAACAATGCATCCCAAAACGTATTCCAGCAGCGAAAACACACGTTTCTACAAAGACTTTGAAGGAGCAAGCAAAAACCTAGTGGCTGAGAGTTCTTGCAGAGAGAAACACATGCTTTTCATCCTTATGGAGTGAGTTTTGTGCCAGGAATTCATATGCATTTTGTACTGTGCAGAATGTAGCTACCTGCTCGGGAGTTGTGTCATAGAAGCACCTTTGCTGCAGGAGCTTATTGCAACATTCATTGTTTGGCCAAGTTCTTTAGGGGTGGTTTTGGAAGGTCTTTCAACTTTGGCCAAATCCTGCTTCGTACGAAATTTTTTAACAGCGCTATTTCCGAGTGTCCACAAAGAGCTGCTGCTTGAAACTGTCCACATGCACAACTCCCATACTGGTTTGCTCGTTTCACTACCTGGATTTTGGTTTCCTCTTCTTTCTTTGAAATGACAACCTTTCTTTCTGCACGCTACACACATCTTGTAGCAGTTTCAGTTTGCAGCATGTTGGTGCTCTCAAAACGCTGTGTAACCTAGGTAGAGTGTGTCACTCTCCAGCACTGAATACACAACTTAGAGCTCCTTTCACCACAGACACGCAAACACATCTTTTTGAGAAAGTCCTACTTCAGGTCACTTGGAAATGTAAGGGTTTCATCGAGAACTTGAAGTCAATCATGCTTTTGCACTCTGCAACCAACAGAAATGTACTTTTGTACATACCCGTCTGAATTTCAGCGCAAAATGCCCTTCTTTTCTGGTTTGTTGAAAGTCCTCAACACATTAGGAGAAAGAGCGTGTTTGAGCAAGAGTGATGCAGTGTGCGTTTTCCTGGATTTCAAGTGATTTGGGAAACATAGTCCTTATTTTTCCACATTGTGTATGAAACAACATGAGGCTTGCAAGAGATTGAAACAATGCATCCCAAAACGTATTCCAGCAGCGAAAACACACGTTTCTACAAAGACTTTGAAGGAGCAAGCAAAAGCCTAGTGGCTGAGTGTTCTTTCAGAGAGAAACACATGCTTTTCATCCTTATGCAGTGAGTTTTGTGACAGGAATTCATATGCATTTTGTACTGTGCAGAATGTAGCTACCTGCTCGGGAGTTGTGTCATAGAAGCACCTTTGCTGCAGGAGCTTATTGCAACATTCATTGTTTGGCTAAGTGCTTTAGGGGTGGTTTTGGAAGGTCTTTCAACTTTGGCCAAATCCCCCTTCGTACGAAATATTTTCACAGCGCTGTTTCCAGTGTCCAAAAAGAGCTGCTGCTTGAAACTGTCCACATGCACATCTCCGTTACTGGTGTGTTCGTTTTACCACCTGGATTTTGGTTTCCTCTTCTTTCTTTGAAATGACAAGCCTTCTTTCTGCACGCTACACACACCTTGTCGCAGTTTCAGTTTGAACCATGTTGGTGCTCTCAAAACGCTGTGTAACCTAGGTAGAGTGTGTCACTCTCCAGCACTGAATACACAACTTAGAGCTCCTTTCACCACAGACACGCAAACACATCTTTTTGAGAAAGTCCTAGTTCAGGTCACTTGGAAATGTAAGGGTTTCATCGAGAACATGAAGTCAATCATGCTTTTGCACTCTGCACCAATAGAAATGTACTTTTGTACATACCCATCTGAATTTCACCGCAAAATGCCCTTCTTTTCTGGTTTGTTGAAAGTTCTCAACACATTAGGAGAAAGAGCGTGTTTGAGCAAGTGTGATGCAGTGTGCGTTTTCCTGGATTTCAAGTGATTTGGGAAACATACTCCTCGTTTTTCCAAATGGTCTAGGAAACAACATGAGGCTTGCAAGAGATTGAAGCAATGCATCCCAAAACGTATTCCAGCAGCGAAAACACACGTTTCTACAAAGACTTTGAAGGAGCAAGCAAAAACCTAGTGGCTGAGAGTTCTTTCAGAGAGAAACACATGCTTTTCATCCTTATGGAGTGAGATTTGTGCCAGGAATTCATATGCATTTTGTACTGTGCAGAATGTAGCTACCTGCTCGGGAGTTGTGTCATAGAAGCACCTTTGCTGCAGGAGCTTATTGCAAAATTCATTGTTTGGCTAAGTTCTTTAGGGGCGGTTTTGGAAGGACTTTCAACTTTGGCCAAATCCCGCTTCGTACGAAATTTTTTAACAGCGCTATTTCCGAGTGTCCACAAAGAGCTGCTGCTTGAAACTGTCCACATGCACATCTCCCTTACTGGTGTGTTCGTTTCACTACCTGGATTTTGGTTTCCTCTTCTTTCTTTGAAATGACAAGCCTTCTTTCTGCACGCTACACACACCTTCTCGCAGTTTCAGTTTGAAGCATGTTGGTGCTCTCAAAACGCTGTGTAACCTAGGTAGAGTGTGTCACACTCCAGCACTGAATACACAACTCAGAGCTCCTTTCACCACAGACACGCAAACACATCTTTTTGAGAAAGTCCTACTTCAGGTCACTTGGAAATGTAAGGGTTTCATCGAGAACATGAGGACAATCATGCTTTTGCACTCTCCACTAATAGAAATGTACTTTTGTACATACCCGTCTGAATTTCACCGCAAAATGCTCTTCTTTTCAGGTTTGTTGAAAGTTCTCAACACATTAGGAGAAAGAGCGTGTTTGAGCAAGAGTGATGCAGTGTGCGTTTTCCTGGATTTCAAGTGATTTGGGAAACATACTCCTTATTTTTCCCCATTGTGTAAGAAACAACATGAGGCTTGCAAGAGATTGAAACAATGCATCCCAAAACTTATTCCAGCAGCGAAAACACACGTTTCTACAAAGACTTTGAAGGAGCAAGCAAAAGCCTAGTGGCTGAGTGTTCTTTCAGAGAGAAACACATGCTTTTCATCCTTATGCAGTGAGTTTTGTGACAGGAATTCATATGCATTTTGTACTGTGCAGAATGTAGCTACCTGCTCGGGAGTTGTGTCATAGAGCACCTTTGCTGCAGGAGCTTATTGCAACATTCATTGTTTGGCTAAGTTCTTTAGGGGTGGTTTTGGAAGGTCTTTCAACTTTGGCCCAATCCCGCTTCGTAGGAAATTTTTTAACAGCGCTATTTCCAAGTGTCCACAAAGAGCTGCTGCTTGAAAATGTCCACATGCAAATCTCCCATACTGGTGTGCTCGTTACACTACCTGGATTTTGGTTTCCTCTTCTTCCTTTGAAATGACAAGCCTTCTTTCTGCACGCTACACACACCTTGTAGCAGTTTCAGTTTGAAGCATGTTGGTGCTCTCAAAACGCTGTGTAACCTAGGTAGAGTGTGTCACTCTCCAGCACTGAATACACAACTTAGAGCTCCTTTCACCACAGACACGCAAACACATCTTTTTGTGAAAGTCCTACTTCAGGTCACTTGGAAATGTAAGGGTTCCATCGAGAACTTGAATCAATCATGCTTTTGCACACTGCAACCAAGAGAAATATGCTTTTGTACATACCCGTCTGAATTTCACCGCAAAATGCCCTTCTTTTCTGGTTTGTTGAAAGTTCTCAACACATTAGGAGAAAGCGTGTTTGAGCAAGAGTGATGCAGTGTGCGTTTTCCTGGATTTCAAGTGATTGGGGAAACCTACTCCTTATTTTTCCACATTGTGTAAGAAACAACATGAGGCTTGCAAGAGATTGAAACAATGCATCCCAAAACGTATTCCAGCAGTGAAAACACACGTTTCTACAAAGACTTTGAAGGAGCAAGCAAAAGCCTAGTGGCTGAGGGTTGTTCAGAGACAAACACATGCATTTCATTCTTCTGTGGAGAGATTTCAGACTGGAATTCATTTGCATTTTGTACTGTGCAAAATGTAGCTACCTGATCGGGGGTTGTATCATATGAGCACCTTTCCTGCAGGAGCTTATTGCAACATTCATTGTTTGGCTAAGTTCTTTAGGGGTGGTTTTGGAAGGTCTTTCAACTTTGGCCAAATCCAGCTTCGTACGAAGTTTTTTAACAGCGCTATTTCCAACTGTTCACAAAGAGCTGCTGCTTGAAACTGTCCACATGCACATCTCCCTTACTGGTGTGTTCGTTTCACTACTTGGATTTTGGTTTCCACTTCTTTCTTTGAAATGACAAGCCTTCTTTCTGCACGCTACACACACCTTGTAGCAGTTTCAGTTTGAAGCATGTTGTTGCTATCAAAACGCTGTGTAACCTAGGTAGAGTGTTTCACTCTCCAGCACTGAATACACAACTTAGAGCTCCTTTCACCACAGACACGCAAACACATCTTTTTGTGAAAGTCCTAGTTCAGGTCACTTGGAATTGTAAGGGTTTCATCGAGAACATGAAGTCAATCATGCTTTTGCACTCTGCACCAATAGAAATGTACTTTTGTACATACCCATCTGAATTTCACCGCAAAATGCCCTTCTTTTCTGGTTTGTTGAAAGTTCTCAACACATTAGGAGAAAGAGCGTGTTTGAGCAAGTGTGATGCAGTGTGCGTTTTCCTGGATTTCAAGTGATTTGGGAAACATACTCCTCGTTTTTCCAAATGGTCTAGGAAACAACATGAGGCTTGCAAGAGATTGAAACAATGCATCCAAAACGTATTCCAGCAGCGAAAACACACGTTTCTACAAAGACTTTGAAGGAGCAAGCAAAAGCCTAGTGGCTGAGTGTTCCTTTAGAGAGAAACACATGCTTTTCATCCTTATGGAGTGAGTTTTGTGCCAGGAATTCATATGCATTTTGTACTGTGCAGAATGTAGCTACCTGCTCGGAGTTGTGTCATAGAAGCACCTTTGCTGCAGGAGCTTATTGCAACATTCATTGTTTGGCTAAGTTCTTTAGGGGTGGTTTTGGAAGGTCTTTCAACTTTGGCCAAATCCAGCTTCGTACGAAGTTTTTTAACAGCGCTATTTCCAACTGTCCACAAAGAGCTGCTGCTTGAAACTGTCCACATGCACATCTCCCTTACTGGTGTGTTCGTTTCACTACTTGGATTTTGGTTTCCACTTCTTTCTTTGAAATGACAAGCCTTCTTTCTGCACGCTACACACACCTTGTAGCAGTTTCAGGTTGAAGCATGTTGTTGCTATCAAAACGCTGTGTAACCTAGGTAGAGTGTGTCACTCTCCAGCACTGAATACACAACTTAGAGCTCCTTTCACCACAGACACGCAAACACATCTTTTTGTGAAAGTCCTACTTCAGGTCACTTGGAAATGTAAGGGTTTCATCGAGAACATGAAGTCAATCATGCTTTTGAACTCTGCACCAATAGAAATGTACTTTTATACATACCCGTCTGAATTTCACCGCAAAATGCCCTTCTTTTCTGGTTTGTTGAAAGTTCTCAACACATTAGGAGAAAGAGCGTGTTTGAGCAAGTGTGATGCAGTGTGCGTTTTCCTGGATTTCAAGTGATTTGGGAAACATACTCCTCGTTTTTCCAAATGGTCTAGGAAACAACATGAGGCTTGCAAGAGATTGAAGCAATGCATCCCAAAACGTATTCCAGCAGCGAAAACACACGTTTCTACAAAGACTTTGAAGGAGCAAGCAAAAACATAGTGGCTGAGAGTTCTTTCAGAGAGAAACACATGCTTTTCATCCTTATGGAGTGAGTTTTGTGCCAGGAATTCATATGCATTTTGTACTGTGCAGAATGTAGCTACCTGCTCGGGAGTTGTGTCATAGAAGCACCTTTGCTGCAGGAGCTTATTGGAAAATTCATTGTTTGGCTAAGTTCTTTAGGGGCGGTTTTGGAAGGACTTTCAACTTTGGCCAAATCCCGCTTCGTACGAAATTTTTTAACAGCGCTATTTCCGAGTGTCCACAAAGAGCTGCTGCTTGAAACTGTCCACATGCACATCTCCCTTACTGGTGTGTTCGTTTCACTACCTGGATTTTGGTTTCCTCTTCTTTCTTTGAAATGACAAGCCTTCTTTCTGCACGCTACACACACCTTGTCGCAGTTTCAGTTTGAAGCATGTTGGTGCTCTCAAAACGCTGTGTAACCTAGGTAGAGTGTGTCACTCTCCAGCACTGAATACACAACTCAGAGCTCCTTTCACCACAGACACGCAAACACATCTTTTTGAGAAAGTCCTACTTCAGGTCACTTGGAAATGTAAGGGTTTCATCGAGAACATGAGGACAATCATGCTTTTGCACTCTCCACTAATAGAAATGTACTTTTGTACATACCCGTCTGAATTTCACCGCAAAATGCTCTTCTTTTCAGGTTTGTTGAAAGTTCTCAACACATTAGGAGAAAGAGCGTGTTTGAGCAAGAGTGATGCAGTGTGCGTTTTCCTGGATTTCAAGTGATTTGGGAAACATACTCCTTATTTTTCCACATTGTGTAAGAAACAACATGAGGCTTGCAAGAGATTGAAACAATGCATCCCAAAACGTATTCCAGCAGTGAAAACACACGTTTCTACAAAGACTTTGAAGGAGCAAGCAAAAGCCTAGTGGCTGAGTGTTCTTTCAGAGAGAAACATGCTTTTCATCCTTATGCAGTGAGTTTTGTGACAGGAATTCATATGCATTTTGTACTGTGCAGAATGTAGCTACCTGCTCGGGAGTTGTGTCATAGAGCACCTTTGCTGCAGGAGCTTATTGCAACATTCATTGTTTGGCTAAGTTCTTTAGGGGTGGTTTTGGAAGGTCTTTCAACTTTGGCCAAATCCCGCTTCGTAGGAAATTTTTTAACAGCGCTATTTCCAAGTGTCCACAAAGAGCTGCTGCTTGAAAATGTCCACATGCAAATCTCCCATACTGGTGTGCTCGTTTCACTACCTGGATTTTGGTTTCCTCTTCTTCCTTTGAAATGACAAGCCTTCTTTCTGCACGCTACACACACCTTGTAGCAGTTTCAGTTTGAAGCATGTTGGTGCTCTCAAAACGCTGTGTAACCTAGGTAGAGTGTGTCACTCTCCAGCACTGAATACACAACTTAGAGCTCCTTTCACCACAGACACGCAAACACATCTTTTTGTGAAAGTCCTACTTCAGGTCACTTGGAAATGTAAGGGATTCATCGAGAACTTGAATCAATCATGCTTTTGCACACTGCAACCAAGAGAAATATACTTTTGTACATACCCGTCTGAATTTCACCGCAAAATGCCCTTCTTTTCTGGTTTGTTGAAAGTTCTCAACACATTAGGAGAAAGAGCGTGTTTGAGCAAGAGTGATGCAGTGTGCGTTTTCCTGGATTTCAAGTGATTGGGGAAACCTACTCCTTATTTTTCCACATTGTGTAAGAAACAACATGAGGCTTGCAAGAGATTGAAACAATGCATCCCAAAACGTATTCCAGCAGTGAAAACACACGTTTCTACAAAGACTTTGAAGGAGCAAGCAAACCCTAGTGGCTGAGTGTTGTTCAGAGACAAACACATGCATTTCATTCTTCTGTGGAGAGATTTCAGACTGGAATTCATTTGCATTTTGTACTGTGTAAAATGTAGCTACCTGATCGGGGGTTGTATCATATGAGCACCTTTCCTGTAGGAGCTTATTGCAACATTCATTGTTTGGCTAAGTTCTTTAGGGGTGGTTTTGGAAGGTCTTTCAACTTTGGCCAAATCCAGCTTCGTACGAAGTTTTTTAACAGCGCTATTTCCAACTGTCCACAAAGAGCTGCTGCTTGAAACTGTCCACATGCACATCTCCCTTACTGGTGTGTTCGTTTCACTACTTGGATTTTGGTTTCCACTTCTTTCTTTGAAATGACAAGCCTTCTTTCTGCACGCTACACACACCTTGTAGCAGTTTCAGTTTGAAGCATGTTGGTGCTCTCAAAACGCTGTGTAACCTAGGTAGAGTGTGTCACTCTCCAGCACTGAATACACAACTTAGAGCTCCTTTCCCCACAGACACGCAAACACATCTTTTTGAGAAAGTCCTACTTCAGGTCACTTGGAAATCTAAGGGATTCATCGAGAACATGAAGTCAATCATGCTTTTGCACTCTGCAACCAACAGAAATGTACTTTTGTACATACCCGTCTGAATTTCACCGCAAAATGCCCTTCTTTTCTGGTTTGTTGAAAGTCCTCAACACATTAGGAGAAAGAGCGTGTTTGAGCAAGAGTGATGCAGTGTGCGTTTTCCTGGATTTCAAGTGATTTGTGAAAAATACTCCTTATTTTTCCACATTGTGTAAGAAAGAACATGAGGCTTGCAAGAGATTGAAACAATGCATCCCAAAACGTATTCCAGCAGCAAAAACACACGTTTCTACAAAGACTTTGAAGGAACAATCAAAAGCCTAGTGGCTGAGTATTCCTTCAGAGAGAAACACATGCTTTTCATCCTTATGGAGTGAGTTTTGTGCCAGGAATTCATATGCATTTTGTACTGTGCAGAATGTAGCTACCTGCTCGGGAGTTGTGTCATAGAAGCACCTTTGCTGCAGGAGCTTATTGCAACATTCATTGTTTGGCTAAGTTCTTTAGGGGTGGTTTTGGAAGGTCTTTCAACTTTGGCCAAATCACCGCTTTGTACGAAATTTTTTCACAGCGCTGTTTCCAGTGTCCAAAAAGAGCTGCTGCTTGAAACTGTCCACATTCACATCTCCCTTACTGGTGTGTTCGTTTCACTACCTGGATTTTGGTTTCCTCTTCTTTCTTTGAAATGACAAGCCTTCTTTCTGCAGGCTACACACACCTTGTCGCAGTTTCAGTTTGAAGCATGTTGGTGCTCTCAAAACGCTGTGTAACCTAGGTAGAGTGTGTCACACTCCAGCACTGAATACACAACTCAGAGCTCCTTTCACCACAGACACGCAAACACATCTTTTTGAGAAAGTCCTACTTCAGGCCACTTGGAAATGTAAGGGTTTCATCGAGAACATGAGGACAATCATGCTTTTGCACTCTCCACTAATAGAAATGTACTTTTGTACATACCCGTCTGAATTTCACCGCAAAATGCTCTTCTTTTCAGGTTTGTTGAAAGTTCTCAACACATTAGGAGAAAGAGCGTGTTTGAGCAAGAGTGATGCAGTGTGCGTTTTCCTGGATTTCAAGTGATTTGGGAAACATACTCCTTATTTTTCCACATTGTGTAAGAAACAACATGAGGCTTGCAAGAGATTGAAACAATGCATCCCAAAACGTATTCCAGCAGCGAAAACACACGTTTCTACAAAGACTTTGAAGGAGCAAGCAAAAGCCTAGTGGCTGAGTGTTCTTTCTGAGAGAAACACATGCTTTTCATCCTTATGCAGTGAGTTTTGTGACAGGAATTCATAAGCATTTTGTACTGTGCAGAATGTAGCTACCTGCTCGGGAGTTGTGTCATAGAAGCACCTTTGCTGCAGGAGCTTATTGCAACATTCATTGTTTGGCTAAGTTCTTTAGGGGTGGTTTTGGAAGGTCTTTCAACTTTGGCCAAATCCCGCTTCGTAGGAAATTTTTTAACAGCCCTATTTCCAAGTGTCCACAAAGAGCTGCTGCTTGAAACTGTCCACATGCTCATCTCCCATACTGGTGTGCTTGTTTCACTACCTGGATTTTGGTTTCCTCTTCTTTCTTTGAAATGACAAGCCTTCTTTCTGCACGCTACACACACCTTGTAGCAGTTTCAGTTTGAAGCATGTTGGTGCTCTCGAAACGCTGTGTAACCTAGGTAGAGTGTGTCACTCTCCAGCACTGAATACACAACTTAGAGCTCCTTTCCCCACAGACACGCAAACACATCTTTTTGAGAAAGTCCTACTTCAGGTCACTTGGAAATCTAAGGGATTCATCGAGAACATGAAGTCAATCATGCTTTTGCACTCTGCAACCAACAGAAATGTACTTTTGTACATACCCGTCTGAATTTCATCGCAAAATGCCCTTCTTTTCTGGTTTGTTGAAAGTCCTCAACACATTAGGAGAAAGAGCGTGTTTGAGCAAGAGTGATGCAGTGTGCGTTTTCCTGGATTTCAAGTGATTTGGGAAACATACTCCTTATTTTTCCACATTGTGTAAGAAACAACATGAGGCTTGCAAGAGATTGAAACAATGCATCCCAAAACGTATTCCAGCAGCAAAAACACACGTTTCTACAAAGACTTTGAAGGAGCAATCAAAAGCCTAGTGGCTGAGTATTCCTTCAGAGAGAAACACATGCTTTTCATCCTTATGGAGTGAGTTTTGTGCCAGGAATTCATATGCATTTTGTACTGTGCAGAATGTAGCTACCTGCTCGGGAGTTGTGTCATAGAGGCACCTTTGCTGCAGGAGCATATTGCAACATTCATTGTTTGGCTAAGTTCTTTAGGGGTGGTTTTGGAAGGTCTTTCAACTTTGGCCAAATCACCGCTTTGTACGAAATTTTTTCAAAGCGCTCTTTCTGGTGTCCAAAAAGAGCTGCTGCTTGAAACTGTCCACATGCACATCTCCCTTACTGGTGTGTTCCTTTCACTACCTGGATTTTGGTTTCCTCTTCTTTGAAATGTCAAGCCTTCTTTCTGCACGCTACACACACCTTGTCGCAGTTTCAGTTTGAAGCATGTTGGTGCTCTCAAAACGCTGTGTAACCTAGGTAGAGTGTGTCACACTCTAGCACTGAATACACAACTCAGAGCTCCTTTCCCAAAGACACGCAAACACATCTTTTTGAGAAAGTCCTACTTCAGGTCACTTGGAAATGTAAGGGTTTCATCGAGAACATGAGGACAATCATGCTTTTGCACTCTCCACCAATAGAAATGTACTTTTGTACATACCCGTCTGAATTTCACCGCAAAATGCTCTTCTTTTCAGGTTTGTTGAAAGTTCTCAACACATTAGGAGAAAGAGCGTGTTTGATCAAGAGTGATGCAGTGTGCGTTTTCCTGGATTTCAAGTGATTTGGGAAACATACTCCTTATTTTTCCACATTGTGTAAGAAACAACATGAGGCTTGCAAGAGATTGAAACAATGCATCCCAAAACGTATTCCAGCAGCGAAAACACACGTTTCTACAAAGACTTTGAAGGAGCAAGCAAAAGCCTAGTGGCTGAGTATTCCTTCAGATAGAAACACATGCTTTTCATCCTTATGGAGTGAGTTTTGTGCCAGGAATTCATATGCATTTTGTACTGTGCAGAATGTAGCTACCTGCTCGGGAGTTGTGTCATAGAAGCACCTTTCCCGCAGGAGCTTATTGCAACATTCATTGTTTGGCTAAGTTCTTTAGGGGTGGTTTTGGAAGGTCTTTCAACTTTGGCCAAATCCCGTTCCTACGAAATTTTTTCACAGCGCTGATTCCAGTGTCCAAAAAGAGCTGCTGCTTGAAACTGTCCACATGCACATCTCCCTTACTGGTGTGTTCGTTTTACTACCTGGATTTTGGTTTCCTCTTCTTTCTTTGAAATGACAAGCCTTCTTTCTGCACGCTACACACACCTTGTAGCAGTTTCAGTTTGAAGCATGTTGGTGCTCTCAAAACGCTGTGTAACCTAGGTAGAGTGTGTCACTCTCCAGCACTGAATACACAACTTAGGGCTCCTTTCACCACAGACACGCAAACACATCTTTTTGTGAAAGTCCTACTTGAGGTCACTTGGAAATGTAATGGTTTCATCGAGAACTTGAAGTCAATCATGCTTTTCCACTCTGCAACCAACAGAAATGTACTTTTGTACATACCCGTCTGAATTTCACCGCAAAATGCCCTTCTTTTCTGGTTTGTTGAAAGTTCTCAACACATTAGGAGAAAGAGCGTGTTTGAGCAAGAGTGATGCAGTGTGCGTTTTCCTGGATTTCAAGTGATTTGGGAAACATACTCCTTATTTTTCCACATTGTGTAAGAAACAATATGAGGCTTGCAAGAGATTGAAACAATGCATCCCAAAACGTATTCCAGCAGCGAAAACACAAGTTTCTAAAAAGACTTTGAAGGAGCAAGCAAAAGCCTAGTGGCTGAGTGTTCTTTCAGAGAGAAACACATGCTTTTCATCCTTATGGAGTGAGTTTTGTGCCAGGAATTCATATGCATTTTGTACTGTGCAGAATGTAGCTACCTGCTCGGGAGTTGTGTCATAGAAGCACCTTTGCTGCAGGAGCTTATTGCAACATTCATTGTTTGGCTAAGTTCTTTAGGGGTGGTTTTGGAAGGTCTTTCAACTTTGGCCAAATCCTGCTTCGTACGAAATTTTTTAACAGCGCTATTTCCGAGTGTCCACAAAGAGCTGCTGCTTGAAACTGTCCACATGGACAACTCCCATACTGGTTTGCTCGTTTCACTACCTGGATTTTGGTTTCCTCTTCTTTCTTTGAAATGACAACCTTTCTTTCTGCACGCTACACACATCTTGTAGCAGTTTCAGTTTGCAGCATGTTGGTGCTCTCAAAACGCTGTGTAACCTAGGTAGAGTGTGTCACTCTCCAGCACTGAATACACAACTTAGAGCTCCTTTCACCACAGACACGCAAACACATCTTTTTGAGAAAGTCCTACTTCAGGTCACTTGGAAATGTAAGGGTTTCATCGAGAACTTGAAGTCAATCATGCTTTTGCACTCTGCAACCAACAGAAATGTACTTTTGTACATACCCGTCTGAATTTCAGCGCAAAATGCCCTTCTTTTCTGGTTTGTTGAAAGTCCTCAACACATTAGGAGAAAGAGCGTGTTTGAGCAAGAGTGATGCAGTGTGCGTTTTCCTGGATTTCAAGTGATTTGGGAAACATAGTCCTTATTTTTCCACATTGTGTATGAAACAACATGAGGCTTGCAAGAGATTGAAACAATGCATCCCAAAACGTATTCCAGCAGCGAAAACACACGTTTCTACAAAGACTTTGAAGGAGCAAGCAAAAGCCTAGTGGCTGAGTGTTCTTTCAGAGAGAAACACATGCTTTTCATCCTTATGCAGTGAGTTTTGTGACAGGAATTCATATGCATTTTGTACTGTGCAGAATGTAGCTACCTGCTCGGGAGTTGTGTCATAGAAGCACCTTTGCTGCAGGAGCTTATTGCAACATTCATTGTTTGGCTAAGTGCTTTAGGGGTGGTTTTGGAAGGTCTTTCAACTTTGGCCAAATCCCCCTTCGTACGAAATATTTTCACAGCGCTGTTTGCAGTGTCCAAAAAGAGCTGCTGCTTGAAACTGTCCACATGCACATCTCCGTTACTGGTGTGTTCGTTTTACCACCTGGATTTTGGTTTCCTCTTCTTTCTTTGAAATGACAAGCCTTCTTTCTGCACGCTACACACACCTTGTCGCAGTTTCAGTTTGAACCATGTTGGTGCTCTCAAAACGCTGTGTAACCTAGGTAGAGTGTGTCACTCTCCAGCACTGAATACACAACTTAGAGCTCCTTTCACCACAGACACGCAAACACATCTTTTTGTGAAAGTTCTACTTCAGGTCACTTGGAAATGTAAGGGTTTCATCGAGAACATGAAGTCAATCATGCTTTTGCACTCTGCACCAATAGAAATGTACTTTTGTACATACCCATCTGAATTTCACCGCAAAATGCCCTTCTTTTCTGGTTTGTTGAAAGTTCTCAACACATTAGGAGAAAGAGCGTGTTTGAGCAAGAGTGATGCAGTGTGCGTTTTCCTGGATATCAAGTGATTTGGGAAACATACTCCTCGTTTTTCCAAATGGTGTAGGAAACAACATGAGGCTTGCAAGAGATTGAAACAATGCATCCCAAAACGTATTCCAGCAGCGAAAACACACGTTTCTACAAAGACTTTGAAGGAGCAAGCAAAAACCTAGTGGCTGAGAGTTCTTTCAGAGAGAAACACATGCTTTTCATCCTTATGGAGTGAGTTTTGTACCAGGAATTCATATGCATTTTGTACTGTGCAGAATGTAGCTACCTGCTCGGGAGTTGTGTCATAGAAGCACCTTTGCTGCAGGAGCTTATTGCAACATTCATTGTTTGGCTAAGTTCTTTAGGGGTGGTTTTGAAAGGTCTTTCAACTTTGGCCAAATCCCGCTTCGTACGAAATTTTTTAACAGCGCTATTTCCGAGTGTCCACAAAGAGCTGCTGCTTGAAACTGTCCACATGCACAACTCCCATACTGGTTTGCTCGTTTCACTACCTGGATTTTGGTTTCCTCTTCTTTCTTTGAAATGACAACCTTTCTTTCTGCACGCTACACACATCTTGTAGCAGTTTCAGTTTGAAGCATGTTGGTGCTCTCAAAACGCTGTGTAACCTAGGTAGAGTGTGTCACTCTCCAGCACTGAATACACAACTTAGAGCTCCTTTCACCACAGACACGCAAACACATTTTTTGAGAAAGTCCTACTTCAGGTCACTTGGAAATGTAAGGGTTTCATCGAGAACTTGAAGTCAATCATGCTTTTGCACTCTGCAACCAACAGAAATGTACTTTTGTACATACCCGTCTGAATTTCAGCGCAAAATGCCCTTCTTTTCTGGTTTGTTGAAAGTCCTCAACACATTAGGAGAAAGAGCGTGTTTGAGCAAGAGTGATGCAGTGTGCGTTTTCCTGGATTCCAAGTGATTTGGGAAACATAGTCCTTATTTTTCCACATTGTGTATGAAACAACATGAGGCTTGCAAGAGATTGAAACAATGCATCCCAAAACGTATTCCAGCAGCGAAAACACACGTTTCTACAAAGACTTTGAAGGAGCAAGCAAAAGCCTAGTGGCTGAGTGTTCTTTCAGAGAGAAACACATGCTTTTCATCCTTATGCAGTGAGTTTTGTGACAGGAATTCATATGCATTTTGTACTGTGCAGAATGTAGCTACCTGCTCGGGAGTTGTGTCATAGAAGCACCTTTGCTGCAGGAGCTTATTGCAACATTCATTGTTTGGCTAAGTGCTTTAGGGGTGGTTTTGGAAGGTCTTTCAACTTTGGCCAAATCCCCCTTCGTACGAAATATTTTCACAGCGCTGTTTCCAGTGTCCAAAAAGAGCTGCTGCTTGAAACTGTCCACATGCACATCTCCGTTACTGGTGTGTTCGTTTAACCACCTGGATTTTGGTTTCCTCTTCTTTCTTTGAAATGACAAGCCTTCTTTCTGCACGCTACACACACCTTCTCGCAGTTTCAGTTTGAAGCATGTTGGTGCTCTCAAAACGCTGTGTAACCTAGGTAGAGTGTGTCACACTCCAGCACTGAATACACAACTCAGAGCTCCTTTCACCACAGACACGCAAACACATCTTTTTGAGAAAGTCCTACTTCAGGTCACTTGGAAATGTAAGGGTTTCATCGAGAACATGAGGACAATCATGCTTTTGCACTCTCCACTAATAGAAATGTACTTTTGTACATACCCGTCTGAATTTCACCGCAAAATGCTCTTCTTTTCAGGTTTGTTGAAAGTTCTCAACACATTAGGAGAAAGAGCGTGTTTGAGCAAGAGTGATGCAGTGTGCGTTTTCCTGGATTTCAAGTGATTTGGGAAACATACTCCTTATTTTTCCACATTGTGTAAGAAACAACATGAGGCTTGCAAGAGATTGAAACAATGCATCCCAAAACGTATTCCAGCAGCGAAAACACACGTTTCTACAAAGACTTTGAAGGAGCAAGCAAAAGCCTAGTGGCTGAGTGTTCTTTCAGAGAGAAACACATGCTTTTCATCCTTATGCAGTGAGTTTTGTGACAGGAATTCATATGCATTTTGTACTGTGCAGAATGTAGCTACCTGCTCGGGAGTTGTGTCATAGAGCACGTTTGCTGCAGGAGCTTATTGCAACATTCATTGTTTGGCTAAGTTCTTTAGGGGTGGTTTTGGAAGGTCTTTCAACTTTGGCCAAATCCCGCTTCGTAGGAAATTTTTTAACAGCGCTATTTCCAAGTGTCCACAAAGAGCTGCTGCTTGAAAATGTCCACATGCAAATCTCCCATACTGGTGTGCTCGTTTCACTACCTGGATTTTGGTTTCCTCTTCTTCCTTTGAAATGACAAGCCTTCTTTCTGCACGCTACACACACCTTGTAGCAGTTTCAGTTTGAAGCATGTTGGTGCTCTCAAAACGCTGTGTAACCTAGGTAGAGTGTGTCACTCTCCAGCACTGAATACACAACTTAGAGCTCCTTTCACCACAGACACGCAAACACATCTTTTTGTGAAAGTCCTACTTCAGGTCACTTGGAAATGTAAGGGTTTCATCGAGAACTTGAATCAATCATGCTTTTGCACACTGCAACCAAGAGAAATATACTTTTGTACATACCCGTCTGAATTTCACCGCAAAATGCCCTTCTTTTCTGGTTTGTTGAAAGTTCTCAACACATTAGGAGAAAGAGCGTGTTTGAGCAAGAGTGATGCAGTGTGCGTTTTCCTGGATTTCAAGTGATTGGGGAAACCTACTCCTTATTTTTCCACATTGTGTAAGAAACAACATGAGGCTTGCAAGAGATTGAAACAATGCATCCCAAAACGTATTCCAGCAGTGAAAACACACGTTTCTACAAAGACTTTGAAGGAGCAAGCAAAAGCCTAGTGGCTGAGTGTTGTTCAGAGACAAACACATGCATTTCATTCTTCTGTGGAGAGATTTCAGACTGGAATTCATTTGCATTTTGTACTGTGCAAAATGTAGCTACCTGATCGGGGGTTGTATCATATGAGCACCTTTCCTGCAGGAGCTTATTGCAACATTCATTGTTTGGCTAAGTTCTTTAGGGGTGGTTTTGGAAGGTCTTTCAACTTTGGCCAAATCCAGCTTCGTACGAAGTTTTTTAACAGCGCTATTTCCAACTGTTCACAAACAGCTGCTGCTTGAAACTGTCCACATGCACATCTCCCTTACTGGTGTGTTCGTTTCACTACTTGGATTTTGGTTTCCACTTCTTTCTTTGAAATGACAAGGCTTCTTTCTGCACGCTACACACACCTTGTAGCAGTTTCAGTTTGAAGCATGTTGTTGCTATCAAAACGCTGTGTAACCTAGGTAGAGTGTGTCACTCTCCAGCACTGAATACACAACTTAGAGCTCCTTTCACCACAGACACGCAAACACATCTTTTTGTGAAAGTCCTAGTTCAGGTCACTTGGAATTGTAAGGGTTTCATCGAGAACATGAAGTCAATCATGCTTTTGCACTCTGCACCAATAGAAATGTACTTTTGTACATACCCATCTGAATTTCACCGCAAAATGCCCTTCTTTTCTGGTTTGTTGAAAGTTCTCAACACATTAGGAGAAAGAGCGTGTTTGAGCAAGTGTGATGCAGTGTGCGTTTTCCTGGATTTCAAGTGATTTGGGAAACATACTCCTCGTTTTTCCAAATGGTCTAGGACACAACATGAGGCTTGCAAGAGATTGAAACAATGCATCCAAAACGTATTCCAGCAGCGAAAACACACGTTTCTACAAAGACTTTGAAGGAGCAAGCAAAAGCCTAGTGGCTGAGTGTTCCTTTAGAGAGAAACACATGCTTTTCATCCTTATGGAGTGAGTTTTGTGCCAGGAATTCATATGCATTTTGTACTGTGCAGAATGTAGCTACCTGCTCGGAGTTGTGTCATAGAAGCACCTTTGCTGCAGGAGCTTATTGCAACATTCATTGTTTGGCTAAGTTCTTTAGGGGTGGTTTTGGAAGGTCTTTCAACTTTGGCCAAATCCAGCTTCGTACGAAGTTTTTTAACAGCGCTATTTCCAACTGTCCACAAAGAGCTGCTGCTTGAAACTGTCCACATGCACATCTCCCTTACTGGTGTGTTCGTTTCACTACTTGGATTTTGGTTTCCACTTCTTTCTTTGAAATGACAAGCCTTCTTTCTGCACGCTACACACACCTTGTAGCAGTTTCAGTTTGAAGCATGTTGTTGCTATCAAAACGCTGTGTAACCTAGGTAGAGTGTGTCACTCTCCAGCACTGAATACACAACTTAGAGCTCCTTTCACCACAGACACGCAAACACATCTTTTTGTGAAAGTCCTACTTCAGGTCACTTGGAAATGTAAGGGTTTCATCGAGAACATGAAGTCAATCATGCTTTTGAACTCTGCACCAATAGAATTGTACTTTTATACATACCCGTCTGAATTTCACCGCAAAATGCCCTTCTTTTCTGGTTTGTTGAAAGTTCTCAACACATTAGGAGAAAGAGCGTGTTTGAGCAAGTGTGATGCAGTGTGCGTTTTCCTGGATTTCAAGTGATTTGGGAAACATACTCCTCGTTTTTCCAAATGGTCTAGGAAACAACATGAGGCTTGCAAGAGATTGAAGCAATGCATCCCAAAACGTATTCCAGCAGCGAAAACACACGTTTCTACAAAGACTTTGAAGGAGCAAGCAAAAACCTAGTGGCTGAGAGTTCTTTCAGAGAGAAACACATGCTTTTCATCCTTATGGAGTGAGTTTTGTGCCAGGAATTCATATGCATTTTGTACTGTGCAGAATGTAGCTACCTGCTCGGGAGTTGTGTCATAGAAGCACCTTTGCTGCAGGAGCTTATTGGAAAATTCATTGTTTGGCTAAGTTCTTTAGGGGCGGTTTTGGAAGGACTTTCAACTTTGGCCAAATCCCGCTTCGTACGAAATTTTTTAACAGCGCTATTTCCGAGTGTCCACAAAGAGCTGCTGCTTGAAACTGTCCACATGCACATCTCCCTTACTGGTGTGTTCGTTTCACTACCTGGATTTTGGTTTCCTCTTCTTTCTTTGAAATGACAAGCCTTCTTTCTGCACGCTACACACACCTTGTCGCAGTTTCAGTTTGAAGCATGTTGGTGCTCTAAAAACGCTGTGTAACCTAGGTAGAGTGTGTCACACTCCAGCACTGAATACACAACTCAGAGCTCCTTTCACCACAGACACGCAAACACATCTTTTTGAGAAAGTCCTACTTCAGGTCACTTGGAAATGTAAGGGTTTCATCGAGAACATGAGGACAATCATGCTTTTGCACTCTCCACTAATAGAAATGTACTTTTGTACATACCCGTCTGAATTTCACCGCAAAATGCTCTTCTTTTCAGGTTTGTTGAAAGTTCTCAACACATTAGGAGAAAGAGCGTGTTTGAGCAAGAGTGATGCAGTGTGCGTTTTCCTGGATTTCAAGTGATTTGGGAAACATACTCCTTATTTTTCCACATTGTGTAAGAAACAACATGAGGCTTGCAAGAGATTGAAACAATGCATCCCAAAACGTATTCCAGCAGCGAAAACACACGTTTCTACAAAGACTTTGAAGGAGCAAGCAAAAGCCTAGTGGCTGAGTGTTCTTTCAGAGAGAAACATGCTTTTCATCCTTATGCAGTGAGTTTTGTGACAGGAATTCATATGCATTTTGTACTGTGCAGAATGTAGCTACCTGCTCGGGAGTTGTGTCATAGAGCACCTTTGCTGCAGGAGCTTATTGCAACATTCATTGTTTGGCTAAGTTCTTTAGGGGTGGTTTTGGAAGGTCTTTCAACTTTGGCCAAATCCCGCTTCGTAGGAAATTTTTTAACAGCGCTATTTCCAAGTGTCCACAAAGAGCTGCTGCTTGAAAATGTCCACATGCACATCTCCCATACTGGTGTGCTCGTTTCACTACCTGGATTTTGGTTTCCTCTTCTTTCTTTGAAATGACAAGCCTTCTTTCTGCACGCTACACACACCTTGTAGCAGTTTTAGTTTGAAGCATATTGGTGCTCTCAAAACGCTGTGTAACCTAGGTAGAGTGTGTCACTCTCCAGCACTGAATACACAACTTAGAGCTCCTTTCCCCACAGACACGCAAACACATCTTTTTGAGAAAGTCCTACTTCAGGTCACTTGGAAATCTAAGGGATTCATCGAGAACATGAAGTCAATCATGCTTTTGCACTCTGCAACCAACAGAAATGTACTTTTGTACATACCCGTCTGAATTTCACCGCAAAATGCCCTTCTTTTCTGGTTTGTTGAAAGTCCTCAACACATTAGGAGAAAGAGCGTGTTTGAGCAAGAGTGATGCAGTGTGCGTTTTCCTGGATTTCAAGTGATTTGGGAAACATACTCCTTATTTTTCCACATTGTGTAAGAAACAACCTGAGGCTTGCAAGAGATTGAAACAATGCATCCCAAAACGTATTCCAGCAGCAAAAACACACGTTTCTACAAAGACTTTGAAGGAGCAATCAAAAGCCTAGTGGCTGAGTATTCCTTCAGAGAGAAACACATGCTTTTCATCCTTATGGAGTGAGTTTTGTGCCAGGAATTCATATGCATTTTGTACTGTGCAGAATGTAGCTACCTGCTCGGGAGTTGTGTCATAGAAGCACCTTTGCTGCAGGAGCTTATTGCAACATTCATTGTTTGGCTAAGTTCTTTAGGGGTGGTTTTGGAAGGTCTTTCAACTTTGGCCAAATCACCGCTTTGTACGAAATTTTTTCAAAGCGCTCTTTCTGGTGTCCAAAAAGAGCTGCTGCTTGAAACTGTCCACATGCACATCTCCCTTACTGGTGTGTTCCTTTCACTACCTGGATTTTGGTTTCCTCTTCTTTGAAATGACAAGCCTTCTTTCTGCACGCTACACACACCTTGTCGCAGTTTCAGTTTGAAACATGTTGGTGCTCTCAAAACGCTGTGTAACCTAGGTAGAGTGTGTCACACTCTAGCACTGAATACACAACTCAGAGCTCCTTTCCCAAAGACACGCAAACACATCTTTTTGAGAAAGTCCTACTTCAGGTCACTTGGAAATGTAAGGGTTTCATCGAGAACATGAGGACAATCATGCTTTTGCACTCTCCACCAATAGAAATGTACTTTTGTACATACCCGTCTGAATTTCACCGCAAAATGCTCTTCTTTTCAGGTTTGTTGAAAGTTCTCAACACATTAGGAGAAAGAGCGTGTTTGAGCAAGAGTGATGCAGTGTGCGTTTTCCTGGATTTCAAGTGATTTGGGAAACATACTCCTTATTTTTCCACATTGTGTAAGAAACAACATGAGGCTTGCAAGAGATTGAAACAATGCATCCCAAAACGTATTCCAGCAGCGAAAACACACGTTTCTACAAAGACTTTGAAGGAGCAAGCAAAAGCCTAGTGGCTGAGTATTCCTTCAGATAGAAACACATGCTTTTCATCCTTATGGAGTGAGTTTTGTGCCAGGAATTCATATGCATTTTGTACTGTGCAGAATGTAGCTACCTGCTCGGGAGTTGTGTCATAGAAGCACCTTTCCCGCAGGAGCTTATTGCAACATGCATTGTTTGGCTAAGTTCTTTAGGAGTGGTTCTGGAAGGTCTTTCAACTTTGGCCAAATCCAGCTTCGTATGAAGTTTTTTAACAGCGCTATTTCCAAGTGTCCACAAAGATCTGCTGCTTGAAACTGTCCACATGCACATCTCCCATACTGGTGTGCTCGTTTCACTACCTGGATTTTGGTTTCCTCTTCTTTCTTTGAAATGACAAGCCTTCTTTCTGCACGCTACACACACCTTTTAGCAGTTTCAGTTTGAAGCATGTTGGTGCTCTCAAAACGCTGTGTAACCTAGGTAGAGTGTGTCACTCTGCAGTACTGAATACACAACTTAGAGCTCCTTTCACCACAGACACGCAAACACATCTTTTGTGAAAGTCCTACTTCAGGTCACTTGGAAATGTAATGGTTTCATCGAGAACTTGAAGTCAATCATGCTTTTCCACTCTGCAACCAACAGAAATGTACTTTTGTACATACCCGTTTGAATTTCACCGCAAAATGCCCTTCTTTTCTGGTTTGTTGAAAGTTCTCAACACATTAGGAGAAAGAGCGTGTTTGAGCAAGAGTGATGCAGTGTGCGTTTTCCTGGATTTCAAGTGATTTGGGAAACATACTCCTTATTTTTCCACATTGTGTAAGAAACAACATGAGGCTTGCAAGAGATGGAAACAATGCATCCCAAAACGTATTCCAGCAGCGAAAACACACGTTTCTACAAAGACTTTGAAGGAGCAAGCAAAATCCTAGTGGCTGAGTGTTCATTCAGAGAGAAACACATGCTTTTCATCCTTATGGAGTGAGTTTTGTGCCAGGAATTCATACGCATTTTGTACTGTGCAGAATGTAGCTACCTGCTCGGGAGTTGTGTCATAGAAGCACCTTTGCTGCAGGAGCTTATTGCAACATTCATTGTTTGGATAAGTTCTTTAGGGGTGGTTTTGGAAGGTCTTTCAACTTTGGGCAAATCCCGCTCCTACGAAATTTTTTCACAGCGCTGATTCCAGTGTCCAAAAAAAGCTGCTGCTTGAAACTGTCCACATGCACATCTCCCTTACTGGTGTGTTCGTTTTACTACCTGGATTTTGGTTTCCTCTTCTTTCTTTGAAATGACAAGCCTTCTTTCTGCACGCTACACACACCTTGTAGCAGTTTCAGTTTGAAGCATGTTGGTGCTCTCAAAACGCTGTGTAACCTAGGTAGAGTGTGTCACTCTCCAGCACTGAATACACAACTTAGGGCTCCTTTCACCACAGACACGGAAACACATCTTTTTGTGAAAGTCCTACTTCAGGTCACTTGGAAATGTAAGGGTTTCATCGAGAACTTGAAGTCAATCATGCTTTTGCAATCTGCAACCAACAGAAATGTACTTTTGTACATACCCGTCTGAATTTCACCGCAAAATGCCCTTCTTTTCTGGTTTGTTGAAAGTTCTCAACACATTAGGAGAAAGAGCGTGTTTGAGCAAGAGTGATGCAGTGTGCGTTTTCCTGGATTTCAAGTGATTGGGGAAACATACTCCTTATTTTTCCACATTGTGTAAGAAACAATATGAGGCTTGCAAGAGATTGAAACAATGCATCCCAAAACGTATTCCAGCAGCGAAAACACACGTTTCTAAAAAGACTTTGAAGGAGCAAGCAAAAGCCTAGTGGCTGAGTGTTCTTTCAGAGAAAAACACATGCTTTTCATCCTTATGGAGTGAGTTTTGTGCCAGGAATTCATATGCATTTTGTACTGTGCAGAATGTAGCTACCTGCTCGGGAGTTGTGTCATAGAAGCACCTTTGCTGCAGGAGCTTATTGCAACATTCATTGTTTGGCTAAGTTCTTTAGGGGTGGTTTTGGAAGGTCTTTCAACTTTGGCCAAATCCCGCTTCGTACGAAATTTTTTCACAGCGCTGTTTCCAGTGTCCAAAAAGAGCTGCTGCTTGAAACTGTCCACATGCACATCTCCCTTACTGGTGTGTTCGTTTAACTACCTGGATTTTGGTTTCCTCTTCTTTCTTTGAAATGACAAGCCTTCTTTCTGCACGCTACACACACCTTGTAGCAGTTTCAGTTTGAAGCATGTTGGTGCTCTCAAAACGCTGTGTAACCTAGGTAGAGTGTGTCACTCTCCAGCACTGAATACACAACTTAGAGCTCCTTTCACCACAGACACGCAAACACATCTTTTTGTGAAAGTCCTACGTCAGGTCACTTGGAAATGTAAGGGTTTCATCGAGAACATGAAGTCAATCATGCTTTTGCAATCTGCAACCAACAGAAATGTACTTTTGTACATACCCGTCTGAATTTCACCGCAAAATGCCCTTCTTTTCTGGTTTGTTGAAAGTTCTCAACACATTAGGAGAAAGAGCGTGTTTGAGCAAGAGTGATGCAGTGTGCGTTTTCCTGGATTTCAAGTGATTGGGGAAACATACTCCTTATTTTTCCACATTGTGTAAGAAACAACATGAGGCTTGCAAGAGATTGAAACAATGCATCCCAAAACGTATTCCAGCAGCGAAAACACACGTTTCTAAAAAGACTTTGAATTAGGAAGCAAAAGCCTAATGGCTGAGTGTTCTTTCAGAGAGAAACACATGCTTTTCATCCTTATGGAGTGAGTTTTGTGCCAGGAATTCATATGCATTTTGTACTGTGCAGAATGTAGTTACCTGCTCGGGAGTTGTGTCATAGAAGCACCTTTCCTGCAGGAGCTTATTGCAACATTCATTGTTTGGCTAAGTTCTTTAGGGGTGGTTTTGGAAGGTCTTTCAACTTTGGCCAAATCCCGCTTCGTACTAAATATTTTAACATCGCTATTTCCAAGTGTCCACAAAGAGCTGCTGCTTGAAACTGTCCACATGCACATCTCCCTTACTGGTGTGTTCGTCTCACTACCTGGATTTTGGTTTCCTCTTCTTTCTTTGAAATGACAAGCCTTCTTTCTGCACGCTACACACACCTTGTAGCAGTTTCAGTTTGAAGCATATTGGTGCTCTCAAAACGCTGTGTAACCTAGGTAGAGTGTGTCACTCTCCAGCACTGAATACACAACTTAGAGCTCCTTTCACCACAGACACGCAAACACATCTTTTTGTGAAAGTCCTACTTCAGGTCACTTGGAAATGTAAGGTTTTCATCGAGAACTTGAAGTCAATCATGCTTTTGCACACTGCAACCAAGAGAAATATACTCTTGTACATACCCGTCTGAATTTCACCGCAAAATGCCCTTCTTTTCTGGTTTGTTGAAAATTCTCACCACATTAGGAGGAAGAGCGTGTTTGAGAAAGAGTGATGCAGTGTGCGTTTTCCTGGATTCCAAGTGATTTGGGAAACATACTCCTTATTTTTCCACATTGTGTAAGAAACAACATGAGGCTTGCAAGAGATTGAAACAATGCATCCCAAAACGTATTCCAGCAGCGAAAACACACGTTTCTACAAAGACTTTGAAGGAGCAAGCAAAAGCCTAGTGGCTGAGTGTTCTTTCAGAGAGAAACACATGCTTTTCATCCTTATGCAGTGAGTTTTGTGACAGGAATTCATATGCATTTTGTACTGTGCAGAATGTAGCTACCTGCTCGGGAGTTGTGTCATAGAAGCACCTTTGCTGCAGGAGCTTATTGCAACATTCATTGTTTGGCTAAGTTCTTTAGGGGTGGTTTTGGAAGGTCTTTCAACTTTGGCCAAATCCCCCTTCGTACGAAATTTTTTCACAGCGCTGTTTCCATTGTCCAAAAAGAGCTGCTGCTTGAAACTGTCCACATGCACATCTCCCTTACTGGTGTGTTCGTTTTACTACCTGGGTTTTGGTTTCCTCTTCTTTCTTTGAAATGACAAGCCTTCTTTCTCCACGCTACACACACCTAGTAGCAGTTTCAGTTTGAAGCATGTTGGTGCTCTCAAAACGCTGTGTAACCTAGGTAGAGTGTGTCACTCTCCAGCACTGAATACACAACTTAGAGCTCCTTTCACCACAGACACGCAAACACATCTTTTTGAGAAATTCCTACTTCAGGTCACTTGGAAATGTAAGGGTTTCATCGAGAACATGAAGTCAATCATGCTTTTGCACTGTGCAACCAACAGAAATGTACTTTTGTACATACCCGTCTGAATTTCACCGCAAAATGCCCTTCTTTTCTGGTTTGTTGAAAGTTCTCAACACATTAGGAGAAAGAGCGTGTTTGAGCAAGAGTGATGTAGTGTGCGTTTTCCTGGACTTCAAGTGATTTGGGAAACATACTCCTTATTTTTCCACATTGTGTAAGAAACAACATGAGGCTTGCAAGAGATTGAAACAATGCATCCCAAAACGTATTCCAGCAGCAAAAACACACGTTTCTACAAAGACTTTGAAGGAGCAAGCAAAAGCCTAGTGGCTGAGTGTTCCTTCAGAGAGAAACACATGCTTTTCATCCTTATGGAGTGAGTTTTGTGCCAGGAATTCATACGCATTTTGTACTGTGCAGAATGTAGCTACCTGCTCGGGAGTTGTGTCATAGAAGCACCTTTGCTGCAGGAGCTTATTGCAACATTCATTGTTTAGCTAAGTTCTTTAGGGGTGGTTTTGGAAGGTCTTTCAACTTTGGCCAAATCCCGTTCCTACGAAATTTTTTCACAGCGCTGTTTCCAGTGTCCAAAAAGAGCTGCTGCTTGAAACTGTCCACATGCACATCTCCCTTACTGGTGTGTTCGTTTTACTACCTGGATTTTGGTTTCCTCTTCTTTCTTTGAAATGACAAGCCTTCTTTCTGCACGCTACACACACCTTGTAGCAGTTTCAGTTTGAAGCATGTTGGTGCTCTCAAAACGCTGTGTAACCTAGATAGAGTGTGTCACTCTCCAGCACTGAATACACAACTTAGAGCTCCTTTAACCACACACACGCAAACACATCTTTTTGTGAAAGTCGTACTTCAGGTCACTTGGAAATGTAAGGGTTTCATCGAGAACTTGAAGTCAATCATGCTTTTGCACTCTGCAACCAACAGAAATGTACTTTTGTACATACTCGTCTGAATTTCACCGCAAAATGCCCTTCTTTTCTGGTTTGTTGAAAGTTCTCAACTCATTAGGAGAAAGAGCGTGTTTGAGCAAGAGTGATGCAGTGTGCGTTTTCCTGGATTTCAAGTGATTTGGGAAACATACTCCTCGTTTTTCCAAATGGTCTAGGAAACAACATGAGGCTTGCAAGAGATTGAAACAATGCATCCCAAAACGTATTCCAGCAGCGAAAACACACGTTTCTACAAAGACTTTGAAGGAGCAAGCAAAAGCCTAGTGGCTGAGTGTTCTTTCAGAGAGAAACACATGCTTTTCATCCTTATGCAGTGAGTTTTGTGCCAGGAATTCATATGCATTTTGTACTGTGCAGAATGTAGCTACCTGCTCGGGAGTTGTGTCATAGAAGCACCTTTGCTGCAGGAGCTTATTGCAACATTCATTGTTTGGCTAAGTTCTTTAGGGGTGGTTTTGGAAAGTCTTTCAACTTTGGCCAAATCCTGCTTCGTACGAAATTTTTTAACATCGCTATTTCCGAGTGTCCACAAAGAGCTGCTGCTTGAAACTGTCCACATGCACAACTCCCATACTGGTTTGCTCGTTTCACTACCTGGATTTTGGTTTCCTCTTCTTTCGTTGAAATGACAACCTTTCTTTCTGCACGCTACACACATCTTGTAGCACTTTCAGTTTGCAGCATGTTGGTGCTCTCAAAACGCTGTGTAACCTAGGTAGAGTATGTCACTCTCCAGCACTGAATACACAACTTAGAGCTCCTTTCACCACAGACACGCAAACACATCTTTTTGAGAAAGTCCTACTTCAGGTCACTTGGAAATGTAAGGGTTTCATCGAGAACTTGAAGTCAATCATGCTTTTGCACTCTGCAACCAACAGAAATGTACTTTTGTACATACCCGTCTGAATTTCAGCGCAAAATGCCCTTCTTTTCTGGTTTGTTGAAAGTCCTCAACACATTAGGAGAAAGAGCGTGTTTGAGCAAGAGTGATGCAGTGTGCGTTTTCCTGGATTTCAAGTGATTTGGGAAACATACTCCTTATTTTTCCACATTGTGTAAGAAACAACATGAGGCTTGCAAGAGATTGAAACAATGCATCCCAAAACGTATTCCAGCAGCGAAAACACACGTTTCTACAAAGACTTTGAAGGAGCAAGCAAAAGCCTAGTGGCTGAGTGTTCTTTCAGAGAGAAACACATGCTTTTCATCCTTATGCAGTGAGTTTTGTCACAGGAATTCATATGCATTTTGTACTGTGCAGAATGTAGCTACCTGCTCAGGAGTTGTGTCATAGAAGCACCTTTGCTGCAGGAGCTTATTGCAACATTCATTGTTTGGCTAAGTGCTTTAGGGGTGGTTTTGGAAGGTCTTTCAACTTTGGCCAAATCCCCCTTCGTACGAAATATTTTCACAGCGCTGTTTCCAGTGTCCAAAAAGAGCTGCTGCTTGAAACTGTCCACATGCACATCTCCGTTACTGGTGTGTTCGTTTTACCACCTGGATTTTGGTTTCCTCTTCTTTCTTTGAAATGACAAGCCTTCTTTCTGCACGCTACACACACCTTGTCGCAGTTTCAGTTTGAAGCATGTTGGTGCTCTCAAAACGCTGTGTAACCTAGGTAGAGTGTGTCACTCTCCAGCACTGAATACACAACTTAGAGCTCCTTTCACCACAGACACGCAAACACATCTTTTTGTGAAAGTTCTACTTCAGGTCACTTGGAAATGTAAGGGTTTCATCGAGAACATGAAGTCAATCATGCTTTTGCACTCTGCACCAATAGAAATGTACTTTTGTACATACCCATCTGAATTTCACCGCAAAATGCCCTTCTTTTCTGGTTTGTTGAAAGTTCTCAACACATTAGGAGAAAGAGTGTGTTTGAGCAAGAGTGATGCAGTGTGCGTTTTCCTGGATTTCAAGTGATTTGGGAAACATACTCCTCGTTTTTCCAAATGGTCTAGGAAACAACATGAGGCTTGCAAGAGATTGAAACAATGCATCCCAAAACGTATTCCAGCAGCGAAAACACACGTTTCTACAAAGACTTTGAAGGAGCAAGCAAAAACCTAGTGGCTGAGAGTTCTTTCAGAGAGAAACACATGCTTTTCATCCTTATGGAGTGAGTTTTGTGCCAGGAATTCATATGCATTTTGTACTGTGCAGAATGTAGCTACCTGCTCGGGAGTTGTGTCATAGAAGCACCTTTGCTGCAGGAGCTTATTGCAACATTCATTGTTTGGCTAAGTTCTTTAGGGGTGGTTTTGAAAGGTCTTTCAACTTTGGCCAAATCCAGCTTCGTACGAAATTTTTTAACAGCGCTATTTCCGAGTGTCCACAAAGAGCTGCTGCTTGAAACTGTCCACATGCACAACTCCCATACTGGTTTGCTCGTTTCACTACCTGGATTTTGGTTTCCTCTTCTTTCTTTGAAATGACAACCTTTCTTTCTGCACGCTACACACATCTTGTAGCAGTTTCAGTTTGAAGCATGTTGGTGCTCTCAAAACGCTGTGTAACCTAGGTAGAGTGTGTCACTCTCCAGCACTGAATACACAACTTAGAGCTCCTTTCACCACAGACACGCAAACACATCTTTTTGAGAAAGTCCTAGTTCAGGTCACTTGGAAATGTAAGGGTTTCATCGAGAACTTGAAGTCAATCATGCTTTTGCAATCTGCAACCAACAGAAATGTACTTTTGTACATACCCGTCTGAATTTCACCGCAAAATGCCCTTCTTTTCTGGTTTGTTGAAAGTTCTCAACACATTAGGAGAAAGAGCGTGTTTGAGCAAGAGTGATGCAGTGTGCGTTTTCCTGGATTTCAAGTGATTGGGGAAACATACTCCTTATTTTTCCACATTGTGTAAGAAACAACATGAGGCTTGCAAGAGATTGAAACAATGCATCCCAAAACGTATTCCAGCAGCGAAAACACACGTTTCTACAAAGACTTTGAAGGAGCAAGCAAAAGCCTAGTGGCTGAGTGTTGTTTCAGAGACAAACACATGCATTTCATTCTTCTGTGGAGAGATTTCAGACTGGAATTCATTTGCATTTTGTACTGTGCAAAATGTAGCTACCTGATCGGGGGTTGTATCATATGAGCACCTTTCCTGCAGGAGCTTATTGCAACATTCATTGTTTGGCTAAGTTCTTTAGGGGTGGTTTTGGAAGGTCTTTCAACTTTCGCCAAATCCCGCTTCGTACGAAATTTTTTCACAGCGCTGTTTCCAGTGTCCAAAAAGAGCTGCTGCTTGAAACTGTCCACATGCACATCTCCCTTACTGGTGTGTTCGTTTCACTACCTGGATTTTGGTTTCCTCTTCTTTCCTTGAAATGACAAGCCTTCTTTCTGCACGCTACACACACCTTGTCGCAGTTTCAGTTTGGAGCATGTTGGTGCTCTCAAAACGCTGTGTAACCTAGGTAGAGTGTGTCACTCTCCAGCACTGAATACACAACTTAGAGCTCCTTTCACCACAGACACTCAAACACATCTTTTTGTGAAAGCAAACTTCAGGTCACTTGGAAATGTAAGGGTTTCATCGAGAACTTGAATCAATCATGCTTTTGCACACTGCAACCAAGAGAAATATACTTTTGTACATACCCGTCTGAATTTCACCGCAAAATGCCCTTCTTTTCTGGTTTGTTGAAAGTTCTCAACACATTAGGAGAAAGAGCGTGTTTGAGCAAGAGTGATGCAGTGTGCGTTTTCCTGGATTTCAAGTGATTGGGGAAACATACTCCTTATTTTTCCACATTGTGTAAGAAACAACATGAGGCTTGCAAGAGATTGAAACAATGCATCCCAAAACGTATTCCATCAGTGAAAACACACGTTTCTACAAAGACTTTGAAGGAGCAAGCAAAAGCCTAGTGGCTGAGTGTTGTTTCAGAGACAAACACATGCATTTCATTCTACTGTGGAGAGATTTCAGACTGGAATTCATTTGCATTTTGTACTGTGCAAAATGTAGCTACCTGATCGGGGGTTGTATCATATGAGCACCTTTCCTGCAGGAGCTTATTGCAACATTCATTGTTTGGCTAAGTTCTTTAGGGGTGGTTTTGGAAGGTCTTTCAACTTTGGCCAAATCCCGCTTCGTACGAAATTTTTTCACAGCGCTGTTTCCAGTGTCCAAAAAGAGCTGCTGCTTGAAACTGTCCTCATGCACATCTCCCATACTGGTGTGTTCGTTTCACTACCTGGATTTTGCTTTCCTCTTCTTTCTTTGAAATGACAAGCCTTCTTTCTGCACGCTACACTCACCTTGTAGCAGTTTTAGTTTGAAACATGTTGGTGCTCTCAAAACGCTGTGTAACCTATGCAGAGTGTGTCACTCTCCAACTCTGAATACATATCTTACAGCTCCTTTCACCACAGATACGCAAACACATCTTTTTATGAAAATCCTACTTCAGGTCAGTTGGAAATGTAAGGTTTTCATCGAGAACATGAAGTCAGTCATGGTTTTGCACTCTGCAACCAATAGAAATGAAATCCTGTACATACCTATGTGAATTTCACATCAAAATACCATTCTTTTCTGGTTTCTAGAATGTTCTCACCACATAAGGAGAAAGAGCGTGTTTGAGCAAGAGTGATGTAGTGTGCGGTTTCCTCGATTTCAAGTGATTTGGGAAACATAATCCGAGTTTCTCAAGATTGTCTAAGAAACAATATGAGGCTTTCAAGAGATTGAAACAATGCGTTCAAAACGTATTCCAGCAGTGAAAACACACGTTTTTACAAAGACCTTTAAGGAGCAAGCAAAAGCCTACTGGCTGAGTGTTCTTTCAGAGAGAAACACATGCATTTCATCCTTCTGGAGTGAGTTTTCAACCTGAATTCATATGCATTTTGTACTGTGCAGAATGTAGCTACCTCCTCAGGAGTTGTCATAGAAGGACCGTTCCTGCAGAAGCTTATTGCAACATTCATTGTTTGGCTAAGTTCTTTAGGGTTGGTTTTGGAAGATCTTTCAACTTTGGCCAAATACCGCTTCGTATGAAATTTTTTCACAAAGCTGTTTCCAAGTTTCCACAAAGAGCTGATGCTGGAAACTGTCCACATGCACATCTCCCATACTGGTGTTCTCGTTTCACTGCCTGGATTTTGGTTTCCTCTTCCTTCTGCACGCTACACACACCTTGCAGCAGTTTCAGTTTTTAGCATGTTGGTGCTCTCAAAACGCTGTGTAACTTATGTAGAGTGTGTCACTCTCCAGCACTGAATACACAACTTAGAGCTCCTTTCACCACAGACACTAAACACATCCTGTTGTGAAAGTCCTAATTCAGGACACTTGGAAATGTAAGGATTTCATCGAGAACATGAAGTCAATGATGCTTTAGCACTCTGCAAACAATAGAAAAGAGTTTTGTAGATGCCCGTCAAATTTCACTGCAAAATGCCCTTCCATTCTGCTTTCTTGAATGTTCTCAACGCATTATGTGAAAGAGCGTGTTTCAGCAAGAGTGATGCAGTGTGCGTTTTCCTGGATTTCAAGTGATTTGGGAAACATACACCTTGGTTTTCTACATTGTGTAAGAAATAACTTGAGGCTTGCAAGAGATTGAAACAATGCATCGCAAAACGAATTGTAGCAGTGAAAACACACGTTTCTACAAAGACTTTGAAGGAGCAAGCAAAAGCCTACTGGCTGAGTGTTCTTTCAGAGAGAAACACATGCATTTCATTCTTCTGGAGTGAGTTTGCAGCCTGGAATTCATTTGCATTTTGTACTGTGCAGAATGTAGTTACCTACTCGGGGGTTGTGTCATAGAAGCACCTTTCCTGCAAGAGCTTATTGCAACATTCATTGTTTGGCTAAGTTCTTTAGGGTTTGTTTTGGAAGGTCTTTCAACTTTGGCCAAATCCCCCTTCGTATGCAATTTTTTCACAGCGCTGTTTCCAAGTGTCCACCAAGAGGTGCTGCTGGAAACTGTCCACATGCACATCTCCCATACTGGTGTGTTCGTTTCACTACCTGGATTTTGGTTTCCTCTTCTTTCTTTGAAATGACAAGCCTTCTTTCTGCACGCTACACACACCTTGTAGCAGTTTCAGTTTGAAGCATGTTGGTGCTCTCAAAACGCTGTGTAACCTACGTAGAGTGTGTCACTCTCCAACTCTGAATACACATCTTACAGCTCCTTTCACCACAGACACGCAAACACATCTTTTTGTGAAAATCCTACTTCAGGTCAGTTGGAAATGTAAGGTTTTCATCGAGAACATGAAGTCAATCATGGTTTTGCACTCTGCAACCAATAGAAATGAAATCCTCTACATACCCATGTGAATTTCACATCAAAATACCATTCTTTTCTGGTTTCTTGAATGTTCTCACCACATAAGGAGAAAGAGCGTGTTTGAGCAAGAGTGATGTAGTGTGCGGTTTCCTCGATTTCAAATGATTTGGGAAACATAATCCGCGTTTCTCCAGATTGTCTAAGAAACAATATGAGGCTTTGAAGAGATTGAAACAATGCATCCCAAAACGGATTCCAGCAGTGAAAACACACGTTTCTACAAAGACTTTGAAGGAGCAAGCAAAAGCCTACTGGTGAGTGTTCTTTCAGAGAGAAACACATGCATTTCATCCTTCTCGGGTGAGTTTTCAGCCAGGAATTCATATGCATTTTGTACTGTGCAGAATGTAGCTACCTCCTCGGGGGTTGTGTCATAGAAGGACCTGTCCTGCAGGAGCTTCTTGCAACATTCATTGTTTGGCTAAGTTATTTAGGGTTGGTTTTGGAAGGTCTTTCAACTTTGGCCGACCCGCTTCGTACGAAAGTTTTTCACAGCGCTGTTTCCAAGTGTCCACAAAGAGCTGCTTCATGAAACTGTCCACATGCACATCTCCCATACTGGTGTGCTCGTTTCACTACCTGGATTTTGGTTTCCTCTTCTTTCTTTGAAATGACAAGCCTTCTTTCTGCACGCTACACACACCTTGTGGCAGTTTCAGTTTGAAGCATATTGGTGCTCTCAAAACGCTGTGTAACCTATGTAGAGTGTGTCACTCTCCAGCACTAAATACACAACCTAGAGCTCCTTTCACCACAGACACGCAAACACATCTTTTTGTGAAAGTCCTACTTCAGGTCACTTGGAAATGTAAGGTTTTCATCGAGAACATGAAGTCAATCACGGTTTTGCACTCTGCAGCCAATAGAAATGTACTTTTCTACAAACCCGTCTGAATATCACTGCAAAATACCCTTCTTTTCTGGTTTGCTGAAAGTTCTCAACACATTAGGAGAAAGAGCGTGTTCGTGCAAGAGTGATGCAGTGTGCGTTTTCCTGGACTTCAAGTGATTTGGGAAACATACTCCTTATTTTTCCCCATTGTGTAAGAAACAACATGAGGCTTGCAAGAGATTGAAACAATGCATCCCAAAACGTATTCCAGCAGTGAAAACACACGTTTCTACAAAGACTTTGAAGGAGCAAGCAAAAGCCTAGTGGCTGAGTGTTCTTTCAGAGAGAAACACACGCATTGCTTCCTTCTGGAGTGAGTTTTCAGCCTGGAATTCATATGCATTTTGTACTGTGCAGAATGTAGCTACCTGCTCGGGAGTTGTGTCATAGAAGCACCTTTCCTGCAGGAGCTTATTGCAACATTCATTGTTTGGCTAAGTTCTTTAGGGGTGGTTTTGGAAGGTCTTTCAACTTTGGCCAAATCCAGCTTCGTACGAAGTTTTTTAACAGCGCTATTTCCAAGTGTCCACAAAGAGCTGCTGCTTGAAACTGTCCACATGCACATCTCCCTTACTGGTGTGTTCGTTTCACTACCTGGATTTTGGTTTCCTCTTCTTTCTTTGAAATGACAAGCCTTCTTTCTGCACGCTACACACACCTTGTAGCAGTGTCAGTTTGAAGCATGTTGGTGCTCTCAAAACGCTGTGTAACCTAGGTAGAGTGTGTCACTCTCCAGCACTGAATACACAACTTAGAGCTCCTTTCACCACAGACACGCAAACACACCTTTTTGTGAAAGCCCTACTTCAGGTCACTTGGAAATGTAAGGGTTTCATCGAGAACTTGAATCAATCATGCTTTTGCACACTGCAACCAAGAGAAATATACTTTTGTACATACCCGTCTGAATTTCACCGCAAAATGCCCTTCTTTTCTGGTTTGTTGAAAGTTCTCACCACATTAGGAGAAAGAGCGTGTTTGAGCAAGAGTGATGCAGTGTGCGTTTTCCTGGATTCCAAGTGATTTGGGAAACATACTCCTTATTTTTCCACATTGTGTAAGAAACAACATGAGGCTTGCAAGAGATTGAAACAATGCATCCCAAAACGTATTCCATCAGAGAAAACACACGTTCCTACAAAGACTTTGAAGGAGCAAGCAAAAGCCTAGTGGCTGAGTGTTGTTTCAGAGACAAACACATGCATTTCATTCTTCTGTGGAGAGATTTCAGACTGGAATTCATTTGCATTTTGTACTGTGCAAAATATAGCTACCTGATCGGGGGTTGTATCATATGAGCACCTTTCCTGCAGGAGCTTATTGCAACATTCATTGTTTGGCTAAGTTCTTTAGGGGTGGTTTTGGAAGGTCTTTCAACTTTGGCCAAATCCCGCTTCGTACGAAATTTTTTCACAGCGCTGTTTCCAGTGTCCAAAAAGAGCTGCTGCTTGAAACTGTCCACATGCACATCTCCCTTACTGGTGTGTTCGTTTCACTACCTGGATTTTGGGTTCCTCTTCTTTCTTTGAAATGACAAGCCTTCTTTCTGCACGCTACACACACCTTGTAGCAGTTTCAGTTTGAAGCATGTTGGTGCTCTCAAAACGGTGTGTAACCTAGGTAGAGTGTGTCACTCTGCAGCACTGAATACACAACTTAGAGCTCCTTTTACCACAGACAGGCAAACACATCTTTTTGTGAAAGTCCTACTTCAGGTCACTTGGAAGTGTAAGGGTTTCATCGAGAACTTGAAGTCAATCATGCTTTTGCACTCTGCAACCAAGAGAAATGTACGTGTGTACATACCCGTCTGAATTTCACCGCAAAATGCCCTTCTTTTCTGGTTTGTTGAAAGTTCTCAACACATTAGGAGAAAGAGCGTGTTTGAGCAAGAGTGATGCAGTGTGCGTTTTCCTGGATTTCAAGTGATTTGGGAAACATACTCCTTATTTTTCCACATTGTGTAAGAAACATGAGGCTTGCAAGAGATTGAAACAATGCATCCCAAAACGTATTCCAGCAGCGAAAACACACGTTTCTACAAAGACTTTGAAGGAGCAAGCAAAAGCCTAGTGGCTGAGTGTTGTTTCAGAGACAAACACATGCATTTCATTCTTCTGTGGAGAGATTTCAGACTGGAATTCATTTGCATTTTGTACTGTGCAAAATGTAGCTACCTGATCGGGGGTTGTATCATATGAGCACCTTTCCTGCAGGAGCTTATTGCAACATTCATTGTTTGGCTAAGTTCTTTAGGGGTGGTTTTGGAAGGTCTTTCAACTTTCGCCAAATCCCGCTTCGTACGAAATTTTTTCACAGCGCTGTTTCCAGTGTCCAAAAAGAGCTGCTGCTTGAAACTGTCCACATGCACATCTCCCTTACTGGTGTGTTCGTTTCACTACCTGGATTTTGGTTTCCTCTTCTTTCCTTGAAATGACAAGCCTTCTTTCTGCACGCTACACACACCTTGTCGCAGTTTCAGTTTGGAGCATGTTGGTGCTCTCAAAACGCTGTGTAACCTAGGTAGAGTGTGTCACTCTCCAGCACTGAATACACAACTTAGAGCTCCTTTCACCACAGACACTCAAACACATCTTTTTGTGAAAGCAAACTTCAGGTCACTTGGAAATGTAAGGGTTTCATCGAGAACTTGAATCAATCATGCTTTTGCACACTGCAACCAAGAGAAATATACTTTTGTACATACCCGTCTGAATTTCACCGCAAAATGCCCTTCTTTTCTGGTTTGTTGAAAGTTCTCAACACATTAGGAGAAAGAGCGTGTTTGAGCAAGAGTGATGCAGTGTGCGTTTTCCTGGATTTCAAGTGATTGGGGAAACATACTCCTTATTTTTCCACATTGTGTAAGAAACAACATGAGGCTTGCAAGAGATTGAAACAATGCATCCCAAAACGTATTCCATCAGTGAAAACACACGTTTCTACAAAGACTTTGAAGGAGCAAGCAAAAGCCTAGTGGCTGAGTGTTGTTTCAGAGACAAACACATGCATTTCATTCTACTGTGGAGAGATTTCAGACTGGAATTCATTTGCATTTTGTACTGTGCAAAATGTAGCTACCTGATCGGGGGTTGTATCATATGAGCACCTTTCCTGCAGGAGCTTATTGCAACATTCATTGTTTGGCTAAGTTCTTTAGGGGTGGTTTTGGAAGGTCTTTCAACTTTGGCCAAATCCCGCTTCGTACGAAATTTTTTCACAGCGCTGTTTCCAGTGTCCAAAAAGAGCTGCTGCTTGAAACTGTCCTCATGCACATCTCCCATACTGGTGTGTTCGTTTCACTACCTGGATTTTGCTTTCCTCTTCTTTCTTTGAAATGACAAGCCTTCTTTCTGCACGCTACACACACCTTGTAGCAATTTCAGTTTGAAACATGTTGGTGCTCTCAAAACGCTGTGTAACCTATGCAGAGTGTGTCACTCTCCAACTCTGAATACATATCTTACAGCTCCTTTCACCACAGATACGCAAACACATCTTTTTATGAAAATCCTACTTCAGGTCAGTTGGAAATGTAAGGTTTTCATCGAGAACATGAAGTCAGTCATGGTTTTGCACTCTGCAACCAATAGAAATGAAATCCTGTACATACCTATGTGAATTTCACATCAAAATACCATTCTTTTCTGGTTTCTAGAATGTTCTCACCACATAAGGAGAAAGAGCGTGTTTGAGCAAGAGTGATGTAGTGTGCGGTTTCCTCGATTTCAAGTGATTTGGGAAACATAATCCGAGTTTCTCAAGATTGTCTAAGAAACAATATGAGGCTTTCAAGAGATTGAAACAATGCGTTCAAAACGTATTCCAGCAGTGAAAACACACGTTTTTACAAAGACCTTTAAGGAGCAAGCAAAAGCCTACTGGCTGAGTGTTCTTTCAGAGAGAAACACATGCATTTCATCCTTCTGGAGTGAGTTTTCAACCTGAATTCATATGCATTTTGTACTGTGCAGAATGTAGCTACCTCCTCAGGAGTTGTCATAGAAGGACCGTTCCTGCAGAAGCTTATTGCAACATTCATTGTTTGGCTAAGTTCTTTAGGGTTGGTTTTGGAAGATCTTTCAACTTTGGCCAAATACCGCTTCGTATGAAATTTTTTCACAAAGCTGTTTCCAAGTTTCCACAAAGAGCTGATGCTGGAAACTGTCCACATGCACATCTCCCATACTGGTGTTCTCGTTTCACTGCCTGGATTTTGGTTTCCTCTTCCTTCTGCACGCTACACACACCTTGCAGCAGTTTCAGTTTTTAGCATGTTGGTGCTCTCAAAACGCTGTGTAACTTATGTAGAGTGTGTCACTCTCCAGCACTGAATACACAACTTAGAGCTCCTTTCACCACAGACACTAAACACATCCTGTTGTGAAAGTCCTAATTCAGGACACTTGGAAATGTAAGGATTTCATCGAGAACATGAAGTCAATGATGCTTTAGCACTCTGCAAACAATAGAAAAGAGTTTTGTAGATGCCCGTCAAATTTCACTGCAAAATGCCCTTCCATTCTGCTTTCTTGAATGTTCTCAACGCATTATGTGAAAGAGCGTGTTTCAGCAAGAGTGATGCAGTGTGCGTTTTCCTGGATTTCAAGTGATTTGGGAAACATACACCTTGGTTTTCTACATTGTGTAAGAAATAACTTGAGGCTTGCAAGAGATTGAAACAATGCATCGCAAAACGAATTGTAGCAGTGAAAACACACGTTTCTACAAAGACTTTGAAGGAGCAAGCAAAAGCCTACTGGCTGAGTGTTCTTTCAGAGAGAAACACATGCATTTCATTCTTCTGGAGTGAGTTTGCAGCCTGGAATTCATTTGCATTTTGTACTGTGCAGAATGTAGTTACCTACTCGGGGGTTGTGTCATAGAAGCACCTTTCCTGCAAGAGCTTATTGCAACATTCATTGTTTGGCTAAGTTCTTTAGGGTTTGTTTTGGAAGGTCTTTCAACTTTGGCCAAATCCCCCTTCGTATGCAATTTTTTCACAGCGCTGTTTCCAAGTGTCCACCAAGAGGTGCTGCTGGAAACTGTCCACATGCACATCTCCCATACTGGTGTGTTCGTTTCACTACCTGGATTTTGGTTTCCTCTTCTTTCTTTGAAATGACAAGCCTTCTTTCTGCACGCTACACACACCTTGTAGCAGTTTCAGTTTGAAGCATGTTGGTGCTCTCAAAACGCTGTGTAACCTACGTAGAGTGTGTCACTCTCCAACTCTGAATACACATCTTACAGCTCCTTTCACCACAGACACGCAAACACATCTTTTTGTGAAAATCCTACTTCAGGTCAGTTGGAAATGTAAGGTTTTCATCGAGAACATGAAGTCAATCATGGTTTTGCACTCTGCAACCAATAGAAATGAAATCCTCTACATACCCATGTGAATTTCACATCAAAATACCATTCTTTTCTGGTTTCTTGAATGTTCTCACCACATAAGGAGAAAGAGCGTGTTTGAGCAAGAGTGATGTAGTGTGCGGTTTCCTCGATTTCAAATGATTTGGGAAACATAATCCGCGTTTCTCCAGATTGTCTAAGAAACAATATGAGGCTTTGAAGAGATTGAAACAATGCATCCCAAAACGGATTCCAGCAGTGAAAACACACGTTTCTACAAAGACTTTGAAGGAGCAAGCAAAAGCCTACTGGTGAGTGTTCTTTCAGAGAGAAACACATGCATTTCATCCTTCTCGGGTGAGTTTTCAGCCAGGAATTCATATGCATTTTGTACTGTGCAGAATGTAGCTACCTGCTCGGGGGTTGTGTCATAGAAGGACCTGTCCTGCAGGAGCTTCTTGCAACATTCATTGTTTGGCTAAGTTATTTAGGGTTGGTTTTGGAAGGTCTTTCAACTTTGGCCGACCCGCTTCGTACGAAAGTTTTTCACAGCGCTGTTTCCAAGTGTCCACAAAGAGCTGCTTCATGAAACTGTCCACATGCACATCTCCCATACTGGTGTGCTCGTTTCACTACCTGGATTTTGGTTTCCTCTTCTTTCTTTGAAATGACAAGCCTTCTTTCTGCACGCTACACACACCTTGTGGCAGTTTCAGTTTGAAGCATATTGGTGCTCTCAAAACGCTGTGTAACCTATGTAGAGTGTGTCACTCTCCAGCACTAAATACACAACCTAGAGCTCCTTTCACCACAGACACGCAAACACATCTTTTTGTGAAAGTCCTACTTCAGGTCACTTGGAAATGTAAGGTTTTCATCGAGAACATGAAGTCAATCACGGTTTTGCACTCTGCAACTATAGAAATGTACTTTTCTACAAACTCGTCTGAATATCACTGCAAAATACCATTCTTTTCTGGTTTGTTGAAAGTTCTCAACACATTAGGAGAAAGAGCGTGTTCGTGCAAGAGTGATGCAGTGTGCGTTTTCCTGGACTTCAAGTGATTTGGGAAACATACTCCTTATTTTTCCCCATTGTGTAAGAAACAACATGAGGCTTGCAAGAGATTGAAACAATGCATCCCAAAACGTATTCCAGCAGTGAAAACACACGTTTCTACAAAGACTTTGAAGGAGCAAGGAAAAGCCTAGTGGCTGAGTGTTCTTTCAGAGAGAAACACACGCATTGCTTCCTTCTGGAGTGAGTTTTCAGCCTGGAATTCATATGCATTTTGTACTGTGCAGAATGTAGCTACCTGCTCGGGAGTTGTGTCATAGACGCACCTTTCCTGCAGGAGTTTATTGAAATATTCATTGTTTGGCTAAGTTCTTTAGGGTTGGTTTTGGAAGGTCTTTCAACTTTCGCCAAATCCCTCTTCGTATGAAATTTTTTCACAGCGCTGTTTCCAAGTGTCCACAAAGAGCCTCTGCTTGAAACTGTCCACATGCACATCTCCCATACTGGTGTGTTCGTTTCACTACGTGGATTTTGGTTTCCTCTTCTTTCTTTGAAATGACAAGCCTTCTTTCTGCACGCTACACACACCTTGTAGCAGTTTCAGTTTTTAGGACGTTGGTGCTCTCAAAACGCTGTGTAACCTATGTAGAGTGTGTCACTCTCCAGCACTGAATACACATCCTAGAGCTCCTATCAAAACAGACACGCAAACACATCTTTTTGTGAAAGTCCTACTTCAGGTCACTTGGAAATGTAAGGTTTTCATCGAGAACATGAAGTCAATCACGCTTTTGGACTCTCCAGCCAATAGAAATGTACTTTTCTACAAACCCGTCTGAATTTCACTGCAAAATACCCTACTCTTCTTGTTTGTTGAAAGTTCTCAACGTATTAGGAGAAAGAGCGTGTTCGTGCAAGAGTGATGCAGTGTGCGTTTTCCTGGACTTCAAGTGATTTGGGAAACATACTCCTTATTTTTCCCCATTGTGTAAGAAACAACATGAGGCTTGCAAGAGATTGAAACAATGCATCCCAAAACGTATTCCAGCAGTGAAAACACACGTTTCTACAAAGACTTTGAAGGAGCAAGCAAAAGCCTAGTGGCTGAGTGTTCTTTCAGAGAGAAACACACGCATTGCTTCCTTCTGGAGTGAGTTTTCAGCCTGGAATTCATATGCATTTTGTACTGTGCAGAATGTAGCTACCTGCTCGGGAGTTGTGTCATAGACGCACCTTTCTTGCAGGAGTTTATTGAAACATTCATTGTTTGGCTAAGTTCTTTAGGGTTGGTTTTGGAAGGTCTTTCAACTTTCGCCAAATCCCTCTTCGTAGGAAATTTTTTCACAGCGCTGTTTCCAAGTGTCCACAAAGAGCCTCTGCTTGAAACTGTCCACATGCACATCTCCCATACTGGTGTGTTCGTTTCACTACCTGGATTTTGGTTTCCTCTTCTTTCTTTGAAATGACAAGCCTTCTTTCTGCACGCTACACACACCTTGTAGCAGTTTCAGTTTTTAGGATGTTGCTGCTCTCAAAACGCTGTGTAACCTATGTAGAGTGTGTCACTCTCCAGCACTAAATACACAACCTAGAGCTCCTTTCACCACAGACACGCAAACACAACTTTTTGTGAAAGTCCTACTTCAGGTCACTTGTAAATGTAAGGTTTTCATCGAGAACATGAAGTCAATCACGGTTTTGCATCTGCAGCCAATAGAAATGTACTTTTCTACATACCCGTCTGAATTTCACTGCAAAATACCCTTCTCTCTTTTTTGTTGAAAGTTCTCAACGTATTAGGAGAAAGAGCGTGTTCGTGCAAGAGTGATGCAGTGTGCGTTTTCCTGGAGTTCAAGTGATTTGGGAAACATACTCCTTATTTTTCCCCATTGTGTAAGAAACAACATGAGGCTTGCAAGAGATTGAAACAATGCATCCCAAAACGTATTCCAGCAGTGAAAACACACGTTTCTACAAAGACTTTGAAGGAGCAAGGAAAAGCCTAGTGGCTGAGTGTTCTTTCAGAGAGAAACACACGCATTGCTTCCTTCTGGAGTGAGTTTTCAGCCTGGAATTCATATGCATTTTGTACTGTGCAGAATGTAGCTACCTGCTCGGGAGTTGTGTCATAGACGCACCTTTCCTGCAGGAGTTTATTGAAACATTCATTGTTTGGCTAAGTTCTTTAGGGTTGGTTTTGGAAGGTCTTTCAACTTTCGCCAAATCCCGCTTCGTACGAAATTTTTTCACAGCGCTGTTTCCAAGTGTCCACAAAGAGCCTCTGCTTGAAACTGTCCACATGCACATCTCCCATACTGGTGTGTTCGTTTCACTACCTGGATTTTGGTTCCCTCTTCTTTCTTTGAAATGACAAGCCTTCTTTCTGCACGCTACACACACCTTGTAGCAGTTTCAGTTTTTAGCATGTTCGTGCTCTCAAAACGCTGTGTAACCTATGTAGAGTGTGTCACTCTCCAGCCCTGAATACATAACCTAGAGCTCCTTTCACCACAATCACGCAAACACAACTTTTTGTGAAAGACCTACTTCAGGTCACTTGGAAATGGAAGGTTTTCATCGAGAACATGAAGTCAATGACGGTTTTGCACTCTGCAGCCCATAGAAATGTACTTTTCTACAAACCCGTCTGAATTTCACTGCAAAATACCCTTCTCTTCTTGTTTGTTGAAAGTTCTCAATGTATTAGGAGAAAGAGCGTGTTCGTGCAAGAGTGATGCAGTGTGCGTTTTCCTGGACTTCAAGTGATTTGGGAAACATACTCCTTATTTTTCCCCATTGTGTAAGAAACAACATGAGGCTTGCAAGAGATTGAAACAATGCATCCCAAAACGTATTCCAGCAGTGAAAACACACGTTTCTACAAAGACTTTGAAGGAGCAAGCAAAAGCCTATGGCTGAGTGTCCTTTCAGAGAGAAACACACGCATTGCTTCCTTCTGGAGTGAGTTTTCAGCCTGGAATTCATATGCGTTTTGTACTGTGCAGAATGTAGCTACCTGCTCGGGAGTTGTGTCATAGACGCACCTTTCCTGCAGGACTTTATTGAAACATTCATTGTTTGGCTAAGTTCTTTAGGGTTGGTTTTGGAAGGTCTTTCAACTTTGGCCAAATCCCGCTTCGTACGAAATTTTTTCACAGCGCTGTTTCCAAGTGTCCACAAAGAGCCTCTGCTTGAAACTGTCCACATGCACATCTCCCATACTGGTGTGTTTGTTTCACTACCTGGATTTTGGTTTCCTCTTCTTTCTTTGAAATGACAAGCCTTCTTTCTGCACGCTACACACACCTTGTAGCAGTTTCAGTTTTTAGCATGTTGGTGCTCTCAAAAGGCTGTGTAACCTATGTAGAGTGTGTCACTCTCCAGCACTAAATACACAACCTAGAGCTCCTTTCACCACAGACACGCAAACACATCTTTTGTGAAAGTCCTACTTCAGGTCACTTGGAAAAGTAAGGTTTTCATCGAGAACATGAAGTCAATCACGGTTTTGCACTCTGCAGCCAATAGAAATGTACTTTTCTACAAACCCGTCTGAATTTCACTGCAAAATACCCTTCTTTTCTGGTTTGTTGAAAGTTCTCAACACATTAGGTGAAAGAGCGTGTTCGTGCAAGAGTGATGCAGTGTGCGTTTTCCTGGACTTCAAGTGATTTGGGAAACATACTCCTTATTTTTCCCCATTGTGTAAGAAACAACATGTGGCTTGCAAGAGATTGAAACAATGCATCACAAAACGTATTCCAGCAGTGAAAACACACGTTTCTACAAAGACTTTGAAGGAGCAAGCAAAAGCCTAGTGGCTGAGTGTTCTTTCAGAGAGAAACACACGCATTGCTTCCTTCTGGAGTGAGTTTTCAGCCTGGAATTCATATGCATTTTGTACTGTGCAGAATGTAGCTACCTGCTCGGGAGTTGTGTCATAGACGCACCTTTCCTGCAGGAGTTTATTGAAACATTCATTGTTTGGCTAAGTTCTTTAGGGTTGGTTTTGGAAGGTCTTTCAACTTTCGCCAAATCCCTCTTCATATGAAATTTTTTCACAGCGCTGTTTCCAAGTGTCCACAAAGAGCCTCTGCTTGAAACTGTCCACATGCACATCTCCCATACTGGTGTGTTCGTTTTACTACCTGGATTTTGGTTTCCTCTTCTTTCTTTGAAATGACAAGCCTTCTTTCTGCACGCTACACACACCTTGTAGCAGTTTCAGTTTTTAGGATGTTGGTGCTCTCAAAACGCTGTGTAACCTATGTAGAGTGTGTCACTCTCCAGCACTGAATACACAACCTAGAGCTCCTTTCACCACAGACACGCAAACACATCTTTTTGTGAAAGTCCAACTTCAGGTCACTTGGAAATGGAAGGTTTTCATCGAGAACATGAAGTCAATCACGGTTTTGCACTCTGCAGCCAATAGAAATGTACTTTTCTACAAACCCGTCTGAATTTCACTGCAAAATACCCTTCTCTTCTTGTTTGTTGAAAGTTCTCAACGTATTAGCAGAAAGAGCGTGTTCGTGCAAGAGTGATCCAGTGTGCGTTTTCCTGGACTTCAACTGATTTGGGAAACATACTCCTTATTTTTCCCCATTGTGTAAGAAACAACATGAGGCTTGCAAGAGATTGAAACAATGCATCCCAAAACGTATTCCAGCAGTGAAAACACACGTTTCTACAAAGACTTTGAAGGAGCAAGCAAAAGCCTACTGGCTGAGTGTCCTTTCAGAAACACACGCATTGCTTCCTTCTGGAGTGAGTTTTCAGCCTGGAATTCATATGCATTTTGTACTGTGCAGAATGTAGCTACCTGCTCGGGAGTTGTGTCATAGATGCACCTTTCCTGCAGGAGTTTATTGCAACATTCATTGTTTGGCTAAGTTATTTAGGGTTGGTTTTGGAAGGTCTTTCAACTTTGGCCAAATCCCGCTTCGTATGAAATTTTTTCACAGCGCTGTTTCCAAGTGTCCACAAAGAGCCTCTGCTTGAAACTGTCCACATGCACATCTCCCATACTGGTGTGTTCGTTTCACTACCTGGATTTTGGTTTCCTCTTCTTTCTTTGAAATGACAAGCCTTCTTTCTGCACGCTACACACACCTTGTAGCAGTTTCAGTTTTTAGCATGTTGGTGCTCTCAAAACGCTTTGTAACCTATGTAGAGTGCGTCACTCTCCAGCACTGAATACACAACCTAGAGCTCCTTTCACCACAGACACGCAAACACAACTTTTTGTGAAAGTCCTACTTCAGGTCACTTGGAAATGTAAGGTTTTCATCGAGAACATGAAGTCAATCACGGTTTTGCACTGTGCAGCCAATAGAAATGTACTTTTCTACAAAACCGTCTGAATTTCACTGCCAAATACCCTTCTTTTCTGGTTTGTTGAAAGTTCTCAACACATTAGGAGAAAGAGCGTGTTCGTGCAAGAGTGATGCAGTGTGCGTTTTCCTGGACTTCAAGTGATTTGGGAAACATACTCCTTATTTCTCCCCATTGTGTAAGAAACAACATGAGGCTTGCAAGAGATTGAAACAATGCATCCCAAAACGTATTCCAGCAGTGAAAACACACGTTTCTACAAAGACTTTGAAGGAGCAAGCAAAAGCCTACTGGTGAGTGTTCTTTCAGAGAGAAACACATGCATTTCATCCTTCTCGGGTGAGTTTTCAGCCAGGAATTCATATGCATTTTGTACTGTGCAGAATGTAGCTACCTGCTCGGGGGTTGTGTCATAGAAGGACCTGTCCTGCAGGAGCTTCTTGCAACATTCATTGTTTGGCTAAGTTATTTAGGGTTGGTTTTGGAAGGTCTTTCAACTTTGTCCGACCCGCTTCGTACGAAAGTTTTTCACAGCGCTGTTTCCAAGTGTCCACAAAGAGCTGCTGCATGAAACTGTCCACATGCACATCTCCCATACTGGTGTGTTCGTTTCACTACCTGGATTTTGGTTTCCTCTTCTTTCTTTGAAATGACAAGCCTTCTTTCTGCACGCTACACACACCTTGTGGCAGTTTCAGTTTGAAGCATATTGGTGCTCTCAAAACGCTGTGTAACCTATGTAGAGTGTGTCACTCTCCAGCACTAAATACACAACCTAGAGCTCCTTTCACCACAGACACGCAAACACATCTTTTTGTGAAAGTCCTACTTCAGGTCACTTGGAAATGTAAGGTTTTCATCGAGAACATGAAGTCAATCACGGTTTTGCACTCTGCAGCCAATAGAAATGTACTTTTCTACAAACTCGTCTGAATATCACTGCAAAATACCATTCTTTTCTGGTTTGTTGAAAGTTCTCAACACATTAGGAGAAAGAGCGTGTTCGTGCAAGAGTGATGCAGTGTGCGTTTTCCTGGACTTCAAGTGATTTGGGAAACATACTCCTTATTTTTCCCCATTGTGTAAGAAACAACATGAGGCTTGCAAGAGATTGAAACAATGCATCCCAAAACGTATTCCAGCAGTGAAAACACACGTTTCTACAAAGACTTTGAAGGAGCAAGCAAAAGCCTAGTGGCTGAGTGTTCTTTCAGAGAGAAACACACGCATTGCTTCCTTCTGGAGTGAGTTTTCAGCCTGGAATTCATATGCATTTTGTACTGTGCAGAATGTAGCTACCTGCTCGGGAGTTGTGTCATAGACGCACCTTTCCTGCAGGAGTTTATTGAAATATTCATTGTTTGGCTAAGTTCTTTAGGGTTGGTTTTGGAAGGTCTTTCAACTTTCGCCAAATCCCTCTTCGTATGAAATTTTTTCACAGCGCTGTTTCCAAGTGTCCACAAAGAGCCTCTGCTTGAAACTGTCCACATGCACATCTCCCATACTGGTGTGTTCGTTTCACTACGTGGATTTTGGTTTCCTCTTCTTTCTTTGAAATGACAAGCCTTCTTTCTGCACGCTACACACACCTTGTAGCAGTTTCAGTTTTTAGGACGTTGGTGCTCTCAAAACGCTGTGTAACCTATGTAGAGTGTGTCACTCTCCAGCACTGAATACACATCCTAGAGCTCCTATCAAAACAGACACGCAAACACATCTTTTTGTGAAAGTCCTACTTCAGGTCACTTGGAAATGTAAGGTTTTCATCGAGAACATGAAGTCAATCACGCTTTTGGACTCTCCAGCCAATAGAAATGTACTTTTCTACAAACCCGTCTGAATTTCACTGCAAAATACCCTACTCTTCTTGTTTGTTGAAAGTTCTCAACGTATTAGGAGAAAGAGCGTGTTCGTGCAAGAGTGATGCAGTGTGCGTTTTCCTGGACTTCAAGTGATTTGGGAAACATACTCCTTATTTTTCCCCATTGTGTAAGAAACAACATGAGGCTTGCAAGAGATTGAAACAATGCATCCCAAAACGTATTCCAGCAGTGAAAACACACGTTTCTACAAAGACTTTGAAGGAGCAAGCAAAAGCCTACTGGCTGAGTGTCCTTTCAGAAACACACGCATTGCTTCCTTCTGGAGTGAGTTTTCAGCCTGGAATTCATATGCATTTTGTACTGTGCAGAATGTAGCTACCTGCTCGGGAGTTGTGTCATAGACGCACCTTTCCTGAAGGAGTTTATTGCAACATTCATTGTTTGGCTAAGTTCTTTAGGGTTGGTTTTGTAAGGTCTTTCAACTTTCGCCAAATCCCTCTTCGTAGGAAATTTTTTCACAGCGCTGTTTCCAAGTGTCCACAAAGAGCCTCTGCTTGAAACTGTCCACATGCACATCTCCCATACTGGTGTGTTCGTTTCACTACCTGGATTTTGGTTTCCTCTTCTTTCTTTGAAATGACAAGCCTTCTTTCTGCACGCTACACACACCTTGTAGCAGTTTCAGTTTTTAGGATGTTGGTGCTCTCAAAACGCTGTGTAACCTATGTAGAGTGTGTCACTCTCCAGCACTGAATACACAACCTAGAGCTCCTTTCACCACAGACACGCAAACACATCTTTTTGTGAAAGTCCAACTTCAGGTCACTTGGAAATGGAAGGTTTTCATCGAGAACATGAAGTCAATCACGGTTTTGCACTCTGCAGCCAATAGAAATGTACTTTTCTACAAACCCGTCTGAATTTCACTGCAAAATACCCTTCTCTTCTTGTTTGTTGAAAGTTCTCAACGTATTAGGAGAAAGAGCGTGTTCGTGCAAGAGTGATGCAGTGTGCGTTTTCCTGGACTTCAAGTGATTTGGGAAACATACTCCTTATTTTTCCCCATTGTGTAAGAAACAACATGAGGCTTGCAAGAGATTGAAACAATGCATCCCAAAACGTATTCCAGTAGTGAAAACACACGTTTCTACAAAGACTTTGAAGGAGCAAGCAAAAGCCTACTGGCTGAGTGTCCTTTCAGAGAGAAACACACGCATTGCTTCCTTCTGGAATGAGTTTTCAGCCTGGAATTCATATGCATTTTGTACTGTGCAGAATGTAGCTACCTGCTCGGGAGTTGTGTCATAGACGCACCTTTCCTGCAGGAGTTTATTGAAACATTCATTGTTTGGCTAACTTCTTTAGGGTTGGTTTTGGAAGGTCTTTCAACTTTGGCCAAATCCCGCTTCGTACGAAATTTTTTCACAGCGCTGTTTCCAAGTGTCCACAAAGAGCCTGTGCTTGAAACTGTCCACATGCACATCTCCCATACTGGTGTGTTCGTTTCACTACCTGGAGTTTGGTTTTCTCTTCTTTCTTTGAAATGACAAGCCTTCTTTCTGCACGCTACACACACCTTGTAGCAGTTTCAGTTTTTAGCATGTTGGTGCTCTCAAAACGCTGTGTAACCTATGTAGAGTGTGTCACTCTCCAGCACTAAATACACAACCTAGAGCTCCTTTCACCACAGACACGCAAACACATCTTTTTGTGAAAGTCCTACTTCAGGTCACTTGTAAATGTAAGGTTTTCATCGAGAACTTGAAGTCAATCATGCTTTTCCACTCTGCAACCAACAGAAATGTACTTTTGTACATACCCGTCTGAATTTCACCGCAAAATGCCCTTCTTTTCTGGTTTGTTGAAAGTTCTCAACACATTAGGAGAAAGAGCGTGTTTGAGCAAGAGTGATGCAGTGTGCGTTTTCCTGGATTTCAAGTGATTTGGGAAACATACTCCTTATTTTTCCACATTGTGTAAGAAACAACATGAGGCTTGCAAGAGATTGAAACAATGCATCCCAAAACGTATTCCAGCAGCGAAAACACACGTTTCTACAAAGACTTTGAAGGAGCAAGCAAAATCCTAGTGGCTGAGTGTTCATTCAGAGAGAAACACATGCTTTTCATCCTTATGGAGTGAGTTTTGTGCCAGGAATTCATACGCATTTTGTACTGTGCAGAATGTAGCTACCTGCTCCGGAGTTGTGTCATAGAAGCACCTTTGCTGCAGGAGCTTATTGCAACATTCATTGTTTGGCTAAGTTCTTTAGGGGTGGTTTTGGAAGGTCTTTCAACTTTGGCCAAATCCCGTTCCTACGAAATTTTTTCACAGCGCTGTTTTAAGTGTCCAAAAAGAGCTGCTGCTTGAAACTGTCCACATGCACATCTCCCTTACTGGTGTGTTCATTTTACTACCTGGATTTTGGTTTCCTCTTCTTTCTTTGAAATGACAAGCCTTCTTTCTGCACGCTACACACACCTTGTAGCAGTTTCAGTTTGAAGCATGTTGGTGCTCTCAAAACGCTGTGTAACCTAGGTAGAGTGTGTCACTCTCCAGCACTGAATACACAACTTAGAGCTCCTTTCACCACAGACACGCAAACACATCTTTTTGTGAAAGTCGTACTTCAGGTCACTTGGAAAACTAAGGTTTTCATCGAGAACTTGAAGTCAATCATGCTTTTGCACTCTGCAACCAACAGAAATGTACTTTTGTACATACTCGTCTGAATTTCACCGCAAAATGCCCTTCTTTTCTGGTTTGTTGAAAGTTCTCAACACATTAGGAGAAAGAGCGTGTTTGAGCAAGAGTGATGCAGTGTGCGTTTTCCTGGATTTCAAGTGATTTGGGAAACATACTCCTCGTTTTTCCAAATGGTCTAGGAAACAACATGAGGCTTGCAAGAGATTGAAACAATGCATCCCAAAACGTATTCCAGCAGCGAAAACACACGTTTCTACAAAGACTTTGAAGGAGCAAGCAAAAACCTAGTGGCTGAGAGTTCTTTCAGAGAGAAACACATGCTTTTCATCCTTATGCAGTGAGTTTTGTGCCAGGAATTCATATGCATTTTGTACTGTGCAGAATGTAGCTACCTGCTCGGGAGTTGTGTCATAGAAGCACCTTTGCTGCAGGAGCTTATTGCAACATTCATTGTTTGGCTAAGTCCTTTAGGGGTGGTTTTGGAAGGTCTTTCAACTTTGGCCAAATCCCGCTTCGTAGGAAATTTTTTAACAGCGCTATTTCCAAGTGTCCACAAAGAGCTGCTGCTTGAAACTGTCCACATGCTCATCTCCCATACTGGTGTGCTCGTTTCACTACCTGGATTTTGGTTTCCTCTTCTTTCTTTGAAATGACAAGCCTTCTTTCTGCACGCTACACACACCTTGTAGCAGTTTCAGTTTGAAGCATGTTGGTGCTCTCAAAACGCTGTGTAACCTAGGTAGAGTGTGTCACTCTCCAGCACTGAATACACAACCTAGAGCTCCTTTCACCACAGACACGCAAACACATGTTTTTGAGAAAGTCCTACTTCAGGTCACTTGGAAATCTAAGGGATTCATCGAGAACATGAAGTCAATCATGCTTTTGCACTCTGCAACCAACAGAAATGTACTTTTGTACATACCCGTCTGAATTTCACCGCAAAATGCCCTTCTTTTCTGGTTTGTTGAAAGTTCTCAACACATTAGGAGAAAGAGCGTGTTTGAGCAAGAGTGATGCCGTGTGCGTTTTCCTGGATTTCAAGTGATTTGGGAAACATACTCCTTATTTTTCCACATTGTGTAAGAAACAATATGAGGCTTGCAAGAGATTGAAACAATGCATCCCAAAACGTATTCCAGCAGCGAAAACACACGTTTCTACAAAGACTTTGAAGGAGCAAGCAAAAGCCTAGTGGCTGAGTGTTCTTTCAGAGAGAAACACATGCTTTTCATCCTTATGCAGTGAGTTTTGTGACAGGAATTCATATGCATTTTGTACTGTGCAGAATGTAGCTACCTGCTCTGGAGTTGTGTCATAGAAGCACCTTTGCTGCAGGAGCTTATTGCAACATTCATTGTTTGGCTAAGTTCTTTAGGGGTGGTTTTGGAAGGTCTTTCAACTTTGGCCAAATCCCGTTCCTACGAAATTTTTTCACAGCGCTGATTCCAGTGTCCAAAAAGAGCTGCTGCTTGAAACTGTCCACATGCACATCTCCCTTACTGGTGTGTTCGATTCACTACCTGGATTTTGGTTTCCTCTTCTTTCTTTGAAATGACAAGCCTTCTTTCTGCACGCTACACACACCTTGTAGCAGTTTCAGTTTGAAGCATGTTGGTGCTCTCAAAACGGTGTGTAACCTAGGTAGAGTGTGTCACTCTCCAGCACTGAATACACAACTTAGAGCTCCTTTCACCACAGACACGCAAACACATCTTTTTGTGAAAGTTCTACTTCAGGTCACTTGGAAATGTAAGGGTTTCATCGAGAACTTGAAGTCAATCATGCTTTTGCACTCTGCAACCAACAGAAATGTACTTTTGTACATACCCGTCTGAATTTTACCGCAAAATGCCCTTCTTTTCTGGTTTGTTGAAAGTTCTCAACACATTAGGAGAAAGAGCGTGTTTGAGCAAGAGTGATGCAGTGTGCGTTTTCCTGGATTTCAAGTGATTTGGGAAACATACTCCTCGTTTTTCCAAATGGTCTAGGAAACAACATGAGGCTTGCAAGAGATTGAAACAATGCATCCCAAAACGTATTCCAGCAGCGAAAACACACGTTTCTACAAAGACTTTGAAGGAGCAAGCAAAAACCTAGTGGCTGAGAGTTCTTTCAGAGAGAAACACATGCTTTTCATCCTTATACAGTGAGTTTTGTGCCAGGAATTCATATGCATTTTGTACTGTGCAGAATGTAGCTACCTGCTCGGGAGTTGTGTCATAGAAGCACCTTTGCTGCAGGAGCTTATTGCAACATTCATTGTTTGGGTAAGTTCTTTAGGGGTGGTTTTGGAAGGTCTTTCAACTTTGGCCAAATCCCGCTTCGTACGAAATTTTTTAACAGCGCTATTTCCGAGTGTCCACAAAGAGCTGCTGCTTGAAACTGTCCACATGCACAACTCCCATACTGGTTTGCTCGTTTCAGTACCTGGATTTTGGTTTCCTCTTCTTTCTTTGAAATGACAACCTTTCTTTCTGCATGCTACATACATCTTGTAGCAGTTTCAGTTTGAAGCATGTTGGTGCTCTCAAAACGCTGTGTAACCTAGGTAGAGTGTGTCACTCTCCAACACTGAATACACAACTTAGAGCTCCTTTCACCACAGACACGCAAACACATCTATTTGAGAAAGTCCTACTTCAGGTCACTTGGAAATGTAAGGGTTTCATCGAGAACTTGAAGTCAATCATGCTTTTGCACTCTGCAACCAACAGAAATGTACTTTTGTACATACCCGTCTGAATTTCACCGCAAAATGCCCTTCTTTTCTGGTTTGTTGAAAGTCCTCAACACATTAGGAGAAAGAGCGTGTTTGAGCAAGAGTGATGCCGTGTGCGTTTTCCTGGATTTCAAGTGATTTGGGAAACATACTCCTTATTTTTCCACATTGTGTATGAAACAACATGAGGCTTGCAAGAGACAGAAACAATGCATCCCAAAACGTATTCCAGCAGCGAAAACACACGTTTCTACAAAGACTTTGAAGGAGCAAGCAAAAGCCTAGTGGCTGAGTGTTCTTTCAGAGAGAAACACATGCTTTTCATCCTTATGCAGTGAGTTTTGTGACAGGAATTCATATGCATTTTGTACTGTGTTGAATGTAGCTACCTCCTCGGGAGTTGTGTCATAGAAGCACCTTTGCTGCAGGAGCTTATTGCAACATTCATTGTTTGGCTAAGTTCTTTAGGGGTGGTTTTGGAAGGTCTTTCAACTTTGGCCAAATCCCGCTTCGTACGAAATTTTTTCACAGCGCTGTTTCCAGTGTCCAAAAAGAGCTGCTGCTTGAAACTGTCCACATGCACATCTCCCTTACTGGTGTGTTCGTTTCACTACCTGGATTTTGGTTTCCTCTTCTTTCTTTGAAATGACAAGCCTTCTTTCTGCACGCTACACACACCTTGTCGCAGTTTCAGTTTGAAGCATGTTGGTGCTCTCAAAACGCTGTGTAACCTAGGTAGAGTGTGTCACTCTCCAGCACTGAATACACAACTTAGAGCTCCTTTCACCACAGACACGCAAACACATCTTTTTGTGAAAGTCCTACTTCAGGTCACTTGGAAATGTAAGGGTTTCATCGAGAACTTGAATCAATCATGCTTTTGCACACTGCAACCAAGGGAAATATACTTTTTTACATAACCGTCTGAATTTCACCGCAAAATGCCCTTCTTTTCTGGTTTGTTGAAAGTTCTCAACACATTAGGAGAAAGAGCGTGTTTGAGCAAGAGTGATGCAGTGTGCGTTTTCCTGGATTTCAAGTGATTGGGGAAACCTACTCCTTATTTTTCCACATTGTGTAAGAAACAACATGAGGCTTGCAAGAGATTGAAACAATGCATCCCAAAACGTATTCCATCAGTGAAAACACACGTTTCTACAAAGACTTTGAAGGAGCAAGCAAAAGCCTAGTGTCTGAGTGTTGTTTCAGAGACAAACACATGCATTTCATTCTTCTGCGGAGAGATTTCAGACTGGAATTCATTTGCATTTTGTACTGTGCAAAATGTAGCTACCTGATCGGGGGTTGTATCATATGAGCACCTTTGGTGCAGGAGCTTATTGCAACATTCATTGTTTGGCTAAGTTCTTTAGGGGTGGTTTTGGAAGGTCTTTCAACTTTGGCCAAATCCCGCTTTGTACGAAATTTTTTCACAGCGCTGTTTCCAGGTTCCAAAAAGAGCTGCTGCTTGAAACTGTCCACATGCACATCTCCCTTACTGGTGTGTTCGTTTTACTACCTGGATTTTGGTTTCCTCTTCTTTCTTTGAAATGACAAGCCTTCTTTCTGCACGGTACACACACCTTGTCGCAGTTTCAGTTTGAAGCATGTTGGTGCTCTCAAAACAGTGTGTAACCTAGGTAGAGTGTGTCACTCTGCAGCACTGAATACACAACTTAGAGCTCCTTTTACCACAGACACGCAGACACATCTTTTTGTGAAAGTCCTACTTCAGGTCACTTGGAAGTGTAAGGGTTTCATCGAGAACTTGAAGTCAATCATGCTTTTGCACTCTGCAACCAAGAGAAATGTACTTTTGTACATAACCGTCTGAATTTCACCGGAAAATGCCCTTCTTTTCTGGTTTTTTGAAAGTTCTCAACACATTAGGAGAAAGAGCGTGTTTGAGCAAGAGTGATGCAGTGTGCGCTTTCCTGGATTTCAAGTGATTTGGGAAACATACTCCTTATTTTTCCACATTGTGTAAGAAACATGAGGCTTGCAAGAGATTGAAAAATGCATCCCAAAACGTATTCCAGCAGCGAAAACACACGTTTCTACAAAGACTTTGAAGGAGCAAGCAAAAGCCTAGTGGCTGAGTGTTCCTTCAGATAGAAACACATGCTTTTCATCCTTATGGAGTGAGTTTTGTACCAGGAATTCATACGCATTTTGTACTGTGCAGAGTGTAGCTACCTGCTCGGGAGTTGTGTCATAGAAGCACCTTTGCTGCAGGAGCTTATTGCAACATTCATTGTTTGGCTAAGTTCTTTAGGGGTGGTTTTGGAAGGTCTTTCAACTTTGGCCAAATCCCGCTTCGTACGAAATTTTTTCACAGCGCTGTTTCCAGGGTCCAAAAAGAGCTGCTGCTTGAAACTGTCCACATGCACATCTCCCTTACTGGTGTGTTCGTTTCACTACCTGGATTTTGGTTTCCTCTTCTTTCTTTGAAATGACAAGCCTTCTTTCTGCACGCTACACACACCTTGTCGCAGTTTCAGTTTGAAGCATGTTGGTGCTCTCAAAACGCTGTGTAACCTAGGTAGAGTGTGTCACTCTCCAGCACTGAATACACAACTTAGAGCTCCTTTCACCACAGACACGCAAACACATCTTTTTGTGAATGTCCTACTTCAGGTCACTTGGAAATGTAAGGGTTTCATCGAGAACTTGAAGTCAATCATGCTTTTGAACACTGCAACCAAGAGAAATATACTTTTGTACATACCCGTCTGAATTTCACCGCAAAATGCCCTTCTTTTCTGGTTTGTTGAAAGTTCTCACCACATTAGGAGAAAGAGCGTGTTTGAGCAAGAGTGATGCAGTGTGCGTTTTCCTGGATTCCAAGTGATTTGGGAAACATACACCTTATTTTTCCACATTGTGTAAGAAACAACATGAGGCTTGCAAGAGATTGAAACAATGCATCCCAAAACGTATTCCAGCAGCGAAAACACACGTTTCTACAAAGACTTTGAAGGAGCAAGCAAAAGCCTAGTGGCTGAGTGTTCTTTCAGAGAGAAACACATGCATTTCATTCTTCTGTGGAGAGATTTCAGACTGGAATTCATTTGCATTTTGTACTGTGCAGAATGTAGCTACCTGATCGGGTTTTGTGTCATATGATCACCTTTCCTGCAGGAGCTTATTGCAACATTCATTGTTTGGCTAAGTTCTATAGGGGTGGTTTTGGAAGGTCATTCAACTTTGGCCAAATCCCGCTTCGTACGAAATTTTTTCACAGCGCTGTTTCCAGTGTCCAAAAAGAGCTGCTGCTTGAATTGTCCACATGCACATCTCCCTTACTGGTGTGTTCGTTTCAGTACCTGGATTTTGGTTTCCTCTTCTTTCTTTGAAATGACAAGTCTTCTTTCTGCACGCTACACACACCTTGTCGCAGTTTTAGTTTGTAGCATGTTGGTGCTCTCAAAACGCTGTGTAACCTAGGTAGAGTGTGTCACTCTCCAGCACTGAATACACAACTTAGAGCTCCTTTTACCACAGACACGCAAACACATCTTTTTGTGAAAGTCCTACTTCAGGTCACTTGGAAATGTAAGGGTTTCATCGAGAACTTGAATCAATCATGCTTTTGCACACTGCAACCAAGAGAAATATACTTTTGTACATACCCATCTGAATTTCACCGCAAAATGCCCTTCTTTTCTGGTGTGTTGAAAGTTCTCACCACATTAGGAGAAAGAGCGTGTTTGAGCAACAGTGATGCAGTGTGCGTTTTCCTGGATTCCAAGTGATTTGGGAAACATACTCCTTATTTTTCCACATTGTGTAAGAAACAACATGAGGCTTGCAAGAGATTGAAACAATGCATCCCAAAACGTATTCCAGCAGCGAAAACACACGTTTCTACAAAGACTTTGAAGGAGCAAGCAAAATCCTAGTGGCTGAGTGTTCTTCCAGAAAGAAACACATGCTTTTCATCCTTATGGAGTGAGTTTTGTGCCAGGAATTCATATGCATTTTCTACTCTGCAGAATGTAGCTACCTGCTCGGGAGTTGTGTCATAGAAGCACCTTTTCTGCAGGAGCTTATTGGAACATTCATTGTTTGGCTAAGTTCTTTAGGGGTGGTTTTGGAAGGTCTTTCAACTTTGGCCAACTCCCGCTTTGTACGAAATTTTTTCACAGCGCTGTTTCCAGTGTCCAAAAAGAGCTGCTGCTTGAAACTGTCCACATGCACATCTCCCTTACTGGTGTGTTCGTTTTACTACCTGGATTTTGGTTTCCTCTTCTTTCTTTGAAATGACAAGCCTTCTTTCTGCACGGTACACACACCTTGTCGCAGTTTCAGTTTGAAGCATGTTGGTGCTCTCAAAACGGTGTGTAACCTAGGTAGAGTGTGTCACTCTGCAGCACTGAAGACACAACTTAGAGCTCCTTTTACCACAGACACGCAAACACATCTTTCTGTGAAAGTCCTACTTCAGGTCACTTGGAAGTGTGAGGGTTTCATCGAGAAGTTGAAGTCAATCATGCTTTTGCACTCTGCAACCAAGAGAAATGTACTTTTGTACATACCCGTCTGAATTTCACCGCAAAATGCCCTTCTTTTCTGGTTTGTTGAAAGTTCTCAACACATTAGGAGAAAGAGCGTGTTTGAGCAAGAGTGATGCCGTGTGCGTTTTCCTGGATTTCAAGTGATTTGGGAAACATACTCCTTATTTTTCCACATTGTGTAAGAAACAATATGAGGCTTGCAAGAGATTGAAACAATGCATCCCAAAACGTATTCCAGCAGCGAAAACACACGTTTCTACAAAGACTTTGAAGGAGCAAGCAAAAGCCTAGTGGCTGAGTGTTCTTTCAGAGAGAAACACATGCTTTTCATCCTTATGCAGTGAGTTTTGTGACAGGAATTCATATGCATTTTGTACTGTGCAGAATGTAGCTACCTGCTCTGGAGTTGTGTCATAGAAGCACCTTTGCTGCAGGAGCTTATTGCAACATTCATTGTTTGGCTAAGTTCTTTAGGGGTGGTTTTGGAAGGTCTTTCAACTTTGGCCAAATCCCGTTCCTACGAAATTTTTTCACAGCGCTGATTCCAGTGTCCAAAAAGAGCTGCTGCTTGAAACTGTCCACATGCACATCTCCCTTACTGGTGTGTTCGATTCACTACCTGGATTTTGGTTTCCTCTTCTTTCTTTGAAATGACAAGCCTTCTTTCTGCACGCTACACACACCTTGTAGCAGTTTCAGTTTGAAGCATGTTGGTGCTCTCAAAACGGTGTGTAACCTAGGTAGAGTGTGTCACTCTCCAGCACTGAATACACAACTTAGAGCTCCTTTCACCACAGACACGCAAACACATCTTTTTGTGAAAGTTCTACTTCAGGTCACTTGGAAATGTAAGGGTTTCATCGAGAACTTGAAGTCAATCATGCTTTTGCACTCTGCAACCAACAGAAATGTACTTTTGTACATACCCGTCTGAATTTTACCGCAAAATGCCCTTCTTTTCTGGTTTGTTGAAAGTTCTCAACACATTAGGAGAAAGAGCGTGTTTGAGCAAGAGTGATGCAGTGTGCGTTTTCCTGGATTTCAAGTGATTTGGGAAACATACTCCTCGTTTTTCCAAATGGTCTAGGAAACAACATGAGGCTTGCAAGAGATTGAAACAATGCATCCCAAAACGTATTCCAGCAGCGAAAACACACGTTTCTACAAAGACTTTGAAGGAGCAAGCAAAAACCTAGTGGCTGAGAGTTCTTTCAGAGAGAAACACATGCTTTTCATCCTTATACAGTGAGTTTTGTGCCAGGAATTCATATGCATTTTGTACTGTGCAGAATGTAGCTACCTGCTCGGGAGTTGTGTCATAGAAGCACCTTTGCTGCAGGAGCTTATTGCAACATTCATTGTTTGGGTAAGTTCTTTAGGGGTGGTTTTGGAAGGTCTTTCAACTTTGGCCAAATCCCGCTTCGTACGAAATTTTTTAACAGCGCTATTTCCGAGTGTCCACAAAGAGCTGCTGCTTGAAACTGTCCACATGCACAACTCCCATACTGGTTTGCTCGTTTCAGTACCTGGATTTTGGTTTCCTCTTCTTTCTTTGAAATGACAACCTTTCTTTCTGCATGCTACATACATCTTGTAGCAGTTTCAGTTTGAAGCATGTTGGTGCTCTCAAAACGCTGTGTAACCTAGGTAGAGTGTGTCACTCTCCAACACTGAATACACAACTTAGAGCTCCTTTCACCACAGACACGCAAACACATCTATTTGAGAAAGTCCTACTTCAGGTCACTTGGAAATGTAAGGGTTTCATCGAGAACTTGAAGTCAATCATGCTTTTGCACTCTGCAACCAACAGAAATGTACTTTTGTACATACCCGTCTGAATTTCACCGCAAAATGCCCTTCTTTTCTGGTTTGTTGAAAGTCCTCAACACATTAGGAGAAAGAGCGTGTTTGAGCAAGAGTGATGCCGTGTGCGTTTTCCTGGATTTCAAGTGATTTGGGAAACATACTCCTTATTTTTCCACATTGTGTATGAAACAACATGAGGCTTGCAAGAGACAGAAACAATGCATCCCAAAACGTATTCCAGCAGCGAAAACACACGTTTCTACAAAGACTTTGAAGGAGCAAGCAAAAGCCTAGTGGCTGAGTGTTCTTTCAGAGAGAAACACATGCTTTTCATCCTTATGCAGTGAGTTTTGTGACAGGAATTCATATGCATTTTGTACTGTGTTGAATGTAGCTACCTCCTCGGGAGTTGTGTCATAGAAGCACCTTTGCTGCAGGAGCTTATTGCAACATTCATTGTTTGGCTAAGTGCTTTAGGGGTGGTTTTGGAAGGTCTTTCAACTTTGGCCAAATCCCGCTTCGTACGAAATTTTTTCACAGCGCTGTTTCCAGTGTCCAAAAAGAGCTGCTGCTTGAAACTGTCCACATGCACATCTCCCTTACTGGTGTGTTCGTTTCACTACCTGGATTTTGGTTTCCTCTTCTTTCTTTGAAATGACAAGCCTTCTTTCTGCACGCTACACACACCTTGTCGCAGTTTCAGTTTGAAGCATGTTGGTGCTCTCAAAACGCTGTGTAACCTAGGTAGAGTGTGTCACTCTCCAGCACTGAATACACAACTTAGAGCTCCTTTCACCACAGACACGCAAACACATCTTTTTGTGAAAGTCCTACTTCAGGTCACTTGGAAATGTAAGGGTTTCATCGAGAACTTGAATCAATCATGCTTTTGCACACTGCAACCAAGGGAAATATACTTTTGTACATACCCGTCTGAATTTCACCGCAAAATGCCCTTCTTTTCTGGTTTGTTGAAAGTTCTCAACACATTAGGAGAAAGAGCGTGTTTGAGCAAGAGTGATGCAGTGTGCGTTTTCCTGGATTTCAAGTGATTGGGTAACCTACTCCTTATTTTTCCACATTGTGTAAGAAACAACATGAGGCTTGCAAGAGATTGAAACAATGCATCCCAAAACGTATTCCATCAGTGAAAACACACGTTTCTACAAAGACTTTGAAGGAGCAAGCAAAAGCCTAGTGTCTGAGTGTTGTTTCAGAGACAAACACATGCATTTCATTCTTCTGCGGAGAGATTTCAGACTGGAATTCATTTGCATTTTGTACTGTGCAAAATGTAGCTACCTGATCGGGGGTTGTATCATATGAGCACCTTTGGTGCAGGAGCTTATTGCAACATTCATTGTTTGGCTAAGTTCTTTAGGGGTGGTTTTGGAAGGTCTTTCAACTTTGGCCAAATCCCGCTTTGTACGAAATTTTTTCACAGCGCTGTTTCCAGGTTCCAAAAAGAGCTGCTGCTTGAAACTGTCCACATGCACATCTCCCTTACTGGTGTGTTCGTTTTACTACCTGGATTTTGGTTTCCTCTTCTTTCTTTGAAATGACAAGCCTTCTTTCTGCACGGTACACACACCTTGTCGCAGTTTCAGTTTGAAGCATGTTGGTGCTCTCAAAACAGTGTGTAACCTAGGTAGAGTGTGTCACTCTGCAGCACTGAATACACAACTTAGAGCTCCTTTTACCACAGACACGCAGACACATCTTTTTGTGAAAGTCCTACTTCAGGTCACTTGGAAGTGTAAGGGTTTCATCGAGAACTTGAAGTCAATCATGCTTTTCCACTCTGCAACCAAGAGAAATGTACTTTTGTACATAACCGTCTGAATTTCACCGGAAAATGCCCTTCTTTTCTGGTTTTTTGAAAGTTCTCAACACATTAGGAGAAAGAGCGTGTTTGAGCAAGAGTGATGCAGTGTGCGTTTTCCTGGATTTCAAGTGATTTGGGAAACATACTCCTTATTTTTCCACATTGTGTAAGAAACATGAGGCTTGCAAGAGATTGAAAAATGCATCCCAAAACGTATTCCAGCAGCGAAAACACACGTTTCTACAAAGACTTTGAAGGAGCAAGCAAAAGCCTAGTGGCTGAGTGTTCCTTCAGATAGAAACACATGCTTTTCATCCTTATGGAGTGAGTTTTGTACCAGGAATTCATACGCATTTTGTACTGTGCAGAGTGTAGCTACCTGCTCGGGAGTTGTGTCATAGAAGCACCTTTGCTGCAGGAGCTTATTGCAACATTCATTGTTTGGCTAAGTTCTTTAGGGGTGGTTTTGGAAGGTCTTTCAACTTTGGCCAAATCCCGCTTCGTACGAAATTTTTTCACAGCGCTGTTTCCAGGGTCCAAAAAGAGCTGCTGCTTGAAACTGTCCACATGCACATCTCCCTTACTGGTGTGTTCGTTTCACTACCTGGATTTTGGTTTCCTCTTCTTTCTTTGAAATGACAAGCCTTCTTTCTGCACGCTACACACACCTTGTCGCAGTTTCAGTTTGAAGCATGTTGGTGCTCTCAAAACGCTGTGTAACCTAGGTAGAGTGTGTCACTCTCCAGCACTGAATACACAACTTAGAGCTCCTTTCACCACAGACACGCAAACACATCTTTTTGTGAATGTCCTACTTCAGGTCACTTGGAAATGTAAGGGTTTCATCGAGAACTTGAAGTCAATCATGCTTTTGAACACTGCAACCAAGAGAAATATACTTTTGTACATACCCGTCTGAATTTCACCGCAAAATGCCCTTCTTTTCTGGTTTGTTGAAAGTTCTCACCACATTAGGAGAAAGAGCGTGTTTGAGCAAGAGTGATGCAGTGTGCGTTTTCCTGGATTCCAAGTGATTTGGGAAACATACACCTTATTTTTCCACATTGTGTAAGAAACAACATGAGGCTTGCAAGAGATTGAAACAATGCATCCCAAAACGTATTCCAGCAGCGAAAACACACGTTTCTACAAAGACTTTGAAGGAGCAAGCAAAAGCCTAGTGGCTGAGTGTTCTTTCAGAGAGAAACACATGCATTTCATTCTTCTGTGGAGAGATTTCAGACTGGAATTCATTTGCATTTTGTACTGTGCAGAATGTAGCTACCTGATCGGGTTTTGTGTCATATGATCACCTTTCCTGCAGGAGCTTATTGCAACATTCATTGTTTGGCTAAGTTCTATAGGGGTGGTTTTGGAAGGTCATTCAACTTTGGCCAAATCCCGCTTCGTACGAAATTTTTTCACAGCGCTGTTTCCAGTGTCCAAAAAGAGCTGCTGCTTGAATTGTCCACATGCACATCTCCCTTACTGGTGTGTTCGTTTCAGTACCTGGATTTTGGTTTCCTCTTCTTTCTTTGAAATGACAAGTCTTCTTTCTGCACGCTACACACACCTTGTCGCAGTTTTAGTTTGAAGCATGTTGGTGCTCTCAAAACGCTGTGTAACCTAGGTAGAGTGTGTCACTCTCCAGCACTGAATACACAACTTAGAGCTCCTTTTACCACAGACACGCAAACACATCTTTTTGTGAAAGTCCTACTTCAGGTCACTTGGAAATGTAAGGGTTTCATCGAGAACTTGAATCAATCATGCTTTTGCACACTGCAACCAAGAGAAATATACTTTTGTACATACCCATCTGAATTTCACCGCAAAATGCCCTTCTTTTCTGGTGTGTTGAAAGTTCTCACCACATTAGGAGAAAGAGCGTGTTTGAGCAACAGTGATGCAGTGTGCGTTTTCCTGGATTCCAAGTGATTTGGGAAACATACTCCTTATTTTTCCACATTGTGTAAGAAACAACATGAGGCTTGCAAGAGATTGAAACAATGCATCCCAAAACGTATTCCAGCAGCGAAAACACACGTTTCTACAAAGACTTTGAAGGAGCAAGCAAAATCCTAGTGGCTGAGTGTTCTTCCAGAAAGAAACACATGCTTTTCATCCTTATGGAGTGAGTTTTGTGCCAGGAATTCATATGCATTTTCTACTCTGCAGAATGTAGCTACCTGCTCGGGAGTTGTGTCATAGAAGCACCTTTTCTGCAGGAGCTTATTGGAACATTCATTGTTTGGCTAAGTTCTTTAGGGGTGGTTTTGGAAGGTCTTTCAACTTTGGCCAACTCCCGCTTTGTACGAAATTTTTTCACAGCGCTGTTTCCAGTGTCCAAAAAGAGCTGCTGCTTGAAACTGTCCACATGCACATCTCCCTTACTGGTGTGTTCGTTTTACTACCTGGATTTTGGTTTCCTCTTCTTTCTTTGAAATGACAAGCCTTCTTTCTGCACGGTACACACACCTTGTCGCAGTTTCAGTTTGAAGCATGTTGGTGCTCTCAAAACGGTGTGTAACCTAGGTAGAGTGTGTCACTCTGCAGCACTGAAGACACAACTTAGAGCTCCTTTTACCACAGACACGCAAACACATCTTTCTGTGAAAGTCCTACTTCAGGTCACTTGGAAGTGTGAGGGTTTCATCGAGAAGTTGAAGTCAATCATGCTTTTGCACTCTGCAACCAAGAGAAATGTACTTTTGTACATACCCGTCTGAATTTCACCGCAAAATGCCCTTCTTTTCTGGTTTGTTGAAAGTTCTCAACACATTAGGAGAAAGAGCGTGTTTGAGCAAGAGTGATGCCGTGTGCGTTTTCCTGGATTTCAAGTGATTTGGGAAACATACTCCTTATTTTTCCACATTGTGTAAGAAACATGAGGCTTGCAAGAGATTGAAACAATGCATCCCAAAACGTATTCCAGCAGCGAAAACACACGTTTCTACAAAGACTTTGAAGGAGCAAGCAAAAGCCTAGTGGCTGAGTGTTCCTTCAGATAGAAACACATGCTTTTCATCCTTATGGAGTGAGTTTTGTACCAGGAATTCATACGCATTTTGTACTGTGCAGAGTGTAGCTACCTGCTCGGGAGTTGTGTCATAGAAGCACCTTTGCTGCAGGAGCTTATTGCAACATTCATTGTTTGGTTAAGTTCTTTAGGGGTGGTTTTGGAAGGTCTTTCAACTTTGGCCAACTCCCGCTTTGTACGAAATTTTTTCACAGCGCTGTTTCCAGGGTCCAAAAAGAGCTGCTGCTTGAAACTGTCCACATGCACATCTCCCTTACTGGTGTGTTCGTTTCACTACCTGGATTTTGGTTTCCTCTTCTTTCTTTGAAATGACAAGCCTTCTTTCTGCACGCTACACACACCTTGTCGCAGTTTCAGTTTGAAGCATGTTGGTGCTCTCAAAACGGTGTGTAACCTAGGTAGAGTGTGTCACTCTCCAGCACTGAATACACAACTTAGAGCTCCTTTCACCACAGACACGCAAACACATCTTTTTGTGAATGTCCTACTTCAGGTCACTTGGAAGTGTGAGAGTTTCATCGAGAACTTGAAGTCAATCATGCTTTTGCACTCTGCAACCAAGAGAAATGTACTTTTGTACATAACCGTCTGAATTTCACCGGAAAATGCCCTTCTTTTCTGGTTTGTTGAAAGTTCTCACCACATTAGGAGAAAGAGCGTGTTTGAGCAAGAGTGATGCAGTGTGCGTTTTCCTGGATTCCAAGTGATTTGGGAAACATACTCCTTATTTTTCCACATTGTGTAAGAAACAACATGAGGCTTGCAAGAGATTGAAACAATGCATCCCAAAACGTATTCCATCAGAGAAAACACACGTTTCTACAAAGACTTTGAAGGAGCAAGCAAAAGCCTAGTGGCTGAGTGTTGTTTCAGAGACAAACACATGCATTTCATTCTTCTGTGGAGAGATTTCAGACTGGAATTCATTTGCATTTTGTACTGTGCAAAATATAGCTACCTGATCGGGGGTTGTATCATATGAGCCCCTTTCCTGCAGGACCTTATTGCAACATTCATTGTTTGGCTAAGTTCTTTAGGGGTGGTTTTGGAAGGTCTTTCAACTTTGGCCAAATCCCGCTTCGTACGAAATTTTTTCACAGTGCTGTTTCCAGTGTACAAAAAGAGCTGCTGCTTGAAACTGTCCACATGCACATCTCCCTTACTGGTGTGTTCGTTTCACTACCTGGATTTTGGTTTCCTCTTCTTTCTTTGAAATGACAAGCCTTCTTTCTGCACGCTACACACACCTTTTCGCAGTTTCAGTTTGGCGCATGTTGGTGCTCTCAAAACGCTGTGTAACCTAGGTAGAGTGTGTCACTCTCCAGCACTGAATACACAACTTAGAGCTCCTTTCACCACAGACACGCAAACACATCTTTTTGTGAAAGTCCTACTTCAGGTCACTTGGAAATGTAAGGGTTTCATCGAGAACTTGAATCAATCATGCTTTTGCACACTGCAACCAAGAGAAATATACTTTTGTACATACCCGTCTGAATTTCACCGCAAAATGCCCTTCTTTTCTGGTTTGTTGAAAGTTCTCAACACATTAGGAGAAAGAGCGTGTTTGAGCAAGAGTGATGCAGTGTGCGTTTTCCTGGATTTCAAGAGATTGGGGAAACCTACTCCTTATTTTTCCACATTGTTTAAGAAACAACATGAGGCTTGGAAGAGATTGAAACAATGCATCCCAAAACGTATTCCATCAGTGAAAACACACGTTTCTACACAGACTTTGAAGGAGCAAGCAAAAGCCTAGTGTCTGAGTGTTGTTTCAGAGACAAACACATGCATTTCATTCTTCTGTGGAGAGATTTCAGACTGGAATTCATTTGCATTTTGTACTGTGCAGAATGTAGCTACCTGATCGGGAGTTGTGTCATAGAAGCACCTTTGCTGCAGGAGCTTATTGCAACATTCATTGTTTGGCTAAGTTCTTTAGGGGTGGTTTTGGAAGGTCTTTCAACTTTGGCCAAATCCAGCTTCGTACGAAATTTTTTCACAGCGCTGATTCCAGTGTCCAAAAAGAGCTGCTGCTTGAAACTGTCCACATGCACATCTCCCTTACTGGTGTGTTCGTTTTACTACCTCGATTTTGGTTTCCTCTTCTTTCTTTGAAATGACAAGCCTTCTTTCTGCACGCTACACACACCTTGTAGCAGTTTCAGTTTGAAGCATGTTGGTGCTCCCAAAACGCTGTGTAACCTAGGTAGAGTGTGTCACTCTCCAGCACTGAATACACAACTTAGAGCTCCTTTCACCACAGACACGCAAACACATCTTTTTGTGAAAGTCCTACTTCAGGTCACTTGGAAATGTAAGGGTTTCATCGAGAACTTGAAGTCAATCATGCTTTTGCACTCTCCAACCAACAGAAATGTACTTTTGTACATACCCGTCTGAATTTCACCGCAAAATGCCCTTCTTTTCCGGTTTGTTGAAAGTTCTCACCACATTAGGAGAAAGACCGTGTTTGAGCAAGAGTGATGCAGTGTGCGTTTTCCTGGATTCCAAGTGATTTGGGAAACATACTGCTTATTTTTCCACATTGTGTAAGAAACAACATGAGGCTTGCAAGAGATTGAAACAATGCATCCCAAAACGTATTCCAGCAGCGAAAACACATGTTTCTACAAAGACTTTGAAGGAGCAAGCAAAAGCCTAGTGGCTGAGTGTTCTTTCAGAGAGAAACACTTGCTTTTCATCCTTATGGAGTGAGTTTTGTGCCAGGAATTCATATGTATTTTGTACTGTGCAGAATGGAGCTACCTGCACGGGAGTTGTGTCATAGAAGCACCTTTGCTGCAGGAGCTTATTGCAACATTCATTGTTTGGCTAAGTTCTTTAGGGGTGGTTTTGGAAGGTCTTTCAACTTTGGCCAAATCCCGCTTCTGACGATATTTTTTCACAGCGCTGTTTCCAGGGTCCAAAAAGAGCTGCTGCTTGAAACTGTCCACATGCACATCTCCCTTACTGGTGTGTTCGTTTCACTACCTGGATTTTGGTTTCCTCTTCTTTCTTTGAAATGACAAGCCTTCTTTCTGCACGCTACACACACCTTGTCGCAGTTTCAGTTTGAAGCATGTTGGTGCTCTCAAAACGGTGTGTAACCTAGGTAGAGTGTGTCACTCTCCAGCACTGAATACACAACTTAGAGCTCCTTTCACCACAGACACGCAAACACATCTTTTTGTGAAAGTCCTACTTCAGGTCACTTGGAAATGTAACGGTTTAATCGAGAACTTGAAGTCAATCATGCTTTTGCACTCTGCAACCAACAGAAATGTACTTTTGTACATACCCATCTGAATTTCACCGCAAAATGCCCTTCTTTTCTGGTTTGTTGAAAGTTCTCACCACATTAGGAGAAAGAGCGTGTTTGAGCAACAGTGATGCAGTGTGCGTTTTCCTGGATTCCAAGTGATTTGGGAAACATACTCCTTATTTTTCCACATTGTGTAAGAAACAACATGAGGCTTGCAAGAGATTGAAACAATGCATCCCAAAACGTATTCCAGCAGCGAAAACACACGTTTCTACAAAGACTTTGAAGGAGCAAGCAAAATCCTAGTGGCTGAGTGTTCTTCCAGAGAGAAACACATGCTTTTCATCCTTATGGAGTGAGTTTTGTGCCAGGAATTCATATGCATTTTGTACTGTGCAGAATGTAGCTACCTGCTCGGGAGTTGTGTCATAGAAGCACCTTTGCTGCAGGAGCTTATTGGAACATTCATTGTTTGGCTAAGTTCTTTAGGGGTGGTTTTGGAAGGTCTTTCAACTTTGGCCAACTCCCGCTTTGTACGAAATTTTTTCACAGCGCTGTTTCCAGTGTCCAAAAAGAGCTGCTGCTTGAAACTGTCCACATGCACATCTCCCTTACTGGTGTGTTCGTTTTACTACCTGGATTTTGGTTTCCTCTTCTTTCTTTGAAATGACAAGCCTTCTTTCTGCACGGTACACACACCTTGTCGCAGTTTCAAGTGAAGCATGTTGGTGCTCTCAAAACGGTGTGTAACCTAGGTAGAGTGTGTCACTCTGCAGCACTGAATACACAACTTAGAGCTCCTTTTACCACAGACAGGCAAACACATCTTTTTGTGAAAGTCCTACTTCAGGTCACTTGGAAGTGCAAGGGTTTCATCGAGAACTTGAAGTCAATCATGCTTTTGCACTCTGCAACCAAGAGAAATGTACTTGTGTACATACCCGTCTGAATTTCACCGCAAAATGCCCTTCTTTTCTGGTTTGTTGAAAGTTCTCAACACATTAGGAGAAAGAGCGTGTTTGAGCAAGAGTGATGCAGTGTGCGTTTTCCTGGATTTCAAGTGATTTGGGAAACATACTCCTTATTTTTCCACATTGTGTAAGAAACATGAGGCTTGCAAGAGATTGAAACAATGCATCCCAAAACGTATTCCAGCAGCGAAAACACACGTTTCTACAAAGACTTTGAAGGAGCAAGCAAAAGCCTAGTGGCAGAGTGTTCCTTCAGATAGAAACACATGCTTTTCATCCTTATGGAGTGAGTTTTGTACCAGGAATTCATACGCATTTTGTACTGTGCAGAATGTAGCTACCTGCTCGGGAGTTGTGTCATAGAAGCACCTTTCCTGCAGGAGCTTATTGCAACATTCATTGTTTGGCTAAGTTCTTTAGGGGTGGTTTTGGAAGGTCTTTCAACTTTGGCCAAATCCAGCTTCGTACGAAGTTTTTTAACAGCGCTATTTCCAAGTGTCCACAAAGAGCTGCTGCTTGAAACTGTCCACATGCACATCTCCCTTACTGGTGTGCTCGTTTCACTACCTGGATTTTGGTTTCCTCTTCTTTCTTTAAAATGACAAGTCTTCTTTCTGCACGCTACACACACCTTGTCGCAGTTTCAGTTTGAAGCATGTTGGTGCTCTCAAAACGCTGTGTAACCTAGGTAGAGTGTGTCACTCTCCAGCACTGAATACACAACTTAGAGCTCCTTTCACCACAGACACGCAAACACATCTTTTTGTGAAAGCCCTACTTCAGGTTACTTGGAAATGTAAGGGTTTCATCGAGAACTTGAAGTCAATCATGCTTTTGCACTCTGCAACCAACAGAAATGTACTTTTGTACATACCCGTCTGAATTTCACCGCAAAATGCCCTTCTTTTCTGGTTTGTTGAAAGTTCTCAACACATTAGGAGAAAGAGCGTGTTTGAGCAAGAGTGATGCAGTGTGCGTTTTCCTGGATTCCAAGTGATTTGGGAAACATACTCCTTATTTTTCCACATTGTGTAAGAAACAACATGAGGCTTGCAAGAGATTGAAACAATGCATCCCAAAACGTATTCCATCAGAGAAAACACACGTTTCTACAAAGACTTTGAAGGAGCAAGGAAAAGCCTAGTGGCTGAGTGTTCTTTCAGAGAGAAACACATGCTTTTCATCCTTATGCAGTGAGTTTTGTGACAGGAATTCATATGCATTTTGTACTGTGCAGAATGTAGCTACCTGCTCGGGAGTTGTGTCATAGAAGCACCTTTGCTGCAGGAGCTTATTGCAACATTCATTGTTTTGCTAAGTTCTTTAGGGGTGGTTTTGGAAGGTCTTTCAACTTTGTCCAAATCCCGCTTCGTACGAAATTTTTTCACAGCGCTCTTTCCAGTGTCCAAAAAGAGCTGCTGCTTGAAACTGTCCACATGCACATCTCCCTTACTGGTGTGTTCGTTTCACTACCTGGATTTTGGTTTCCTCTTCTTTCTTTGAAATGACAAGCCTTCTTTCTGCACGCTACACACACCTTGTCGCAGTTTCAGTTTGAAGCATGTTGGTGCTCTCAAAACGGTGTGTAACCTAGGTAGAGTGTGTCACTCTCCAGCACTGAATACACAACTTAGAGCTCCTTTTACCACAGACACGCAAACACATCTTTTTGTGAAAGTCCTACTTCAGGTCACTTGGAAATGTAAGGGTTTCATCGAGAACTTGAAGTCAATCATGCTTTTGCACTCTGCAACCAAGAGAAATGTACTTTTGTACATACCCGTCTGAATTTCACCGCAAAATGCCCTTCTTTTCTGGTTTGTTGAAAGTTCTCAACACATTAGGAGAAAGAGCGTGTTTGAGCAAGAGTGATGCAGTGTGCGTTTTCCTGGATTTCAAGTGATTTGGGAAACATACTCCTTATTTTTCCACATTGTGTAAGAAACATGAGGTTTGCAAGAGATTGAAAAATGCATCCCAAAACGTATTCCAGCAGCGAAAACACACGTTTCTACAAAGACTTTGAAGGAGCAAGCAAAAGCCTAGTGGCTGAGTGTTCCTTCAGATAGAAACACATGCTTTTCATCCTTATGGAGTGAGTTTTGTACCAGGAATTCATACGCATTTGTACTGTGCAGAATGTAGCTACCTGATCGGGGGTTGTATCATATGAGCACCTTTCCTGCAGGAGCTTATTGCAACATTCATTGTTTGGCTAAGTTCTTTAGGGGTGGTTTTGGAAGGTCTTTCAACTTTGGCCAAATCCAGCTTCGTACGAAATTTTTTCACAGCGCTGTTTCCAGTGTCCATAAAGAGCTGCTGCTTGAAACTGTCCACATGCTCATCTCCCTTACTGGTGTGTTCGTTTCACTACCTGGATTTTGGTTTCCTCTTCTTTCTTTGAAATGACAAGCCTTCTTTCTGCACGCTACACACACCTTGTCGCAGTTTCAGTTTGAAGCATGTTGGTGCTCTCAAAACGGTGTGTAACCTAGGTAGAGTGTGTCACTCTCCAGCACTGAATACACAACTTAGAGCTCCTTTCACCACAGACACGCAAACACATCTTTTTGTGAATGTCCTACTTCAGGTCACTTGGAAATGTAAGGGTTTCATCGAGAACTTGAAGTCAATCATGCTTTTGCACACTGCAACCAAGAGAAATATACTTTTGTACATACCCGTCTGAATTTCACCGCAAAATGCCCTTCTTTTCTGGTTTGTTGAAAGTTCTCACCACATTAGGAGAAAGAGCGTGTTTGAGCAAGAGTGATGCAGTGTGCGTTTTCCTGGATTCCAAGTGATTTGGGAAACATACTCCTTATTTTTCCACATTGTGTAAGAAACAACATGAGGCTTGCAAGAGATTGAAACAATGCATCCCAAAACGTATTCCATCAGAGAAAACACACGTTTCTACAAAGACTTTGAAGGAGCAAGCAAAAGCCTAGTGGCTGAGTGTTGTTTCAGAGACAAACACATGCATTTCATTCTTCTGTGGAGAGATTTCAGACTGGAATTCATTTGCATTTTGTACTGTGCAAAATATAGCTACCTGATCGGGGGTTGTATTATATGAGCACCTTTCCTGCAGGAGCTTATTGCAACATTCATTGTTTGGCTAAGTTCTTTAGGGGTGGTTTTAGAAGGTCTTTCAACTTTGGCCAAATCCCGCTTCGTACGAAATTTTTTCACAGCGCTGTTTCCAGTGTCCAAAAAGAGCTGCTGCTTGAAACTGTCCACATGCACATCTCCCTTACTGGTGTGTTCGTTTCACTACCTGGATTTTGGGTTCCTCTTCTTTCTTTGAAATGACAAGCCTTCTTTCTGCACGCTACACACACCTTGTAGCAGTTTCAGTTTGAAGCATGTTGGTGCTCTCAAAACGGTGTGTAACCTAGGTAGAGTGTGTCACTCTGCAGCACTGAATACACAACTTAGAGCTCCTTTTACCACAGACAGGCAAACACATCTTTTTGTGAAAGTCCTACTTCAGGTCACTTGGAAGTGTAAGGGTTTCATCGAGAACTTGAAGTCAATCATGCTTTTGCACTCTGCAACCAAGAGAAATGTACTTGTGTACATACCCGTCTGAATTTCACCGCAAAATGCCCTTCTTTTCTGGTTTGTTGAAAGTTCTCAACACATTAGGAGAAAGAGCGTGTTTGAGCAAGAGTGATGCAGTGTGCGTTTTCCTGGATTTCAAGTGATTTGGGAAACATACTCCTTATTTTTCCACATTGTGTAAGAAACATGAGGCTTGCAAGAGATTGAAACAATGCATCCCAAAACGTATTCCAGCAGCGAAAACACACGTTTCTACAAAGACTTTGAAGGAGCAAGCAAAAGCCTAGTGGCTGAGTGTTGTTTCAGAGACAAACACATGCATTTCATTCTTCTGTGGAGAGATTTCAGACTGGAATTCATTTGCATTTTGTACTGTGCAAAATGTAGCTACCTGATCGGGGGTTGTATCATATGAGCACCTTTCCTGCAGGAGCTTATTGCAACATTCATTGTTTGGCTAAGTTCTTTAGGGGTGGTTTTGGAAGGTCTTCCAACTTTGGCCAAATCCCGCTTCGTACGAAATTTTTTCACAGCGCTGTTTCCAGTGTCCAAAAAGAGCTGCTGCTTGAAACTGTCCACATGCACATCTCCCTTACTGGTGTGTTCGTTTCACTACCTGGATTTTGGTTTCCTCTTCTTTCCTTGAAATGACAAGCCTTCTTTCTGCACGCTACACACACCTTGTCGCAGTTTCAGTTTGGAGCATGTTGGTGCTCTCAAAACGCTGTGTAACCTAGGTAGAGTGTGTCACTCTCCAGCACTGAATACACAACTTAGAGCTCCTTTCACCACAGACACTCAAACACATCTTTTTGTGAAAGCAAACTTCAGGTCACTTGGAAATGTAAGGGTTTCATCGAGAACTTGAATCAATCATGCTTTTGCACACTGCAACCAAGAGAAATATACTTTTGTACATACCCGTCTGAATTTCACCGCAAAATGCCCTTCTTTTCTGGTTTGTTGAAAGTTCTCAACACATTAGGAGAAAGAGCGTGTTTGAGCAAGAGTGATGCAGTGTGCGTTTTCCTGGATTTCAAGTGATTGGGGAAACATACTCCTTATTTTTCCACATTGTGTAAGAAACAACATGAGGCTTGCAAGAGATTGAAACAATGCATCCCAAAACGTATTCCATCAGTGAAAACACACGTTTCTACAAAGACTTTGAAGGAGCAAGCAAAAGCCTAGTGGCTGAGTGTTGTTTCAGAGACAAACACATGCATTTCATTCTACTGTGGAGAGATTTCAGACTGGAATTCATTTGCATTTTGTACTGTGCAAAATGTAGCTACCTGATCGGGGGTTGTATCATATGAGCACCTTTCCTGCAGGAGCTTATTGCAACATTCATTGTTTGGCTAAGTTCTTTAGGGGTGGTTTTGGAAGGTCTTTCAACTTTGGCCAAATCCCGCTTCGTACGAAATTTTTTCACAGCCCTGTTTCCAGTGTCCAAAAAGAGCTGCTGCTTGAAACTGTCCACATGCACATCTCCCATACTGGTGTGTTCGTTTCACTACCTGGATTTTGCTTTCCTCTTCTTTCTTTGAAATGACAAGCCTTCTTTCTGCACGCTACACACACCTTGTAGCAGTTTCAGTTTGAAACATGTTGGTGCTCTCAAAACGCTGTGTAACCTATGCAGAGTGTGTCACTCTCCAACTCTGAATACATATCTTACAGCTCCTTTCACCACAGATACGCAAACACATCTTTTTATGAAAATCCTACTTCAGGTCAGTTGGAAATGTAAGGTTTTCATCGAGAACATGAAGTCAATCATGGTTTTGCACTCTGCAACCAACAGAAATGTACTTTTGTACATACCTATGTGAATTTCACATCAAAATACCATTCTTTTCTGGTTTCTAGAATGTTCTCACCACATAAGGAGAAAGAGCGTGTTTGAGCAAGAGTGATGTAGTGTGCGGTTTCCTCGATTTCAAGTGATTTGGGAAACATAATCCGAGTTTCTCAAGATTGTCTAAGAAACAATATGAGGCTTTCAAGAGATTGAAACAATGCGTTCAAAACGTATTCCAGCAGTGAAAACACACGTTTTTACAAAGACCTTTAAGGAGCAAGCAAAAGCCTACTGGCTGAGTGTTCTTTGAGAGAGAAACACATGCATTTCATCCTTCTGGAGTGAGTTTTCAACCTGAATTCATATGCATTTTGTACTGTGCAGAATGTAGCTACCTCCTCAGGAGTTGTCATAGAAGGACCGTTCCTGCAGAAGCTTATTGCAACATTCATTGTTTGGCTAAGTTCTTTAGGGTTGGTTTTGGAAGATCTTTCAACTTTGGCCAAATACCGCTTCGTATGAAATTTTTTCACAAAGCTGTTTCCAAGTTTCCACAAAGAGCTGATGCTGGAAACTGTCCACATGCACATCTCCCATACTGGTGTTCTCGTTTCACTGCCTGGATTTTGGTTTCCTCTTCCTTCTGCACGCTCCACACACCTTGCAGCAGTTTCAGTTTTTAGCATGTTGGTGCTCTCAAAACGCTGTGTAACTTATGTAGAGTGTGTCACTCTCCAGCACTGAATACACAACTTAGAGCTCCTTTCACCACAGACACTAAACACATCCTGTTGTGAAAGTCCTAATTCAGGACACTTGGAAATGTAAGGATTTCATCGAGAACATGAAGTCAATGATGCTTTAGCACTCTGCAAACAATAGAAAAGAGTTTTGTAGATGCCCGTCAAATTTCACTGCAAAATGCCCTTCCATTCTGCTTTCTTGAATGTTCTCAACGCATTATGTGAAAGAGCGTGTTTCAGCAAGAGTGATGCAGTGTGCGTTTTCCTGGATTTCAAGTGATTTGGGAAACATACACCTTGTTTTTCTACATTGTGTAAGAAATAACTTGAGGCTTACAAGAGATTGAAACAATGCATCGCAAAACGAATTGTAGCAGTGAAAACACACGTTTCTACAAAGACTTTGAAGGAGCAAGCAAAAGCCTACTGGCTGAGTGTTCTTTCAGAGAGAAACACATGCATTTCATTCTTCTGGAGTGAGTTTGCAGCCTGGAATTCATTTGCATTTTGTACTGTGCAGAATGTAGTTACCTACTCGGGGGTTGTGTCATAGAAGCACCTTTCCTGCAAGAGCTTATTGCAACATTCATTGTTTGGCTAAGTTCTTTAGGGTTTGTTTTGGAAGGTCTTTCAACTTTGGCCAAATCCCCCTTCATATGAAATTTTTTCACAGCGCTGTTTCCAAGTGTCCACCAAGAGGTGCTGCTGGAAACTGTCCACATGCACATCTCCCATACTGGTGTGTTCGTTTCACTACCTGGATTTTGGTTTCCTCTTCTTTCTTTGAAATGACAAGCCTTCTTTCTGCACGCTACACACACCTTGTAGCAGTTTCAGTTTGAAGCATGTTGGTGCTCTCAAAACGCTGTGTAACCTACGTAGAGTGTGTCACTCTCCAACTCTGAATACACATCTTTCAGCTCCTTTCACCACAGACACGCAAACACATCTTTTTGTGAAAATCCTACTTCAGGTCAGTTGGAAATGTAAGGTTTTCATCGAGAACATGAAGTCAATCATGGTTTTGCACTCTGCAACCAATAGAAATGAAATCCTCTACATACCCATGTGAATTTCACATCAAAATACCATTCTTTTCTGGTTTCTTGAATGTTCTCACCACATAAGGAGAAAGAGCGTGTTTGAGCAAGAGTGATGTAGTGTGCGGTTTCCTCGATTTCAAATGATTTGGGAAACATAATCCGCGTTTCTCCAGATTGTCTAAGAAACAATATGAGGCTTTGAAGAGATTGAAACAATGCATCCCAAAACGGATTCCAGCAGTGAAAACACACGTTTCTACAAAGACTTTGAAGGAGCAAGCAAAAGCCTACTGGTGAGTGTTCTTTCAGAGAGAAACACATGCATTTCATCCTTCTCGGGTGAGTTTTCAGCCAGGAATTCATATGCATTTTGTACTGTGCAGAATGTAGCTACCTGCTCGGGGGTTGTGTCATAGAAGGACCTGTCCTGCAGGAGCTTCTTGCAACATTCATTGTTTGGCTAAGTTATTTAGGGTTGGTTTTGGAAGGTCTTTCAACTTTGGCCGACCCGCTTCGTACGAAAGTTTTTCACAGCGCTGTTTCCAAGTGTCCACAAAGAGCTGCTTCATGAAACTGTCCACATGCACATCTCCCATACTGGTGTGCTCGTTTCACTACCTGGATTTTGGTTTCCTCTTCTTTCTTTGAAATGACAAGCCTTCTTTCTGCACGCTACACACACCTTGTGGCAGTTTCAGTTTGAAGCATATTGGTGCTCTCAAAACGCTGTGTAACCTATGTAGAGTGTGTCACTCTCCAGCACTAAATACACAACCTAGAGCTCCTTTCACCACAGACACGCAAACACATCTTTTTGTGGAAGTCCTACTTCAGGTCACTTGGAAATGTAAGGTTTCCATCGAGAACATGAAGTCAATCACGGTTTTGCACTCTGCAGCCAATAGAAATGTACTTTTCTACAAACCCGTCTGAATATCACTGCAAAATACCCTTCTTTTCTGGTTTGCTGAAAGTTCTCAACACATTAGGAGAAAGAGCGTGTTCGTGCAAGAGTGATGCAGTGTGCGTTTTCCTGGACTTCAAGTGATTTGGGAAACATACTCCTTATTTTTCCCCATTGTGTAAGAAACAACATGAGGCTTGCAAGAGATTGAAACAATGCATCCCAAAACGTATTCCAGCAGTGAAAACACACGTTTCTACAAAGACTTTGAAGGAGCAAGCAAAAGCCTAGTGGCTGAGTGTTCTTTCAGAGAGAAACACACGCATTGCTTCCTTCTGGAGTGAGTTTTCAGCCTGGAATTCATATGCATTTTGTACTGTGCAGAATGTAGCTACCTGCTCGGGAGTTGTGTCATAGACGCACCTTTCTTGCAGGAGTTTATTGAAACATTCATTGTTTGGCTAAGTTCTTTAGGGTTGGTTTTGGAAGGTCTTTCAACTTTCGCCAAATCCCTCTTCGTAGGAAATTTTTTCACAGCGCTGTTTCCAAGTGTCCACAAAGAGCCTCTGCTTGAAACTGTCCACATGCACATCTCCCATACTGGTGTGTTCGTTTCACTACCTGGATTTTGGTTTCCTCTTCTTTCTTTGAAATGACAAGCCTTCTTTCTGCACGCTACACACACCTTGTAGCAGTTTCAGTTTTTAGGATGTTGGTGCTCTCAAAACGCTGTGTAACCTATGTAGAGTGTGTCACTCTCCAGCACTGAATACACAACCTAGAGCTCCTTTCACCACAGACACGCAAACACATCTTTTTGTGAAAGTCCAACTTCAGGTCACTTGGAAATGGAAGGTTTTCATCGAGAACATGAAGTCAATCACGGTTTTGCACTCTGCAGCCAATAGAAATGTACTTTTCTACAAACCCGTCTGAATTTCACTGCAAAATACCCTTCTCTTCTTGTTTGTTGAAAGTTCTCAACGTATTAGGAGAAAGAGCGTGTTCGTGCAAGAGTGATGCAGTGTGCGTTTTCCTGGACTTCAAGTGATTTGGGAAACATACTCCTTATTTTTCCCCATTGTGTAAGAAACAACATGAGGCTTGCAAGAGATTGAAACAATGCATCCCAAAACGTATTCCAGTAGTGAAAACACACGTTTCTACAAAGACTTTGAAGGAGCAAGGAAAAGCCTACTGGCTGAGTGTCCTTTCAGAGAGAAACACACGCATTGCTTCCTTCTGGAATGAGTTTTCAGCCTGGAATTCATATGCATTTTGTACTGTGCAGAATGTAGCTACCTGCTCGGGAGTTGTGTCATAGACGCACCTTTCCTGCAGGAGTTTATTGAAACATTCATTGTTTGGCTAACTTCTTTAGGGTTGGTTTTGGAAGGTCTTTCAACTTTGGCCAAATCCCGCTTCGTACGAAATTTTTTCACAGCGCTGTTTCCAAGTGTCCACAAAGAGCCTGTGCTTGAAACTGTCCACATGCACATCTCCCATACTGGTGTGTTCGTTTCACTACCTGGAGTTTGGTTTTCTCTTCTTTCTTTGAAATGACAAGCCTTCTTTCTGCACGCTACACACACCTTGTAGCAGTTTCAGTTTTTAGCATGTTGGTGCTCTCAAAACGCTGTGTAACCTATGTAGAGTGTGTCACTCTCCAGCACTAAATACACAACCTAGAGCTCCTTTCACCACAGACACGCAAACACATCTTTTTGTGAAAGTTCTACTTCAGGTCACTTGTAAATGTAAGGTTTTCATCGAGAACATGAAGTCAATCACGGTTTTGCATCTGCAGCCAATAGAAATGTACTTTTCTACATACCCGTCTGAATTTCACTGCAAAATACCCTTCTCTCTTTTTTTTTGAAAGTTCTCAACGTATTAGGAGAAAGAGCGTGTTCGTGCAAGAGTGATGCAGTGTGCGTTTTCCTGGACTTCAAGTGATTTGGGAAACATACTCCTTATTTTTCCCCATTGTGTAAGAAACAACATGAGGCTTGCAAGAGATTGAAACAATGCATCCCAAAACGTATTCCAGCAGTGAAAACACACGTTTCTACAAAGACTTTGAAGGAGCAAGGAAAAGCCTAGTGGCTGAGTGTTCTTTCAGAGAGAAACACACGCATTGCTTCCTTCTGGAGTGAGTTTTCAGCCTGGAATTCATATGCATTTTGTACTGTGCAGAATGTAGCTACCTGCTCGGGAGTTGTGTCATAGACGCACCTTTCCTGCAGGAGTTTATTGAAACATTCATTGTTTGGCTAAGTTCTTTAGGGTTGGTTTTGGAAGGTCTTTCAACTTTGGCCAAATCCCGCTTCGTACGAAATTTTTTCACACCGCTGTTTCCAAGTGTCCACAAAGAGCCTCTGCTTGAAACTGTCCACATGCACATCTCCCATACTGGTGTGTTCGTTTCACTACCTGGATTTTGGTTTCCTCTTCTTTCTTTGAAATGACAAGCCTTCTTTCTGCACGCTACACACACCTTGTAGCAGTTTCAGTTTTTAGCATGTTCGTGCTCTCAAAACGCTGTGTAACCTATGTAGAGTGTGTCACTCTCCAGCCCTGAATACATAACCTAGAGCTCCTTTCACCACAATCACGCAAACACAACTTTTTGTGAAAGACCTACTTCAGGTCACTTGGAAATGGAAGGTTTTCATCGAGAACATGAAGTCAATGACGGTTTTGCACTCTGCAGCCCATAGAAATGTACTTTTCTACAAACCCGTCTGAATTTCACTGCAAAATACCCTTCTCTTCTTGTTTGTTGAAAGCTCTCAACGTATTAGGAGAAAGAGCGTGTTCGTGCAAGAGTGATGCAGTGTGCGTTTTCCTGGACTTCAAGTGATTTGGGAAACATACTCCTTATTTTTCCCCATTGTGTAAGAAACAACATGAGGCTTGCAAGAGATTGAAACAATGCATCCCAAAACGTATTCCAGCAGTGAAAACACACGTTTCTACAAAGACTTTGAAGGAGCAAGCAAAAGCCTATGGCTGAGTGTCCTTTCAGAGAGAAACACACGCATTGCTTCCTTCTGGAGTGAGTTTTCAGCCTGGAATTCATATGCGTTTTGTACTGTGCAGAATGTAGCTACCTGCTCGGGAGTTGTGTCATAGACGCACCTTTCCTGCAGGACTTTATTGAAACATTCATTGTTTGGCTAAGTTCTTTAGGGTTGGTTTTGGAAGGTCTTTCAACTTTGGCCAAATCCCGCTTCGTACGAAATTTTTTCACAGCGCTGTTTCCAAGTGTCCACAAAGAGCCTCTGCTTGAAACTGTCCACATGCACATCTCCCATACTGGTGTGTTTGTTTCACTACCTGGATTTTGGTTTCCTCTTCTTTCTTTGAAATGACAAGCCTTCTTTCTGCACGCTACACACACCTTGTAGCAGTTTCAGTTTTTAGCATGTTGGTGCTCTCAAAACGCTGTGTAACCTATGTAGAGTGTGTCACTCTCCAGCACTAAATACACAACCTAGAGCTCCTTTCACCACAGACACGCAAACACATCTTTTGTGAAAGTCCTACTTCAGGTCACTTGGAAAAGTAAGGTTTTCATCGAGAACATGAAGTCAATCACGGTTTTGCACTCTGCAGCCAATAGAAATGTACTTTTCTACAAACCCGTCTGAATTTCACTGCAAAATACCCTTCTTTTCTGGTTTGTTGAAAGTTCTCAACACATTAGGTGAAAGAGCGTGTTCGTGCAAGAGTGATGCAGTGTGCGTTTTCCTGGACTTCAAGTGATTTGGGAAACATACTCCTTATTTTTCCCCATTGTGTAAGAAACAACATGAGGCTTGCAAGAGATTGAAACAATGCATCCCAAAACGTATTCCAGCAGCAAAAACACACGTTTCTACAAAGACTTTGAAGGAGCAAGCAAAAGCCTAGTGGCTGAGTGTTCTTTCAGAGAGAAACACACGCATTGCTTCCTTCTGGAGTGAGTTTTCAGCCTGGAATTCATATGCATTTTGTACTGTGCAGAATGTAGCTACCTGCTCGGGAGTTGTGTCATAGACGCACCTTTCCTGCAGGAGTTTATTGAAACATTCATTGTTTGGCTAAGTTCTTTAGGGTTGGTTTTGGAAGGTCTTTCAACTTTCGCCAAATCCCTCTTCGTATGAAATTTTTTCACAGCGCTGTTTCCAAGTGTCCACAAAGAGCCTCTGCTTGAAACTGTCCACATGCACATCTCCCATACTGGTGTGTTCGTTTCACTACCTGGATTTTGGTTTCCTCTTCTTTCTTTGAAATGACAAGCCTTCTTTCTGCACGCTACACACACCTTGTAGCAGTTTCAGTTTTTAGCATGTTGGTGCTCTCAAAACGCTGTGTAACCTATGTAGAGTGTGTCACTCTCCAGCACTGAATACACAACCTAGAGCTCCTTTCACCACAGACACGCAAACACATCTTTTTGTGAAAGTCCAACTTCAGGTCACTTGGAAATGGAAGGTTTTCATCGAGAACATGAAGTCAATCACGGTTTTGCACTCTGCAGCCAATAGAAATGTACTTTTCTACAAACCCGTCTGAATTTCACTGCAAAATACCCTTCTCTTCTTGTTTGTTGAAAGTTCTCAACGTATTAGCAGAAAGAGCGTGTTCGTGCAAGAGTGATCCAGTGTGCGTTTTCCTGGACTTCAAGTGATTTGGGAAACATACTCCTTATTTTTCCCCATTGTGTAAGAAACAACATGAGGCTTGCAAGAGATTGAAACAATGCATCCCAAAACGTATTCCAGCAGTGAAAACACGTTTCTACAAAGACTTTGAAGGAGCAAGCAAAAGCCTACTGGCTGAGTGTCCGTTCAGAAACACACGCATTGCTTCCTTCTGGAGTGAGTTTTCAGCCTGGAATTCATATGCATTTTGTACTGTGCAGAATGTAGCTACCTGCTCGGGAGTTGTGTCATAGATGCACCTTTCCTGCAGGAGTTTATTGCAACATTCATTGTTTGGCTAAGTTATTTAGGGTTGGTTTTGGAAGGTCTTTCAACTTTGGCCAAATCCCGCTTCGTACGAAATTTTTTCACAGCGCTGTTTCCAAGTGTCCACAAAGAGCCTCTGCTTGAAACTGTCCACATGCACATCTCCCATACTGGTGTGTTCGTTTCACTACCTGGATTTTGGTTTCCTCTTCTTTCTTTGAAATGACAAGCCTTCTTTCTGCACGCTACACACACCTTGTAGCAGTTTCAGTTTTTAGCATGTTGGTGCTCTCAAAACGCTTTGTAACCTATGTAGAGTGCGTCACTCTCCAGCACTGAATACACAACCTAGAGCTCCTTTCACCACAGACACGCAAACACAACTTTTTGTGAAAGTCCTACTTCAGGTCACTTGGAAATGTAAGGTTTTCATCGAGAACATGAAGTCAATCACGGTTTTGCACTGTGCAGCCAATAGAAATGTACTTTTCTACAAAACCGTCTGAATTTCACTGCAAAATACCCTTCTTTTCTGGTTTGTTGAAAGTTCTCAACACATTAGGAGAAAGAGCGTGTTCGTGCAAGAGTGATGCAGTGTGCGTTTTCCTGGACTTCAAGTGATTTGGGAAACATACTCCTTATTTTTCCCCATTGTGTAAGAAACAACATGAGGCTTGCAAGAGATTGAAACAATGCATCCCAAAACGTATTCCAGCAGTGAAAACACACGTTTCTACAAAGACTTTGAAGGAGCAAGCAAAAGCCTACTGGTGAGTGTTCTTTCAGAGAGAAACACATGCATTTCATCCTTCTCGGGTGAGTTTTCAGCCAGGAATTCATATGCATTTTGTACTGTGCAGAATGTAGCTACCTGCTCGGGGGTTGTGTCATAGAAGGACCTGTCCTGCAGGAGCTTCTTGCAACATTCATTGTTTGGCTAAGTTATTTAGGGTTGGTTTTGGAAGGTCTTTCAACTTTGGCCGACCCGCTTCGTACGAAAGTTTTTCACAGCGCTGTTTCCAAGTGTCCACAAAGAGCTGCTGCATGAAACTGTCCACATGCACATCTCCCATACTGGTGTGTTCGTTTCACTACCTGGATTTTGGTTTCCTCTTCTTTCTTTGAAATGACAAGCCTTCTTTCTGCACGCTACACACACCTTGTGGCAGTTTCAGTTTGAAGCATATTGGTGCTCTCAAAACGCTGTGTAACCTATGTAGAGTGTGTCACTCTCCAGCACTAAATACACAACCTAGAGCTCCTTTCACCACAGACACGCAAACACATCTTTTTGTGAAAGTCCTACTTCAGGTCACTTGGAAATGTAAGGTTTTCATCGAGAACATGAAGTCAATCACGGTTTTGCACTCTGCAGCCAATAGAAATGTACTTTTCTACAAACTCGTCTGAATATCACTGCAAAATACCCTTCTTTTCTGGTTTGTTGAAAGTTCTCAACACATTAGGAGAAAGAGCGTGTTCGTGCAAGAGTGATGCAGTGTGCGTTTTCCTGGACTTCAAGTGATTTGGGAAACATACTCCTTATTTTTCCCCATTGTGTAAGAAACAACATGAGGCTTGCAAGAGATTGAAACAATGCATCCCAAAACGTATTCCAGCAGTGAAAACACACGTTTCTACAAAGACTTTGAAGGAGCAAGCAAAAGCCTAGTGGCTGAGTGTTCTTTCAGAGAGAAACACACGCATTGCTTCCTTCTGGAGTGAGTTTTCAGCCTGGAATTCATATGCATTTTGTACTGTGCAGAATGTAGCTACCTGCTCGGGAGTTGTGTCATAGATGCACCTTTCCTGCAGGAGTTTATTGCAACATTCATTGTTTGGCTAAGTTATTTAGGGTTGGTTTTGGAAGGTCTTTCAACTTTGGCCAAATCCCGCTTCGTACGAAATTTTTTCACAGCGCTGTTTCCAAGTGTCCACAAAGAGCCTCTGCTTGAAACTGTCCACATGCACATCTCCCATACTGGTGTGTTCGTTTCACTACCTGGATTTTGGTTTCCTCTTCTTTCTTTGAAATGACAAGCCTTCTTTCTGCACGCTACACACACCTTGTAGCAGTTTCAGTTTTTAGGACGTTGGTGCTCTCAAAACGCTGTGTAACCTATGTAGAGTGTGTCACTCTCCAGCACTGAATACACATCCTAGAGCTCCTATCAAAACAGACACGCAAACACATCTTTTTGTGAAAGTCCTACTTCAGGTCACTTGGAAATGTAAGGTTTTCATCGAGAACATGAAGTCAATCACGCTTTTGGACTCTCCAGCCAATAGAAATGTACTTTTCTACAAACCCGTCTGAATTTCACTGCAAAATACCCTACTCTTCTTGTTTGTTGAAAGTTCTCAACGTATTAGGAGAAAGAGCGTGTTCGTGCAAGAGTGATGCAGTGTGCGTTTTCCTGGACTTCAAGTGATTTGGGAAACATACTCCTTATTTTTCCCCATTGTGTAAGAAACAACATGAGGCTTGCAAGAGATTGAAACAATGCATCCCAAAACGTATTCCAGCAGTGAAAACACACGTTTCTACAAAGACTTTGAAGGAGCAAGCAAAAGCCTACTGGCTGAGTGTCCTTTCAGAAACACACGCATTGCTTCCTTCTGGAGTGAGTTTTCAGCCTGGAATTCATATGCATTTTGTACTGTGCAGAATGTAGCTACCTGCTCGGGAGTTGTGTCATAGACGCACCTTTCCTGAAGGAGTTTATTGCAACATTCATTGTTTGGCTAAGTTCTTTAGGGTTGGTTTTGGAAGGTCTTTCAACTTTCGCCAAATCCCTCTTCGTAGGAAATTTTTTCACAGCGCTGTTTCCAAGTGTCCACAAAGAGCCTCTGCTTGAAACTGTCCACATGCACATCTCCCATACTGGTGTGTTCGTTTCACTACCTGGATTTTGGTTTCCTCTTCTTTCTTTGAAATGACAAGCCTTCTTTCTGCACGCTACACACACCTTGTAGCAGTTTCAGTTTTTAGGATGTTGGTGCTCTCAAAACGCTGTGTAACCTATGTAGAGTGTGTCACTCTCCAGCACTGAATACACAACCTAGAGCTCCTTTCACCACAGACACGCAAACACATCTTTTTGTGAAAGTCCAACTTCAGGTCACTTGGAAATGGAAGGTTTTCATCGAGAACATGAAGTCAATCACGGTTTTGCACTCTGCAGCCAATAGAAATGTACTTTTCTACAAACCCGTCTGAATTTCACTGCAAAATACCCTTCTCTTCTTGTTTGTTGAAAGTTCTCAACGTATTAGGAGAAAGAGCGTGTTCGTGCAAGAGTGATGCAGTGTGCGTTTTCCTGGACTTCAAGTGATTTGGGAAACATACTCCTTATTTTTCCCCATTGTGTAAGAAACAACATGAGGCTTGCAAGAGATTGAAACAATGCATCCCAAAACGTATTGCAGTAGTGAAAACACACGTTTCTACAAAGACTTTGAAGGAGCAAGCAAAAGCCTACTGGCTGAGTGTCCTTTCAGAGAGAAACACACGCATTGCTTCCTTCTGGAATGAGTTTTCAGCCTGGAATTTATATGCATTTTGTACTGTGCAGAATGTAGCTACCTGCTCGGGAGTTGTGTCATAGACGCACCTTTCCTGCAGGAGTTTATTGAAACATTCATTGTTTGGCTAACTTCTTTAGGGTTGGTTTTGGAAGGTCTTTCAACTTTGGCCAAATCCCGCTTCGTACGAAATTTTTTCACAGCGCTGTTTCCAAGTGTCCACAAAGAGCCTGTGCTTGAAACTGTCCACATGCACATCTCCCATACTGGTGTGTTCGTTTCACTACCTGGATTTTGGTTTTCTCTTCTTTCTTTGAAATGACAAGCCTTCTTTCTGCACGCTACACACACCTTGTAGCAGTTTCAGTTTTTAGCATGTTGGTGCTCTCAAAACGCTGTGTAACCTATGTAGAGTGTGTCACTCTCCAGCACTAAATACACAACCTAGAGCTCCTTTCACCACAGACACGCAAACACATCTTTTTATGAAAGTCCTACTTCAGGTCACTTGTAAATGTAAGGTTTTCATCGAGAACATGAAGTCAATCACGGTTTTGCACTCTGCAGCCCATAGAAATGTACTTTTCTACAAACCCGTCTGAATTTCACTGCAAAATACCCTTCTCTTCTTGTTTGTTGAAAGTTCTCAACGTATTAGGAGAAAGAGCGTGTTCGTGCAAGAGTGATGCAGTGTGCGTTTTCCTGGACTTCAAGTGATTTGGGAAACATACTCCTTATTTTTCCCCATTGTGTAAGAAACAACATGAGGCTTGCAAGAGATTGAAACAATGCATCCCAAAACGTATTCCAGCAGTGAAAACACACGTTTCTACAAAGACTTTGAAGGAGCAAGCAAAAGCCTAGTGGCTGAGTGTTCTTTCAGAGAGAAACACACGCATTGCTTCCTTCTGGAGTGAGTTTTCAGCCTGGAATTCATATGCATTTTGTACTGTGCAGAATGTAGCTACCTGCTCGGGAGTTGTGTCATAGACGCACCTTTCCTGCAGGAGTTTATTGAAACATTCATTGTTTGGCTAAGTTCTTTAGGGTTGGTTTTGGAAGGTCTTTCAACTTTCGCCAAATCCCTCTTCGTATGAAATTTTTTCACAGCGCTGTTTCCAAGTGTCCACAAAGAGCCTCTGCTTGAAACTGTCCACATGCACATCTCCCATACTGGTGTGTTCATTTCACTACCTGGATTTTGGTTTCCTCTTCTTTCTTTGAAATGACAAGCCTTCTTTCTGCACGCTACACACACCTGGTAGCAGTTTCAGTTTTTAGGACGTTGGTGCTCTCAAAACGCTGTGTAACCTATGTAGAGTGTGTCACTCTCCAGCACTGAATACACATCCTAGAGCTCCTATCAAAACAGACACGCAAACACATCTTTTTGTGAAAGTCCTACTTCAGGTCACTTGGAAATGTAAGGTTTTCATCGAGAACATGAAGTCAATCACGGTTTTGGACTCTCCAGCCAATAGAAATGTACTTTTCTACAAACCCGTCTGAATTTCACTGCAAAATACCCTACTCTTCTTGTTTGTTGAAAGTTCTCAACGTATTAGGAGAAAGAGCGTGTTCGTGCAAGAGTGATGCAGTGTGCGTTTTCCTGGACTTCAAGTGATTTGGGAAACATACTCCTTATTTTTCCCCATTGTGTAAGAAACAACATGAGGCTTGCAAGAGATTGAAACAATGCATCCCAAAACGTATTCCAGCAGTGAAAACACACGTTTCTACAAAGACTTTGAAGGAGCAAGCAAAAGCCTACTGGCTGAGTGTCCTTTCAGAAACACACGCATTGCTTCCTTCTGGAGTGAGTTTTCAGCCTGGAATTCATATGCATTTTGTACTGTGCAGAATGTAGCTACCTGCTCGGGAGTTGTGTCATAGACGCACCTTTCCTGAAGGAGTTTATTGCAACATTCATTGTTTGGCTAAGTTATTTAGGATTGGTTTTGGAAGGTCTTTCAACTTTGGCCAAATCCCGCTTCGTACGAAATTTTTTCACAGCGCTGTTTCCAAGTGTCCACAAAGAGCCTCTGCTTGAAACTGTCCACATGCACATCTCCCATACTGGTGTGTTCGTTTCACTACCTGGATTTTGGTTTCCTCTTCTTTCTTTGAAATGACAAGCCTTCTTTCTGCACGCTACACACACCTTGTAGCAGTTTCAGTTTTTAGCATGTTGGTGCTCTCAAAACGCTTTGTAACCTATGTAGAGTGCGTCACTCTCCAGCACTGAATACACAACCTAGAGCTCCTTTCACCACAGACACGCAAACACAACTTTTTGTGAAAGTCCTACTTCAGGTCACTTGGAAATGTCAGGTTTTCATCGAGAACATGAAGTCAATCACGGTTTTGCACTGTGCAGCCATTTGAAATGTACTTTTCTACAAAACCGTCTGAATTTCACTGCAAAATACCCTTCTTTTCTGGTTTGTTGAAAGTTCTCAACACATTAGGAGAAAGAGCGTGTTCGTGCAAGAGTGATGCAGTGTGCGTTTTCCTGGACTTCAAGTGATTTGGGAAACATACTCCTTATTTTTCCCCATTGTGTAAGAAGCAACATGAGGCTTGCAAGAGATTGAAACAATGCATCCCAAAACGTATTCCACCAGTGAAAACACACGTTTCTACAAAGACTTTGAAGGAGCAAGCAAAAGCCTAGTGGCTGAGTGTTCTTTCAGAGAGAAACACACTCATTGCTTCCTTCTGGAGTGAGTTTTCAGCCTGGAATTCATATGCATTTTGTACTGTGCAGAATGTAGCTACCTGCTCGGGAGTTGTGTCATAGACGCACCTTTCCTGCAGGAGTTTATTGAAACATTCATTGTTTGGCTAAGTTATTTAGGGTTGGTTTTGGAAGGTCTTTCAACTTTGGCCAAATCCCGCTTCGTACGAAATTTTTTCACAGCGCTGTTTCCAAGTGTCCACAAAGAGCCTCTGCTTGAAACTGTCCACATGCACATCTCCCATACTGGTGTGTTCGTTTCACTACCTGGATTGTGGATTCCTCTTCTTTCTTTGAAATGACAAGCCTTCTTTCTGCACGCTACACACACCTTGTAGCAGTTTCAGTTTTTAGCATGTTGGTGCTCTCAAAACGCTTTGTAACCTATGTAGAGTGCGTCACTCTCCAGCACTGAATACACAACCTAGAGCTCCTTTCACCACAGACACGCAAACACAACTTTTTGTGAAAGTCCTACTTCAGGTCACTTGGAAATGTCAGGTTTTCATCGAGAACATGAAGTCAATCACGGTTTTGCACTGTGCAGCCAATAGAAATGTACTTTTCTACAAAACCGTCTGAATTTCACTGCAAAATACCCTTCTTTTCTGGTTTGTTGAAAGTTCTCAACACATTAGGAGAAAGAGCGTGTTCGTGCAAGAGTGATGCAGTGTGCGTTTTCCTGGACTTCAAGTGATTTGGGAAACATACTCCTTATTTTTCCCCATTGTGTAAGAAGCAACATGAGGCTTGCAAGAGATTGAAACAATGCATCCCAAAACGTATTCCACCAGTGAAAACACACGTTTCTACAAAGACTTTGAAGGAGCAAGCAAAAGCCTAGTGGCTGAGTGTTCTTTCAGAGAGAAACACACTCATTGCTTCCTTCTGGAGTGAGTTTTCAGCCTGGAATTCATATGCATTTTGTACTGTGCAGAATGTAGCTACCTGCTCGGGAGTTGTGTCATAGACGCACCTTTCCTGCAGGAGTTTATTGAAACATTCATTGTTTGGCTAAGTTATTTAGGGTTGGTTTTGGAAGGTCTTTCAACTTTGGCCAAATCCCGCTTCGTACGAAATTTTTTCACAGCGCTGTTTCCAAGTGTCCACAAAGAGCCTCTGCTTGAAACTGTCCACATGCACATCTCCCATACTGGTGTGTTCGTTTCACTACCTGGATTGTGGATTCCTCTTCTTTCTTTGAAATGACAAGCCTTCTTTCTGCACGCTACACACACCTTGTAGCAGTTTCAGTTTTTAGCATGTTGGTGCTCTAAAAACGCTGTGTAACCTATGTAGAGTGTGTCACTCTCCAGCACTGGATACACATCCTAGAGCTCCTATCAAAACAGACACGCAAACACATCTTTTTGTGAAAGTCCTACTTCAGGTCACTTGGAAATGTAAGGTTTTCATCGAGAACATGAAGTCAATCACGGTTTTGGACTCTCCAGCCAATAGAAATGTACTTTTCTACAAACCCGTCTGAATTTCACTGCAAAATACCCTACTCTTCTTGTTTGTTGAAAGTTCTCAACGTATTAGGAGAAAGAGCGTGTTCGTGCAAGAGTGATGCAGTGTGCGTTTTCCTGGACTTCAAGTGATTTGGGAAACATACTCCTTATTTTTCCCCATTGTGTAAGAAACAACATGAGGCTTGCAAGAGATTGAAACAATGCATCCCAAAACGTATTCCAGCAGTGAAAACACACGTTTCTACAAAGACTTTGAAGGAGCAAGCAAAAGCCTACTGGCTGAGTGTCCTTTCAGAAACACACGCATTGCTTCCTTCTGGAGTGAGTTTTCAGCCTGGAATTCATATGCATTTTGTACTGTGCAGAATGTAGCTACCTGCTCGGGAGTTGTGTCATAGACGCACCTTTCCTGCAGGAGTTTATTGCAACATTCATTGTTTGGCTAAGTTATTTAGGGTTGGTTTTGGAAGGTCTTTCAACTTTGCCCAAATCCCGCTTCGTACGAAATTTTTTCACAGCGCTGTTTCCAAGTGTCCACAAAGAGCCTCTGCTTGAAACTGTCCACATGCACATCTCCCATACTGGTGTGTTCGTTTCACTACCTGGATTTTCGTTTCCTCTTCTTTCTTTGAAATGACAAGCCTTCTTTCTGCACGCTACACACACCTTGTAGCAGTTTCAGTTTTTAGCATGTTGGTACTCTCAAAACGCTGTGTAACCTATGTAGAGTGCGTCACTCTCCAGCACTGAATACACAACCTAGAGCTCCTTTCACCACAGACACGCAAACACAACTTTTTGTGAAAGTCCTACTTCAGGTCACTTGGAAAGGTAAGGTTTTCATCGAGAACATGAAGTCAATCACGGTTTTGCACTCTGCAGCCCATAAAAATGTACTTTTCTACAAACCCGTCTGAATTTCACTGCAAAATACACTTCTCTTCTTGTTTGTTGAAAGTTCTCAACGTATTAGGAGAAAGAGCGTGTTCATGCAAGAGTGATGCAGTGTGCGTTTTCCTGGACTTCAAGTGATTTGGGAAACATAATCCTTATTTTTCCCCATTGTGTAAGAAACAACATGAGGCTTGCAAGAGATTGAAACAATGCATCCCAAAACGTATTCCAGCAGTGAAAACACACGTTTCTACAAAGACTTTGAAGGAGCAAGCAAAAGCCTACTGGCTGAGTGTTCTTTCAGAGAGAAACACACGATTTGCTTCCTTCTGGAGTGAGTTTTCAGCCTGGAATTCATATGCATTTTGTACTGTGCAGAATGTAGCTACCTGCTCGGGAGTTGTGTCATAGACGCACCTTTCCTGCAGGAGTTTATTGCAACATTCATTGTTTGGCTAAGTTCTTTAGGGTTGGTTTTGGAAGGTCTTTCAACTTTGGCCAAATCCCGCTTCGTACGAAATTTTTTCACAGCGCTGTTTCCAAGTGTCCACAAAGAGCCTCTGCTTGAAACTGTCCACATGCACATCTCCCATACTGGTGTGTTCGTTTCACTACCTGGATTTTGGTTTCCTCTTCTTTCTTTGAAATGACAAGCCTTCTTTCTGCACGCTACACACACCTTGTAGCAGTTTCAGTTTTTAGCATGTTCGTGCTCTCAAAACGCTGTGTAACCTATGTAGAGTGTGTCACTCTCCAGCACTGAATACGCAACCTAGAGCTCCTTTCACCACAGACACGCAAACACATCTTTTTGAGAAAGTCCTACTTCAGGTCACTTGGAAATGTAAGGTTTTCATCGAGAACATGAAGTCAATCACGGTTTTGGACTCTCCAGCCAATAGAAATGTACTTTTCTACAAACCCGTCTGAATTTCACTGCAAAATACCCTACTCTTCTTGTTTGTTGAAAGTTCTCAACGTATTAGGAGAAAGAGCGTGTTCGTGCAAGAGTGATGCAGTGTGCGTTTTCCTGGACTTCAAGTGATTTGGGAAACATACTCCTTATTTTTCCCCATTGTGTGAGAAACAACATGAGGCTTGCAAGAGATTGAAACAATGCATCCCAAAACGTATTCCAGCAGTGAAAACACACGTTTCTACAAAGACTTTGAAGGAGCAAGCAAAATCCTGCTGGCTGAGTGTGCTTTCAGAAACACACGCATTGCTTCCTTCTGGAGTGAGTTTTCAGCCTGGAATTCATATGCATTTTGTACTGTGCAGAATGTAGCTACCTGCTCGGGAGTTGTGTCATAGACGCACCTTTCCTGCAGGAGTTTATTGCAACATTCATTGTTTGGCTAAGTTATTTAGGGTTGGTTTTGGAAGGTCTTTCAACTTTGCCCAAATCCCGCTTCGTACGAAATTTTTTCACAGCGCTGTTTCCAAGTGTCCACAAAGAGCCTCTGCTTGAAACTGTCCACATGCACATCTCCCATACTGGTGTGTTCGTTTCACTACCTGGATTTTGGTTTCCTCTTCTTTCTTTGAAATGACAAGCCTACTTTCTGCACGCTACACACACCTTGTAGCAGTTTCAGTTTTTAGCATGTTCGTGCTCTCAAAACGCTGTGTAACCTATGTAGAGTGCGTCACTCTCCAGCACTGAATACACAACCTAGAGCTCCTTTCACCACAGACACGCAAACACATCTTTTTGTGAAAGTCCTACTTCAGGTCACTTGGAAATGTAAGGTTTTCATCGAGAACATGAAGTCAATCACGGTTTTGCACTCTGCAGCCCATAAAAATGTACTTTTCTACAAACCCGTCTGAATTTCACTGCAAAATACCCTTCTCTTCTTGTTTGTTGAAAGTTCTCAACGTATTAGGAGAAAGAGAGTGTTCGTGCAAGAGTGATGCAGTGTGCGTTTTCCTGGACTTCAAGTGATTTGGGAAACATAATCCTTATTGTTCCCCATTGTGTAAGAAACAACATGAGGCTTGCAAGAGATTGAAACAATGCATCCCAATACGTATTCCAGGAGTGAAAACACACGTTTCTACAAAGACTTTGAAGGAGCAAGCAAAAGCCTAGTGGCTGAGTGTTCTTTCAGAGAGAAACACACGCATTGCTTCCTTCTGGAGTGAGTTTTCAGCCTGGAATTCATATGCATTTTGTACTGTGCAGAATGTAGCTACCTGCTCGGGAGTTGTGTCATAGACGCACCTTTCCTGCAGGAGTTTATTGCAACATTCATTGTTTGGCTAAGTTCTTTAGGGTTGGTTTTGGAAGGTCTTTCAACTTTGGCCAAATCCCGCTTCGTACGAAATTTTTTCACAGCGCTGTTTCCAAGTGTCCACAAAGAGCCTCTGCTTGAAACTGTCCACATGCACATCTCCCATACTGGTGTGTTCGTTTCACTACCTGGATTTTGGTTTCCTCTTCTTTCTTTGAAATGACAAGCCTTCTTTCTGCACGCTACACACACCTTGTAGCAGTTTCAGTTTTTAGGATGTTGGTGCTCTCAAAACGCTGTGTAACCTATGTAGAGTGTGTCACTCTCCAGCACTGAATACACAACCTAGAGCTCCTTTCACCACAGACACGCAAACACATCTTTTTGTGAAAGTCCAACTTCAGGTCACTTGGAAATGTAAGGTTTTCATCGAGAACATGAAGTCAATCACGGTTTTGCACTCTGCAGCCAATAGAAATGTACTTTTCTACAAACCCGTCTGAATTTCACTGCAAAATACCCTTCTCTTCTTGTTTGTTGAAAGTTCTCAACGTATTAGGAGAAAGAGCGTGTTCGTGCAAGAGTGATGCAGTGTGCGTTTTCCTGGACTTCAAGTGATTTGGGAAACATACTCCTTATTTTTCCCCATTGTGTAAGAAACAACATGAGGCTTGCAAGAGATTGAAACAATGCATCCCAAAACGTATTCCAGCAGTGAAAACACACGTTTCTACAAAGACTTTGAAGGAGCAAGCAAAAGCCTAGTGGCTGAGTCTTCTTTCAGAGAGAAACACACGCATTGCTTCCTTCTGGAGTGAGTTTTCAGCCTGGAATTCATATGCATTTTGTACTGTGCAGAATGTAGCTATCTGCTCGGCAGTTGTGTCATAGACGCACCTTTCCTGCAGGAGTTTATTGAAACATTCATTGTTTGGCTAAGTTCTTTAGGGTTGGTTTTGGAAGGTCTTTCAACTTTGGCCAAATCCCTCTTCGTACGAAATTTTTTCACAGCGCTGTTTCCAAGTGTCTACAAAGAGCCTCTGCTTGAAACTGTCCACATGCACATCTCCCATACTGGTGTGTTCGTTTCACTACCTGGATTTTGGTTTCCTCTTCTTTCTTTGAAATGACAAGCCTTCTTTCTGCACGCTACACACACCTTGTAGCAGTTTCAGTTTTTAGCATGTTCGTGCTCTCAAAACGCTGTGTAACCTATGTAGAGTGTGTCATTCTCCAGCACTGAATACACAACCTAGAGCTGCTTTCACCACAGACACGCAAACACATCTTTTTGTGAAAGTCTTACTTCAGGTCAATTGGAAATGTAAGGTTTTCATCGAGAACATGAAGTCAATCACGGTTTTGCACTCTGCAGCCAATAGAAATGTACTTTTCTACAAACCCGTCTGAATTTCACTGCAAAATATCCTTCTTTTCTGGTTTGTTGAAAGTTCTCAACACATTAGGAGAAAGAGCGTGTTCGTGCAAGAGTGATGCAGTGTGCGTTTTCCTGGACTTCAAGTGATTTGGGAAACATAATCCTTATTTTTCCCCATTGTGTAAGAAACAACATGAGACTTGCAAGAGATTGAAACAATGCATCCCAAAACGTATTCCAGCAGTGAAAACACACGTTTCTACAAAGACTTTGAAGGAGCAAGCAAAAGCCTAGTGGCTGAGTCTTCTTTCAGAGAGAAACACACGCATTGCTTCCTTCTGGAGTGAGTTTTCAGCCTGGAATTCATATGCATTTTGTACTGTGCAGAATGTAGCTACCTGCTCAGGAGTTGTGTCATAGATGCACCTTTCCTGCAGGAGTTTATTGCAACATTCATTGTTTGGCTAAGTTCTTTAGGGTTGGTTTTGGAAGGTCTTTCAACTTTGGCCAAATCCCGCTTCGTACGAAATTTTTTCACAGCGCTCTTTCCAAGTGTCCACAAAGAGCCTCTCCTTGAAACTGTCCACATGCACATCTCCCATACTGGTGTGTTGATTTCACTAACTGGATTTTGGTTTCCTCTTCTTTCTTTGAAATGACAAGCCTTCTTTCTGCACGCTACACACACCTTGTAGCAGTTTCAGTTTTTAGCATGTTGGTGCTCTCAAAACGCTGTGTAACCTATGTAGAGTGCGTCACTCTCCAGCACTGAATACACAACCTAGAGCTCCTTTCACCACAGACACGCAAACACAACTTTTTGTGAAAGTCCTACTTCAGGTCACTTGGAAATGTAAGGTATTCATCGAGAACATGAAGTCAATCACGGTTTTGCACTCTGCAGCCCATAAAAATGTACTTTTCTACAAACTCGTCTGAATTTCACTGCAAAATACCCTTCTCTTCTTGTTTGTTGAAAGTTCTCAACGTATTAGGAGAAAGAGCGTGTTCGTGCAAGAGTGATGCAGTGTGCGTTTTCCTGGACTTCAAGTGATTTGGGAAACATACTCCTTATTTTTCCCCATTGTGTAAGAAACAACATGAGGCTTGCAAGAGATTGAAACAATGCATCCCAAAACGTATTCCAGCAGTGAAAACACACGTTTCTACAAAGACTTTGAAGGAGCAAGCAAAAGCCTAGTGGCTGAGTGTTCTTTCAGAGAGAAACACATGCATTGCTTCCTTCTGGAGTTAGTTTTCAGCCTGGAATTCATATGCATTTTGTACTGTGCAGAATGTAGCTACCTGCTCGGGAGTTGTGTCATAGACGCACCTTTCCTGCAGGAGTTTATTGAAACATTCATTGTTTGGCTAAGTTCTTTAGGGTTGGTTTTGGAAGGTCTTTCAACTTTGGCCAAATCCCGCTTCGTACGAAATTTTTTCACAGCGCTGTTTCCAAGTGTCCACAAAGAGCCTCTGCTTGAAACTGTCCACATGCACATCTCCCATACTGGTGTGTTTGTTTCACTACCTGGATTTTGGTTTCCTCTTCTTTCTTTGAAATGACAAGCCTTCTTTCTGCACGCTACACACACCTTGTAGCAGTTTCAGTTTTTAGCATGTTGGTGCTCTCAAAACGCTTTGTAACCTATGTAGAGTGCGTCACTCTCCAGCACTGAATACACAACCTAGAGCTCCTTTCACCACAGACACGCAAACACAACTTTTTGTGAAAGTCCTACTTCAGGTCACTTGGAAATGTAAGGTTTTCATCGAGAACATGAAGTCAATCACGGTTTTGCACTGTGCAGCCAATAGAAATGTACTTTTCTACAAAACCGTCTGAATTTCACTGCAAAATACCCTTCTTTTCTGGTTTGTTGAAAGTTCTCAACACATTAGGAGAAAGAGCGTGTTCGTGCAAGAGTGATGCAGTGTGCGTTTTCCTGGACTTCAAGTGATTTGGGAAACATAATCCTTATTTTTCCCCATTGTGTAAGAAACAACATGAGGCTTGCAAGAGATTGAAACAATGCATCCCAAAACGTATTCCACCAGTGAAAACACACGTTTCTACAAAGACTTTGAAGGAGCAAGCAAAAGCCTAGTGGCTGAGTGTTCTTTCAGAGAGAAACACACTCATTGCTTCCTTCTGGAGAGAGTTTTCAGCCTGGAATTCATATGCATTTTGTACTGTGCATAATGTAGCTACCTGCTCGGGAGTTGTGTCATAGACGCACCTTTCCTGCAGGAGTTTATTGAAACATTCATTGTTTGGCTAAGTTATTTAGGGTTGGTTTTGGAAGGTCTTTCAACTTTGGCCAAATCCCGCTTCGTACGAAATTTTTTCACAGCGCTGTTTCCAAGTGTCCACAAAGAGCCTCTGCTTGAAACTGTCCACATGCACATCTCCCATACTGGTGTGTTCGTTTCACTACCTGGATTTTGGTTTCCTCTTCTTTCTTTGAAATGACAAGCCTTCTTTCTGCACGCTACACACACCTTGTAGCAGTTTCAGTTTTTAGCATGTTGGTGCTCTCAAAACGCTGTGTAACCTATGTAGAGTGTGTCACTCTCCAGCACTGGATACACATCCTAGAGCTCCTATCAAAACAGACACGCAAACACATCTTTTTGTGAAAGTCCTACTTCAGGTCACTTGGAAATGTAAGGTTTTCATCGAGAACATGAAGTCAATCACGGTTTTGGACTCTCCAGCCAATAGAAATGTACTTTTCTACAAACCCGTCTGAATTTCACTGCAAAATACCCTACTCTTCTTGTTTGTTGAAAGTTCTCAACGTATTAGGAGAAAGAGCGTGTTCGTGCAAGAGTGATGCAGTGTGCGTTTTCCTGGACTTCAAGTGATTTGGGAAACATACTCCTTATTTTTCCCCATTGTGTAAGAAACAACATGAGGCTTGCAAGAGATTGAAACAATGCATCCCAAAACGTATTCCACCAGTGAAAACACACGTTTCTACAAAGACTTTGAAGGAGCAAGCAAAAGCCTACTGGCTGAGTGTCCTTTCAGAAACACACGCATTGCTTCCTTCTGGAGTGAGTTTTCAGCCTGGAATTCATATGCATTTTGTACTGTGCAGAATGTAGCTACCTGCTCGGGAGTTGTGTCATAGACGCACCTTTCCTGCAGGAGTTTATTGCAACATTCATTGTTTGGCTAAGTTATTTAGGGTTGGTTTTGGAAGGTCTTTCAACTTTGCCCAAATCCCGCTTCGCACGAAATTTTTTCACAGCGCTGTTTCCAAGTGTCCACAAAGAGCCTCTGCTTGAAACTGTCCACATGGACATCTCCCATACTGGTGTGTTCGTTTCACTACCTGGATTTTGGTTTCCTCTTCTTTCTTTGAAATGACAAGCCTTCTTTCTGCACGCTACGCACACCTTGTAGCAGTTTCAGTTTTTAGCATGTTGGTACTCTCAAAACGCTGTGTAACCTATGTAGAGTGCGTCACTCTCCAGCACTGAATACACAACCTAGAGCTCCTTTCACCACAGACACGCAAACACAACTTTTTGTGAAAGTCCTACTTCAGGTCTCTTGGAAATGTAAGGTTTTCATCGAGAACATGAAGTCAATCACGGTTTTGCACTCTGCAGCCCATAAAAATGTACTTTTCTACAAACCCGTCTGAATTTCACTGCAAAATACCCTTCTCTTCTTGTTTGTTGAAAGTTCTCAACGTATTAGGAGAAAGAGCGTGTTCGTGCAAGAGTGATGCAGTGTGCGTTTTCCTGGACTTCAAGTGATTTGGGAAACATAATCCTTATTTTTCCCCATTGTGTAAGAAACAACATGAGGCTTGCAAGAGATTGAAACAATGCATCCCAAAACGTATTCCAGCAGTGAAAACACACGTTTCTACAAAGACTTTGAAGGAGCAAGCAAAAGCCTACTGGCTGAGTGTCCTTTCAGAGAGAAACACACGCATTGCTTCCTTCTGGAGTGAGTTTTCAGCCTGGAATTCATATGCATTTTGTACTGTGCAGAATGTAGCTACCTGCTCGGGAGTTGTGTCATAGACGCACCTTTCCTGCAGGAGTTTATTGCAACATTCATTGTTTGGCTAAGTTATTTAGGGTTGGTTTTGGAAGGTCTTTCAACTTTGCCCAAATCCCGCTTCGCACGAAATTTTTTCACAGCGCTGTTTCCAAGTGTCCACAAAGAGCCTCTGCTTGAAACTGTCCACATGCACATCTCCCATACTGGTGTGTTTGTTTCACTACCTGGATTTTGGTTTCCTCTTCTTTCTTTGAAATGACAAGCCTTCTTTCTGCACGCTACACACACCTTGTAGCAGTTTCAGTTTTTAGCATGTTCGTGCTCTCAAAACGCTGTGTAACCTATGTAGAGTGTGTCACTCTCCAGCACTGAATACACAACCTAGAGCTGCTTTCACCACAGACACGCAAACACATCTTTTTGTGAAAGTCTTACTTCAGGTCAATTGGAAATGTAAGGTTTTCATCGAGAACATGAAGTCAATCACGGTTTTGCACTCTGCAGCCAATAGAAATGTACTTTTCTACAAACCCGTCTGAATTTCACTGCAAAATATCCTTCTTTTCTGGTTTGTTGAAAGTTCTCAACACATTAGGAGAAAGAGCGTGTTCGTGCAAGAGTGATGCAGTGTGCGTTTTCCTGGACTTCAAGTGATTTGGGAAACATAATCCTTATTTTTCCCCATTGTGTAAGAAACAACATGAGACTTGCAAGAGATTGAAACAATGCATCCCAAAACGTATTCCAGCAGTGAAAACACACGTTTCTACAAAGACTTTGAAGGAGCAAGCAAAAGCCTAGTGGCTGAGTCTTCTTTCAGAGAGAAACACACGCATTGCTTCCTTCTGGAGTGAGTTTTCAGCCTGGAATTCATATGCATTTTGTACTGTGCAGAATGTAGCTACCTGCTCGGGAGTTGTGTCATAGACCCACCTTTCCTGCAGGAGTTTATTGAAACATTCATTGTTTGGCTAAGTTCTTTAGGGTTGGTTTTGGAAGGTCTTTCAACTTTGGCCAAATCCCGCTTCGTACGAAATTTTTTCACAGCGCTCTTTCCAAGTGTCCACAAAGAGCCTCTGCTTGAAACTGTCCACATGCACATCTCCCATACTGGTGTGTTCGTTTCACTACCTGGATTTTGGTTTCCTCTTCTTTCTTTGAAATGACAAGCCTTCTTTCTGCACGCTACACACACCTTGTAGCAGTTTCAGTTTTTAGCACGTTCGTGCTCTCAAAACGCTGTGTAACCTATGTAGAGTGTGTCACTCTCCAGCACTGAATACACAACCTAGAGCTGCTTTCACCACAGACACGCAAACACATCTTTTTGTGAAAGTCTTACTTCAGGTCAATTGGAAATGTAAGGTTTTCATCGAGAACATGAAGTCAATCACGGTTTTGCACTCTGCAGCCAATAGAAATGTCCTTTTCTACAAACCCGTCTGAATTTCACTGCAACATACCCTTCTTTTCTGGTTTGTTGAAAGTTCTCAACACATTAGGAGAAAGAGCGTGTTCGTGCAAGAGTGATGCAGTGTGCGTTTTCCTGGACTTCAAGTGATTTGGGAAACATACTCCTTATTTTTCCCCAATGTTTAAGAAACAACATGAGGCTTGGAAGAGATTGAAACAATGCATCCCAAAAAGTATTCCAGCAGTGAAAACACACGTTTCTACAAAGACTTTGAAGGAGCAAGCAAAAGCCTAGTGGCTGAGTGTTCTTTCAGAGAGAAACACACGCATTGCTTCCTTCTGGAGTGAGTTTTCAGCCTGGAATTCATATGCATTGTGTACTGTGCAGAATGTAGCTACCTGCTCGGGAGTTGTGTCATAGATGCACCTTTCCTGCAGGAGTTTATTGCAGCATTCATTGTTTGGCTAAGTTCTTTAGGGTTGGTTTTGGAAGGTCTTTCAACTTTGGCCAAATCCCGCTTCGTACGAAATTTTTTCACAGCGCTCTTTCCAAGTGTCCACAAAGAGCCTCTGCTTGAAACTGTCCACATGCACATCTCCCATACTGGTGTGTTCGTTTCACTACCTGGATTTTGGTTTCCTCTTCTTTCTTTGAAATGACAAGCCTTCTTTCTGCACGCTACACACACCTTGTAGCAGTTTCAGTTTTTAGCATGTTGGTGCTCTCAAAACGCTGTGTAACCTATGTAGAGTGTGTCACTCTCCAGCACTGAATACACATCCTAGAGCTCCTATCAAAACAGACACGCAAACACATCTTTTTGTGAAAGTCCTACTTCAGGTCACTTGGGAATGTAAGGTTTTCATCGAGAACATGAAGTCAATCACGGTTTTGGACTCTCCAGCCAATAGAAATGTACTTTTCTACAAACCCGTCTGAATTTCACTGCAAAATACCCTTCTATTCTTGTTTGTTGAAAGTTCTCAACGTATTAGGAGAAAGAGCGTGTTCGTGCAAGAGTGATGCAGTGTGCGTTTTCCTGGACTTCAAGTGTTTTGGGAAACATACTCCTTATTTTTCCCCATTGTGTAAGAAACAACATGAGGCTTGCAAGAGATTGAAACAATGCATCCCAAAACGTATTCCAGCAGTGAAAACACACGTTTCTACAAAGACTTTGAAGGAGCAAGCAAAAGCCTACTGGCTGAGTGTCCTTTCAGAAACACACGCATTGCTTCCTTCTGGAGTGAGTTTTCAGCCTGGAATTCATATGCATTTTGTACTGTGCAGAATGTAGCTACCTGCTCAGGAGTTGTGTCATAGATGCACCTTTCCTGCAGGAGTTTATTGCAACATTCATTGTTTGGCTAAGTTCTTTAGGGTTGGTTTTGGAAGGTCTTTCAACTTTGGCCAAATCCCGCTTCGTACGAAATTTTTTCACAGCGCTGTTTCCAAGTGTCCACAAAGAGCCTCTCCTTGAAACTGTCCACATGCACATCTCCCATACTGGTGTGTTCGTTTCACTAACTGGATTTTGGTTTCCTCTTCTTTCTTTGAAATGACAAGCCTTCTTTCTGTACGCTACACACACCTTGTAGCAGTTTCAGTTTTTAGCATGTTGGTGCTCTCAAAACGCTGTGTAACCTATGTAGAGTGTGTCACTCTCCAGAACTGAATACACAACCTAGAGCTCCTTTCACCACAGACACGCAAACACAACTTTTTGTGAAAGTCCTACTTCAGGTCACTTGGAAATGTAAGGTTTTCATCGAGAACATGAAGTCAATCACGGTTTTGCACTCTGCAGCCCATAAAAATGTACTTTTCTACAAACCCGTCTGAATTTCACTGCAAAATACCCTTCTCTTCTTGTTTGTTGAAAGTTCTCAACGTATTAGGAGAAAGAGCGTGTTCGTGCAAGAGTGATGCAGTGTGCGTTTTCCTGGACTTCAAGTGATTTGGGAAACATACTCGTTATTTTTCCCCATTGTGTAAGAAACAACATGAGGCTTGCAAGAGATTGAAACAATGCATCCCAAAACGTATTCCAGCAGTGAAAACACACGTTTCTACAAAGACTTTGAAGGAGCAAGCAAAAGCCTAGTGGCTGAGTATTCTTTCAGAGAGAAACACACGCATTGCTTCCTTCTGGAGTGAGTTTTCAGCCTGGAATTCATATGCATTTTGTACTGTGCAGAATGTAGCTACCTGCTCGGGAGTTGTGTCATAGACGCACCTTTCCTGCAGGAGTTTATTGCAACATTCATTGTTTGGCTAAGTTCTTTAGGGTTGGTTTTGGAAGGTCTTTCAACTTTGGCCAAATCCCGCTTCGTACGAAATTTTTTCACAGCGCTGTTTCCAAGTGTCCACAAAGAGCCTCTGCTTGAAACTGTCCACATGCACATCTCCCATACTGGTGTGTTCGTTTCACTACCTGGATTTTGGTTTCCTCTTCTTTCTTTGAAATGACAAGCCTTCTTTCTGCACGCTACACACACCTTGTAGCAGTTTCAGTTTTTAGCATGTTCGTGCTCTCAAAACGCTGTGTAACCTATGTAGAGTGTGTCACTCTCCAGCACTGAATACACAACCTAGAGCTCCTTTCACCACAGACACGCAAACACATCTTTTTGTGAAAGTCCTACTTCAGGTCACTTGGAAAAGTAAGGTTTTCATCGAGAACATGAAGTCAATCACGGTTTTGCACTCTGCAGCCAATAGAAATGTACTTTTCTACAAACCCGTCTGAATTTCACTGCAAAATACCCTTCTTTTCTGGTTTGTTGAAAGTTCTCAACACATTAGGAGAAAGAGCGTGTTCGTGCAAGAGTGATGCAGTGTGCGTTTTCCTGGACTTCAAGTGATTTGGGAAACATACTCCTTATTTTTCCCCATTGTGTAAGAAACAACATGAGGCTTGCAAGAGATTGAAACAATGCATCCCAAAACGTATTCCAGCAGTGAAAACACACGTTTCTACAAAGACTTTGAAGGAGCAAGCAAAAGCCTAGTGGCTGAGTGTTCTTTCAGAGAGAAACACACGCATTGCTTCCTTCTGGAGTGAGTTTTCAGCCTGGAATTCATATGCATTTTGTACTGTGCAGAATGTAGCTACCTGCTCGGGAGTTGTGTCATAGACGCACCTTTCCTGCAGGAGTTTATTGCAACATTCATTGTTTGGCTAAGTTCTTTAGGGTTGGTTTTGGAAGGTCTTTCAACTTTGGCCAAATCCCGCTTCGTACGAAATTTTTTCACAGCGCTGTTTCCAAGTGTCCACAAAGAGCCTCTGCTTGAAACTGTCCACATGCACATCTCCCATACTGGTGTGTTCGTTTCACTACCTGGATTTTGGTTTCCTCTTCTTTCTTTGAAATGACAAGCCTTCTTTCTGCACGCTACACACACCTTGTAGCAGTTTCAGTTTTTAGCATGTTCGTGCTCTCAAAACGCTGTGTAACCTATGTAGAGTGTGTCACTCTCCAGCACTGAATACACAACCTAGAGCTCCTTTCACCACAGACACGCAAACACATCTTTTTGTGAAAGTCCTACTTCAGGTCACTTGGAAAAGTAAGGTTTTCATCGAGAACATGAAGTCAATCACGGTTTTGCACTCTGCAGCCAATAGAAATGTACTTTTCTACAAACCCGTCTGAATTGCACTGCAAAATACCCTTCTTTTCTGGTTTGTTGAAAGTTCTCAACACATTAGGAGAAAGAGCGTGTTCGTGCAAGAGTGATGCAGTGTGCGTTTTCCTGGACTTCAAGTGATTTGGGAAACATACTCCTTATTTTTCCCCATTGTGTAAGAAACAACATGAGGCTTGCAAGAGATTGAAACAATGCATCCCAAAACGTATTCCAGCAGTGAAAACACACGTTTCTACAAAGACTTTGAAGGAGCAAGCAAAAGCCTACTGGCTGAGTGTCCTTTCAGAGAGAAACACACGCATTGCTTCCTTCTGGAGTGAGTTTTCAGCCTGGAATTCATATGCATTTTGTACTGTGCAGAATGTAGCTACCTGCTCGGGAGTTGTGTCATAGACGCACCTTTCCTGCAGGAGTTTATTGAAACATTCATTGTTTGGCTAAGTTCTTTAGGGTTGGTTTTGGAAGGTCTTTCAACTTTGGCCAAATCCCGCTTCGAACGAAATTTTTTCACAGCGCTGTTTCCAAGTGTCCACAAAGAGCCTCTGCTTGAAACTGTCCACATGCACATCTCCCATACTGGTGTGTTCGTTTCACTACCTGGATTTTGGTTTCCTCTTCTTTCTTTGAAATGACAAGCCTTTTTTCTGCACGCTACACTCACCTTTTAGCAGTTTCAGTTTTTAGCATGTTCGTGCTCAAAACGCTGTGTAACCTATGTAGAGTGTGTCACTCTCCAGCACTGAATACACAACCTAGAGCTCCTTTCACCACAGACACGCAAACACATCTTTTTGTGAAAGTCCTACTTCAGGTCACTTGGAAAAGTAAGGTTTTCATCGAGAACATGAAGTCAATCACGGTTTTGCACTCTGCAGCCAATAGAAATGTACTTTTCTACAAACCAGTCTGAATTTCACTGCAAAATACCCTTCCTTTCTTGTTTGTTGAAAGTTCTCAACGTATTAGGAGAAAGAGCGTGTTCGTGCAAGAGTGATGCAGTGTGCGTTTTCCTGGACTTCAAGTGATTTGGGAAACATACTCCTTATTTTTCCCCATTGTGTAAGAAACAACATGAGCCTTGCAAGAGATTGAAACAATGCATCCCAAAATGTATTCCAGCAGTGAAAACACACTTTTCTACAAAGACTTTGAAGGAGCAAAGAAAAGCTTAGTGGCTGAGTGTTCTTTCAGAGAGAAACACACGCATTGCTTCCTTCTGGAGTGAGTTTTCAGCCTGGAATTCATATGCATTTTGTACTGTGCAGAATGTAGCTACCTGCTCGGGAGTTGTGTCATAGAAGCACCTTTCATGCAGGAGTTTATTGCAACATTCATTGTTTGGCTAAGTTCTTTAGGGTTGGTTTTGGAAGGTCTTTCAACTTTGGCCAAATCCCGCTTCGTACGAAATTTTTTCACAGCGCTGTTTCCAAGTGTCCACAAAGAGCCTCTGCTTGAAACTGTCCACATGCACATCTCCCATACTGGTGTGTTCGTTTCACTACCTGGATTTTGGTTTCCTCTTCTTTCTTTGAAATTACAAGCCTTCTTTCTGCACGCTACACACACCTTGTAGCAGTTTCAGTTTTTAGCATGTTCGTGCTCTCAAAACGCTGTGTAACCTATGTAGAGTGTGTCACTCTCCAGCACTGAATACACAACCTAGAGCTGCTTTCACCACAGACACGCAAACACATCTTTTTGTGAAAGTCTTACTTCAGGTCAATTGGAAATGTAAGGTTTTCATCGAGAACACGAAGTCAATCACGGTTTTGCACTCTGCAGCCAATAGAAATGTACTTTTCTACAAACCCGTCTGAATTTCACTGCAAAATACCCTTCTCTTCTTGTTTGTTGAAAGTTCTCAACGTATTAGGAGAAAGAGCGTGTTCGTGCAAGAGTGATGCAGTGTGCGTTTTCCTGGACTCAAGTGATTTGGGAAACATAGTCCTTATTTTTCCCCATTGTGTAAGAAACAACATGAGGCTTGCAAAAGATTGAAACAATGCATCCCAAAACGTATTCCAGCAGTGAAAACACACGTTTCTACAAAGACTTTGAAGGAGCAAGCAAAAGCCTACTGGCTGAGTGTCCTTTCAGAAACACACGCATTGCTTCCTTCTGGAGTGAGTTTTCAGCCTGGAATTCATATGCATTTTGTACTGTGCAGAATGTAGCTACCTGCTCAGGAGTTGTGTCATAGATGCACCTTTCCTGCAGGAGTTTATTGCAACATTCATTGTTTGGCTAAGTTCTTTAGGGTTGGTTTTGGAAGGTCTTTCAACTTTGGCCAAATCCCGCTTCGTACGAAATTTTTTCACAGCGCTGTTTCCAAGTGTCCACAAAGAGCCTCTCCTTGAAACTGTCCACATGCACATCTCCCATACTGGTGTGTTCGTTTCACTAACTGGATTTTGGTTTCCTCTTCTTTCTTTGAAATGACAAGCCTTCTTTCTGCCCGCTACACACACCTTGTAGCAGTTTCAGTTTTTAGCATGTTGGTGCTCTCAAAACGCTGTGTAACCTATGTAGAGTGCGTCACTCTCCAGCACTGAATACACAACCTAGAGCTCCTTTCACCACAGACACGCAAACACAACTTTTTGTGAAAGTCCTACTTCAGGTCACTTGGAAATGTAAGGTTTTCATCGAGAACATGAAGTCAATCACGGTTTTGCACTCTGCAGCCCATAAAAAATTACTTTTCTACAAACCCGTCTGAATTTCACTGCAAAATACCCTTCTCTTCTTGTTTGTTGAAAGTTCTCAACGTATTAGGAGAAAGAGCGTGTTCGTGCAAGAGTGATGCAGTGTGCGTTTTCCTGGACTTCAAGTGATTTGGGAAACATACTCGTTATTTTTCCCCATTGTGTAAGAAACAACATGAGGCTTGCAAGAGATTGAAACAATGCATCCCAAAACGTATTCCAGCAGTGAAAACACACGTTTCTACAAAGACTTTGAAGGAGCAAGCAAAAGCCTAGTGGCTGAGTGTTCTTTCAGAGAGAAACACACGCATTGCTTCCTTCTGGAGTGAGTTTTCAGCCTGGAATTCATATGCATTTTGTACTGTGCAGAATGTAGCTACCTGCTCGGGAGTTGTGTCATAGACGCACCTTTCCTGCAGGAGTTTATTGCAACATTCATTGTTTGGCTAAGTTCTTTAGGGTTGGTTTTGGAAGGTCTTTCAACTTTGGCCAAATCCCGCTTCGTACGAAATTTTTTCACAGCGCTGTTTCCAAGTGTCCACAAAGAGCCTCTGCTTGAAACTGTCCACATGCACATCTCCCATACTGGTGTGTTCGTTTCACTACCTGGATTTTGGTTTCCTCTTCTTTCTTTGAAATGACAAGCCTTCTTTCTGCACGCTACACACACCTTGTAGCAGTTTCAGTTTTTAGCATGTTCGTGCTCTCAAAACGCTGTGTAACCTATGTAGAGTGTGTCACTCTCCAGCACTGAATACACAACCTAGAGCTCCTTTCACCACAGACACGCAAACACATCTTTTTGTGAAAGTCCTACTTCAGGTCACTTGGAAAAGTAAGGTTTTCATCGAGAACATGAAGTCAATCACGGTTTTGCACTCTGCAGCCAATAGAAATGTACTTTTCTACAAACCCGTCTGAATTTCACTGCAAAATACCCTTCTTTTCTGGTTTGTTGAAAGTTCTCAACACATTAGGAGAAAGAGCGTGTTCGTGCAAGAGTGATGCAGTGTGCGTTTTCCTGGACTTCAAGTGATTTGGGAAACATACTCCTTATTTTTCCCCATTGTGTAAGAAACAACATGAGGCTTGCAAGAGATTGAAACAATGCATCCCAAAACGTATTCCAGCAGTGAAAACACACGTTTCTACAAAGACTTTGAAGGAGCAAGCAAAAGCCTAGTGGCTGAGTGTTCTTTCAGAGAGAAACACACGCATTGCTTCCTTCTTGAGTGAGTTTTCAGCTAGGAATTCATATGCATTTTGTACTGTGCAGAATGTAGCTACCTGCTCGGGAGTTGTGTCATAGACGCACCTTTCCTGCAGGAGTTTATTGCAACATTCATTGTTTGGCTAAGTTCTTTAGGGTTGGTTTTGGAAGGTCTTTCAACTTTGGCCAAATCCCGCTTCGTACGAAATTTTTTCACAGCGCTGTTTCCAAGTGTCCACAAAGAGCCTCTGCTTGAAACTGTCCACATGCACATCTCCCATACTGGTGTGTTCGTTTCACTACCTGGATTTTGGTTTCCTCTTCTTTCTTTGAAATGACAAGCCTTCTTTCTGCACGCTACACACACCTTGTAGCAGTTTCAGTTTTTAGCATGTTCATGCTCTCAAAACGCTGTGTAACCTATGTAGAGTGTGTCACTCTCCAGCACTGAATACACAACCTAGAGCTCCTTTCACCACAGACACGCAAACACATCTTTTTGTGAAAGTCCTACTTCAGGTCACTTGGAAAAGTAAGGTTTTCATCGAGAACATGAAGTCAATCACGGTTTTGCACTCTGCAGCCAATAGAAATGTACTTTTCTACAAACCCGTCTGAATTTCACTGCAAAATACCCTTCTTTTCTGGTTTGTTGAAAGTTCTCAACACATTAGGAGAAAGAGCGTGTTCGTGCAAGAGTGATGCAGTGTGCGTTTTCCTGGACTTCAAGTGACTTGGGAAACATACTCCTTATTTTTCCCCATTGTGTAAGAAACAACATGAGGCTTGCAAGAGATTGAAACAATGCATCCCAAAACGTATTCCAGCAGTGAAAACACACTTTTCTACAAAGACTTTGAAGGAGCAAGCAAAAGCCTACAGGCTGAGTGTCCTTTCAGAGAGAAACACACGCATTGCTTCCTTCTGGAGTGAGTTTTCAGCCTGGAATTCATATGCATTTTGTACTGTGCAGAATGTAGCTACCTGCTCGGGAGTTGTGTCATAGACGCACCTTTCCTGCAGGAGTTTATTGAAACATTCATTGTTTGGCTAAGTTCTTTAGGGTTGGTTTTGGAAGGTCTTTCAACTTTGGCCAAATCCCGCTTCGTACGAAATTTTTTCACAGCGCTGTTTCCAAGTGTCCACAAAGAGCCTCTGCTTGAAACTGTCCACATGCACATCTCCCATACTGGTGTGTTTGTTTCACTACCTGGATTTTGGTTTCCTCTTCTTTCTTTGAAATGACAAGCCTTCTTTCTGCACGCTACACACACCTTGTAGCAGTTTCAGTTTTTAGCATGTTGGTGCTCTCAAAACGCTGTGTAACCTATGTAGAGTGTGTCACTCTCCAGCACTAAATACACAACCTAGAGCTCCTTTCACCACAGACACGCAAACACATCTTTTTGTGAAAGTCCTACTTCAGGTCACTTGGAAAAGTAAGGTTTTCATCGAGAACATGAAGTCAATCACGGTTTTGCACTCTGCAGCCAATAGAAATGTACTTTTCTACAAACCCGTCTGAATTTCACTGCAAAATACCCTTCTTTTCTGGTTTGTTGAAAGTTCTCAACACATTAGGAGAAAGAGCGTGTTCATGCAAGAGTGATGCAGTGTGCGTTTTCCTGGACTTGAAGTGATTTGGGAAACATACTCCTTATTTTTTCCCATTGTGTAAGAAACAACATGAGGCTTGCAAGAGATTGAAACAATGCATCCCAAAACGTATTCCAGCAGTGAAAACACACGTTTCTACAAAGACTTTGAAGGAGCAAGCAAAAGCCTAGTGGCTGAGTGTTCTTTCAGAGAGAAACACACGCATTGCTTCCTTCTGGAGTGAGTTTTCAGCCTGGAATTCATATGCATTTTGTACTGTGCAGAATGTAGCTACCTGCTCGGGAGTTGTGTCATAGACGCACCTTTCCTGCAGGAGTTTATTGCAACATTCATTGTTTGGCTAAGTTCTTTAGGGTTGGTTTTGGAAGGTCTTTCAACTTTGGCCAAATCCCGCTTCGTACGAAATTTTTTCACAGCGCTGTTTCCAAGTGTCCACAAAGAGCCTCTGCTTGAAACTGTCCACATGCACATCTCCCATACTGGTGTGTTCGTTTCACTACCTGGATTTTGGTTTCCTCTTCTTTCTTTGAAATGACAAGCCTTCTTTCTGCACGCTACACACACCTTGTAGCAGTTTCAGTTTTTAGCATGTTCGTGCTCTCAAAACGCTGTGTAACCTATGTAGAGTGTGTCACTCTCCAGCACTGAATACACAACCTAGAGCTCCTTTCACCACAGACACGCAAACACATCTTTTTGTGAAAGTCCTACTTCAGGTCACTTGGAAAAGTAAGGTTTTCATCGAGAACATGAAGTCAATCACGGTTTTGCACTCTGCAGCCAATAGAAATGTACTTTTCTACAAACCCGTCTGAATTTCACTGCAAAATACCCTTCTTTTCTGGTTTGTTGAAAGTTCTCAACACATTAGGAGAAAGAGCGTGTTCGTGCAAGAGTGATGCAGTGTGCGTTTTCCTGGACTTCAAGTGATTTGGGAAACATACTCCTTATTTTTCCCCATTGTGTAAGAAACAACATGAGGCTTGCAAGAGATTGAAACAATGCATCCCAAAACGTATTCCAACAGTGAAAACACACGTTTCTACAAAGACTTTGAAGGAGCAAGCAAAAGCCTAGTGGCTGAGTGTTCTTTCAGAGAGAAACACACGCATTGCTTCCTTCTGGAGTGAGTTTTCAGCCTGGAATTCATATGCATTTTGTACTGTGCAGAATGTAGCTACCTGCTCGGGAGTTGTGTCATAGACGCACCTTTCCTGCAGGAGTTTATTGAAACATTCATTGTTTGGCTAAGTTCTTTAGGGTTGGTTTTGGAAGGTCTTTCAACTTTGGCCAAATCCCGCTTCGTACGAAATTTTTTCACAGCGCTGTTTCCAAGTGTCCACAAAGAGCCTCTGCTTGAAACTGTCCACATGCACATCTCCCATACTGGTGTGTTTGTTTCACTACCTGGATTTTGGTTTCCTCTTCTTTCTTTGAAATGACAAGCCTTCTTTCTGCACGCTACACACACCTTGTAGCAGTTTCAGTTTTTAGCATGTTGGTGCTCTCAAAACGCTGTGTAACCTATGTAGAGTGTGTCACTCTCCAGCACTAAATACACAACCTAGAGCTCCTTTCACCACAGACACGCAAACACATCTTTTTGTGAAAGTCCTACTTCAGGTCACTTGGAAAAGTAAGGTTTTCATCGAGAACATGAAGTCAATCACGGTTTTGCACTCTGCAGCCAATAGAAATGTACTTTTCTACAAACCCGTCTGAATTTCACTGCAAAATACCCTTCTTTTCTGGTTTGTTGAAAGTTCTCAACACATTAGGAGAAAGAGCGTGTTCATGCAAGAGTGATGCAGTGTGCGTTTTCCTGGACTTGAAGTGATTTGGGAAACATACTCCTTATTTTTTCCCATTGTGTAAGAAACAACATGAGGCTTGCAAGAGATTGAAACAATGCATCCCAAAACGTATTCCAGCAGTGAAAACACACGTTTCTACAAAGACTTTGAAGGAGCAAGCAAAAGCCTAGTGGCTGAGTGTTCTTTCAGAGAGAAACACACGCATTGCTTCCTTCTGGAGTGAGTTTTCAGCCTGGAATTCATATGCATTGTGTACTGTGCAGAATGTAGCTACCTGCTCGGGAGTTGTGTCATAGATGCACCTTTCCTGCAGGAGTTTATTGCAGCATTCATTGTTTGGCTAAGTTCTTTAGGGTTGGTTTTGGAAGGTCTTTCAACTTTGGCCAAATCCCGCTTCGTACGAAATTTTTTCACAGCGCTCTTTCCAAGTGTCCACAAAGAGCCTCTGCTTGAAACTGTCCACATGCACATCTCCCATACTGGTGTGTTCGTTTCACTACCTGGATTTTGGTTTCCTCTTCTTTCTTTGAAATGACAAGCCTTCTTTCTGCACGCTACACACACCTTGTAGCAGTTTCAGTTTTTAGCATGTTGGTGCTCTCAAAACGCTGTGTAACCTATGTAGAGTGTGTCACTCTCCAGCACTGAATACACATCCTAGAGCTCCTATCAAAACAGACACGCAAACACATCTTTTTGTGAAAGTCCTACTTCAGGTCACTTGGGAATGTAAGGTTTTCATCGAGAACATGAAGTCAATCACGGTTTTGGACTCTCCAGCCAATAGAAATGTACTTTTCTACAAACCCGTCTGAATTTCACTGCAAAATACCCTTCTATTCTTGTTTGTTGAAAGTTCTCAACGTATTAGGAGAAAGAGCGTGTTCGTGCAAGAGTGATGCAGTGTGCGTTTTCCTGGACTTCAAGTGTTTTGGGAAACATACTCCTTATTTTTCCCCATTGTGTAAGAAACAACATGAGGCTTGCAAGAGATTGAAACAATGCATCCCAAAACGTATTCCAGCAGTGAAAACACACGTTTCTACAAAGACTTTGAAGGAGCAAGCAAAAGCCTACTGGCTGAGTGTCCTTTCAGAAACACACGCATTGCTTCCTTCTGGAGTGAGTTTTCAGCCTGGAATTCATATGCATTTTGTACTGTGCAGAATGTAGCTACCTGCTCAGGAGTTGTGTCATAGATGCACCTTTCCTGCAGGAGTTTATTGTAACATTCATTGTTTGGCTAAGTTCTTTAGGGTTGGTTTTGGAAGGTCTTTCAACTTTGGCCAAATCCCGCTTCGTACGAAATTTTTTCACAGCGCTGTTTCCAAGTGTCCACAAAGAGCCTCTGCTTGAAACTGTCCACATGCACATCTCCCATACTGGTGTGTTCGTTTCACTAACTGGATTTTGGTTTCCTCTTCTTTCTTTGAAATGACAAGCCTTCTTTCTGTACGCTACACACACCTTGTAGCAGTTTCAGTTTTTAGCATGTTGGTGCTCTCAAAACGCTGTGTAACCTATGTAGAGTGTGTCACTCTCCAGAACTGAATACACAACCTAGAGCTCCTTTCACCACAGACACGCAAACACAACTTTTTGTGAAAGTCCTACTTCAGGTCACTTGGAAATGTAAGGTTTTCATCGAGAACATGAAGTCAATCACGGTTTTGCACTCTGCAGCCCATAAAAATGTACTTTTCTACAAACCCGTCTGAATTTCACTGCAAAATACCCTTCTCTTCTTGTTTGTTGAAAGTTCTCAACGTATTAGGAGAAAGAGCGTGTTCGTGCAAGAGTGATGCAGTGTGCGTTTTCCTGGACTTCAAGTGATTTGGGAAACATACTCGTTATTTTTCCCCATTGTGTAAGAAACAACATGAGGCTTGCAAGAGATTGAAACAATGCATCCCAAAACGTATTCCAGCAGTGAAAACACACGTTTCTACAAAGACTTTGAAGGAGCAAGCAAAAGCCTAGTGGCTGAGTATTCTTTCAGAGAGAAACACACGCATTGCTTCCTTCTGGAGTGAGTTTTCAGCCTGGAATTCATATGCATTTTGTACTGTGCAGAATGTAGCTACCTGCTCGGGAGTTGTGTCATAGACGCACCTTTCCTGCAGGAGTTTATTGCAACATTCATTGTTTGGCTAAGTTCTTTAGGGTTGGTTTTGGAAGGTCTTTCAACTTTGGCCAAATCCCGCTTCGTACGAAATTTTTTCACAGCGCTGTTTCCAAGTGTCCACAAAGAGCCTCTGCTTGAAACTGTCCACATGCACATCTCCCATACTGGTGTGTTCGTTTCACTACCTGGATTTTGGTTTCCTCTTCTTTCTTTGAAATGACAAGCCTTCTTTCTGCACGCTACACACACCTTGTAGCAGTTTCAGTTTTTAGCATGTTGGTGCTCTCAAAACGCTGTGTAACCTATGTAGAGTGTGTCACTCTCCAGCACTGAATACACAACCTAGAGCTCCTTTCACCACAGACACGCAAACACATCTTTTTGTGAAAGTCCTACTTCAGGTCACTTGGAAAAGTAAGGTTTTCATCGAGAACATGAAGTCAATCACGGTTTTGCACTCTGCAGCCAATAGAAATGTACTTTTCTACAAACCCGTCTGAATTTCACTGCAAAATACCCTTCTTTTCTGGTTTGTTGAAAGTTCTCAACACATTAGGAGAAAGAGCGTGTTCGTGCAAGAGTGATGCAGTGTGCGTTTTCCTGGACTTCAAGTGATTTGGGAAACATACTCCTTATTTTTCCCCATTGTGTAAGAAACAACATGAGGCTTGCAAGAGATTGAAACAATGCATCCCAAAACGTATTCCAGCAGTGAAAACACACGTTTCTACAAAGACTTTGAAGGAGCAAGCAAAAGCCTAGTGGCTGAGTGTTCTTTCAGAGAGAAACACACGCATTGCTTCCTTCTGGAGTGAGTTTTCAGCCTGGAATTCATATGCATTTTGTACTGTGCAGAATGTAGCTACCTGCTCGGGAGTTGTGTCATAGACGCACCTTTCCTGCAGGAGTTTATTGCAACATTCATTGTTTGGCTAAGTTCTTTAGGGTTGGTTTTGGAAGGTCTTTCAACTTTGGCCAAATCCCGCTTCGTACGAAATTTTTTCACAGCGCTGTTTCCAAGTGTCCACAAAGAGCCTCTGCTTGAAACTGTCCACATGCACATCTCCCATACTGGTGTGTTCGTTTCACTACCTGGATTTTGGTTTCCTCTTCTTTCTTTGAAATGACAAGCCTTCTTTCTGCACGCTACACACACCTTGTAGCAGTTTCAGTTTTTAGCATGTTCGTGCTCTCAAAACGCTGTGTAACCTATGTAGAGTGTGTCACTCTCCAGCACTGAATACACAACCTAGAGCTCCTTTCACCACAGACACGCAAACACATCTTTTTGTGAAAGTCCTACTTCAGGTCACTTGGAAAAGTAAGGTTTTCATCGAGAACATGAAGTCAATCACGGTTTTGCACTCTGCAGCCAATAGAAATGTACTTTTCTACAAACCCGTCTGAATTGCACTGCAAAATACCCTTCTTTTCTGGTTTGTTGAAAGTTCTCAACACATTAGGAGAAAGAGCGTGTTCGTGCAAGAGTGATGCAGTGTGCGTTTTCCTGGACTTCAAGTGATTTGGGAAACATACTCCTTATTTTTCCCCATTGTGTAAGAAACAACATGAGGCTTGCAAGAGATTGAAACAATGCATCCCAAAACGTATTCCAGCAGTGAAAACACACTTTTCTACAAAGACTTTGAAGGAGCAAAGAAAAGCTTAGTGGCTGAGTGTTCTTTCAGAGAGAAACACACGCATTGCTTCCTTCTGGAGTGAGTTTTCAGCCTGGAATTCATATGCATTTTGTACTGTGCAGAATGTAGCTACCTGCTCGGGAGTTGTGTCATAGAAGCACCTTTCATGCAGGAGTTTATTGCAACATTCATTGTTTGGCTAAGTTCTTTAGGGTTGGTTTTGGAAGGTCTTTCAACTTTGGCCAAATCCCGCTTCGTACGAAATTTTTTCACAGCGCTGTTTCCAAGTGTCCACAAAGAGCCTCTGCTTGAAACTGTCCACATGCACATCTCCCATACTGGTGTGTTCGTTTCACTACCTGGATTTTGGTTTCCTCTTCTTTCTTTGAAATTACAAGCCTTCTTTCTGCACGCTACACACACCTTGTAGCAGTTTCAGTTTTTAGCATGTTCGTGCTCTCAAAACGCTGTGTAACCTATGTAGAGTGTGTCACTCTCCAGCACTGAATACACAACCTAGAGCTGCTTTCACCACAGACACGCAAACACATCTTTTTGTGAAAGTCTTACTTCAGGTCAATTGGAAATGTAAGGTTTTCATCGAGAACACGAAGTCAATCACGGTTTTGCACTCTGCAGCCAATAGAAATGTACTTTTCTACAAACCCGTCTGAATTTCACTGCAAAATACCCTTCTCTTCTTGTTTGTTGAAAGTTCTCAACGTATTAGGAGAAAGAGCGTGTTCGTGCAAGAGTGATGCAGTGTGCGTTTTCCTGGACTCAAGTGATTTGGGAAACATAGTCCTTATTTTTCCCCATTGTGTAAGAAACAACATGAGGCTTGCAAGAGATTGAAACAATGCATCCCAAAACGTATTCCAGCAGTGAAAACACACGTTTCTACAAAGACTTTGAAGGAGCAAGCAAAAGCCTACTGGCTGAGTGTCCTTTCAGAAACACACGCATTGCTTCCTTCTGGAGTGAGTTTTCAGCCTGGAATTCATATGCATTTTGTACTGTGCAGAATGTAGCTACCTGCTCAGGAGTTGTGTCATAGATGCACCTTTCCTGCAGGAGTTTATTGCAACATTCATTGTTTGGCTAAGTTCTTTAGGGTTGGTTTTGGAAGGTCTTTCAACTTTGGCCAAATCCCGCTTCGTACGAAATTTTTTCACAGCGCTGTTTCCAAGTGTCCACAAAGAGCCTCTCCTTGAAACTGTCCACATGCACATCTCCCATACTGGTGTGTTCGTTTCACTAACTGGATTTTGGTTTCCTCTTCTTTCTTTGAAATGACAAGCCTTCTTTCTGCCCGCTACACACACCTTGTAGCAGTTTCAGTTTTTAGCATGTTGGTGCTCTCAAAACGCTGTGTAACCTATGTAGAGTGCGTCACTCTCCAGCACTGAATACACAACCTAGAGCTCCTTTCACCACAGACACGCAAACACAACTTTTTGTGAAAGTCCTACTTCAGGTCACTTGGAAATGTAAGGTTTTCATCGAGAACATGAAGTCAATCACGGTTTTGCACTCTGCAGCCCATAAAAAATTACTTTTCTACAAACCCGTCTGAATTTCACTGCAAAATACCCTTCTCTTCTTGTTTGTTGAAAGTTCTCAACGTATTAGGAGAAAGAGCGTGTTCGTGCAAGAGTGATGCAGTGTGCGTTTTCCTGGACTTCAAGTGATTTGGGAAACATACTCGTTATTTTTCCCCATTGTGTAAGAAACAACATGAGGCTTGCAAGAGATTGAAACAATGCATCCCAAAACGTATTCCAGCAGTGAAAACACACGTTTCTACAAAGACTTTGAAGGAGCAAGCAAAAGCCTAGTGGCTGAGTGTTCTTTCAGAGAGAAACACACGCATTGCTTCCTTCTGGAGTGAGTTTTCAGCCTGGAATTCATATGCATTTTGTACTGTGCAGAATGTAGCTACCTGCTCGGGAGTTGTGTCATAGACGCACCTTTCCTGCAGGAGTTTATTGCAACATTCATTGTTTGGCTAAGTTCTTTAGGGTTGGTTTTGGAAGGTCTTTCAACTTTGGCCAAATCCCGCTTCGTACGAAATTTTTTCACAGCGCTGTTTCCAAGTGTCCACAAAGAGCCTCTGCTTGAAACTGTCCACATGCACATCTCCCATACTGGTGTGTTCGTTTCACTACCTGGATTTTGGTTTCCTCTTCTTTCTTTGAAATGACAAGCCTTCTTTCTGCACGCTACACACACCTTGTAGCAGTTTCAGTTTTTAGCATGTTCGTGCTCTCAAAACGCTGTGTAACCTATGTAGAGTGTGTCACTCTCCAGCACTGAATACACAACCTAGAGCTCCTTTCACCACAGACACGCAAACACATCTTTTTGTGAAAGTCCTACTTCAGGTCACTTGGAAAAGTAAGGTTTTCATCGAGAACATGAAGTCAATCACGGTTTTGCACTCTGCAGCCAATAGAAATGTACTTTTCTACAAACCCGTCTGAATTTCACTGCAAAATACCCTTCTTTTCTGGTTTGTTGAAAGTTCTCAACACATTAGGAGAAAGAGCGTGTTCGTGCAAGAGTGATGCAGTGTGCGTTTTCCTGGACTTCAAGTGATTTGGGAAACATACTCCTTATTTTTCCCCATTGTGTAAGAAACAACATGAGGCTTGCAAGAGATTGAAACAATGCATCCCAAAACGTATTCCAGCAGTGAAAACACACGTTTCTACAAAGACTTTGAAGGAGCAAGCAAAAGCCTAGTGGCTGAGTGTTCTTTCAGAGAGAAACACACGCATTGCTTCCTTCTTGAGTGAGTTTTCAGCTAGGAATTCATATGCATTTTGTACTGTGCAGAATGTAGCTACCTGCTCGGGAGTTGTGTCATAGACGCACCTTTCCTGCAGGAGTTTATTGCAACATTCATTGTTTGGCTAAGTTCTTTAGGGTTGGTTTTGGAAGGTCTTTCAACTTTGGCCAAATCCCGCTTCGTACGAAATTTTTTCACAGCGCTGTTTCCAAGTGTCCACAAAGAGCCTCTGCTTGAAACTGTCCACATGCACATCTCCCATACTGGTGTGTTCGTTTCACTACCTGGATTTTGGTTTCCTCTTCTTTCTTTGAAATGACAAGCCTTCTTTCTGCACGCTACACACACCTTGTAGCAGTTTCAGTTTTTAGCATGTTCATGCTCTCAAAACGCTGTGTAACCTATGTAGAGTGTGTCACTCTCCAGCACTGAATACACAACCTAGAGCTCCTTTCACCACAGACACGCAAACACATCTTTTTGTGAAAGTCCTACTTCAGGTCACTTGGAAAAGTAAGGTTTTCATCGAGAACATGAAGTCAATCACGGTTTTGCACTCTGCAGCCAATAGAAATGTACTTTTCTACAAACCCGTCTGAATTTCACTGCAAAATACCCTTCTTTTCTGGTTTGTTGAAAGTTCTCAACACATTAGGAGAAAGAGCGTGTTCGTGCAAGAGTGATGCAGTGTGCGTTTTCCTGGACTTCAAGTGACTTGGGAAACATACTCCTTATTTTTCCCCATTGTGTAAGAAACAACATGAGGCTTGCAAGAGATTGAAACAATGCATCCCAAAACGTATTCCAGCAGTGAAAACACACTTTTCTACAAAGACTTTGAAGGAGCAAGCAAAAGCCTACAGGCTGAGTGTCCTTTCAGAGAGAAACACACGCATTGCTTCCTTCTGGAGTGAGTTTTCAGCCTGGAATTCATATGCATTTTGTACTGTGCAGAATGTAGCTACCTGCTCGGGAGTTGTGTCATAGACGCACCTTTCCTGCAGGAGTTTATTGAAACATTCATTGTTTGGCTAAGTTCTTTAGGGTTGGTTTTGGAAGGTCTTTCAACTTTGGCCAAATCCCGCTTCGTACGAAATTTTTTCACAGCGCTGTTTCCAAGTGTCCACAAAGAGCCTCTGCTTGAAACTGTCCACATGCACATCTCCCATACTGGTGTGTTTGTTTCACTACCTGGATTTTGGTTTCCTCTTCTTTCTTTGAAATGACAAGCCTTCTTTCTGCACGCTACACACACCTTGTAGCAGTTTCAGTTTTTAGCATGTTGGTGCTCTCAAAACGCTGTGTAACCTATGTAGAGTGTGTCACTCTCCAGCACTAAATACACAACCTAGAGCTCCTTTCACCACAGACACGCAAACACATCTTTTTGTGAAAGTCCTACTTCAGGTCACTTGGAAAAGTAAGGTTTTCATCGAGAACATGAAGTCAATCACGGTTTTGCACTCTGCAGCCAATAGAAATGTACTTTTCTACAAACCCGTCTGAATTTCACTGCAAAATACCCTTCTTTTCTGGTTTGTTGAAAGTTCTCAACACATTAGGAGAAAGAGCGTGTTCATGCAAGAGTGATGCAGTGTGCGTTTTCCTGGACTTGAAGTGATTTGGGAAACATACTCCTTATTTTTTCCCATTGTGTAAGAAACAACATGAGGCTTGCAAGAGATTGAAACAATGCATCCCAAAACGTATTCCAGCAGTGAAAACACACGTTTCTACAAAGACTTTGAAGGAGCAAGCAAAAGCCTAGTGGCTGAGTGTTCTTTCAGAGAGAAACACACGCATTGCTTCCTTCTGGAGTGAGTTTTCAGCCTGGAATTCATATGCATTTTGTACTGTGCAGAATGTAGCTACCTGCTCGGGAGTTGTGTCATAGACGCACCTTTCCTGCAGGAGTTTATTGCAACATTCATTGTTTGGCTAAGTTCTTTAGGGTTGGTTTTGGAAGGTCTTTCAACTTTGGCCAAATCCCGCTTCGTACGAAATTTTTTCACAGCGCTGTTTCCAAGTGTCCACAAAGAGCCTCTGCTTGAAACTGTCCACATGCACATCTCCCATACTGGTGTGTTCGTTTCACTACCTGGATTTTGGTTTCCTCTTCTTTCTTTGAAATGACAAGCCTTCTTTCTGCACGCTACACACACCTTGTAGCAGTTTCAGTTTTTAGCATGTTCGTGCTCTCAAAACGCTGTGTAACCTATGTAGAGTGTGTCACTCTCCAGCACTGAATACACAACCTAGAGCTCCTTTCACCACAGACACGCAAACACATCTTTTTGTGAAAGTCCTACTTCAGGTCACTTGGAAAAGTAAGGTTTTCATCGAGAACATGAAGTCAATCACGGTTTTGCACTCTGCAGCCAATAGAAATGTACTTTTCTACAAACCCGTCTGAATTTCACTGCAAAATACCCTTCTTTTCTGGTTTGTTGAAAGTTCTCAACACATTAGGAGAAAGAGCGTGTTCGTGCAAGAGTGATGCAGTGTGCGTTTTCCTGGACTTCAAGTGATTTGGGAAACATACTCCTTATTTTTCCCCATTGTGTAAGAAACAACATGAGGCTTGCAAGAGATTGAAACAATGCATCCCAAAACGTATTCCAACAGTGAAAACACACGTTTCTACAAAGACTTTGAAGGAGCAAGCAAAAGCCTAGTGGCTGAGTGTTCTTTCAGAGAGAAACACACGCATTGCTTCCTTCTGGAGTGAGTTTTCAGCCTGGAATTCATATGCATTTTGTACTGTGCAGAATGTAGCTACCTGCTCGGGAGTTGTGTCATAGACGCACCTTTCCTGCAGGAGTTTATTGAAACATTCATTGTTTGGCTAAGTTCTTTAGGGTTGGTTTTGGAAGGTCTTTCAACTTTGGCCAAATCCCGCTTCGTACGAAATTTTTTCACAGCGCTGTTTCCAAGTGTCCACAAAGAGCCTCTGCTTGAAACTGTCCACATGCACATCTCCCATACTGGTGTGTTTGTTTCACTACCTGGATTTTGGTTTCCTCTTCTTTCTTTGAAATGACAAGCCTTCTTTCTGCACGCTACACACACCTTGTAGCAGTTTCAGTTTTTAGCATGTTGGTGCTCTCAAAACGCTGTGTAACCTATGTAGAGTGTGTCACTCTCCAGCACTAAATACACAACCTAGAGCTCCTTTCACCACAGACACGCAAACACATCTTTTTGTGAAAGTCCTACTTCAGGTCACTTGGAAAAGTAAGGTTTTCATCGAGAACATGAAGTCAATCACGGTTTTGCACTCTGCAGCCAATAGAAATGTACTTTTCTACAAACCCGTCTGAATTTCACTGCAAAATACCCTTCTTTTCTGGTTTGTTGAAAGTTCTCAACACATTAGGAGAAAGAGCGTGTTCATGCAAGAGTGATGCAGTGTGCGTTTTCCTGGACTTGAAGTGATTTGGGAAACATACTCCTTATTTTTTCCCATTGTGTAAGAAACAACATGAGGCTTGCAAGAGATTGAAACAATGCATCCCAAAACGTATTCCAGCAGTGAAAACACACGTTTCTACAAAGACTTTGAAGGAGCAAGCAAAAGCCTAGTGGCTGAGTGTTCTTTCAGAGAGAAACACACGCATTGCTTCCTTCTGGAGTGAGTTTTCAGCCTGGAATTCATATGCATTTTGTACTGTGCAGAATGTAGCTACCTGCTCGGGAGTTGTGTCATAGACGCACCTTTCCTGCAGGAGTTTATTGCAACATTCATTGTTTGGCTAAGTTCTTTAGGGTTGGTTTTGGAAGGTCTTTCAACTTTGGCCAAATCCCGCTTCGTACGAAATTTTTTCACAGCGCTGTTTCCAAGTGTCCACAAAGAGCCTCTGCTTGAAACTGTCCACATGCACATCTCCCATACTGGTGTGTTCGTTTCACTACCTGGATTTTGGTTTCCTCTTCTTTCTTTGAAATGACAAGCCTTCTTTCTGCACGCTACACACACCTTGTAGCAGTTTCAGTTTTTAGCATGTTCGTGCTCTCAAAACGCTGTGTAACCTATGTAGAGTGTGTCACTCTCCAGCACTGAATACACAACCTAGAGCTCCTTTCACCACAGACACGCAAACACATCTTTTTGTGAAAGTCCTACTTCAGGTCACTTGGAAAAGTAAGGTTTTCATCGAGAACATGAAGTCAATCACGGTTTTGCACTCTGTAGCCAATAGAAATGTACTTTTCTACAAACCCGTCTGAATTTCACTGCAAAATACCCTTCTTTTCTGGTTTGTTGAAAGTTCTCAACACATTAGGAGAAAGAGCGTGTTCGTGCAAGAGTGATGCAGTGTGCGTTTTCCTGGACTTCAAGTGATTTGGGAAACATACTCCTTATTTTTCCCCATTGTGTAAGAAACAACATGAGGCTTGCAAGAGATTGAAACAATGCATCCCAAAACGTATTCCAACAGTGAAAACACACGTTTCTACAAAGACTTTGAAGGAGCAAGCAAAAGCCTAGTGGCTGAGTGTTCTTTCAGAGAGAAACACACGCATTGCTTCCTTCTGGAGTGAGTTTTCAGCCTGGAATTCATATGCATTTTGTACTGTGCAGAATGTAGCTACCTGCTCGGGACTTGTGTCATAGACGCACCTTTCCTGCAGGAGTTTATTGAAACATTCATTGTTTGGCTAAGTTCTTTAGGGTTGGTTTTGGAAGGTCTTTCAACTTTGGCCAAATCCCGCTTCGAACGAAATTTTTTCACAGCGCTGTTTCCAAGTGTCCACAAAGAGCCTCTGCTTGAAACTGTCCACATGCACATCTCCCATACTGGTGTGTTCGTTTCACTACCTGGATTTTGGTTTCCTCTTCTTTCTTTGAAATGACAAGCCTTTTTTCTGCACGCTACACTCACCTTTTAGCAGTTTCAGTTTTTAGCATGTTCGTGCTCAAAACGCTGTGTAACCTATGTAGAGTGTGTCACTCTCCAGCACTGAATACACAACCTAGAGCTCCTTTCACCACAGACACGCAAACACATCTTTTTGTGAAAGTCCTACTTCAGGTCACTTGGAAATGTAAGGTTTTCATCGAGAACATGAAGTCAATCACGGTTTTGCACTCTGCAGCCAATAGAAATGTACTTTTCTACAAACCAGTCTGAATTTCACTGCAAAATACCCTTCCTTTCTTGTTTGTTGAAAGTTCTCAACGTATTAGGAGAAAGAGCGTGTTCGTGCAAGAGTGATGCAGTGTGCGTTTTCCTGGACTTCAAGTGATTTGGGAAACATACTCCTTATTTTTCCCCATTGTGTAAGAAACAACATGAGCCTTGCAAGAGATTGAAACAATGCATCCCAAAATGTATTCCAGCAGTGAAAACACACTTTTCTACAAAGACTTTGAAGGAGCAAGCAAAAGCTTAGTGGCTGAGTGTTCTTTCAGAGAGAAACACACGCATTGCTTCCTTCTGGAGTGAGTTTTCAGCCTGGAATTCATATGCATTTTGTACTGTGCAGAATGTAGCTACCTGCTCGGGAGTTGTGTCATAGAAGCACCTTTCCTGCAGGAGTTTATTGCAACATTCATTGTTTGGCTAAGTTCTTTAGGGTTGGTTTTGGAAGGTCTTTCAACTTTGGCCAAATCCCGCTTCGTACGAAATTTTTTCACAGCGCTGTTTCCAAGTGTCCACAAAGAGCCTCTGCTTGAAACTGTCCACATGCACATCTCCCATACTGGTGTGTTCGTTTCACTACCTGGATTTTGGTTTCCTCTTCTTTCTTTGAAATGACAAGCCTTCTTTCTGCACGCTACACACACCTTGTAGCAGTTTCAGTTTTTAGCATGTTCGTGCTCTCAAAACGCTGTGTAACCTATGTAGAGTGTGTCACTCTCCAGCACTGAATACACAACCTAGAGCTGCTTTCACCACAGACACGCAAACACATCTTTTTGTGAAAGTCTTACTTCAGGTCAATTGGAAATGTAAGGTTTTCATCGAGAACACGAAGTCAATCACGGTTTTGCACTCTGCAGCCAATAGAAATGTACTTTTCTACAAACCCGTCTGAATTTCACTGCAAAATACCCTTCTCTTCTTGTTTGTTGAAAGTTCTCAACGTATTAGGAGAAAGAGCGTGTTCGTGCAAGAGTGATGCAGTGTGCGTTTTCCTGGACTTCAAGTGATTTGGGAAACATACTCCTTATTTTTCCCCATTGTGTAAGAAACAACATGAGGCTTGCAAGAGATTGAAACAATGCATCCCAAAACGTATTCCAGCAGTGAAAACACACGTTTCTACAAAGACTTTGAAGGAGCAAGCAAAAGCCTACTGGCTGAGTGTCCTTTCAGAGAGAAACACACGCATTGCTTCCTTCTGGAGTGAGTTTTCAGCCTGGAATTCATATGCATTTTGTACTGTGCAGAATGTAGCTACCTGCTCGGGAGTTGTGTCATAGATGCACCTTTCCTGCAGGAGTTTATTGCAACATTCACTGTTTGGCTAAGTTCTTTAGGGTTGGTTTTGGAAAGTCTTTCAACTTTGGCCAAATCCCGCTTCATACGAAATTTTTTCACAGCGCTGTTTCCAAGTGTCCACAAAGAGCCTCTGCTTGAAACTGTCCACATGCACATCTCCCATACTGGTGTGTTCGTTTCACTACCTGGATTTTGGTTTCCTCTTCTTTCTTTGAAATGACAAGCCTTCTTTCTGCACGCTACACACACCTTGTAGCAGTTTCAGTTTTTAGCATGTTGGTGCTCTCAAAACGCTGTGTAACCTATGTAGAGTGTGTCACTCTCCAGCACTGAATACACAACCTAGAGCTCCTTTCACCACAGACACGCAAACACACCTTTTTGTGAAAGTCCTACTTCAGGTCACTTGGAAATGTAAGGTTTTCATCAAGAACATGAAGTCAATCACGGTTTTGCACTCTGCAGCCAATAGAAATGTACTTTCTACAAACCCGTCTGAATTTCACTGCAAAATACCCTTCTTTTCTGGTTTGTTGAAAGTTCTCAACACATTAGGAGAAAGAGCGTGTTCGTGCAAGAGTGATGCAGTGTGAGTTTTCCTGGACTTCAAGTGATTTGGGAAACATACTCCTTATTTTTCCCCATTGTGTAAGAAACAACATGAGCCTTGCAAGAGATTGAAACAATGCATCCCAAAACGTAATCCAGCAGTGAAAACACACGTTTCTACAAAGACTTTGAAAGAGCAAGCAAAAGCCTAGTGGCTGAGTGTTCTTTCAGAGAGAAACACACGCATTGCTTCCTTCTGGAGTGAGTTTTCAGCCTGGAATTCATATGCACTTTGTACTGTGCAGAATGTAGCTACCTGCTGGGGAGTTGTGTCATAGATGCACCTTTCCTGCAGGAGTTTATTGCAGCATTCATTGTTTGGCTAAGTTCTTTAGGGTTGGTTTTGGAAGGTCTTTCAACTTTGGCCAAATCCCGCTTCGAACGAAATTTTTTCACAGCGCTGTTTCCAAGTGTCCACAAAGAGCCTCTGCTTGAAACTGTCCACATGCACATCTCCCATACTGGTGTGTTCGTTTCACTACCTGGATTTTGGTTTCCTCTTCTTTCTTTGAAATGACAAGCCTTCTTTCTGCACGCTACACACACCTTGTAGCAGTTTCAGTTTTTAGCATGTTGGTGCTCTCAAAACGCTGTGTAACCTATGTAGAGTGTGTCACTCTCCAGCACTGAATACACAACCTAGAGCTCCTTTCACCACAGACACGCAAACACACCTTTTTGTGAAAGTCCTACTTCAGGTCACTTGGAAATGTAAGGTTTTCATCAAGAACATGAAGTCAATCACGGTTTTGCACTCAGCAGCCAATAGAAATGTACTTTCTACAAACCCGTCTGAATTTCACTGCAAAATACCCTTCTTTTTTGGTTTGTTGAAAGTTCTCAACACATTAGGAGAAAGAGCGTGTTCGTGCAAGAGTGATGCAGTGTGAGTTTTCCTGGACTTCAAGTGATTTGGGAAACATACTCCTTATTTTTCCCCATTGTGTAAGAAACAACATGAGCCTTGCAAGAGATTGAAACAATGCATCCCAAAACGTAATCCAGCAGTGAAAACACACGTTTCTACAAAGACTTTGAAAGAGCAAGCAAAAGCCTAGTGGCTGAGTGTTCTTTCACAGAGAAACACACGCATTGCTTCCTTCTGGAGTGAGTTTTCAGCCTGGAATTCATATGCACTTTGTACTGTGCAGAATGTAGCTACCTGCTCGGGAGTTGTGTCATAGATGCACCTTTCCTGCAGGAGTTTATTGCAGCATTCATTGTTTGGCTAAGTTCTTTAGGGTTGGTTTTGGAAGGTCTTTCAACTTTGGCCAAATCCCGCTTCGAACGAAATTTTTTCACAGCGCTGTTTCCAAGTGTCCACAAAGAGCCTCTGCTTGAAACTGTCCACATGCACATCTCCCATACTGGTGTGTTCGTTTCACTACCTGGATTTTGGTTTCCTCTTCTTTCTTTGAAATGACAAGCCTTTTTTCTGCACGCTACACTCACCTTTTAGCAGTTTCAGTTTTTAGCATGTTGGTGCTCTCAAAACGCTGTGTAACCTATGTAGAGTGTGTCACTCTCCAGCACTAAATACACAACCTAGAGCTCCTTTCACCACAGACACGCAAACACATCTTTTTGTGAAAGTCCTACTTCAGGTCACTTGGAAAAGTAAGGTTTTCATCGAGAACATGAAGTCAATCACGGTTTTGCACTCTGCAGCCAATAGAAATGTACTTTTCTACAAACCCGTCTGAATTTCACTGCAAAATACCCTTCTTTTCTGGTTTGTTGAAAGTTCTCAACACATTAGGAGAAAGAGCGTGTTCATGCAAGAGTGATGCAGTGTGCGTTTTCCTGGACTTCAAGTGATTTGGGAAACATACTCCTTATTTTTTCCCATTGTGTAAGAAACAACATGAGGCTTGCAAGAGATTGAAACAATGCATCCCAAAACGTATTCCAGCAGTGAAAACACACGTTTCTACAAAGACTTTGAAGGAGCAAGCAAAAGCCTAGTGGCTGAGTGTTCTTTCAGAGAGAAACACACGCATTGCTTCCTTCTGGAGTGAGTTTTCAGCCTGGAATTCATATGCATTTTGTACTGTGCAGAATGTAGCTACCTGCTCGGGAGTTGTGTCATAGACGCACCTTTCCTGCAGGAGTTTATTGCAACATTCATTGTTTGGCTAAGTTCTTTAGGGTTGGTTTTGGAAGGTCTTTCAACTTTGGCCAAATCCCGCTTCGTACGAAATTTTTTCACAGCGCTGTTTCCAAGTGTCCACAAAGAGCCTCTGCTTGAAACTGTCCACATGCACATCTCCCATACTGGTGTGTTCGTTTCACTACCTGGATTTTGGTTTCCTCTTCTTTCTTTGAAATGACAAGCCTTCTTTCTGCACGCTACACACACCTTGTAGCAGTTTCAGTTTTTAGCATGTTCGTGCTCTCAAAACGCTGTGTAACCTATGTAGAGTGTGTCACTCTCCAGCACTGAATACACAACCTAGAGCTCCTTTCACCACAGACACGCAAACACATCTTTTTGTGAAAGTCCTACTTCAGGTCACTTGGAAAAGTAAGGTTTTCATCGAGAACATGAAGTCAATCACGGTTTTGCACTCTGCAGCCAATAGAAATGTACTTTTCTACAAACCCGTCTGAATTTCACTGCAAAATACCCTTCTTTTCTGGTTTGTTGAAAGTTCTCAACACATTAGGAGATAGAGCGTGTTCGTGCAAGAGTGATGCAGTGTGCGTTTTCCTGGACTTCAAGTGATTTGGGAAACATACTCCTTATTTTTCCCCATTGTGTAAGAAACAACATGAGGCTTGCAAGAGATTGAAACAATGCATCCCAAAACGTATTCCAACAGTGAAAACACACGTTTCTACAAAGACTTTGAAGGAGCAAGCAAAAGCCTAGTGGCTGAGTGTTCTTTCAGAGAGAAACACACGCATTGCTTCCTTCTGGAGTGAGTTTTCAGCCTGGAATTCATATGCATTTTGTACTGTGCAGAATGTAGCTACCTGCTCGGGAGTTGTGTCATAGACGCACCTTTCCTGCAGGAGTTTATTGAAACATTCATTGTTTGGCTAAGTTCTTTAGGGTTGGTTTTGGAAGGTCTTTCAACTTTGGCCAAATCCCGCTTCGAACGAAATTTTTTCACAGCGCTGTTTCCAAGTGTCCACAAAGAGCCTCTGCTTGAAACTGTCCACATGCACATCTCCCATACTGGTGTGTTCGTTTCACTACCTGGATTTTGGTTTCCTCTTCTTTCTTTGAAATGACAAGCCTTTTTTCTGCACGCTACACTCACCTTTTAGCAGTTTCAGTTTTTAGCATGTTCGTGCTCAAAACGCTGTGTAACCTATGTAGAGTGTGTCACTCTCCAGCACTGAATACACAACCTAGAGCTCCTTTCACCACAGACACGCAAACACATCTTTTTGTGAAAGTCCTACTTCAGGTCACTTGGAAATGTAAGGTTTTCATCAAGAACATGAAGTCAATCACGGTTTTGCACTCTGCAGCCAATAGAAATGTACTTTCTACAAACCCGTCTGAATTTCACTGCAAAATACCCTTCTTTTCTGGTTTGTTGAAAGTTCTCAACACATTAGGAGAAAGAGCGTGTTCGTGCAAGAGTGATGCAGTGTGAGTTTTCCTGGACTTCAAGTGATTTGGGAAACATACTCCTTATTTTTCCCCATTGTGTAAGAAACAACATGAGCCTTGCAAGAGATTGAAACAATGCATCCCAAAACGTAATCCAGCAGTGAAAACACACGTTTCTACAAAGACTTTGAAAGAGCAAGCAAAAGCCTAGTGGCTGAGTGTTCTTTCAGAGAGAAACACACGCATTGCTTCCTTCTGGAGTGAGTTTTCAGCCTGGAATTCATATGCACTTTGTACTGTGCAGAATGTAGCTACCTGCTCGGGAGTTGTGTCATAGATGCACCTTTCCTGCAGGAGTTTATTGCAGCATTCATTGTTTGGCTAAGTTCTTTAGGGTTGGTTTTGGAAGGTCTTTCAACTTTGGCCAAATCCCGCTTCGAACGAAATTTTTTCACAGCGCTGTTTCCAAGTGTCCACAAAGAGCCTCTGCTTGAAACTGTCCACATGCACCTCTCCCATACTGGTGTGTTCGTTTCACTACCTGGATTTTGGTTTCCTCTTCTTTCTTTGAAATGACAAGCCTTCTTTCTGCACGCTACACACACCTTGTAGCAGTTTCAGTTTTTAGCATGTTGGTGCTCTCAAAACGCTTTGTAACCTATGTAGAGTGTGTCACTCTCCAGCACTGAATACACAACCTAGAGCTCCTTTCACCACAGACACGCAAACACACCTTTTTGTGAAAGTCCTACTTCAGGTCACTTGGAAATGTAAGGTTTTCATCAAGAACATGAAGTCAATCACGGTTTTGCACTCAGCAGCCAATAGAAATGTACTTTCTACAAACCCGTCTGAATTTCACTGCAAAATACCCTTCCTTTCTTGTTTGTTGAAAGTTCTCAACGTATTAGGAGAAAGAGCGTGTTCGTGCAAGAGTGATGCAGTGTGCGTTTTTTGGACTTCAAGTGATTTGGGAAACATACTCCTTATTTTTCCCCATTGTGTAAGAAACAACATGAGCCTTGCAAGAGATTGAAACAATGCATCCCAAAAAGTATTCCAGCAGTGAAAACACACGTTTCTACAAAGACTTTGAAGGAGCAAGCAAAAGCTTAGTGGCTGAGTGTTCTTTCAGAGAGAAACACACGCATTGCTTCCTTCTGGAGTGAGTTTTCAGCCTGGAATTCATATGCTTTTTGTACTGTGCAGAATGTAGCTACCTGCTCGGGAGTTGTGTCATAGAAGCACCTTTCCTGCAGGAGTTTATTGCAACATTCATTGTTTGGCTAAGTTCTTTAGGGTTGGTTTTGGAAGGTCTTTCAACTTTGGCCAAATCCCGCTTCGTACGAAATTTTTTCACAGCGCTGTTTCCAAGTGTCCACAAAGAGCCTCTGCTTGAATCTGTCCACATGCAGATCTCCCATACTGGTGTGTTCGTTTCACTACCTGGATTTTGGGTTCCTCTTCTTTCTTTGAAATGACAAGCCTTCTTTCTGCACGCTACACACACCTTGTAGCAGTTTCAGTTTTTAGCATGTTGGTGCTCTCAAAACGCTGTGTAACCCAGGTAGAGTGTGTCACTCTCCAGCACTGAATACACAACCTAGAGCTCCTTTCACCGCAGACACGCAAACACATCTTTTTGTGAAAGTCCTACTTCAGGTCACTTGGAAATGTAAGGTTTTCATCGAGAACATGAAGTCAATGACGGTTTTGCACTGTGCAGCCCATAGAAATGTACTTTTCTACAAACCCGTCTGAATTTCACTGCAAAATACCCTTGTTTTCTGGTTTGTTGAAAGTTCTCAACGTATTAGGAGAAAGAGCGTGTTCGTGCAAGAGTGATGCAGTGTGCGTTTTCCTAGACTGCAAGTGATTTGGGAAACATACTCCTTATTTTTCCCCTTTGTGTAAGAAACAACATGAGGCTTGCAAGAGATTGAAACAATGCATCCCAAAACGTATTCCAGCAGTGAAAACACACGTTTCTACAAAGACTTTGAAGGAGCAAGCAAAAGCCTAGTGGCTGAGTGTTCTTTCAGAGAGAAACACACCCATTGCTTCCTTCTGGAGTGAGTTTTCAGCCTGGAATTCATATGCATTTTGTACTGTGCAGAATGTAGCTACCTGCTCGGGAGTTGTGTCATAGATGCACCTTTCCTGCAGGAGTTTATTGCAGCGTTCATTGTTTCGCTAAGTTCTTTAGGGTTGGTTTTGGAAGGTCTTTCAACTTTGGCCAAATCCCTCTTCGTACGAAATTTTTTCACAGCGCTGTTTCCAAGTGTCCACAAAGAGCCTCTGCTTGAAACTGTCCACATGCACATCTCCCATACTGGTGTGTTCGTTTCACTACCTGGATTTTGGTTTCCTCTTCTTTCTTTCAAATGACAAGCCTTTTTTCTGCACGCTACACACACCTTGTAGCAGTTTCAGTTTTTAGCATGTTCGTGCTCAAAACGCTGTGTAACCTATGTAGAGTGTGTTACTCTCCAGCACTGAATACACAAACTAGAGCTCCTTTCACCACAGACACGCAAACACATCTTTTTGTGAAAGTCCTATTTCAGGTCACTTGGAAATGTAAGGTTTTCCTCGGGAACATGAAGTCAATCACGGTTTTGCACTCTGCAGCCAATAGAAATGTACTTTTCTACAAACCAGTCTGAATTTCACTGCAAAATACCCTTCTCTTCTTGTTTGTTGAAAGTTCTCCACGTATTAGGAGAAAGAGCGTGTTCGTGCAAGAGTGATGCAGTGTGCGTTTTCCTGGAATTCAAGTGATTTGGGAAACATACTCCTTATTTTTCCCCATTGTGTAAGAAACAATATGAGGCTTGCAAGAGATTGAAACAATGCATCCCAAAACGTATTCCAGCAGTGAAAACACAAGTTTCTACAAAGACTTTGAAGGAGCAAGCAAAAGCCTAGTGGCTGAGTGTTCTGTCAGAGAGAAACACACGCATTGCTTCCTTCTGGAGTGAGTTTTCAGCCTGGAATTCATATGCATTTTGTACTGTGCAGAATGTAGCTACCTGCTCGGGAGTTGTGTCATAGATGCACCTCTCCTGCAGGAGTTTATTGCAACATTCACTGTTTGGCTAAGTTCTTTAGGGTTGGTTTTGGAAAGTCTTTCAACTTTGGCCAAATCCCGCTTCGTACGAAATTTTTTCACAGCGCTGTTTCCAAGTGTCCACAAAGAGCCTCTGCTTGAAACTGTCCACATGCACCTCTCCCATACTGGTGTGTTCGTTTCACTACCTGGATTTTGGTTTCCTCTTCTTTCTTTGAAATGACAAGCCTTCTTTCTGCACGCTACACACACCTTGTAGCAGTTTCAGTTTTTAGCATGTTGGTGCTCTCAAAACGCTTTGTAACCTATGTAGAGTGTGTCACTCTCCAGCACTGAATACACAACCTAGAGCTCCTTTCACCACAGACACGCAAACACACCTTTTTGTGAAAGTCCTACTTCAGGTCACTTGGAAATGTAAGGTTTTCATCAAGAACATGAAGTCAATCACGGTTTTGCACTCAGCAGCCAATAGAAATGTACTTTCTACAAACCCGTCTGAATTTCACTGCAAAATACCCTTCTTTTTTGGTTTGTTGAAAGTTCTCAACACATTAGGAGAAAGAGCGTGTTCGTGCAAGAGTGATGCAGTGTGAGTTTTCCTGGACTTCAAGTGATTTGGGAAACATACTCCTTATTTTTCCCCATTGTGTAAGAAACAACATGAGCCTTGCAAGAGATTGAAACAATGCATCCCAAAACGTAATCCAGCAGTGAAAACACACGTTTCTACAAAGACTTTGAAAGAGCAAGCAAAAGCCTAGTGGCTGAGTGTTCTTTCACAGAGAAACACACGCATTGCTTCCTTCTGGAGTGAGTTTTCAGCCTGGAATTCATATGCACTTTGTACTGTGCAGAATGTAGCTACCTGCTCGGGAGTTGTGTCATAGATGCACCTTTCCTGCAGGAGTTTATTGCAGCATTCATTGTTTGGCTAAGTTCTTTAGGGTTGGTTTTGGAAGGTCTTTCAACTTTGGCCAAATCCCGCTTCGAACGAAATTTTTTCACAGCGCTGTTTCCAAGTGTCCACAAAGAGCCTCTGCTTGAAACTGTCCACATGCACATCTCCCATACTGGTGTGTTCGTTTCACTACCTGGATTTTGGTTTCCTCTTCTTTCTTTGAAATGACAAGCCTTTTTTCTGCACGCTACACTCACCTTTTAGCAGTTTCAGTTTTTAGCATGTTCGTGCTCAAAACGCTGTGTAACCTATGTAGAGTGTGTCACTCTCCAGCACTGAATACACAACCTAGAGCTCCTTTCACCACAGACACGCAAACACATCTTTTTGTGAAAGTCCTACTTCAGGTCACTTGGAAATGTAAGGTTTTCATCGAGAACATGAAGTCAATCACGGTTTTGCACTCTGCAGCCAATAGAAATGTACTTTTCTACAAACCAGTCTGAATTTCACTGCAAAATACCCTTCCTTTCTTGTTTGTTGAAAGTTCTCAACGTATTAGGAGAAAGAGCGTGTTCGTGCAAGAGTGATGCAGTGTGCGTTTTTTGGACTTCAAGTGATTTGGGAAACATACTCCTTATTTTTCCCCATTGTGTAAGAAACAACATGAGCCTTGCAAGAGATTGAAACAATGCATCCCAAAAAGTATTCCAGCAGTGAAAACACACGTTTCTACAAAGACTTTGAAGGAGCAAGCAAAAGCTTAGTGGCTGAGTGTTCTTTCAGAGAGAAACACACGCATTGCTTCCTTCTGGAGTGAGTTTTCAGCCTGGAATTCATATGCTTTTTGTACTGTGCAGAATGTAGCTACCTGCTCGGGAGTTGTGTCATAGAAGCACCTTTCCTGCAGGAGTTTATTGCAACATTCATTGTTTGGCTAAGTTCTTTAGGGTTGGTTTTGGAAGGTCTTTCAACTTTGGCCAAATCCCGCTTCGTACGAAATTTTTTCACAGCGCTGTTTCCAAGTGTCCACAAAGAGCCTCTGCTTGAATCTGTCCACATGCAGATCTCCCATACTGGTGTGTTCGTTTCACTACCTGGATTTTGGGTTCCTCTTCTTTCTTTGAAATGACAAGCCTTCTTTCTGCACGCTACACACACCTTGTAGCAGTTTCAGTTTTTAGCATGTTGGTGCTCTCAAAACGCTGTGTAACCCAGGTAGAGTGTGTCACTCTCCAGCACTGAATACACAACCTAGAGCTCCTTTCACCGCAGACACGCAAACACATCTTTTTGTGAAAGTCCTACTTCAGGTCACTTGGAAATGTAAGGTTTTCATCGAGAACATGAAGTCAATGACGGTTTTGCACTGTGCAGCCCATAGAAATGTACTTTTCTACAAACCCGTCTGAATTTCACTGCAAAATACCCTTGTTTTCTGGTTTGTTGAAAGTTCTCAACGTATTAGGAGAAAGAGCGTGTTCGTGCAAGAGTGATGCAGTGTGCGTTTTCCTAGACTGCAAGTGATTTGGGAAACATACTCCTTATTTTTCCCCTTTGTGTAAGAAACAACATGAGGCTTGCAAGAGATTGAAACAATGCATCCCAAAACGTATTCCAGCAGTGAAAACACACGTTTCTACAAAGACTTTGAAGGAGCAAGCAAAAGCCTAGTGGCTGAGTGTTCTTTCAGAGAGAAACACACCCATTGCTTCCTTCTGGAGTGAGTTTTCAGCCTGGAATTCATATGCATTTTGTACTGTGCAGAATGTAGCTACCTGCTCGGGAGTTGTGTCATAGATGCACCTTTCCTGCAGGAGTTTATTGCAGCGTTCATTGTTTCGCTAAGTTCTTTAGGGTTGGTTTTGGAAGGTCTTTCAACTTTGGCCAAATCCCTCTTCGTACGAAATTTTTTCACAGCGCTGTTTCCAAGTGTCCACAAAGAGCCTCTGCTTGAAACTGTCCACATGCACATCTCCCATACTGGTGTGTTCGTTTCACTACCTGGATTTTGGTTTCCTCTTCTTTCTTTCAAATGACAAGCCTTTTTTCTGCACGCTACACACACCTTGTAGCAGTTTCAGTTTTTAGCATGTTCGTGCTCAAAACGCTGTGTAACCTATGTAGAGTGTGTTACTCTCCAGCACTGAATACACAAACTAGAGCTCCTTTCACCACAGACACGCAAACACATCTTTTTGTGAAAGTCCTATTTCAGGTCACTTGGAAATGTAAGGTTTTCCTCGGGAACATGAAGTCAATCACGGTTTTGCACTCTGCAGCCAATAGAAATGTACTTTTCTACAAACCAGTCTGAATTTCACTGCAAAATACCCTTCTCTTCTTGTTTGTTGAAAGTTCTCCACGTATTAGGAGAAAGAGCGTGTTCGTGCAAGAGTGATGCAGTGTGCGTTTTCCTGGAATTCAAGTGATTTGGGAAACATACTCCTTATTTTTCCCCATTGTGTAAGAAACAATATGAGGCTTGCAAGAGATTGAAACAATGCATCCCAAAACGTATTCCAGCAGTGAAAACACAAGTTTCTACAAAGACTTTGAAGGAGCAAGCAAAAGCCTAGTGGCTGAGTGTTCTGTCAGAGAGAAACACACGCATTGCTTCCTTCTGGAGTGAGTTTTCAGCCTGGAATTCATATGCATTTTGTACTGTGCAGAATGTAGCTACCTGCTCGGGAGTTGTGTCATAGATGCACCTCTCCTGCAGGAGTTTATTGCAACATTCACTGTTTGGCTAAGTTCTTTAGGGTTGGTTTTGGAAAGTCTTTCAACTTTGGCCAAATCCCGCTTCGTACGAAATTTTTTCACAGCGCTGTTTCCAAGTGTCCACAAAGAGCCTCTGCTTGAAACTGTCCACATGCACATCTCCCATACTGGTGTGTTCGTTTCACTACCTGGATTTTGGTTTCCTCTTCTTTCTTTGAAATGACAAGCCTTCTTTCTGCACGCTACACACACCTTGTAGCAGTTTCAGTTTTTAGCATGTTGGTGCTCTCAAAACGCTGTGTAACCTATGTAGAGTGTGTCGCTCTCCAGCACTGAATACACAACCTAGAGCTCCTTTCACCACAGACACGCAAACACACCTTTTTGTGAAAGTCCTACTTCAGGTCACTTGGAAATGTAAGGTTTTCATCGAGAACATGAAGTCAATCACGGTTTTGCACTCTGCAGCCAATAGAAATGTACTTTCTACAAACCCGTCTGAATTTCACTGCAAAATACCCTTCTTTTCTGGTTTGTTGAAAGTTCTCAACACATTAGGAGAAAGAGCGTGTTCGTGCAAGAGTGATGCAGTGTGCGTTTTCCTGGACTTCAAGTGATTTGGGAAACATACTCCTTATTTTTCCCCATTGTGTAAGAAACAACATGAGCCTTGCAAGAGATTGAAACAATGCATCCCAAAACGTAATCCAGCAGTGAAAACACACGTTTCTACAAAGACTTTGAAAGAGAAAAGCAAAAGCCTAGTGGCTGAGTGTTCTTTCACAGAGAAACACACGCATTGCTTCCTTCTGGAGTGAGTTTTCAGCCTGGAATTCATATGCACTTTGTACTGTGCAGAATGTAGCTACCTGCTCGGGAGTTGTGTCATAGATGCACCTTTCCTGCAGGAGTTTATTGCAGCATTCATTGTTTGGCTAAGTTCTTTAGGGTTGGTTTTGGAAGGTCTTTCAACTTTGGCCAAATCCCGCTTCGAACGAAATTTTTTCACAGCGCTGTTTCCAAGTGTCCACAAAGAGCCTCTGCTTGAAACTGTCCACATGCACATCTCCCATACTGGTGTGTTCGTTTCACTACCTGGATTTTGGTTTCCTCTTCTTTCTTTGAAATGACAAGCCTTTTTTCTGCACGCTACACTCACCTTTTAGCAGTTTCAGTTTTTAGCATGTTCGTGCTCAAAACGCTGTGTAACCTATGTAGAGTGTGTCACTCTCCAGCACTGAATACACAACCTAGAGCTCCTTTCACCACAGACACGCAAACACATCTTTTTGTGAAAGTCCTACTTCAGGTCACTTGGAAATGTAAGGTTTTCATCGAGAACATGAAGTCAATCACGGTTTTGCACTCTGCAGCCAATAGAAATGTACTTTTCTACAAACCCGTCTGAATTTCACTGCAAAATATCCTTCTTTTCTGGTTTGTTGAAAGTTCTCAACACATTAGGAGAAAGAGCGTGTTCGTGCAAGAGTGATGCAGTGTGCGTTTTCCTGGACTTCAAGTGATTTGGGAAACATAATCCTTATTTTTCCACATTGTGTAAGAAACAACATGAGACTTGCAAGAGATTGAAACAATGCATCCCAAAACGTATTCCAGCAGTGAAAACACACGTTTCTACAAAGACTTTGAAGGAGCAAGCAAAAGCCTAGTGGCTGAGTCTTCTTTCAGAGAGAAACACACGCATTGCTTCCTTCTGGAGTGAGTTTTCAGCCTGGAATTCATATGCATTTTGTACTGTGCAGAATGTAGCTACCTGCTCGGGAGTTGTGTCATAGACCCACCTTTCCTGCAGGAGTTTATTGAAACATTCATTGTTTGGCTAAGTTCTTTAGGGTTGGTTTTGGAAGGTCTTTCAACTTTGGCCAAATCCCGCTTCGTACGAAATTTTTTCACAGCGCTGTTTCCAAGTGTCCACAAAGAGCCTCTGCTTGAAACTGTCCACATGCACATCTCCCATACTGGTGTGTTCGTTTCACTACCTGGATTTTGGTTTCCTCTTCTTTCTTTGAAATGACAAGCCTTCTTTCTGCACGCTACACACCCCTTGTAGCAGTTTCAGTTTTTAGCATGTTGGTGCTCTCAAAACGCTGTGTAACCTATGTAGAGTGTGTCACTCTCCAGCACTGGATACACATCCTAGAGCTCCTATCAAAACAGACACGCAAACACATCTTTTTGTGAAAGTCCTACTTCAGGTCACTTGGAAATATAAGGTTTTCATCGAGAACATGAAGTCAATCACGGTTTTGGACTCTCCAGCCAATAGAAATGTACTTTTCTACAAACCCGTCTGAATTTCACTGCAAAATACCCTACTCTTCTTGTTTGTTGAAAGTTCTCAACGTATTAGGAGAAAGAGCGTGTTCGTGCAAGAGTGATGCAGTGTGCGTTTTCCTGGACTTCAAGTGATTTGGGAAACATACTCCTTATTTTTCCCCATTGTGTAAGAAACAACATGAGGCTTGCAAGAGATTGAAACAATGCATCCCAAAACGTATTCCAGCAGTGAAAACACACATTTCTACAAAGACTTTGAAGGAGCAAGCAAAAGCCTACTGGCTGAGTTCCTTTCAGAAACACACGCATTGCTTCCTTCTGGAGTGAGTTTTCAGCCTGGAATTCATATGCATTTTGTACTGTGCAGAATGTAGCTACCTGCTCGGGAGTTGTGTCATAGACGCACCTTTCCTGCAGGAGTTTATTGCAACATTCATTGTTTGGCTAAGTTCTTTAGGGTTGGTTTTGGAAGGTCTTTCAACTTTGGCCAAATCCCGCTTCGTACGAAATTTTTTCACAGCGCTGTTTCCAAGTGTCCACAAAGAGCCTCTGCTTGAAACTGTCCACATGCACATCTCCCATACTGGTGTGTTCGTTTCACTACCTGGATTTTGGTTTCCTCTTCTTTCTTTGAAATGACAAGCCTTCTTTCTGCACGCTACACACACCTTGTAGCAGTTTCAGTTTTTAGCATGTTCGTGCTCTCAAAACGCTGTGTAACCTATGTAGAGTGTGTCACTCTCCAGCACTGAATACACAACCTAGAGCTGCTTTCACCACAGACACGCAAACACATCTTTTTGTGAAAGTCTTACTTCAGGTCAATTGGAAATGTAAGGTTTTCATCGAGAACACGAAGTCAATCACGGTTTTGCACTCTGCAGCCAATAGAAATGTACTTTTCTACAAACCCGTCTGAATTTCACTGCAAAATACCCTTCTCTTCTTGTTTGTTGAAAGTTCTCAACGTATTAGGAGAAAGAGCGTGTTCGTGCAAGAGTGATGCAGTGTGCGTTTTCCTGGACTTCAAGTGATTTGGGAAACATACTCCTTATTTTTCCCCATTGTGTAAGAAACAACATGAGGCTTGCAAGAGATTGAAACAATGCATCCCAAAACGTATTCCAGCAGTGAAAACACACGTTTCTACAAAGACTTTGAAGGAGCAAGCAAAAGCCTACTGGCTGAGTGTCCTTTCAGAGAGAAACACACGCATTGCTTCCTTCTGGAGTGAGTTTTCAGCCTGGAATTCATATGCATTTTGTACTGTGCAGAATGTAGCTACCTGCTCGGGAGTTGTGTCATAGATGCACCTTTCCTGCAGGAGTTTATTGCAACATTCACTGTTTGGCTAAGTTCTTTAGGGTTGGTTTTGGAAAGTCTTTCAACTTTGGCCAAATCCCGCTTCATACGAAATTTTTTCACAGCGCTGTTTCCAAGTGTCCACAAAGAGCCTCTGCTTGAAACTGTCCACATGCACATCTCCCATACTGGTGTGTTCGTTTCACTACCTGGATTTTGGTTTCCTCTTCTTTCTTTGAAATGACAAGCCTTCTTTCTGCACGCTACACACACCTTGTAGCAGTTTCAGTTTTTAGCATGTTGGTGCTCTCAAAACGCTGTGTAACCTATGTAGAGTGTGTCACTCTCCAGCACTGAATACACAACCTAGAGCTCCTTTCACCACAGACACGCAAACACACCTTTTTGTGAAAGTCCTACTTCAGGTCACTTGGAAATGTAAGGTTTTCATCAAGAACATGAAGTCAATCACGGTTTTGCACTCTGCAGCCAATAGAAATGTACTTTCTACAAACCCGTCTGAATTTCACTGCAAAATACCCTTCTTTTCTGGTTTGTTGAAAGTTCTCAACACATTAGGAGAAAGAGCGTGTTCGTGCAAGAGTGATGCAGTGTGAGTTTTCCTGGACTTCAAGTGATTTGGGAAACATACTCCTTATTTTTCCCCATTGTGTAAGAAACAACATGAGCCTTGCAAGAGATTGAAACAATGCATCCCAAAACGTAATCCAGCAGTGAAAACACACGTTTCTACAAAGACTTTGAAAGAGCAAGCAAAAGCCTAGTGGCTGAGTGTTCTTTCAGAGAGAAACACACGCATTGCTTCCTTCTGGAGTGAGTTTTCAGCCTGGAATTCATATGCACTTTGTACTGTGCAGAATGTAGCTACCTGCTGGGGAGTTGTGTCATAGATGCACCTTTCCTGCAGGAGTTTATTGCAGCATTCATTGTTTGGCTAAGTTCTTTAGGGTTGGTTTTGGAAGGTCTTTCAACTTTGGCCAAATCCCGCTTCGAACGAAATTTTTTCACAGCGCTGTTTCCAAGTGTCCACAAAGAGCCTCTGCTTGAAACTGTCCACATGCACATCTCCCATACTGGTGTGTTCGTTTCACTACCTGGATTTTGGTTTCCTCTTCTTTCTTTGAAATGACAAGCCTTCTTTCTGCACGCTACACACACCTTGTAGCAGTTTCAGTTTTTAGCATGTTGGTGCTCTCAAAACGCTGTGTAACCTATGTAGAGTGTGTCACTCTCCAGCACTGAATACACAACCTAGAGCTCCTTTCACCACAGACACGCAAACACACCTTTTTGTGAAAGTCCTACTTCAGGTCACTTGGAAATGTAAGGTTTTCATCAAGAACATGAAGTCAATCACGGTTTTGCACTCAGCAGCCAATAGAAATGTACTTTCTACAAACCCGTCTGAATTTCACTGCAAAATACCCTTCTTTTTTGGTTTGTTGAAAGTTCTCAACACATTAGGAGAAAGAGCGTGTTCGTGCAAGAGTGATGCAGTGTGAGTTTTCCTGGACTTCAAGTGATTTGGGAAACATACTCCTTATTTTTCCCCATTGTGTAAGAAACAACATGAGCCTTGCAAGAGATTGAAACAATGCATCCCAAAACGTAATCCAGCAGTGAAAACACACGTTTCTACAAAGACTTTGAAAGAGCAAGCAAAAGCCTAGTGGCTGAGTGTTCTTTCACAGAGAAACACACGCATTGCTTCCTTCTGGAGTGAGTTTTCAGCCTGGAATTCATATGCACTTTGTACTGTGCAGAATGTAGCTACCTGCTCGGGAGTTGTGTCATAGATGCACCTTTCCTGCAGGAGTTTATTGCAGCATTCATTGTTTGGCTAAGTTCTTTAGGGTTGGTTTTGGAAGGTCTTTCAACTTTGGCCAAATCCCGCTTCGAACGAAATTTTTTCACAGCGCTGTTTCCAAGTGTCCACAAAGAGCCTCTGCTTGAAACTGTCCACATGCACATCTCCCATACTGGTGTGTTCGTTTCACTACCTGGATTTTGGTTTCCTCTTCTTTCTTTGAAATGACAAGCCTTTTTTCTGCACGCTACACTCACCTTTTAGCAGTTTCAGTTTTTAGCATGTTGGTGCTCTCAAAACGCTGTGTAACCTATGTAGAGTGTGTCACTCTCCAGCACTAAATACACAACCTAGAGCTCCTTTCACCACAGACACGCAAACACATCTTTTTGTGAAAGTCCTACTTCAGGTCACTTGGAAAAGTAAGGTTTTCATCGAGAACATGAAGTCAATCACGGTTTTGCACTCTGCAGCCAATAGAAATGTACTTTTCTACAAACCCGTCTGAATTTCACTGCAAAATACCCTTCTTTTCTGGTTTGTTGAAAGTTCTCAACACATTAGGAGAAAGAGCGTGTTCATGCAAGAGTGATGCAGTGTGCGTTTTCCTGGACTTCAAGTGATTTGGGAAACATACTCCTTATTTTTTCCCATTGTGTAAGAAACAACATGAGGCTTGCAAGAGATTGAAACAATGCATCCCAAAACGTATTCCAGCAGTGAAAACACACGTTTCTACAAAGACTTTGAAGGAGCAAGCAAAAGCCTAGTGGCTGAGTGTTCTTTCAGAGAGAAACACACGCATTGCTTCCTTCTGGAGTGAGTTTTCAGCCTGGAATTCATATGCATTTTGTACTGTGCAGAATGTAGCTACCTGCTCGGGAGTTGTGTCATAGACGCACCTTTCCTGCAGGAGTTTATTGCAACATTCATTGTTTGGCTAAGTTCTTTAGGGTTGGTTTTGGAAGGTCTTTCAACTTTGGCCAAATCCCGCTTCGTACGAAATTTTTTCACAGCGCTGTTTCCAAGTGTCCACAAAGAGCCTCTGCTTGAAACTGTCCACATGCACATCTCCCATACTGGTGTGTTCGTTTCACTACCTGGATTTTGGTTTCCTCTTCTTTCTTTGAAATGACAAGCCTTCTTTCTGCACGCTACACACACCTTGTAGCAGTTTCAGTTTTTAGCATGTTCGTGCTCTCAAAACGCTGTGTAACCTATGTAGAGTGTGTCACTCTCCAGCACTGAATACACAACCTAGAGCTCCTTTCACCACAGACACGCAAACACATCTTTTTGTGAAAGTCCTACTTCAGGTCACTTGGAAAAGTAAGGTTTTCATCGAGAACATGAAGTCAATCACGGTTTTGCACTCTGCAGCCAATAGAAATGTACTTTTCTACAAACCCGTCTGAATTTCACTGCAAAATACCCTTCTTTTCTGGTTTGTTGAAAGTTCTCAACACATTAGGAGATAGAGCGTGTTCGTGCAAGAGTGATGCAGTGTGCGTTTTCCTGGACTTCAAGTGATTTGGGAAACATACTCCTTATTTTTCCCCATTGTGTAAGAAACAACATGAGGCTTGCAAGAGATTGAAACAATGCATCCCAAAACGTATTCCAACAGTGAAAACACACGTTTCTACAAAGACTTTGAAGGAGCAAGCAAAAGCCTAGTGGCTGAGTGTTCTTTCAGAGAGAAACACACGCATTGCTTCCTTCTGGAGTGAGTTTTCAGCCTGGAATTCATATGCATTTTGTACTGTGCAGAATGTAGCTACCTGCTCGGGAGTTGTGTCATAGACGCACCTTTCCTGCAGGAGTTTATTGAAACATTCATTGTTTGGCTAAGTTCTTTAGGGTTGGTTTTGGAAGGTCTTTCAACTTTGGCCAAATCCCGCTTCGAACGAAATTTTTTCACAGCGCTGTTTCCAAGTGTCCACAAAGAGCCTCTGCTTGAAACTGTCCACATGCACATCTCCCATACTGGTGTGTTCGTTTCACTACCTGGATTTTGGTTTCCTCTTCTTTCTTTGAAATGACAAGCCTTTTTTCTGCACGCTACACTCACCTTTTAGCAGTTTCAGTTTTTAGCATGTTCGTGCTCAAAACGCTGTGTAACCTATGTAGAGTGTGTCACTCTCCAGCACTGAATACACAACCTAGAGCTCCTTTCACCACAGACACGCAAACACATCTTTTTGTGAAAGTCCTACTTCAGGTCACTTGGAAATGTAAGGTTTTCATCAAGAACATGAAGTCAATCACGGTTTTGCACTCTGCAGCCAATAGAAATGTACTTTCTACAAACCCGTCTGAATTTCACTGCAAAATACCCTTCTTTTCTGGTTTGTTGAAAGTTCTCAACACATTAGGAGAAAGAGCGTGTTCGTGCAAGAGTGATGCAGTGTGAGTTTTCCTGGACTTCAAGTGATTTGGGAAACATACTCCTTATTTTTCCCCATTGTGTAAGAAACAACATGAGCCTTGCAAGAGATTGAAACAATGCATCCCAAAACGTAATCCAGCAGTGAAAACACACGTTTCTACAAAGACTTTGAAAGAGCAAGCAAAAGCCTAGTGGCTGAGTGTTCTTTCACAGAGAAACACACGCATTGCTTCCTTCTGGAGTGAGTTTTCAGCCTGGAATTCATATGCACTTTGTACTGTGCAGAATGTAGCTACCTGCTCGGGAGTTGTGTCATAGATGCACCTTTCCTGCAGGAGTTTATTGCAGCATTCATTGTTTGGCTAAGTTCTTTAGGGTTGGTTTTGGAAGGTCTTTCAACTTTGGCCAAATCCCGCTTCGAACGAAATTTTTTCACAGCGCTGTTTCCAAGTGTCCACAAAGAGCCTCTGCTTGAAACTGTCCACATGCACCTCTCCCATACTGGTGTGTTCGTTTCACTACCTGGATTTTGGTTTCCTCTTCTTTCTTTGAAATGACAAGCCTTCTTTCTGCACGCTACACACACCTTGTAGCAGTTTCAGTTTTTAGCATGTTGGTGCTCTCAAAACGCTTTGTAACCTATGTAGAGTGTGTCACTCTCCAGCACTGAATACACAACCTAGAGCTCCTTTCACCACAGACACGCAAACACACCTTTTTGTGAAAGTCCTACTTCAGGTCACTTGGAAATGTAAGGTTTTCATCAAGAACATGAAGTCAATCACGGTTTTGCACTCAGCAGCCAATAGAAATGTACTTTCTACAAACCCGTCTGAATTTCACTGCAAAATACCCTTCTTTTTTGGTTTGTTGAAAGTTCTCAACACATTAGGAGAAAGAGCGTGTTCGTGCAAGAGTGATGCAGTGTGAGTTTTCCTGGACTTCAAGTGATTTGGGAAACATACTCCTTATTTTTCCCCATTGTGTAAGAAACAACATGAGCCTTGCAAGAGATTGAAACAATGCATCCCAAAACGTAATCCAGCAGTGAAAACACACGTTTCTACAAAGACTTTGAAAGAGCAAGCAAAAGCCTAGTGGCTGAGTGTTCTTTCACAGAGAAACACACGCATTGCTTCCTTCTGGAGTGAGTTTTCAGCCTGGAATTCATATGCACTTTGTACTGTGCAGAATGTAGCTACCTGCTCGGGAGTTGTGTCATAGATGCACCTTTCCTGCAGGAGTTTATTGCAGCATTCATTGTTTGGCTAAGTTCTTTAGGGTTGGTTTTGGAAGGTCTTTCAACTTTGGCCAAATCCCGCTTCGAACGAAATTTTTTCACAGCGCTGTTTCCAAGTGTCCACAAAGAGCCTCTGCTTGAAACTGTCCACATGCACATCTCCCATACTGGTGTGTTCGTTTCACTACCTGGATTTTGGTTTCCTCTTCTTTCTTTGAAATGACAAGCCTTTTTTCTGCACGCTACACTCACCTTTTAGCAGTTTCAGTTTTTAGCATGTTCGTGCTCAAAACGCTGTGTAACCTATGTAGAGTGTGTCACTCTCCAGCACTGAATACACAACCTAGAGCTCCTTTCACCACAGACACGCAAACACATCTTTTTGTGAAAGTCCTACTTCAGGTCACTTGGAAATGTAAGGTTTTCATCGAGAACATGAAGTCAATCACGGTTTTGCACTCTGCAGCCAATAGAAATGTACTTTTCTACAAACCAGTCTGAATTTCACTGCAAAATACCCTTCCTTTCTTGTTTGTTGAAAGTTCTCAACGTATTAGGAGAAAGAGCGTGTTCGTGCAAGAGTGATGCAGTGTGCGTTTTTTGGACTTCAAGTGATTTGGGAAACATACTCCTTATTTTTCCCCATTGTGTAAGAAACAACATGAGCCTTGCAAGAGATTGAAACAATGCATCCCAAAAAGTATTCCAGCAGTGAAAACACACGTTTCTACAAAGACTTTGAAGGAGCAAGCAAAAGCTTAGTGGCTGAGTGTTCTTTCAGAGAGAAACACACGCATTGCTTCCTTCTGGAGTGAGTTTTCAGCCTGGAATTCATATGCTTTTTGTACTGTGCAGAATGTAGCTACCTGCTCGGGAGTTGTGTCATAGAAGCACCTTTCCTGCAGGAGTTTATTGCAACATTCATTGTTTGGCTAAGTTCTTTAGGGTTGGTTTTGGAAGGTCTTTCAACTTTGGCCAAATCCCGCTTCGTACGAAATTTTTTCACAGCGCTGTTTCCAAGTGTCCACAAAGAGCCTCTGCTTGAATCTGTCCACATGCAGATCTCCCATACTGGTGTGTTCGTTTCACTACCTGGATTTTGGGTTCCTCTTCTTTCTTTGAAATGACAAGCCTTCTTTCTGCACGCTACACACACCTTGTAGCAGTTTCAGTTTTTAGCATGTTGGTGCTCTCAAAACGCTGTGTAACCCAGGTAGAGTGTGTCACTCTCCAGCACTGAATACACAACCTAGAGCTCCTTTCACCGCAGACACGCAAACACATCTTTTTGTGAAAGTCCTACTTCAGGTCACTTGGAAATGTAAGGTTTTCATCGAGAACATGAAGTCAATGACGGTTTTGCACTGTGCAGCCCATAGAAATGTACTTTTCTACAAACCCGTCTGAATTTCACTGCAAAATACCCTTGTTTTCTGGTTTGTTGAAAGTTCTCAACGTATTAGGAGAAAGAGCGTGTTCGTGCAAGAGTGATGCTGTGTGCGTTTTCCTAGACTGCAAGTGATTTGGGAAACATACTCCTTATTTTTCCCCTTTGTGTAAGAAACAACATGAGGCTTGCAAGAGATTGAAACAATGCATCCCAAAACGTATTCCAGCAGTGAAAACACACGTTTCTACAAAGACTTTGAAGGAGCAAGCAAAAGCCTAGTGGCTGAGTGTTCTTTCAGAGAGAAACACACCCATTGCTTCCTTCTGGAGTGAGTTTTCAGCCTGGAATTCATATGCATTTTGTACTGTGCAGAATGTAGCTACCTGCTCGGGAGTTGTGTCATAGATGCACCTTTCCTGCAGGAGTTTATTGCAGCGTTCATTGTTTCGCTAAGTTCTTTAGGGTTGGTTTTGGAAGGTCTTTCAACTTTGGCCAAATCCCTCTTCGTACGAAATTTTTTCACAGCGCTGTTTCCAAGTGTCCACAAAGAGCCTCTGCTTGAAACTGTCCACATGCACATCTCCCATACTGGTGTGTTCGTTTCACTACCTGGATTTTGGTTTCCTCTTCTTTCTTTCAAATGACAAGCCTTTTTTCTGCACGCTACACACACCTTGTAGCAGTTTCAGTTTTTAGCATGTTCGTGCTCAAAACGCTGTGTAACCTATGTAGAGTGTGTTACTCTCCAGCACTGAATACACAAACTAGAGCTCCTTTCACCACAGACACGCAAACACATCTTTTTGTGAAAGTCCTATTTCAGGTCACTTGGAAATGTAAGGTTTTCCTCGGGAACATGAAGTCAATCACGGTTTTGCACTCTGCAGCCAATAGAAATGTACTTTTCTACAAACCAGTCTGAATTTCACTGCAAAATACCCTTCTCTTCTTGTTTGTTGAAAGTTCTCCACGTATTAGGAGAAAGAGCGTGTTCGTGCAAGAGTGATGCAGTGTGCGTTTTCCTGGAATTCAAGTGATTTGGGAAACATACTCCTTATTTTTCCCCATTGTGTAAGAAACAATATGAGGCTTGCAAGAGATTGAAACAATGCATCCCAAAACGTATTCCAGCAGTGAAAACACAAGTTTCTACAAAGACTTTGAAGGAGCAAGCAAAAGCCTAGTGGCTGAGTGTTCTGTCAGAGAGAAACACACGCATTGCTTCCTTCTGGAGTGAGTTTTCAGCCTGGAATTCATATGCATTTTGTACTGTGCAGAATGTAGCTACCTGCTCGGGAGTTGTGTCATAGATGCACCTCTCCTGCAGGAGTTTATTGCAACATTCACTGTTTGGCTAAGTTCTTTAGGGTTGGTTTTGGAAAGTCTTTCAACTTTGGCCAAATCCCGCTTCGTACGAAATTTTTTCACAGCGCTGTTTCCAAGTGTCCACAAAGAGCCTCTGCTTGAAACTGTCCACATGCACATCTCCCATACTGGTGTGTTCGTTTCACTACCTGGATTTTGGTTTCCTCTTCTTTCTTTGAAATGACAAGCCTTCTTTCTGCACGCTACACACACCTTGTAGCAGTTTCAGTTTTTAGCATGTTGGTGCTCTCAAAACGCTGTGTAACCTATGTAGAGTGTGTCGCTCTCCAGCACTGAATACACAACCTAGAGCTCCTTTCACCACAGACACGCAAACACACCTTTTTGTGAAAGTCCTACTTCAGGTCACTTGGAAATGTAAGGTTTTCATCGAGAACATGAAGTCAATCACGGTTTTGCACTCTGCAGCCAATAGAAATGTACTTTCTACAAACCCGTCTGAATTTCACTGCAAAATACCCTTCTTTTCTGGTTTGTTGAAAGTTCTCAACACATTAGGAGAAAGAGCGTGTTCGTGCAAGAGTGATGCAGTGTGCGTTTTCCTGGACTTCAAGTGATTTGGGAAACATACTCCTTATTTTTCCCCATTGTGTAAGAAACAACATGAGCCTTGCAAGAGATTGAAACAATGCATCCCAAAACGTAATCCAGCAGTGAAAACACACGTTTCTACAAAGACTTTGAAAGAGAAAAGCAAAAGCCTAGTGGCTGAGTGTTCTTTCACAGAGAAACACACGCATTGCTTCCTTCTGGAGTGAGTTTTCAGCCTGGAATTCATATGCACTTTGTACTGTGCAGAATGTAGCTACCTGCTCGGGAGTTGTGTCATAGATGCACCTTTCCTGCAGGAGTTTATTGCAGCATTCATTGTTTGGCTAAGTTCTTTAGGGTTGGTTTTGGAAGGTCTTTCAACTTTGGCCAAATCCCGCTTCGAACGAAATTTTTTCACAGCGCTGTTTCCAAGTGTCCACAAAGAGCCTCTGCTTGAAACTGTCCACATGCACATCTCCCATACTGGTGTGTTCGTTTCACTACCTGGATTTTGGTTTCCTCTTCTTTCTTTGAAATGACAAGCCTTTTTTCTGCACGCTACACTCACCTTTTAGCAGTTTCAGTTTTTAGCATGTTCGTGCTCAAAACGCTGTGTAACCTATGTAGAGTGTGTCACTCTCCAGCACTGAATACACAACCTAGAGCTCCTTTCACCACAGACACGCAAACACATCTTTTTGTGAAAGTCCTACTTCAGGTCACTTGGAAATGTAAGGTTTTCATCGAGAACATGAAGTCAATCACGGTTTTGCACTCTGCAGCCAATAGAAATGTACTTTTCTACAAACCCGTCTGAATTTCACTGCAAAATATCCTTCTTTTCTGGTTTGTTGAAAGTTCTCAACACATTAGGAGAAAGAGCGTGTTCGTGCAAGAGTGATGCAGTGTGCGTTTTCCTGGACTTCAAGTGATTTGGGAAACATAATCCTTATTTTTCCACATTGTGTAAGAAACAACATGAGACTTGCAAGAGATTGAAACAATGCATCCCAAAACGTATTCCAGCAGTGAAAACACACGTTTCTACAAAGACTTTGAAGGAGCAAGCAAAAGCCTAGTGGCTGAGTCTTCTTTCAGAGAGAAACACACGCATTGCTTCCTTCTGGAGTGAGTTTTCAGCCTGGAATTCATATGCATTTTGTACTGTGCAGAATGTAGCTACCTGCTCGGGAGTTGTGTCATAGACCCACCTTTCCTGCAGGAGTTTATTGAAACATTCATTGTTTGGCTAAGTTCTTTAGGGTTGGTTTTGGAAGGTCTTTCAACTTTGGCCAAATCCCGCTTCGTACGAAATTTTTTCACAGCGCTGTTTCCAAGTGTCCACAAAGAGCCTCTGCTTGAAACTGTCCACATGCACATCTCCCATACTGGTGTGTTCGTTTCACTACCTGGATTTTGGTTTCCTCTTCTTTCTTTGAAATGACAAGCCTTCTTTCTGCACGCTACACACCCCTTGTAGCAGTTTCAGTTTTTAGCATGTTGGTGCTCTCAAAACGCTGTGTAACCTATGTAGAGTGTGTCACTCTCCAGCACTGGATACACATCCTAGAGCTCCTATCAAAACAGACACGCAAACACATCTTTTTGTGAAAGTCCTACTTCAGGTCACTTGGAAATATAAGGTTTTCATCGAGAACATGAAGTCAATCACGGTTTTGGACTCTCCAGCCAATAGAAATGTACTTTTCTACAAACCCGTCTGAATTTCACTGCAAAATACCCTACTCTTCTTGTTTGTTGAAAGTTCTCAACGTATTAGGAGAAAGAGCGTGTTCGTGCAAGAGTGATGCAGTGTGCGTTTTCCTGGACTTCAAGTGATTTGGGAAACATACTCCTTATTTTTCCCCATTGTGTAAGAAACAACATGAGGCTTGCAAGAGATTGAAACAATGCATCCCAAAACGTATTCCAGCAGTGAAAACACACATTTCTACAAAGACTTTGAAGGAGCAAGCAAAAGCCTACTGGCTGAGTTCCTTTCAGAAACACACGCATTGCTTCCTTCTGGAGTGAGTTTTCAGCCTGGAATTCATATGCATTTTGTACTGTGCAGAATGTAGATACCTGCTCGGGAGTTGTGTCATAGACGCACCTTTCCTGCAGGAGTTTATTGCAACATTCATTGTTTGGCTAAGTTCTTTAGGGTTGGTTTTGGAAGGTCTTTCAACTTTGGCCAAATCCCGCTTCGTACGAAATTTTTTCACAGCGCTGTTTCCAAGTGTCCACAAAGAGCCTCTGCTTGAAACTGTCCACATGCACATCTCCCATACTGGTGTGTTCGTTTCACTACCTGGATTTTGGTTTCCTCTTCTTTCTTTGAAATGACAAGCCTTCTTTCTGCACGCTACACACACCTTGTAGCAGTTTCAGTTTTTAGGATATTGGTGCTCTCAAAACGCTGTGTAACCTATGTAGAGTGTGTCACTCTCCAGCACTGAATACACAACCTAGAGCTCCTTTCACCACAGACACGCAAACACATCTTTTTGTGAAAGTCCAACTTCAGGTCACTTGGAAATGTAAGGTTTTCATCGAGAACATGAAGTCAATCACGGTTTTGCACTCTGCAGCCAATAGAAATGTACTTTTCTACAAACCCGTCTGAATTTCACTGCAAAATACCCTTCTCTTCTTGTTTGTTGAAAGTTCTCAACGTATTAGGAGAAAGAGCGTGTTCGTGCAAGAGTGATGCAGTGTGCGTTTTCCTGGACTTCAAGTGATTTGGGAAACATACTCCTTATTTTTCCCCATTGTGTAAGAAACAACATGAGGCTTGCAAGAGATTGAAACAATGCATCCCAAAACGTATTCCAGCAGTGAAAACACACGTTTCTACAAAGACTTTGAAGGAGCAAGCAAAAGCCTAGTGGCTGAGTCTTCTTTCAGAGAGAAACACACGCATTGCTTCCTTCTGGAGTGAGTTTTCAGCCTGGAATTCATATGCATTTTGTACTGTGCAGAATGTAGCTACCTGCTCGGGAGTTGTGTCATAGACGCACCTTTCCTGCAGGAGTTTATTGAAACATTCATTGTTTGGCTACGTTCTTTAGGGTTGGTTTTGGAAGGTCTTTCAACTTTGGCCAAATCCCTCTTCGTACGAAATTTTTTCACAGCGCTGTTTCCAAGTGTCTACAAAGAGCCTCTGCTTGAAACTGTCCACATGCACATCTCCCATACTGGTGTGTTCGTTTCACTACCTGGATTTTGGTTTCCTCTTCTTTCTTTGAAATGACAAGCCTTCTTTCTGCACGCTACACACACCTTGTAGCAGTTTCAGTTTTTAGCATGTTCGTGCTCTCAAAACGCTGTGTAACCTATGTAGAGTGTGTCACTCTCCAGCACTGGATACACAACCTAGAGCTGCTTTCACCACAGACACGCAAACACATCTTTTTGTGAAAGTCTTACTTCAGGTCACTTGGAAATGTAAGGTTTTCATCGAGAACATGAAGTCAATCACGGTTTTGCACTCTGCAGCCAATAGAAATGTACTTTTCTACAAACCCGTCTGAATTTCACTGCAAAATATCCTTCTTTTCTGGTTTGTTGAAAGTTCTCAACACATTAGGAGAAAGAGCGTGTTCGTGCAAGAGTGATGCAGTGTGCGTTTTCCTGGACTTCAAGTGATTTGGGAAACATAATCCTTATTTTTCCACATTGTGTAAGAAACAACATGAGACTTGCAAGAGATTGAAACAATGCATCCCAAAACGTATTCCAGCAGTGAAAACACACGTTTCTACAAAGACTTTGAAGGAGCAAGCAAAAGCCTAGTGGCTGAGTCTTCTTTCAGAGAGAAACACACGCATTGCTTCCTTCTGGAGTGAGTTTTCAGCCTGGAATTCATATGCATTTTGTACTGTGCAGAATGTAGCTACCTGCTCGGGAGTTGTGTCATAGACCCACCTTTCCTGCAGGAGTTTATTGAAACATTCATTGTTTGGCTAAGTTCTTTAGGGTTGGTTTTGGAAGGTCTTTCAACTTTGGCCAAATCCCGCTTCGTACGAAATTTTTTCACAGCGCTGTTTCCAAGTGTCCACAAAGAGCCTCTGCTTGAAACTGTCCACATGCACATCTCCCATACTGGTGTGTTCGTTTCACTACCTGGATTTTGGTTTCCTCTTCTTTCTTTGAAATGACAAGCCTTCTTTCTGCACGCTACACACACCTTGTAGCAGTTTCAGTTTTTAGCATGTTCGTGCTCTCAAAACGCTGTGTAACCTATGTAGAGTGTGTCACTCTCCAGCACTGAATACACAACCTAGAGCTGCTTTCACCACAGACACGCAAACACATCTTTTTGTGAAAGTCTTACTTCAGGTCAATTGGAAATGTAAGGTTTTCATCGAGAACATGAAGTCAATCACGGTTTTGCACTCTGCAGCCAATAGAAATGTCCTTTTCTACAAACCCGTCTGAATTTCACTGCAACATACCCTTCTTTTCTGGTTTGTTGAAAGTTCTCAACACATTAGGAGAAAGAGCGTGTTCGTGCAAGAGTGATGCAGTGTGCGTTTTCCTGGACTTCAAGTGATTTGGGAAACATACTCCTTATTTTTCCCCAATGTTTAAGAAACAACATGAGGCTTGGAAGAGATTGAAACAATGCATCCCAAAAAGTATTCCAGCAGTGAAAACACACGTTTCTACAAAGACTTTGAAGGAGCAAGCAAAAGCCTAGTGGCTGAGTGTTCTTTCAGAGAGAAACACACGCATTGCTTCCTTCTGGAGTGAGTTTTCAGCCTGGAATTCATATGCATTGTGTACTGTGCAGAATGTAGCTACCTGCTCGGGAGTTGTGTCATAGATGCACCTTTCCTGCAGGAGTTTATTGCAGCATTCATTGTTTGGCTAAGTTCTTTAGGGTTGGTTTTGGAAGGTCTTTCAACTTTGGCCAAATCCCGCTTCGTACGAAATTTTTTCACAGCGCTCTTTCCAAGTGTCCACAAAGAGCCTCTGCTTGAAACTGTCCACATGCACATCTCCCATACTGGTGTGTTCGTTTCACTACCTGGATTTTGGTTTCCTCTTCTTTCTTTGAAATGACAAGCCTTCTTTCTGCACGCTACACACACCTTGTAGCAGTTTCAGTTTTTAGCATGTTGGTGCTCTCAAAACGCTGTGTAACCTATGTAGAGTGTGTCACTCTCCAGCACTGAATACACAACCTAGAGCTCCTTTCACCACAGACACGCAAACACATCTTTTTGTGAAAGTCCTACTTCAGGTCACTTGGAAAAGTAAGGTTTTCATCGAGAACATGAAGTCAATCACGGTTTTGCACTCTGCAGCCAATAGAAATGTACTTTTCTACAAACCCGTCTGAATTTCACTGCAAAATACCCTTCTTTTCTGGTTTGTTGAAAGTTCTCAACACATTAGGAGAAAGAGCGTGTTCGTGCAAGAGTGATGCAGTGTGCGTTTTCCTGGACTTCAAGTGATTTGGGAAACATACTCCTTTTTTTTCCCATTGTGTAAGAAACAACATGAGGCTTGCAAGAGATTGAAACAATGCATCCCAAAACGTATTCCAGCAGTGAAAACACACGTTTCTACAAAGACTTTGAAGGAGCAAGCAAAAGCCTACTGGCTGAGTGTCCTTTCAGAGAGAAACACACGCATTGCTTCCTTCTGGAGTGAGTTTTCAGCCTGGAATTCATATGCATTTTGTACTGTGCAGAATGTAGCTACCTGCTCGGGAGTTGTGTCATAGACGCACCTTTCCTGCAGGAGTTTATTGAAACATTCATTGTTTGGCTAAGTTCTTTAGGGTTGGTTTTGGAAGGTCTTTCAACTTTGGCCAAATCCCGCTTCGAACGAAATTTTTTCACAGCGCTGTTTCCAAGTGTCCACAAAGAGCCTCTGCTTGAAACTGTCCACATGCACATCTCCCATACTGGTGTGTTCGTTTCACTACCTGGATTTTGGTTTCCTCTTCTTTCTTTGAAATGACAAGCCTTTTTTCTGCACGCTACACTCACCTTTTAGCAGTTTCAGTTTTTAGCATGTTCGTGCTCAAAACGCTGTGTAACCTATGTAGAGTGTGTCACTCTCCAGCACTGAATACACAACCTAGAGCTCCTTTCACCACAGACACGCAAACACATCTTTTTGTGAAAGTCCTACTTCAGGTCACTTGGAAATGTAAGGTTTTCATCGAGAACATGAAGTCAATCACGGTTTTGCACTCTGCAGCCAATAGAAATGTACTTTTCTACAAACCAGTCTGAATTTCACTGCAAAATACCCTTCCTTTCTTGTTTGTTGAAAGTTCTCAACGTATTAGGAGAAAGAGCGTGTTCGTGCAAGAGTGATGCAGTGTGCGTTTTCCTGGACTTCAAGTGATTTGGGAAACATACTCCTTATTTTTCCCCATTGTGTAAGAAACAACATGAGCCTTGCAAGAGATTGAAACAATGCATCCCAAAATGTATTCCAGCAGTGAAAACACACGTTTCTACAAAGACTTTGAAGGAGCAAGCAAAAGCTTAGTGGCTGAGTGTTCTTTCAGAGAGAAACACACGCATTGCTTCCTTCTGGAGTGAGTTTTCAGCCTGGAATTCATATGCATTTTGTACTGTGCAGAATGTAGCTACCTGCTCGGGAGTTGTGTCATAGAAGCACCTTTCCTGCAGGAGTTTATTGCAACATTCATTGTTTGGCTAAGTTCTTTAGGGTTGGTTTTGGAAGGTCTTTCAACTTTGGCCAAATCCCGCTTCGTACGAAATTTTTTCACAGCGCTGTTTCCAAGTGTCCACAAAGAGCCTCTGCTTGAAACTGTCCACATGCACATCTCCCATACTGGTGTGTTCGTTTCACTACCTGGATTTTGGTTTCCTCTTCTTTCTTTGAAATGACAAGCCTTCTTTCTGCACGCTACACACACCTTGTAGCAGTTTCAGTTTTTAGCATGTTCGTGCTCTCAAAACGCTGTGTAACCTATGTAGAGTGTGTCACTCTCCAGCACTGAATACACAACCTAGAGCTGCTTTCACCACAGACACGCAAACACATCTTTTTGTGAAAGTCTTACTTCAGGTCAATTGGAAATGTAAGGTTTTCATCGAGAACACGAAGTCAATCACGGTTTTGCACTCTGCAGCCAATAAATGTACTTTTCTACAAACCCGTCTGAATTTCACTGCAAAATACCCTTCTCTTCTTGTTTGTTGAAAGTTCTCAACGTATTAGGAGAAAGAGCGTGTTCGTGCAAGAGTGATGCAGTGTGCGTTTTCCTGGACTTCAAGTGATTTGGGAAACATACTCCTTATTTTTCCCCATTGTGTAAGAAACAACATGAGGCTTGCAAGAGATTGAAACAATGCATCCCAAAACGTATTCCAGCAGTGAAAACACACGTTTCTACAAAGACTTTGAAGGAGCAAGCAAAAGCCTACTGGCTGAGTGTCCTTTCAGAAACACACGCATTGCTTCCTTCTGGAGTGAGTTTTCAGCCTGGAATTCATATGCATTTTGTACTGTGCAGAATGTAGCTACCTGCTCAGGAGTTGTGTCATAGATGCACCTTTCCTGCAGGAGTTTATTGCAACATTCATTGTTTGGCTAAGTTCTTTAGGGTTGGTTTTGGAAGGTCTTTCAACTTTGGCCAAATCCCGCTTCGTACGAAATTTTTTCACAGCGCTGTTTCCAAGTGTCCACAAAGAGCCTCTCCTTGAAACTGTCCACATGCACATCTCCCATACTGGTGTGTTCGTTTCACTAACTGGATTTTGGTTTCCTCTTCTTTCTTTGAAATGACAAGCCTTCTTTCTGCCCGCTACACACACCTTGTAGCAGTTTCAGTTTTTAGCATGTTGGTGCTCTCAAAACGCTGTGTAACCTATGTAGAGTGCGTCACTCTCCAGCACTGAATACACAACCTAGAGCTCCTTTCACCACAGACACGCAAACACAACTTTTTGTGAAAGTCCTACTTCAGGTCACTTGGAAATGTAAGGTTTTCATCGAGAACATGAAGTCAATCACGGTTTTGCACTCTGCAGCCCATAAAAATGTACTTTTCTACAAACCCGTCTGAATTTCACTGCAAAATACCCTTCTCTTCTTGTTTGTTGAAAGTTCTCAACGTATTAGGAGAAAGAGCGTGTTCGTGCAAGAGTGATGCAGTGTGCGTTTTCCTGGACTTCAAGTGATTTGGGAAACATACTCGTTATTTTTCCCCATTGTGTAAGAAACAACATGAGGCTTGCAAGAGATTGAAACAATGCATCCCAAAACGTATTCCAGCAGTGAAAACACACGTTTCTACAAAGACTTTGAAGGAGCAAGCAAAAGCCTAGTGGCTGAGTGTTCTTTCAGAGAGAAACACACGCATTGCTTCCTTCTGGAGTGAGTTTTCAGCCTGGAATTCATATGCATTTTGTACTGTGCAGAATGTAGCTACCTGCTCGGGAGTTGTGTCATAGACGCACCTTTCCTGCAGGAGTTTATTGCAACATTCATTGTTTGGCTAAGTTCTTTAGGGTTGGTTTTGGAAGGTCTTTCAACTTTGGCCAAATCCCGCTTCGTACGAAATTTTTTCACAGCGCTCTTTCCAAGTGTCCACAAAGAGCCTCTGCTTGAAACTGTCCACATGCACATCTCCCATACTGGTGTGTTCGTTTCACTACCTGGATTTTGGTTTCCTCTTCTTTCTTTGAAATGACAAGCCTTCTTTCTGCACGCTACACACACCTTGTAGCAGTTTCAGTTTTTAGCATGTTCGTGCTCTCAAAACGCTGTGTAACCTATGTAGAGTGTGTCACTCTCCAGCACTGAATACACAACCTAGAGCTGCTTTCACCACAGACACGCAAACACATCTTTTTGTGAAAGTCTTACTTCAGGTCAATTGGAAATGTAAGGTTTTCATCGAGAACATGAAGTCAATCACGGTTTTGCACTCTGCAGCCAATAGAAATGTCCTTTTCTACAAACCCGTCTGAATTTCACTGCAACATACCCTTCTTTTCTGGTTTGTTGAAAGTTCTCAACACATTAGGAGAAAGAGCGTGTTCGTGCAAGAGTGATGCAGTGTGCGTTTTCCTGGACTTCAAGTGATTTGGGAAACATACTCCTTATTTTTCCCCATTGTGTAAGAAACAACATGAGGCTTGCAAGAGATTGAAACAATGCATCCCAAAACGTATTCCAGCAGTGAAAACACACGTTTCTACAAAGACTTTGAAGGAGCAAGCAAAAGCCTACTGGCTGAGTGTCCTTTCAGAGAGAAACACACGCATTGCTTCCTTCTGGAGTGAGTTTTCCGCCTGGAATTCATATGCATTTTGTACTGTGCAGAATGTAGCTACCTGCTCGGGAGTTGTGTCATAGACGCACCTTTCCTGCAGGAGTTTATTGCAACATTCATTGTTTGCTTAAGTTATTTAGGGCGGTTTTGGAAGGTCTTTCAACTTTGCCCAAATCCCGCTTCGCACGAAATTTTTTCACAGCGCTGTTTCCAAGTGTCCACAAAGAGCCTCTGCTTGAAACTGTCCACATGCACATCTCCCATACTGGTGTGTTCGTTTCACTACCTGGATTTTGGTTTCCTCTTCTTTCTTTGAAATGACAAGCCTTCTTTCTGCACGCTACACACACCTTGTAGCAGTTTCAGTTTTTAGCATGTTGGTGCTCTCAAAACGCTGTGTAACCTATGTAGAGTGTGTCACTCTCCAGCACTGAATACACAACCTAGAGCTCCTTTCACCACAGACACGCAAACACACCTTTTTGTGAAAGTCCTACTTCAGGTCACTTGGAAATGTAAGGTTTTCATCAAGAACATGAAGTCAATCACTGTTTTGCACTCTGCAGCCAATAGAAATGTACTTTCTACAAACCCGTCTGAATTTCACTGCAAAATACCCTTCTTTTTTGGTTTGTTGAAAGTTCTCAACACATTAGGAGAAAGAGCGTGTTCGTGCAAGAGTGATGCAGTGTGAGTTTTCCTGGACTTCAAGTGATTTGGGAAACATACTCCTTATTTTTCCCCATTGTGTAAGAAACAACATGAGCCTTGCAAGAGATTGAAACAATGCATCCCAAAACGTAATCCAGCAGTGAAAACACACGTTTCTACAAAGACTTTGAAAGAGCAAGCAAAAGCCTAGTGGCTGAGTGTTCTTTCACAGAGAAACACACGCATTGCTTCCTTCTGGAGTGAGTTTTCAGCCTGGAATTCATATGCACTTTGTACTGTGCAGAATGTAGCTACCTGCTCGGGAGTTGTGTCATAGATGCACCTTTCCTGCAGGAGTTTATTGCAGCATTCATTGTTTGGCTAAGTTCTTTAGGGTTGGTTTTGGAAGGTCTTTCAACTTTGGCCAAATCCCGCTTCGAACGAAATTTTTTCACAGCGCTGTTTCCAAGTGTCCACAAAGAGCCTCTGCTTGAAACTGTCCACATGCACATCTCCCATACTGGTGTGTTCGTTTCACTACCTGGATTTTGGTTTCCTCTTCTTTCTTTGAAATGACAAGCCTTTTTTCTGCACGCTACACTCACCTTTTAGCAGTTTCAGTTTTTAGCATGTTCGTGCTCAAAACGCTGTGTAACCTATGTAGAGTGTGTCACTCTCCAGCACTGAATACACAACCTAGAGCTCCTTTCACCACAGACACGCAAACACATCTTTTTGTGAAAGTCCTACTTCAGGTCACTTGGAAATGTAAGGTTTTCATCGAGAACATGAAGTCAATCACGGTTTGGCACTCTGCAGCCAATAGAAATGTACTTTTCTACAAACCAGTCTGAATTTCACTGCAAAATACCCTTCCTTTCTTGTTTGTTGAAAGTTCTCAACGTATTAGGAAAAAGAGCGTGTTCGTGCAAGAGTGATGCAGTGTGCGTTTTCCTGGACTTCAAGTGATTTGGGAAACATACTCCTTATTTTTCCCCATTGTGTAAGAAACAACATGAGCCTTGCAAGAGATTGAAACAATGCATCCCAAAATGTATTCCAGCAGTGAAAACACACTTTTCTACAAATCTTTGAAGGAGCAAGCAAAAGCTTAGTGGCTGAGTGTTCTTTCAGAGAGATACACACGCATTGCTTCCTTCTGGAGTGAGTTTTCAGCCTGGAATTCATATGCATTTTGTACTGTGCAGAATGTAGCTACCTGCTCGGGAGTTGTGTCATAGAAGCACCTTTCCTGCAGGAGTTTATTGCAACATTCATTGTTTGGCTAAGTTCTTTAGGGTTGGTTTTGGAAGGTCTTTCAACTTTGGCCAAATCCCGCTTCGTACGAAATTTTTTCACAGCGCTGTTTCCAAGTGTCCACAAAGAGCCTCTGCTTGAAACTGTCCACATGCACATCTCCCATACTGGTGTGTTCGTTTCACTACCTGGATTTTGGTTTCCTCTTCTTTCTTTGAAATGACAAGCCTTCTTTCTGCACGCTACACACACCTTGTAGCAGTTTCAGTTTTTAGCATGTTCGTGCTCTCAAAACGCTGTGTAACCTATGTAGAGTGTGTCACTCTCCAGCACTGAATACACAACCTAGAGCTGCTTTCACCACAGACACGCAAACACATCTTTTTGTGAAAGTCTTACTTCAGGTCAATTGGAAATGTAAGGTTTTCATCGAGAACACGAAGTCAATCACGGTTTTGCACTCTGCAGCCAATAGAAATGTACTTTTCTACAAACCCGTCTGAATTTCACTGCAAAATACCCTTCTCTTCTTGTTTGTTGAAAGTTCTCAACGTATTAGGAGAAAGAGCGTGTTCGTGCAAGAGTGATGCAGTGTGCGTTTTCCTGGACTTCAAGTGATTTGGGAAACATACTCCTTATTTTTCCCCATTGTGTAAGAAACAACATGAGGCTTGCAAGAGATTGAAACAATGCATCCCAAAACGTATTCCAGCAGTGAAAACACACGTTTCTACAAAGACTTTGAAGGAGCAAGCAAAAGCCTACTGGCTGAGTGTCCTTTCAGAGAGAAACACACGCATTGCTTCCTTCTGGAGTGAGTTTTCAGCCTGGAATTCATATGCATTTTGTACTGTGCAGAATGTAGCTACCTGCTCGGGAGTTGTGTCATAGATGCACCTTTCCTGCCGGAGTTTATTGCAACATTCACTGTTTGGCTAAGTTCTTTAGGGTTGGTTTTGGAAAGTCTTTCAACTTTGGCCAAATCCCGCTTCATACGAAATTTTTTCACAGCGCTGTTTCCAAGTGTCCACAAAGAGCCTCTGCTTGAAACTGTCCACATGCACATCTCCCATACTGGTGTGTTCGTTTCACTACCTGGATTTTGGTTTCCTCTTCTTTCTTTGAAATGACAAGCCTTCTTTCTGCACGCTACACACACCTTGTAGCAGTTTCAGTTTTTAGCATGTTGGTGCTCTCAAAACGCTGTGTAACCTATGTAGAGTGTGTCACTCTCCAGCACTGAATACACAACCTAGAGCTCCTTTCACCACAGACACGCAAACACACCTTTTTGTGAAAGTCCTACTTCAGGTCACTTGGAAATGTAAGGTTTTCATCAAGAACATGAAGTCAATCACGGTTTTGCACTCTGCAGCCAATAGAAATGTACTTTCCTCAAACCCGTCTGAATTTCTCTGCAAAATACCCTTCTTTTCTGGTTTGTTGAAAGTTCTCAACACATTAGGAGAAAGAGCGTGTTCGTGCAAGAGTGATGCAGTGTGAGTTTTCCTGGACTTCAAGTGATTTGGGAAACATACTCCTTATTTTTCCCCATTGTGTAAGAAACAACATGAGCCTTGCAAGAGATTGAAACAATGCATCCCAAAACGTAATCCAGCAGTGAAAACACACGTTTCTACAAAGACTTTGAAAGAGCAAGCAAAAGCCTAGTGGCTGAGTGTTCTTTCAGAGAGAAACACACGCATTGCTTCCTTCTGGAGTGAGTTTTCAGCCTGGAATTCATATGCACTTTGTACTGTGCAGAATGTAGCTACCTGCTCGGGAGTTGTGTCATAGATGCACCTTTCCTGCAGGAGTTTATTGCAGCATTCATTGTTTGGCTAAGTTCTTTAGGGTTGGTTTTGGAAGGTCTTTCAACTTTGGCCAAATCCCGCTTCGAACGAAATTTTTTCACAGCGCTGTTTCCAAGTGTCCACAAAGAGCCTCTGCTTGAAACTGTCCACATGCACATCTCCCATACTGGTGTGTTCGTTTCACTACCTGGATTTTGGTTTCCTCTTCTTTCTTTGAAATGACAAGCCTTTTTTCTGCACGCTACACTCACCTTTTAGCAGTTTCAGTTTTTAGCATGTTCGTGCTCAAAACGCTGTGTAACCTATGTAGAGTGTGTCACTCTCCAGCACTGAATACACAACCTAGAGCTCCTTTCACCACAGACACGCAAACACATCTTTTTGTGAAAGTCCTACTTCAGGTCACTTGGAAATGTAAGGTTTTCATCGAGAACATGAAGTCAATCACGGTTTTGCACTCTGCAGCCAATAGAAATGTACTTTTCTACAAACCAGTCTGAATTTCACTGCAAAATACCCTTCCTTTCTTGTTTGTTGAAAGTTCTCAACGTATTAGGAGAAAGCGCGTGTTCGTGCAAGAGTGATGCAGTGTGCGTTTTCCTGGACTTCAAGTGATTTGGGAAACATACTCCTTATTTTTTCCCATTGTGTAAGAAACAACATGAGGCTTGCAAGAGATTGAAACAATGCATCCCAAAACGTATTCCAGCAGTGAAAACACACGTTTCTACAAAGACTTTGAAGGAGCAAGCAAAAGCCTAGTGGCTGAGTGTTCTTTCAGAGAGAAACACACGCATTGCTTCCTTCTGGAGTGAGTTTTCAGCCTGGAATTCATATGCATTTTGTACTGTGCAGAATGTAGCTACCTGCTCGGGAGTTGTGTCATAGACGCACCTTTCCTGCAGGAGTTTATTGAAACATTCATTGTTTGGCTAAGTTCTTTAGGGTTGGTTTTGGAAGGTCTTTCAACTTTGGCCAAATCCCGCTTCGAACGAAATTTTTTCACAGCGCTGTTTCCAAGTGTCCACAAAGAGCCTCTGCTTGAAACTGTCCACATGCACATCTCCCATACTGGTGTGTTCGTTTCACTACCTGGATTTTGGTTTCCTCTTCTTTCTTTGAAATGACAAGCCTTTTTTCTGCACGCTACACTCACCTTTTAGCAGTTTCAGTTTTTAGCATGTTCGTGCTCAAAACGCTGTGTAACCTATGTAGAGTGTGTCACTCTCCAGCACTGAATACACAACCTAGAGCTCCTTTCACCACAGACACGCAAACACATCTTTTTGTGAAAGTCCTACTTCAGGTCACTTGGAAATGTAAGGTTTTCATCAAGAACATGAAGTCAATCACGGTTTTGCACTCTGCAGCCAATAGAAATGTACTTTCTACAAACCCGTCTGAATTTCACTGCAAAATACCCTTCTTTTCTGGTTTGTTGAAAGTTCTCAACACATTAGGAGAAAGAGCGTGTTCGTGCAAGAGTGATGCAGTGTGAGTTTTCCTGGACTTCAAGTGATTTGGGAAACATACTCCTTATTTTTCCCCATTGTGTAAGAAACAACATGAGCCTTGCAAGAGATTGAAACAATGCATCCCAAAACGTAATCCAGCAGTGAAAACACACGTTTCTACAAAGACTTTGAAAGAGCAAGCAAAAGCCTAGTGGCTGAGTGTTCTTTCACAGAGAAACACACGCATTGCTTCCTTCTGGAGTGAGTTTTCAGCCTGGAATTCATATGCACTTTGTACTGTGCAGAATGTAGCTACCTGCTCGGGAGTTGTGTCATAGATGCACCTTTCCTGCAGGAGTTTATTGCAGCATTCATTGTTTGGCTAAGTTCTTTAGGGTTGGTTTTGGAAGGTCTTTCAACTTTGGCCAAATCCCGCTTCGAACGAAATTTTTTCACAGCGCTGTTTCCAAGTGTCCACAAAGAGCCTCTGCTTGAAACTGTCCACATGCACATCTCCCATACTGGTGTGTTCGTTTCACTACCTGGATTTTGGTTTCCTCTTCTTTCTTTGAAATGACAAGCCTTCTTTCTGCACGCTACACACACCTTGTAGCAGTTTCAGTTTTTAGCATGTTGGTGCTCTCAAAACGCTGTGTAACCTATGTAGAGTGTGTCACTCTCCAGCACTGAATACACAACCTAGAGCTCCTTTCACCACAGACACGCAAACACACCTTTTTGTGAAAGTCCTACTTCAGGTCACTTGGAAATGTAAGGTTTTCATCGAGAACATGAAGTCAATCACGGTTTTGCACTCTGCAGCCAATAGAAATGTACTTTCTACAAACCCGTCTGAATTTCACTGCAAAATACCCTTCTTTTCTGGTTTGTTGTAAGTTCTCAACACATTAGGAGAAAGAGCGTGTTCGTGCAAGAATGATGCAGTGTGCGTTTTCCTGGACTTCAAGTGATTTGGGAAACATACTCCTTATTTTTCTCCATTGTGTAAGAAACAACATGAGCCTTGCAAGAGATTGAAACAATGCATCCCAAAACGTAATCCAGCAGTGAAAACACACGTTTCTACAAAGACTTTGAAAGAGCAAGCAAAAGCCTAGTGGCTGAGTGTTCTTTCACAGAGAAACACACGCATTGCTTCCTTCTGGAGTGAGTTTTCAGCCTGGAATTCATATGCATTTTGTACTGTGCAGAATGTAGCTACCTGCTCGGGAGTTGTGTCATAGAAGCACCTTTCCTGCAGGAGTTTATTGCAACATTCATTGTTTGGCTAAGTTCTTTAGGGTTGGTTTTGGAAGGTCTTTCAACTTTGGCCAAATCCGTCTTCGTACGAAATTTTTTCACAGCGCTGTTTCCAAGTGTCCACAAAGAGCCTCTGCTTGAATCTGTCCACATGCAGATCTCCCATACTGGTGTGTTCGTTTCACTACCTGGATTTTGGGTTCCTCTTCTTTCTTTCAAATGACAAGCCTTCTTTCTGCACGCTACACACACCTTGTAGCAGTTTCAGTTTTTAGCATGTTGGTGCTCTCAAAACGCTGTGTAACCTAGGTAGAGTGTGTCACTCTCCAGCACTGAATACACAACCTAGAGCTCCTTTCACCGCAGACACGCAAACACATCTTTTTGTGAAAGTCCTACTTCAGGTCACTTGGAAATGTAAGGTTTTCATCGAGAACATGAAGTCAATGACGGTTTTGCACTCTGCAGCCCATAGAAATGTACTTTTCTACAAACCCGTCTGAATTTCACTGCAAAATACCCTTCTTTTCTGGTTTGTTGAAAGTTCTCAACGTATTAGGAGAAAGAGCGTGTTCGTGCAAGAGTGATGCAGTGTGCGTTTTCCTAGACTGCAAGTGATTTGGGAAACATACTCCTTATTTTTCCCCATTGTGTAAGAAACAACATGAGGCTTGCAAGAGATTGAAACAATGCATCCCAAAACGTATTCCAGCAGTGAAAACACACGTTTCTACAAAGACTTTGAAGGAGCAAGCAAAAGCCTAGTGGCTGAGTGTTCTTTCAGAGAGAAACACACGCATTGGTTCCTTCTGGAGTGAGTTTTCAGCCTGGAATTCATATGCATTTTGTACTGTGCAGAATGTAGCTACCTGCTGGGGAGTTGTGTCATAGATGCACCTTTCCTGCAGGAGTTCATTGCAGCATTCATTGTTTGGCTAAGTTCTTTAGGGTTGGTTTTGGAAGGTCTTTCAACTTTGGCCAAATCCCTCTTCGTACGAAATTTTTTCACAGCGCTGTTTCCAAGTGTCCACAAAGAGCCTCTGCTTGAAACTGTCCACATGCACATCTCCCATACTGGTGTGTTCGTTTCACTACCTGGATTTTGGTTTCCTCTTCTTTCTTTGAAATGACAAGCCTTTTTTCTGCACGCTACACACACCTTGTAGCAGTTTCAGTTTTTAGCATGTTCGTGCTCAAAACGCTGTGTAACCTATGTAGAGTGTGTTGCTCTCCAGGACTGAATACACAAACTAGAGCTCCTTTCACCACAGACACGCAAACACATCTTTTTGTGAAAGTCCTATTTCAGGTCACTTGGAAATGTAAGGTTTTCATCGGGAACATGAAGTCAATCACGGTTTTGCACTCTGCAGCCAATAGAAATGTACTTTTCTACAAACCAGTCTGAATTTCACTGCAAAATACCCTTCTCTTCTTGTTTGTTGAAAGTTCTCCACGTATTAGGAGAAAGAGCGTGTTCGTGCAAGAGTGATGCAGTGTGCGTTTTCCTGGACTTCAAGTGATTTGGGAAACATACTCCTTATTTTTCCCCATTGTGTAAGAAACAACATGAGCCTTGCAAGAGATTGAAACAATGCATCCCAAAACGTAATCCAGCAGTGAAAACACACGTTTCTACAAAGACTTTGAAAGAGCAAGCAAAAGCCTAGTGGCTGAGTGTTCTTTCACAGAGAAACACACGCATTGCTTCCTTCTGGAGTGAGTTTTCAGCCTGGAATTCATATGCACTTTGTACTGTGCAGAATGTAGCTACCTGCTCGGGAGTTGTGTCATAGATGCACCTTTCCTGCAGGAGTTTATTGCAGCATTCATTGTTTGGCTAAGTTCTTTAGGGTTGGTTTTGGAAGGTCTTTCAACTTTGGCCAAATCCCGCTTCGAACGAAATTTTTTCACAGCGCTGTTTCCAAGTGTCCACAAAGAGCCTCTGCTTGAAACTGTCCACATGCACATCTCCCATACTGGTGTGTTCGTTTCACTACATGGATTTTGGTTTCCTCTTCTTTCTTTGAAATGACAAGCCTTTTTTCTGCAGGCTACACTCACCTTTTAGCAGTTTCAGTTTTTAGCATGTTCGTGCTCAAAACGCTGTGTAACCTATGTAGAGTGTGTCACTCTCCAGCACTGAATACACAACCTAGAGCTCCTTTCACCACAGACACGCAAACACATCTTTTTGTGAAGGTCCTACTTCAGGTCACTTGGAAATGTAAGGTTTTCATCGAGAACATGAAGTCAATCACGGTTTTGCACTCTGCAGCCAATAGAAATGTACTTTTCTACAAACCAGTCTGAATTTCACTGCAAAATACCCTTCCTTTCTTGTTTGTTGAAAGTTCTCAACGTATTAGGAGAAAGAGCGTGTTCGTGCAAGAGTGATGCAGTGTGCGTTTTTTGGACTTCAAGTGATTTGGGAAACATACTCCTTATTTTTCCCCATTGTGTAAGAAACAACATGAGCCTTGCAAGAGATTGAAACAATGCATCCCAAAATGTATTCCAGCAGTGAAAACACACGTTTCTACAAAGACTTTGAAAGAGCAAGCAAAAGCCTAGTGGCTGAGTGTTCTTTCACAGAGAAACACACGCATTGCTTCCTTCTGGAGTGAGTTTTCAGCCTGGAATTCATATGCATTTTGTACTGTGCAGAATGTAGCTACCTGCTCGGGAGTTGTGTCATAGAAGCACCTTTCCTGCAGGAGTTTATTGCAACATTCATTGTTTGGCTAAGTTCTTTAGGGTTGGTTTTGGAAGGTCTTTCAACTTTGGCCAAATCCGTCTTCGTACGAAATTTTTTCACAGCGCTGTTTCCAAGTGTCCACAAAGAGCCTCTGCTTGAATCTGTCCACATGCAGATCTCCCATACTGGTGTGTTCGTTTCACTACCTGGATTTTGGGTTCCTCTTCTTTCTTTCAAATGACAAGCCTTCTTTCTGCACGCTACACACACCTTGTAGCAGTTTCAGTTTTTAGCATGTTGGTGCTCTCAAAACGCTGTGTAACCTAGGTAGAGTGTGTCACTCTCCAGCACTGAATACACAACCTAGAGCTCCTTTCACCGCAGACACGCAAACACATCTTTTTGTGAAAGTCCTACTTCAGGTCACTTGGAAATGTAAGGTTTTCATCGAGAACATGAAGTCAATGACGGTTTTGCACTCTGCAGCCCATAGAAATGTACTTTTCTACAAACCCGTCTGAATTTCACTGCAAAATACCCTTCTTTTCTGGTTTGTTGAAAGTTCTCAACGTATTAGGAGAAAGAGCGTGTTCGTGCAAGAGTGATGCAGTGTGCGTTTTCCTAGACTGCAAGTGATTTGGGAAACATACTCCTTATTTTTCCCCATTGTGTAAGAAACAACATGAGGCTTGCAAGAGATTGAAACAATGCATCCCAAAACGTATTCCAGCAGTGAAAACACACGTTTCTACAAAGACTTTGAAGGAGCAAGCAAAAGCCTAGTGGCTGAGTGTTCTTTCAGAGAGAAACACACGCATTGGTTCCTTCTGGAGTGAGTTTTCAGCCTGGAATTCATATGCATTTTGTACTGTGCAGAATGTAGCTACCTGCTGGGGAGTTGTGTCATAGATGCACCTTTCCTGCAGGAGTTTATTGCAGCATTCATTGTTTGGCTAAGTTCTTTAGGGTTGGTTTTGGAAGGTCTTTCAACTTTGGCCAAATCCCTCTTCGTACGAAATTTTTTCACAGCGCTGTTTCCAAGTGTCCACAAAGAGCCTCTGCTTGAAACTGTCCACATGCACATCTCCCATACTGGTGTGTTCGTTTCACTACCTGGATTTTGGTTTCCTCTTCTTTCTTTGAAATGACAAGCCTTTTTTCTGCACGCTACACACACCTTGTAGCAGTTTCAGTTTTTAGCATGTTCGTGCTCAAAACGCTGTGTAACCTATGTAGAGTGTGTTGCTCTCCAGGACTGAATACACAAACTAGAGCTCCTTTCACCACAGACACGCAAACACATCTTTTTGTGAAAGTCCTATTTCAGGTCACTTGGAAATGTAAGGTTTTCATCGGGAACATGAAGTCAATCACGGTTTTGCACTCTGCACCAATAGAAATGTACTTTTCTACAAACCAGTCTGAATTTCACTGCAAAATACCCTTCTCTTCTTGTTTGTTGAAAGTTCTCCACGTATTAGGAGAAAGAGCGTGTTCGTGCAAGAGTGATGCAGTGTGCGTTTTCCTGGACTTCAAGTGATTTGGGAAACATACTCCTTATTTTTCCCCATTGTGTAAGAAACAACATGAGCCTTGCAAGAGATTGAAACAATGCATCCCAAAACGTAATCCAGCAGTGAAAACACACGTTTCTACAAAGACTTTGAAAGAGCAAGCAAAAGCCTAGTGGCTGAGTGTTCTTTCACAGAGAAACACACGCATTGCTTCCTTCTGGAGTGAGTTTTCAGCCTGGAATTCATATGCACTTTGTACTGTGCAGAATGTAGCTACCTGCTCGGGAGTTGTGTCATAGATGCACCTTTCCTGCAGGAGTTTATTGCAGCATTCATTGTTTGGCTAAGTTCTTTAGGGTTGGTTTTGGAAGGTCTTTCAACTTTGGCCAAATCCCGCTTCGAACGAAATTTTTTCACAGCGCTGTTTCCAAGTGTCCACAAAGAGCCTCTGCTTGAAACTGTCCACATGCACATCTCTCATACTGGTGTGTTCGTTTCACTACCTGGATTTTGGTTTCCTCTTCTTTCTTTGAAATGACAAGCCTTTTTTCTGCACGCTACACTCACCTTTTAGCAGTTTCAGTTTTTAGCATGTTCGTGCTCAAAACGCTGTGTAACCTATGTAGAGTGTGTCACTCTCCAGCACTGAATACACAACCTAGAGCTCCTTTCACCACAGACACGCAAACACATCTTTTTGTGAAGGTCCTACTTCAGGTCACTTGGAAATGTAAGGTTTTCATCGAGAACATGAAGTCAATCACGGTTTTGCACTCTGCAGCCAATAGAAATGTACTTTTCTACAAACCAGTCTGAATTTCACTGCAAAATACCCTTCCTTTCTTGTTTGTTGAAAGTTCTCAACGTATTAGGAGAAAGAGCGTGTTCGTGCAAGAGTGATGCAGTGTGCGTTTTCCTAGACTGCAAGTGATTTGGGAAACATAGTCCTTATTTTTCCCCATTGTGTAAGAAACAACATGAGGCTTGCAAGAGATTGAAACAATGCATCCCAAAACGTATTCCAGCAGTGAAAACACACGTTTCTACAAAGACTTTGAAGGAGCAAGCAAAAGCCTACTGGCTGAGTGTCCTTTCAGAGAGAAACACACGCATTGCTTCCTTCTGGAGTGAGTTTTCAGCCTGGAATTCATATGCATTTTGTACTGTGCAGAATGTAGCTACCTGCTCGGGAGTTGTGTCATAGACGCACCTTTCCTGCAGGAGTTTATTGAAACATTCATTGTTTGGCTAAGTTCTTTAGGGTTGGTTTTGGAAGGTCTTTCAACTTTGGCCAAATCCCGCTTCGTACGAAATTTTTTCACAGCGCTGTTTCCAAGTGTCCACAAAGAGCCTCTGCTTGAAACTGTCCACATGCACATCTCCCATACTGGTGTGTTCGTTTCACTACCTGGATTTTGGTTTCCTCTTCTTTCTTTGAAATGACAAGCCTTCTTTCTGCACGCTACACACACCTTGTAGCAGTTTCAGTTTTTAGCATGTTGGTGCTCTCAAAACGCTTTGTAACCTATGTAGAGTGCGTCACTCTCCAGCACTGAATACACAACCTAGAGCTCCTTTCACCACAGACACGCAAACACAACTTTTTGTGAAAGTCCTACTTCAGGTCACTTGGAAATGTAAGGTTTTCATCGAGAACATGAAGTCAATCACGGTTTTGGACTCTCCAGCCAATAGAAATGTACTTTTCTACAAACCCGTCTGAATTTCACTGCAAAATACCCTACTCTTCTTGTTTGTTGAAAGTTCTCAACGTATTAGGAGAAAGAGCGTGTTCGTGCAAGAGTGATGCAGTGTGCGTTTTCCTAGACTGCAAGTGATTTGGGAAACATACTCCTTATTTTTCCCCTTTGTGTAAGAAACAACATGAGGCTTGCAAGAGATTGAAACAATGCATCCCAAAACGTATTCCAGCAGTGAAAACACACGTTTCTACAAAGACTTTGAAGGAGCAAGCAAAAGCCTAGTGGCTGAGTGTTCTTTCAGAGAGAAACACACCCATTGCTTCCTTCTGGAGTGAGTTTTCAGCCTGGAATTCATATGCATTTTGTACTGTGCAGAATGTAGCTACCTGCTGGGGAGTTGTGTCATAGATGCACCTTTCCTGCAGGAGTTTATTGCAGCGTTCATTGTTTCGCTAAGTTCTTTAGGGTTGGTTTTGGAAGGTCTTTCAACTTTGGCCAAATCCCTCTTCGTACGAAATTTTTTCACAGCGCTGTTTCCAAGTGTCCACAAAGAGCCTCTGCTTGAAACTGTCCACATGCACATCTCCCATACTGGTGTGTTCGTTTCACTACCTGGATTTTGGTTTCCTCTTCTTTCTTTGAAATGACAAGCCTTTTTTCTGCACGCTACACACACCTTGTAGCAGTTTCAGTTTTTAGCATGTTCGTGCTCAAAACGCTGTGTAACCTATGTAGAGTGTGTTACTCTCCAGCACTGAATACACAAACTAGAGCTCCTTTCACCACAGACACGCAAACACATCTTTTTGTGAAAGTCCTATTTCAGGTCACTTGGAAATGTAAGGTTTTCCTCGGGAACATGAAGTCAATCACGGTTTTGCACTCTGCAGCCAAAAGAAATGTACTTTTCTACAAACCAGTCTGAATTTCACTGCAAAATACCCTTCTCTTCTTGTTTGTTGAAAGTTCTCCACGTATTAGGAGAAAGAGCGTGTTCGTGCAAGAGTGATGCAGTGTGCGTTTTCCTGGAATTCAAGTGATTTGGGAAACATACTCCTTATTTTTCCCCATTGTGTAAGAAACAATATGAGGCTTGCAAGAGATTGAAACAATGCATCCCAAAACGTATTCCAGCAGTGAAAACACAAGTTTCTACAAAGACTTTGAAGGAGCAAGCAAAAGCCTAGTGGCTGAGTGTTCTGTCAGAGAGAAACACACGCATTGCTTCCTTCTGGAGTGAGTTTTCAGCCTGGAATTCATATGCATTTTGTACTGTGCAGAATGTAGCTACCTGCTCGGGAGTTGTGTCATAGATGCACCTCTCCTGCAGGAGTTTATTGCAACATTCACTGTTTGGCTAAGTTCTTTAGGGTTGGTTTTGGAAAGTCTTTCAACTTTGGCCAAATCCCGCTTCGTACGAAATTTTTTCACAGCGCTGTTTCCAAGTGTCCACAAAGAGCCTCTGCTTGAAACTGTCCACATGCACATCTCCCATACTGGTGTGTTCGTTTCACTACCTGGATTTTGGTTTCCTCTTCTTTCTTTGAAATGACAAGCCTTCTTTCTGCACGCTACACACACCTTGTAGCAGTTTCAGTTTTTAGCATGTTGGTGCTCTCAAAACGCTGTGTAACCTATGTAGAGTGTGTCACTCTCCAGCACTGAATACACAACCTAGAGCTCCTTTCACCACAGACACGCAAACACACCTTTTTGTGAAAGTCCTACTTCAGGTCACTTGGAAATGTAAGGTTTTCATCGAGAACATGAAGTCAATCACGGTTTTGCACTCTGCAGCCAATAGAAATGTACTTTCTACAAACCCGTCTGAATTTCACTGCAAAATACCCTTCTTTTCTGGTTTGTTGAAAGTTCTCAACACATTAGGAGAAAGAGCGTGTTCGTGCAAGAGTGATGCAGTGTGCGTTTTCCTGGACTTCAAGTGATTTGGGAAACATACTCCTTATTTTTCCCCATTGTGTAAGAAACAACATGAGCCTTGCAAGAGATTGAAACAATGCATCCCAAAACGTAATCCAGCAGTGAAAACACACGTTTCTACAAAGACTTTGAAAGAGCAAGCAAAAGCCTAGTGGCTGAGTGTTCTTTCACAGAGAAACACACGCATTGCTTCCTTCTGGAGTGAGTTTTCAGCGTGGAATTCATATGCACTTTGTACTGTGCAGAATGTAGCTACCTGCTCGGGAGTTGTGTCATAGATGCACCTTTCCTGCAGGAGTTTATTGCAGCATTCATTGTTTGGCTAAGTTCTTTAGGGTTGGTTTTGGAAGGTCTTTCAACTTTGGCCAAATCCCGCTTCGAACGAAATTTTTTCACAGCGCTGTTTCCAAGTGTCCACAAAGAGCCTCTGCTTGAAACTGTCCACATGCACATCTCCCATACTGGTGTGTTCGTTTCACTACCTGGATTTTGGTTTCCTCTTCTTTCTTTGAAATGACAAGCCTTTTTTCTGCACGCTACACTCACCTTTTAGCAGTTTCAGTTTTTAGCATGTTCGTGCTCAAAACGCTGTGTAACCTATGTAGAGTGTGTCACTCTCCAGCACTGAATACACAACCTAGAGCTCCTCTCACCACAGACACGCAAACACATCTTTTTGTGAAAGTCCTACTTCAGGTCACTTGGAAATGTAAGGTTTTCATCGAGAACATGAAGTCAATCACGGTTTTGCACTCTGCAGCCAATAGAAATGTACTTTTCTACAAACCAGTCTGAATTTCACTGCAAAATACCCTTCCTTTCTTGTTTGTTGAAAGTTCTCAACGTATTAGGAGAAAGAGCGTGTTCGTGCAAGAGTGATGCAGTGTGCGTTTTCCTAGACTGCAAGTGATTTGGGAAACATAGTCCTTATTTTTCCCCATTGTGTAAGAAACAACATGAGGCTTGCAAGAGATTGAAACAATGCATCCCAAAACGTATTCCAGCAGTGAAAACACACGTTTCTACAAAGACTTTGAAGGAGCAAGCAAAAGCCTACTGGCTGAGTGTCCTTTCAGAGAGAAACACACGCATTGCTTCCTTCTGGAGTGAGTTTTCAGCCTGGAATTCATATGCATTTTGTACTGTGCAGAATGTAGCTACCTGCTCGGGAGTTGTGTCATAGACGCACCTTTCCTGCAGGAGTTTATTGAAACATTCATTGTTTGGCTAAGTTCTTTAGGGTTGGTTTTGGAAGGTCTTTCAACTTTGGCCAAATCCCGCTTCGTACGAAATTTTTTCACAGCGCTGTTTCCAAGTGTCCACAAAGAGCCTCTGCTTGAAACTGTCCACATGCACATCTCCCATACTGGTGTGTTCGTTTCACTACCTGGATTTTGGTTTCCTCTTCTTTCTTTGAAATGACAAGCCTTCTTTCTGCACGCTACACACACCTTGTAGCAGTTTCAGTTTTTAGCATGTTGGTGCTCTCAAAACGCTTTGTAACCTATGTAGAGTGCGTCACTCTCCAGCACTGAATACACAACCTAGAGCTCCTTTCACCACAGACACGCAAACACAACTTTTTGTGAAAGTCCTACTTCAGGTCACTTGGAAATGTAAGGTTTTCATCGAGAACATGAAGTCAATCACGGTTTTGGACTCTCCAGCCAATAGAAATGTACTTTTCTACAAACCCGTCTGAATTTCACTGCAAAATACCCTACTCTTCTTGTTTGTTGAAAGTTCTCAACGTATTAGGAGAAAGAGCGTGTTCGTGCAAGAGTGATGCAGTGTGCGTTTTCCTGGACTTCAAGTGATTCGGGAAACATACTCCTTATTTTTCCCATTTGTGTAAGAAACAACATGAGGCTTGCAAGAGATTGAAACAATGCATCCCAAAACGTATTCCAGCAGTGAAAACACACGTTTCTACAAAGACTTTGAAGGAGCAAGCAAAAGCCTACTGGCTGAGTGTCCTTTCAGAAACACACGCATTGCTTCCTTCTGGAGTGAGTTTTCAGCCTGGAATTCATATGCATTTTGTACTGTGCAGAATGTAGCTACCTGCTCGGGAGTTGTGTCATAGACGCACCTTTCCTGCAGGAGTTTATTGCAACATTCATTGTTTGGCTAAGTTATTTAGGGTTGGTTTTGGAAGGTCTTTCAACTTTGCCCAAATCCCGCTTCGCACGAAATTTTTTCACAGCGCTGTTTCCAAGTGTCCACAAAGAGCCTCTGCTTGAAACTGTCCACATGCACATCTCCCATACTGGTGTGTTCGTTTCACTACCTGGATTTTGGTTTCCTCTTCTTTCTTTGAAATGACAAGCCTTCTTTCTGCACGCTACACACACCTTGTAGCAGTTTCAGTTTTTAGCATGTTGGTACTCTCAAAACGCTGTGTAACCTATGTAGAGTGCGTCACTCTCCAGCACTGAATACACAACCTAGAGCTCCTTTCACCACAGACACGCAAACACAACTTTTTGTGAAAGTCCTACTTCAGGTCACTTGGAAATGTAAGGTTTTCATCGAGAACATGAAGTCAATCACGGTTTTGCACTCTGCAGCCCATAAAAATGTACTTTTCTACAAAGCCGTCTGAATTTCACTGCAAAATACCCTTCTCTTCTTGTTTGTTGAAAGTTCTCAACGTATTAGGAGAAAGAGCGTGTTCGTGCAAGAGTGATGCAGTGTGCGTTTTCCTGGACTTCAAGTGATTTGGGAAACATAATCCTTATTTTTCCCCATTGTGTAAGAAACAACATGAGGCTTGCAAGAGATTGAAACAATGCATCCCAAAACGTATTCCAGGAGTGAAAACACACGTTTCTACAAAGACTTTGAAGGAGCAAGCAAAAGCCTACTGGCTGAGTGTCCTTTCAGAGAGAAACACACGCATTGCTTCCTTCTGGAGTGAGTTTTCAGCCTGGAATTCATATGCATTTTGTACTGTGCAGAATGTAGCTACCTGCTCGGGAGTTGTGTCATAGACGCACCTTTCCTGCAGGAGTTTATTGCAACATTCATTGTTTGCTTAAGTTATTTAGGGCGGTTTTGGAAGGTCTTTCAACTTTGCCCAAATCCCGCTTCGCACGAAATTTTTTCACAGCGCTGTTTCCAAGTGTCCACAAAGAGCCTCTGCTTGAAACTGTCCACATGCACATCTCCCATACTGGTGTGTTCGTTTCACTACCTGGATTTTGGTTTCCTCTTCTTTCTTTGAAATGACAAGCCTTCTTTCTGCACGCTACACACACCTTGTAGCAGTTTCAGTTTTTAGCATGTTGGTACTCTCAAAACGCTGTGTAACCTATGTAGAGTGCGTCACTCTCCAGCACTGAATACACAACCTAGAGCTGCTTTCACCACAGACACGCAAACACATCTTTTTGTGAAAGTCCAACTTCAGGTCACTTGGAAATGTAAGGTTTTCATCGAGAACATGAAGTCAATCACGGTTTTGCACTCTGCAGCCAATAGAAATGTACTTTTCTACAAACCCGTCTGAATTTCACTGCAAAATACCCTTCTCTTCTTGTTTGTTGAAAGTTCTCAACGTATTAGGAGAAAGAGCGTGTTCGTGCAAGAGTGATGCAGTGTGCGTTTTCCTGGACTTCAAGTGATTTGGGAAACATACTCCTTATTTTTCCCCATTGTGTAAGAAACAACATGAGGCTTGCAAGAGATTGAAACAATGCATCCCAAAACGTATTCCAGCAGTGAAAACACACGTTTCTACAAAGACTTTGAAGGAGCAAGCAAAAGCCTACTGGCTGAGTGTTCTTTCAGAGAGAAACACACGCATTGCTTCCTTCTGGAGTGAGTTTTCAGCCTGGAATTCATATGCATTTTGTACTGTGCAGAATGTAGCTACCTGCTCGGGAGTTGTGTCATAGACGCACCTTTCCTGCAGGAGTTTATTGAAACATTCATTGTTTGGCTAAGTTCTTTAGGGTTGGTTTTGGAAGGTCTTTCAACTTTGGCCAAATCCCTCTTCGTACGAAATTTTTTCACAGCGCTGTTTCCAAGTGTCTACAAAGAGCCTCTGCTTGAAACTGTCCACATGCACATCTCCCATACTGGTGTGTTCGTTTCACTACCTGGATTTTGGTTTCCTCTTCTTTCTTTGAAATGACAAGCCTTCTTTCTGCACGCTACACACACCTTGTAGCAGTTTCAGTTTTTAGCATGTTCGTGCTCTCAAAACGCTGTGTAACCTATGTAGAGTGTGTCACTCTCCAGCACTGAATACACAACCTAGAGCTGCTTTCACCACAGACACGCAAACACATCTTTTTGTGAAAGTCTTACTTCAGGTCAACTGGAAATGTAAGGTTTTCATCGAGAACATGAAGTCAATCACGGTTTTGCACTCTGCAGCCAATAGAAATTTCCTTTTCTACAAACCCGTCTGAATTTCACTGCAAAATACCCTTCTTTTCTGGTTTGTTGAAAGTTCTCAACACATTAGGAGAAAGAGCGTGTTCGTGCAAGAGTGATGCAGTGTGCGTTTTCCTGGACTTCAAGTGATTTGGGAAACATACTCCTTATTTTTCCACATTGTGTAAGAAACAACATGAGGCTTGGAAGAGATTGAAACAATGCATCCCAAAAAGTATTCCAGCAGTGAAAACACACGTTTCTACAAAGACTTTGAAGGAGCAAGCAAAAGCCTAGTGGCTGAGTGTTCTTTCAGAGAGAAACACACGCATTGCTTCCTTCTGGAGTGAGTTTTCAGCCTGGAATTCATATGCATTGTGTACTGTGCAGAATGTAGCTACCTGCTCGGGAGTTGTGTCATAGATGCACCTTTCCTGCAGGAGTTTATTGCAGCATTCATTGTTTGGCTAAGTTCTTTAGGGTTGGTTTTGGAAGGTCTTTCAACTTTGGCCAAATCCCGCTTCGTACGAAATTTTTTCACAGCGCTGTTTCCAAGTGTCCACAAAGAGCCTCTGCTTGAAACTGTCCACATGCACATCTCCCATACTGGTGTGTTCGTTTCACTACCTGGATTTTGGTTTCCTCTTCTTTCTTTGAAATGACAAGCCTTCTTTCTGCACGCTACACACCCCTTGTAGCAGTTTCAGTTTTTAGCATGTTGGTGCTCTCAAAACGCTGTGTAACCTATGTAGAGTGTGTCACTCTCCAGCACTGGATACACATCCTAGAGCTCCTATCAAAACAGACACGCAAACACATCTTTTTGTGAAAGTCCTACTTCAGGTCACTTGGAAATATAAGGTTTTCATCGAGAACATGAAGTCAATCACGGTTTTGGACTCTCCAGCCAATAGAAATGTACTTTTCTACAAACCCGTCTGAATTTCACTGCAAAATACCCTACTCTTCTTGTTTGTTGAAAGTTCTCAACGTATTAGGAGAAAGAGCGTGTTCGTGCAAGAGTGATGCAGTGTGCGTTTTCCTGGACTTCAAGTGATTTGGGAAACATACTCCTTATTTTTCCCCATTGTGTAAGAAACAACATGAGGCTTGCAAGAGATTGAAACAATGCATCCCAAAACGTATTCTAGCAGTGAAAACACACATTTCTACAAAGACTTTGAAGGAGCAAGCAAAAGCCTACTGGCTGAGTGTCCTTTCAGAAACACACGCATTGCTTCCTTCTGGAGTGAGTTTTCAGCCTGGAATTCATATGCATTTTGTACTGTGCAGAATGTAGCTACCTGCTCGGGAGTTGTGTCATAGACGCACCTTTCCTGCAGGAGTTTATTGCAACATTCATTGTTTGGCTAAGTTCTTTAGGGTTGGTTTTGGAAGGTCTTTCAACTATGGCCAAATCCCGCTTTGTACGAAATTTTTTCACAGCGCTGTTTCCAAGTGTCCACAAAGAGCCTCTGCTTGAAACTGTCCACATGCACATCTCCCATACTGGTGTGTTCGTTTCACTACCTGGATTTTGGTTTCCTCTTCTTTCTTTGAAATGACAAGCCTTCTTTCTGCAGGCTACACACACCTTGTAGCAGTTTCAGTTTTTAGGATATTGGTGCTCTCAAAACGCTGTGTAACCTATGTAGAGTGTGTCACTCTCCAGCACTGGATACACAACCTAGAGCTGCTTTCACCACAGACACGCAAACACATCTTTTTGTGAAAGTCTTACTTCAGGTCAATTGGAAATGTAAGGTTTTCATCGAGAACATGAAGTCAATCACGGTTTTGCACTCTGCAGCCAATAGAAATGTACTTTTCTACAAACCCGTCTGAATTTCACTGCAAAATATCCTTCTTTTCTGGTTTGTTGAAAGTTCTCAACACATTAGGAGAAAGAGCGTGTTCGTGCAAGAGTGATGCAGTGTGCGTTTTCCTGGACTTCAAGTGATTTGGGAAACATAATCCTTATTTTTCCCCATTGTGTAAGAAACAACATGAGACTTGCAAGAGATTGAAACAATGCATCCCAAAACGTATTCCAGCAGTGAAAACACACGTTTCTACAAAGACTTTGAAGGAGCAAGCAAAAGCCTAGTGGCTGAGTGTTCTTTCAGAGAGAAACACACGCATTGCTTCCTTCTGGAGTGAGTTTTCAGCCTGGAATTCATATGCATTGTGTACTGTGCAGAATGTAGCTACCTGCTCGGGAGTTGTGTCATAGATGCACCTTTCCTGCAGGAGTTTATTGCAGCATTCATTGTTTGGCTAAGTTCTTTAGGGTTGGTTTTGGAAGGTCTTTCAACTTTGGCCAAATCCTGCTTCGTACGAAATTTTTTCACAGCGCTCTTTCCAAGTGTCCACAAAGAGCCTCTGCTTGAAACTGTCCACATGCACATCTCCCATACTGGTGTGTTCGTTTCACTACCTGGATTTTGGTTTCCTCTTCTTTCTTTGAAATGACAAGCCTTCTTTCTGCACGCTACACACACCTTGTAGCAGTTTCAGTTTTTAGCATGTTCGTGCTCTCAAAACGCTGTGTAACCTATGTAGAGTGTGTCACTCTCCAGCACTGAATACACATCCTAGAGCTCCTATCAAAACAGACACGCAAACACATCTTTTTGTGAAAGTCCTACTTCAGGTCACTTGGAAATGTAAGGTTTTCATCGAGAACATGAAGTCAATCACGGTTTTGGACTCTCCAGCCAATAGAAATGTACTTTTCTACAAACCCGTCTGAATTTCACTGCAAAATACCCTACTCTTCTTGTTTGTTGAAAGTTTTCAACGTATTAGGAGAAAGAGCGTGTTCGTGCAAGAGTGATGCAGTGTGCGTTTTCCTGGACTTCAAGTGTTTTGGGAAACATACTCCTTATTTTTCCCCATTGTGTAAGAAACAACATGAGGCTTGCAAGAGATTGAAACAATGCATCCCAAAACGTATTCCAGCAGTGAAAACACACGTTTCTACAAAGACTTTGAAGGAGCAAGCAAAAGCCTACTGGCTGAGTGTCCTTTCAGAAACACACGCATTGCTTCCTTCTGGAGTGAGTTTTCAGCCTGGAATTCATATGCATTTTGTACTGTGCAGAATGTAGCTACCTGCTCGGGAGTTGTGTCATAGACGCACCTTTCCTGCAGGAGTTTATTGCAACATTCATTGTTTGGCTAAGTTCTTTAGGGTTGGTTTTGGAAGGTCTTTCAACTTTGGCCAAATCCCGCTTCGTACGAAATTTTTTCACAGCGCTGTTTCCAAGTGTCCACAAAGAGCCTCTGCTTGAAACTGTCCACATGCACATCTCCCATACTGGTGTGTTCGTTTCACTACCTGGATTTTGGTTTCCTCTTCTTTCTTTGAAATGACAAGCCTTCTTTCTGCACGCTACACACACCTTGTAGCAGTTTCAGTTTTTAGCATGTTCGTGCTCTCAAAACGCTGTGTAACCTATGTAGAGTGTGTCACTCTCCAGCACTGAATACACAACCTAGAGCTGCTTTCACCACAGACACGCAAACACATCTTTTTCTGAAAGTCTTACTTCAGGTCAATTGGAAATGTAAGGTTTTCATCGAGAACACGAAGTCAATCACGGTTTTGCACTCTGCAGCCAATAGAAATGTACTTTTCTACAAACCCGTCTGAATTTCACTGCAAAATACCCTTCTCTTCTTGTTTGTTGAAAGTTCTCAACACATTAGGAGAAAGAGCGTGTTCGTGCAAGAGTGATGCAGTGTGCGTTTTCCTGGACTTCAAGTGATTTGGGAAACATACTCCTTTTTTTTCCCCATTGTGTAAGAAACAACATGAGGCTTGCAAGAGATTGAAACAATGCATCCCAAAACGTATTCCAGCAGTGAAAACACACGTTTCTACAAAGACTTTGAAGGAGCAAGCAAAAGCCTACTGGCTGAGTGTCCTTTCAGAGAGAAACACACGCATTGCTTCCTTCTGGAGTGAGTTTTCAGCCTGGAATTCATATGCATTTTGTACTGTGCAGAATGTAGCTACCTGCTCGGGAGTTGTGTCATAGACGCACCTTTCCTGCAGGAGTTTATTGAAACATTCATTGTTTGGCTAAGTTCTTTAGGGTTGGTTTTGGAAGGTCTTTCAACTTTGGCCAAATCCCGCTTCGAACGAAATTTTTTCACAGCGCTGTTTCCAAGTGTCCACAAAGAGCCTCTGCTTGAAACTGTCCACATGCACATCTCCCATACTGGTGTGTTCGTTTCACTACCTGGATTTTGGTTTCCTCTTCTTTCTTTGAAATGACAAGCCTTTTTTCTGCACGCTACACTCACCTTTTAGCAGTTTCAGTTTTTAGCATGTTCGTGCTCAAAACGCTGTGTAACCTATGTAGAGTGTGTCACTCTCCAGCACTGAATACACAACCTAGAGCTCCTTTCACCACAGACACGCAAACACATCTTTTTGTGAAAGTCCTACTTCAGGTCACTTGGAAATGTAAGGTTTTCATCGAGAACATGAAGTCAATCACGGTTTTGCACTCTGCAGCCAATAGAAATGTACTTTTCTACAAACCAGTCTGAATTTCACTGCAAAATACCCTTCCTTTCTTGTTTGTTGAAAGTTCTCAACGTATTAGGAGAAAGAGCGTGTTCGTGCAAGAGTGATGCAGTGTGCGTTTTCCTGGACTTCAAGTGATTTGGGAAACATACTCCTTATTTTTCCCCATTGTGTAAGAAACAACATGAGCCTTGCAAGAGATTGAAACAATGCATCCCAAAATGTATTCCAGCAGTGAAAACACACTTTTCTACAAAGACTTTGAAGGAGCAAGCAAAAGCTTAGTGGCTGAGTGTTCTTTCAGAGAGAAACACACGCATTGCTTCCTTCTGGAGTGAGTTTTCAGCCTGGAATTCATATGCATTTTGTACTGTGCAGAATGTAGCTACCTGCTCGGGAGTTGTGTCATAGAAGCACCTTTCCTGCAGGAGTTTATTGCAACATTCATTGTTTGGCTAAGTTCTTTAGGGTTGGTTTTGGAAGGTCTTTCAACTTTGGCCAAATCCCGCTTCGTACGAAATTTTTTCACAGCGCTGTTTCCAAGTGTCCACAAAGAGCCTCTGCTTGAAACTGTCCACATGCACATCTCCCATACTGGTGTGTTCGTTTCACTACCTGGATTTTGGTTTCCTCTTCTTTCTTTGAAATTACAAGCCTTCTTTCTGCACGCTACACACACCTTGTAGCAGTTTCAGTTTTTAGCATGTTCGTGCTCTCAAAACGCTGTGTAACCTATGTAGAGTGTGTCACTCTCCAGCACTGAATACACAACCTAGAGCTGCTTTCACCACAGACACGCAAACACATCTTTTTGTGAAAGTCTTACTTCAGGTCAATTGGAAATGTAAGGTTTTCATCGAGAACACGAAGTCAATCACGGTTTTGCACTCTGCAGCCAATAAATGTACTTTTCTACAAACCCGTCTGAATTTCACTGCAAAATACCCTTCTCTTCTTGTTTGTTGAAAGTTCTCAACGTATTAGGAGAAAGAGCGTGTTCGTGCAAGAGTGATGCAGTGTGCGTTTTCCTGGACTTCAAGTGATTTGGGAAACATACTCCTTATTTTTCCCCATTGTGTAAGAAACAACATGAGGCTTGCAAGAGATTGAAACAATGCATCCCAAAACGTATTCCAGCAGTGAAAACACACGTTTCTACAAAGACTTTGAAGGAGCAAGCAAAAGCCTACTGGCTGAGTGTCCTTTCAGAAACACACGCATTGCTTCCTTCTGGAGTGAGTTTTCAGCCTGGAATTCATATGCATTTTGTACTGTGCAGAATGTAGCTACCTGCTCAGGAGTTGTGTCATAGATGCACCTTTCCTGCAGGAGTTTATTGCAACATTCATTGTTTGGCTAAGTTCTTTAGGGTTGGTTTTGGAAGGTCTTTCAACTTTGGCCAAATCCCGCTTCGTACGAAATTTTTTCACAGCGCTGTTTCCAAGTGTCCACAAAGAGCCTCTCCTTGAAACTGTCCACATGCACATCTCCCATACTGGTGTGTTCGTTTCACTAACTGGATTTTGGTTTCCTCTTCTTTCTTTGAAATGACAAGCCTTCTTTCTGCCCGCTACACACACCTTGTAGCAGTTTCAGTTTTTAGCATGTTGGTGCTCTCAAAACGCTGTGTAACCTATGTAGAGTGCGTCACTCTCCAGCACTGAATACACAACCTAGAGCTCCTTTCACCACAGACACGCAAACACAACTTTTTGTGAAAGTCCTACTTCAGGTCACTTGGAAATGTAAGGTTTTCATCGAGAACATGAAGTCAATCACGGTTTTGCACTCTGCAGCCCATAAAAATGTACTTTTCTACAAACCCGTCTGAATTTCACTGCAAAATACCCTTCTCTTCTTGTTTGTTGAAAGTTCTCAACGTATTAGGAGAAAGAGCGTGTTCGTGCAAGAGTGATGCAGTGTGCGTTTTCCTGGACTTCAAGTGATTTGGGAAACATACTCGTTATTTTTCCCCATTGTGTAAGAAACAACATGAGGCTTGCAAGAGATTGAAACAATGCATCCCAAAACGTATTCCAGCAGTGAAAACACACGTTTCTACAAAGACTTTGAAGGAGCAAGCAAAAGCCTAGTGGCTGAGTGTTCTTTCAGAGAGAAACACACGCATTGCTTCCTTCTGGAGTGAGTTTTCAGCCTGGAATTCATATGCATTTTGTACTGTGCAGAATGTAGCTACCTGCTCGGGAGTTGTGTCATAGACGCACCTTTCCTGCAGGAGTTTATTGCAACATTCATTGTTTGGCTAAGTTCTTTAGGGTTGGTTTTGGAAGGTCTTTCAACTTTGGCCAAATCCCGCTTCGTACGAAATTTTTTCACAGCGCTCTTTCCAAGTGTCCACAAAGAGCCTCTGCTTGAAACTGTCCACATGCACATCTCCCATACTGGTGTGTTCGTTTCACTACCTGGATTTTGGTTTCCTCTTCTTTCTTTGAAATGACAAGCCTTCTTTCTGCACGCTACACACACCTTGTAGCAGTTTCAGTTTTTAGCATGTTCGTGCTCTCAAAACGCTGTGTAACCTATGTAGAGTGTGTCACTCTCCAGCACTGAATACACAACCTAGAGCTGCTTTCACCACAGACACGCAAACACATCTTTTTGTGAAAGTCTTACTTCAGGTCAATTGGAAATGTAAGGTTTTCATCGAGAACATGAAGTCAATCACGGTTTTGCACTCTGCAGCCAATAGAAATGTCCTTTTCTACAAACCCGTCTGAATTTCACTGCAACATACCCTTCTTTTCTGGTTTGTTGAAAGTTCTCAACACATTAGGAGAAAGAGCGTGTTCGTGCAAGAGTGATGCAGTGTGCGTTTTCCTGGACTTCAAGTGATTTGGGAAACATACTCCTTATTTTTCCCCATTGTGTAAGAAACAACATGAGGCTTGCAAGAGATTGAAACAATGCATCCCAAAACGTATTCCAGCAGTGAAAACACACGTTTCTACAAAGACTTTGAAGGAGCAAGCAAAAGCCTACTGGCTGAGTGTCCTTTCAGAGAGAAACACACGCATTGCTTCCTTCTGGAGTGAGTTTTCAGCCTGGAATTCATATGCATTTTGTACTGTGCAGAATGTAGCTACCTGCTCGGGAGTTGTGTCATAGATGCACCTTTCCTGCAGGAGTTTATTGCAACATTCACTGTTTGGCTAAGTTCTTTAGGGTTGGTTTTGGAAAGTCTTTCAACTTTGGCCAAATCCCGCTTCATACGAAATTTTTTCACAGCGCTGTTTCCAAGTGTCCACAAAGAGCCTCTGCTTGAAACTGTCCACATGCACATCTCCCATACTGGTGTGTTCGTTTCACTACCTGGATTTTGGTTTCCTCTTCTTTCTTTGAAATGACAAGCCTTCTTTCTGCACGCTACACACACCTTGTAGCAGTTTCAGTTTTTAGCATGTTGGTGCTCTCAAAACGCTGTGTAACCTATGTAGAGTGTGTCACTCTCCAGCACTGAATACACAACCTAGAGCTCCTTTCACCACAGACACGCAAACACAACTTTTTGTGAAAGTCCTACTTCAGGTCACTTGGAAATGTAAGGTTTTCATCAAGAACATGAAGTCAATCACGGTTTTGCACTCTGCAGCCAATAGAAATGTACTTTCCTCAAACCCGTCTGAATTTCTCTGCAAAATACCCTTCTTTTCTGGTTTGTTGAAAGTTCTCAACACATTAGGAGAAAGAGCGTGTTCGTGCAAGAGTGATGCAGTGTGAGTTTTCCTGGACTTCAAGTGATTTGGGAAACATACTCCTTATTTTTCCCCATTGTGTAAGAAACAACATGAGCCTTGCAAGAGATTGAAACAATGCATCCCAAAACGTAATCCAGCAGTGAAAACACACGTTTCTACAAAGACTTTGAAAGAGCAAGCAAAAGCCTAGTGGCTGAGTGTTCTTTCACAGAGAAACACACGCATTGCTTCCTTCTGGAGTGAGTTTTCAGCCTGGAATTCATATGCACTTTGTACTGTGCAGAATGTAGCTACCTGCTCGGGAGTTGTGTCATAGATGCACCTTTCCTGCAGGAGTTTATTGCAGCATTCATTGTTTGGCTAAGTTCTTTAGGGTTGGTTTTGGAAGGTCTTTCAACTTTGGCCAAATCCCGCTTCGAACGAAATTTTTTCACAGCGCTGTTTCCAAGTGTCCACAAAGAGCCTCTGCTTGAAACTGTCCACATGCACATCTCCCATACTGGTGTGTTCGTTTCACTACCTGGATTTTGGTTTCCTCTTCTTTCTTTGAAATGACAAGCCTTTTTTCTGCACGCTACACTCACCTTTTAGCAGTTTCAGTTTTTAGCATGTTCGTGCTCAAAACGCTGTGTAACCTATGTAGAGTGTGTCACTCTCCAGCAATGAATACACAACCTAGAGCTCCTTTCACCACAGACACGCAAACACATCTTTTTGTGAAAGTCCTACTTCAGGTCACTTGGAAATGTAAGGTTTTCATCGAGAACATGAAGTCAATCACGGTTTTGCACTCTGCAGCCAATAGAAATGTACTTTTCTACAAACCAGTCTGAATTTCACTGCAAAATACCCTTCCTTTCTTGTTTGTTGAAAGTTCTCAACGTATTAGGAGAAAGAGCGTGTTCGTGCAAGAGTGATGCAGTGTGCGTTTTCCTGGACTTCAAGTGATTTGGGAAACATACTCCTTATTTTTCCCCATTGTGTAAGAAACAACATGAGCCTTGCAAGAGATTGAAACAATGCATCCCAAAATGTATTCCAGCAGTGAAAACACACTTTTCTACAAATCTTTGAAGGAGCAAGCAAAAGCTTAGTGGCTGAGTGTTCTTTCAGAGAGATACACACGCATTGCTTCCTTCTGGAGTGAGTTTTCAGCCTGGAATTCATATGCATTTTGTACTGTGCAGAATGTAGCTACCTGCTCGGGAGTTGTGTCATAGAAGCACCTTTCCTGCAGGAGTTTATTGCAACATTCATTGTTTGGCTAAGTTCTTTAGGGTTGGTTTTGGAAGGTCTTTCAACTTTGGCCAAATCCCGCTTCGTACGAAATTTTTTCACAGCGCTGTTTCCAAGTGTCCACAAAGAGCCTCTGCTTGAAACTGTCCACATGCACATCTCCCATACTGGTGTGTTCGTTTCACTACCTGGATTTTGGTTTCCTCTTCTTTCTTTGAAATGACAAGCCTTCTTTCTGCACGCTACACACACCTTGTAGCAGTTTCAGTTTTTAGCATGTTCGTGCTCTCAAAACGCTGTGTAACCTATGTAGAGTGTGTCACTCTCCAGCACTGAATACACAACCTAGAGCTGCTTTCACCACAGACACGCAAACACATCTTTTTGTGAAAGTCTTACTTCAGGTCAATTGGAAATGTAAGGTTTTCATCGAGAACACGAAGTCAATCACGGTTTTGCACTCTGCAGCCAATAGAAATGTACTTTTCTACAAACCCGTCTGAATTTCACTGCAAAATACCCTTCTCTTCTTGTTTGTTGAAAGTTCTCAACGTATTAGGAGAAAGAGCGTGTTCGTGCAAGAGTGATGCAGTGTGCGTTTTCCTGGACTTCAAGTGATTTGGGAAACATACTCCTTATTTTTCCCCATTGTGTAAGAAACAACATGAGGCTTGCAAGAGATTGAAACAATGCATCCCAAAACGTATTCCAGCAGTGAAAACACACGTTTCTACAAAGACTTTGAAGGAGCAAGCAAAAGCCTACTGGCTGAGTGTCCTTTCAGAGAGAAACACACGCATTGCTTCCTTCTGGAGTGAGTTTTCAGCCTGGAATTCATATGCATTTTGTACTGTGCAGAATGTAGCTACCTGCTCGGGAGTTGTGTCATAGATGCACCTTTCCTGCCGGAGTTTATTGCAACATTCACTGTTTGGCTAAGTTCTTTAGGGTTGGTTTTGGAAAGTCTTTCAACTTTGGCCAAATCCCGCTTCATACGAAATTTTTTCACAGCGCTGTTTCCAAGTGTCCACAAAGAGCCTCTGCTTGAAACTGTCCACATGCACATCTCCCATACTGGTGTGTTCGTTTCACTACCTGGATTTTGGTTTCCTCTTCTTTCTTTGAAATGACAAGCCTTCTTTCTGCACGCTACACACACCTTGTAGCAGTTTCAGTTTTTAGCATGTTGGTGCTCTCAAAACGCTGTGTAACCTATGTAGAGTGTGTCACTCTCCAGCACTGAATACACAACCTAGAGCTCCTTTCACCACAGACACGCAAACACACCTTTTTGTGAAAGTCCTACTTCAGGTCACTTGGAAATGTAAGGTTTTCATCAAGAACATGAAGTCAATCACGGTTTTGCACTCTGCAGCCAATAGAAATGTACTTTCCTCAAACCCGTCTGAATTTCTCTGCAAAATACCCTTCTTTTCTGGTTTGTTGAAAGTTCTCAACACATTAGGAGAAAGAGCGTGTTCGTGCAAGAGTGATGCAGTGTGAGTTTTCCTGGACTTCAAGTGATTTGGGAAACATACTCCTTATTTTTCCCCATTGTGTAAGAAACAACATGAGCCTTGCAAGAGATTGAAACAATGCATCCCAAAACGTAATCCAGCAGTGAAAACACACGTTTCTACAAAGACTTTGAAAGAGCAAGCAAAAGCCTAGTGGCTGAGTGTTCTTTCACAGAGAAACACACGCATTGCTTCCTTCTGGAGTGAGTTTTCAGCCTGGAATTCATATGCACTTTGTACTGTGCAGAATGTAGCTACCTGCTCGGGAGTTGTGTCATAGATGCACCTTTCCTGCAGGAGTTTATTGCAGCATTCATTGTTTGGCTAAGTTCTTTAGGGTTGGTTTTGGAAGGTCTTTCAACTTTGGCCAAATCCCGCTTCGAACGAAATTTTTTCACAGCGCTGTTTCCAAGTGTCCACAAAGAGCCTCTGCTTGAAACTGTCCACATGCACATCTCCCATACTGGTGTGTTCGTTTCACTACCTGGATTTTGGTTTCCTCTTCTTTCTTTGAAATGACAAGCCTTTTTTCTGCACGCTACACTCACCTTTTAGCAGTTTCAGTTTTTAGCATGTTCGTGCTCAAAACGCTGTGTAACCTATGTAGAGTGTGTCACTCTCCAGCACTGAATACACAACCTAGAGCTCCTTTCACCACAGACACGCAAACACATCTTTTTGTGAAAGTCCTACTTCAGGTCACTTGGAAATGTAAGGTTTTCATCGAGAACATGAAGTCAATCACGGTTTTGCACTCTGCAGCCAATAGAAATGTACTTTTCTACAAACCAGTCTGAATTTCACTGCAAAATACCCTTCCTTTCTTGTTTGTTGAAAGTTCTCAACGTATTAGGAGAAAGAGCGTGTTCGTGCAAGAGTGATGCAGTGTGCGTTTTCCTGGACTTCAAGTGATTTGGGAAACATACTCCTTATTTTTCCCCATTGTGTAAGAAACAACATGAGCCTTGCAAGAGATTGAAACAATGCATCCCAAAATGTATTCCAGCAGTGAAAACACACTTTTCTACAAATCTTTGAAGGAACAAGCAAAAGCTTAGTGGCTGAGTGTTCTTTCAGAGAGATACACACGCATTGCTTCCTTCTGGAGTGAGTTTTCAGCCTGGAATTCATATGCATTTTGTACTGTGCAGAATGTAGCTACCTGCTCGGGAGTTGTGTCATAGAAGCACCTTTCCTGCAGGAGTTTATTGCAACATTCATTGTTTGGCTAAGTTCTTTAGGGTTGGTTTTGGAAGGTCTTTCAACTTTGGCCAAATCCCGCTTCGTACGAAATTTTTTCACAGCGCTGTTTCCAAGTGTCCACAAAGAGCCTCTGCTTGAAACTGTCCACATGCACATCTCCCATACTGGTGTGTTCGTTTCACTACCTGGATTTTGGTTTCCTCTTCTTTCTTTGAAATGACAAGCCTTCTTTCTGCACGCTACACACACCTTGTAGCAGTTTCAGTTTTTAGCATGTTCGTGCTCTCAAAACGCTGTGTAACCTATGTAGAGTGTGTCACTCTCCAGCACTGAATACACAACCTAAAGCTGCTTTCTCCACAGACACGCAAACACATCTTTTTGTGAAAGTCTTACTTCAGGTCAATTGGAAATGTAAGGTTTTCATCGAGAACACGAAGTCAATCACGGTTTTGCACTCTGCAGCCAATAGAAATGTACTTTTCTACAAACCCGTCTGAATTTCACTGCAAAATACCCTTCCTTTCTTGTTTGTTGAAAGTTCTCAACGTATTAGGAGAAAGAGCGTGTTCGTGCAAGAGTGATGCAGTGTGCGTTTTTTGGACTTCAAGTGATTTGGGAAACATACTCCTTATTTTTCCCCATTGTGTAAGAAACAACATGAGCCTTGCAAGAGATTGAAACAATGCATCCCAAAATGTATTCCAGCAGTGAAAACACACGTTTCTACAAAGACTTTGAAGGAGCAAGCAAAAGCTTAGTGGCTGAGTGTTCTTTCAGAGAGAAACACACGCATTGCTTCCTTCTGGAGTGAGTTTTCAGCCTGGAATTCATATGCATTTTGTACTGTGCAGAATGTAGCTACCTGCTCGGGAGTTGTGTCATAGAAGCACCTTTCCTGCAGGAGTTTATTGCAACATTCATTGTTTGGCTAAGTTCTTTAAGGTTGGTTTTGGAAGGTCTTTCAACTTTGGCCAAATCCCGCTTCGTACGAAATTTTTTCACAGCGCTGTTTCCAAGTGTCCACAAAGAGCCTCTGCTTGAATCTGTCCACATGCAGATCTCCCATACTGGTGTGTTCGTTTCACTACCTGGATTTTGGGTTCCTCTTCTTTCTTTGAAATGACAAGCCTTCTTTCTGCACGCTACACACACCTTGTAGCAGTTTCAGTTTTTAGCATGTTGGTGCTCTCAAAACGCTGTGTAACCTAGGTAGAGTGTGTCACTCTCCAGCACTGAATACACAACCTAGAGCTCCTTTCACCGCAGACACCCAAACACATCTTTTTGTGAAAGTCCTACTTCAGGTCACATGGAAATGTAAGGTTTTCATCGAGAACATGAAGTCAATGACGGTTTTGCACTCTGCAGCCCATAGAAATGTACTTTTCTACAAACCCGTCTGAATTTCACTGCAAAATACCCTTCTTTTCTGGTTTGTTGAAAGTTCTCAACGTATTAGGAGAAAGAGCGTGTTCGTGCAAGAGTGATGCAGTGTGCGTTTTCCTAGACTGCAAGTGATTTGGGAAACATACTCCTTATTTTTCCCCATTGTGTAAGAAACAACATGAGGCTTGCAAGAGATTGAAACAATGCATCCCAAAACGTATTCCAGCAGTGAAAACACACGTTTCTACAAAGACTTTGAAGGAGCAAGCAAAAGCCTAGTGGCTGAGTGTTCTTTCAGAGAGAAACACACCCATTGCTTCCTTCTGGAGTGAGTTTTCAGCCTGGAATTCATATGCATTTTGTACTGTGCAGAATGTAGCTACCTGCTGGGGAGTTGTGTCATAGATGCACCTTTCCTGCAGGAGTTTATTGCAGCGTTCATTGTTTGGCTAAGTTCTTTAGGGTTGGTTTTGGAAGGTCTTTCAACTTTGGCCAAATCCCTCTTCGTACGAAATTTTTTCACAGCGCTGTTTCCAAGTGTCCACAAAGAGCCTCTGCTTGAAACTGTCCACATGCACATCTCCCATACTGGTGTGTTCGTTTCACTACCTGGATTTTGGTTTCCTCTTCTTTCTTTGAAATGACAAGCCTTTTTTCTGCACGCTACACACACCTTGTAGTAGTTTCAGTTTTTAGCATGTTCGTGCTCAAAACGCTGTGTAACCTATGTAGAGTGTGTTACTCTCCAGCACTGAATACACAAACTAGAGCTCCTTTCACCACAGACACGCAAACACATCTTTTTGTGAAAGTCCTATTTCAGGTCACTTGGAAATGTAAGGTTTTCATCGGGAACATGAAGTCAATCACGGTTTTGCACTCTGCAGCCAATAGAAATGTACTTTTCTACAAACCAGTCTGAATTTCACTGCAAAATACCCTTCTCTTCTTGTTTGTTGAAAGTTCTCAACACATTAGGAGAAAGAGCGTGTTCGTGCAAGAGTGATGCAGTGTGCGTTTTCCTGTACTTCAAGTGATTTGGGAACATACTCCTTATTTTTCCCCATTGTGTAAGAAACAACATGAGGCTTGCAAGAGATTGAATCAATGCATCCCAAAACGTATTCCAGCAGTGAAAACACACGTTTCTACAAAGACTTTGAAGGAGCAAGCGAAAGCCTAGTGGCTGAGTGTTCTTTCAGAGAGAAACACACGCATTGCTTACTTCTGGAGTGAGTTTTCAGCCTGGAATTCATATGCATTTTGGACTGTGCAGAATGTAGCTACCTGCTCGGGAGTTGTGTCATAGATGCACCTTTCCTGCAGGAGTTTATTGCAGCATTCATTGTTTGGCTAAGTTCTTTACGGTTGGTTTTGGAAGGTCTTTCAACTTTGGCCAAATCCCGCTTCGTACGAAATTTTTTCACAGCGCTGTTTCCAAGTGTCCACAAAGAGCCTCTGCTTGAAACTGTCCACATGCACATCTCCCATACTGGTGTGTTCGTTTCACTACCTGGATTTTGGTTTCCTCTTCTTTCTTTGAAATGACAAGCCTTCTTTCTGCACGCTACACACACCTTGTAGCAGTTTCAGTTTTTAGCATGTTGGTGCTCTCAAAACGCTGTGTAACCTATGTAGAGTGTGTCACTCTCCACCACTGAATACACATCCTAGAGCTCCTATAAAAACAGAGACGCAAACACATCTTTTTGTTAAAGTCTTACTTCAGGTCACTTGGAAATGTAAGGTTTTCATCGATAACATGAAGTCAATCACGGTTTTGCACTCTGCAGCCAATAGAAATGTACTTTTCTACAAACCCGTCTGAATTTCACTGCAAAATACCCTTCTTTTCTGGTTTGTTGAAAGTTCTCAACACATTAGGAGAAAGAGCGTGTTCGTGCAAGAGTGATGCAGTGTGCGTTTTCCTGGACTTCAAGTGATTTGGGAAACATACTCCTTATTTTTCCCCATTGTGTAAGAAACAACATGAGGCTTGCAAGAGATTGAATCAATGCATCCCAAAACGTATTCCAGCAGTGAAAACACACGTCTCTACAAAGACTTTGAAGGAGCAAGCGAAAGCCTAGTGGCTGAGTGTTCTTTCAGAGAGAAACACACGCATTGCTTCCTTCTGGAGTGAGTTTTCAGCCTGGAATTCATATGCATTTTGTACTGTGCAGAATGTAGCTACCTGCTCAGGAGTTTTGTCATAGACGCACCTTTCCTGCAGGAGTTTATTGAAACATTCATTGTTTGGCTAAGTTCTTTAGGGTTGGTTTTGGAAGGTCTTTCAACTTTGGCCAAATCCCGCTTCGTACGAAATTTTTTCACAGCGCTGTTTCCAAGTGTCCACAAAGAGCCTCTGCTTGAAACTGTCCACATGCACATCTCCCATACTGGTGTGTTCGTTTCACTACCTGGATTTTGGTTTCCTCTTCTTTCTTTGAAATGACCAGCCTTCTTTCTGCACGCTACACACACCTTGTAGCAGTTTCAGTTTTTAGCATGTTCGTGCTCTCAAAACGCTGTGTAACCTATGTAGAGTGTGTCACTCTCCAGCACTGAATACACAACTTAGAGCTGCTTTCACCACAGACACGCAAACACATCTTTTTGTGAAAGTCTTACTTCAGGTCAATTGGAAATGTAAGGTTTTCATCGAGAACATGAATTCAATCACGGTTTTGCACTCTGCATCCAATAGAAATGTACTTTTCTACAAACCCGTCTGAATTTCACTGCAAAATACCCTTCTTTTCTGGTTTGTTGAAAGTTCTCAACACATTAGGAGAAAGAGCGTGTTCGTGCAAGAGTGATGCAGTGTGCGTTTTCCTGGACTTCAAGTGATTTGGGAAACATACTCCTTATTTTTCCCCATTGTTTAAGAAACAACATGAGGCTTGGAAGAGATTGAAACAATGCATCCCAAAAAGTATTCCAGCAGTGAAAACACACGTTTCTACAAAGACTTTGTAGGAGCAAGCAAAAGCCTAGTGGCTGAGTGTTCTTTCAGAGAGAAACACACGCATTGCTTCCTTCTGGAGTGAGTTTTCAGCCTGGAATTCATATGCATTTTGTACTGTGCAGAATGTAGCTACCTGCTCGGGAGTTGTGTAATAGATACACCTTTCCTGCAGGAGTTTATTGCAGCATTCATTGTTTGGCTAAGTTCTTTAGGGTTGGTTTTGGAAGGTCTTTCAACTTTGGCCAAATCCCGCTTCGTACGAAATTTTTTCACAGCGCTGTTTCCAAGTGTCCACAAAGAGCCTCTGCTTGAAACTGTCCACATGCACATCTCACATACTGGTGTGTTCGTTTCACTACCTGGATTTTGGTTTCCTCTTCTTTCTTTGAAATGACAAGCCTTCTTTCTGCACGCTACACACACCTTGTAGCAGTTTCAGTTTTTAGCATGTTCGTGCTCTCAAAACGCTGTGTAACCTATGTAGAGTGTGTCACTCTCCAGCACTGAATACACAACCTAGAGCTCCTTTCACCACAGACACGCAAACACAACTTTTTGTGAAAGTCCTACTTCAGGTCACTTGGAAATGTAAGGTTTTCATCGAGAACATGAAGTCAATCACGGTTTTGCACTCTGCAGCCCATAGAAATGTACTTTTCTACAAACCCGTCTGAATTTCACTGCAAAATACCCTTCTCTTCTTGTTTGTGAAAGTTCTCAACGTATTAGGAGAAAGAGCGTGTTCGTGCAAGAGTGATGCAGTGTGCGTTTTCCTGGACTTCAAGTGATTTGGGAAACATACTCCTTATTTTTCCCCATTGTGTAAGAAACAACATGAGGCTTGCAAGAGATTGAAAAAATGCATCCCAAAACGTATTCCAGCAGTGAAAATACACGTTTCTACAAAGACTTTGAAGGAGCAAGCAAAAGCCTAGTGGCTGAGTGTTCTTTCAGAGAGAAACACACGCATTGCTTCCTTCTGGAGTGAGTTTTCAGCCTGGAATTCATATGCATTTTGTACTGTGCAGAATGTAGCTACCTGCTCGGGAGTTGTGTCATAGACGCACCTTTCCTGCAGGAGTTTATTGCAACATTCATTGTTTGGCTAAGTTCTTTAGGGTTGGTTTTGGAAGGTCTTTCAACTTTGGCCAAATCCCGCTTCGTACGAAATTTTTTCACAGCGCTGTTTCCAAGTGTCCACAAAGAGCCTCTGCTTGAAACTGTCCACAAGCACATCTCCCATACTGGTGTGTTCGTTTCACTACCTGGATTTTGGTTTCCTCTTCTTTCTTTGAAATGACAAGCCTTCTTTCTGCACGCTACACACACCTTGTAGCAGTTTCAGTTTTTAGCATGTTCGTGCTCTCAAAACGCTGTGTAACCTATGTAGAGTGTGTCACTCTCCAGCACTGAATACACAACCTAGAGCTGCTTTCACCACAGACACGCAAACACATCTTTTTGTGAAAGTCTTACTTCAGGTCAATTGGAAATGTAAGGTTTTCATCGAGAACACGAAGTCAATCACGGTTTTGCACTCTGCAGCCAATAGAAATGTACTTTTCTACAAACCCGTCTGAATTTCACTGCAAAATACCCTTCTCTTCTTGTTTGTTGAAAGTTCTCAACGTATTAGGAGAAAGAGCGTGTTCGTGCAAGAGTGATGCAGTGTGCGTTTTCCTGGACTTCAAGTGATTTGGGAAACATACTCCTTATTTTTCCCCGTTGTGTAAGAAACAACATGAGGCTTGCAAGAGATTGAAACAATGCATCCCAAAACGTATTCCAGCAGTGAAAACACACGTTTCTACAAAGACTTTGAAGGAGCAAGCAAAAGCCTACTGGCTGAGTGTCCTTTCAGAGAGAAACACACGCATTGCTTCCTTCTGGAGTGAGTTTTCAGCCTGGAATTCATATGCATTTTGTACTGTGCAGAATGTAGCTACCTGCTCGGGAGTTGTGTCATAGATGCACCTTTCCTGCAGGAGTTTATTGCAGCATTCATTGTTTGGCTAAGTTCTTTAGGGTTGGTTTTGGAAGGTCTTTCAACTTTGGCCAAATCCCGCTTCGAACGAAATTTTTTCACAGCGCTGTTTCCAAGTGTCCACAAAGAGCCTCTGCTTGAAACTGTCCACATGCACATCTCCCATACTGGTGTGTTCGTTTCACTACCTGGATTTTGGTTTCCTCTTCTTTCTTTGAAATGACAAGCCTTTTTTCTGCACGCTACACTCACCTTTTAGCAGTTTCAGTTTTTAGCATGTTCGTGCTCAAAACGCTGTGTAACCTATGTAGAGTGTGTCACTCTCCAGCACTGAATACACAACCTAGAGCTCCTTTCACCACAGACACGCAAACACATCTTTTTGTGAAAGTCCTACTTCAGGTCACTTGGAAATGTAAGGTTTTCATTGAGAACATGAAGTCAATCACGGTTTTGCACTCTGCAGCCAATAGAAATGTACTTTTCTACAAACCAGTCTGAATTTCACTGCAAAATACCCTTCCTTTCTTGTTTGTTGAAAGTTCTCAACGTATTAGGAGAAAGAGCGTGTTCGTGCAAGAGTGATGCAGTGTGCGTTTTCCTGGACTTCAAGTGATTTGGGAAACATACTCCTTATTTTTCCCCATTGTGTAAGAAACAACATGAGCCTTGCAAGAGATTGAAACAATGCATCCCAAAATGTATTCCAGCAGTGAAAACACACTTTTCTACAAATCTTTGAAGGAGCAAGCAAAAGCTTAGTGGCTGAGTGTTCTTTCAGAGAGATACACACGCATTGCTTCCTTCTGGAGTGAGTTTTCAGCCTGGAATTCATATGCATTTTGTACTGTGCAGAATGTAGCTACCTGCTCGGGAGTTGTGTCATAGAAGCACCTTTCCTGCAGGAGTTTATTGCAACATTCATTGTTTGGCTAAGTTCTTTAGGGTTGGTTTTGGAAGGTCTTTCAACTTTGGCCAAATCCCGCTTCGTACGAAATTTTTTCACAGCGCTGTTTCCAAGTGTCCACAAAGAGCCTCTGCTTGAAACTGTCCACATGCACATCTCCCATACTGGTGTGTTCGTTTCACTACCTGGATTTTGGTTTCCTCTTCTTTCTTTGAAATGACAAGCCTTCTTTCTGCACGCTACACACACCTTGTAGCAGTTTCAGTTTTTAGCATGTTGGTGCTCTCAAAACGCTGTGTAACCTATGTAGAGTGTGTCACTCTCCAGCACTGAATACACAACCTAGAGCTCCTTTCACCACAGACACGCAAACACACCTTTTTGTGAAAGTCCTACTTCAGGTCACTTGGAAATGTAAGGTTTTCATCAAGAACATGAAGTCAATCACGGTTTTGCACTCTGCAGCCAATAGAAATGTACTTTCTACAAACCCGTCTGAATTTCACTGCAAAATACCCTTCCTTTCTTGTTTGTTGAAAGTTCTCAACGTATTAGGAGAAAGAGCGTGTTCGTGCAAGAGTGATGCAGTGTGCGTTTTCCTGGACTTCAAGTGATTTGGGACATACTCCTTATTTTTCCCCATTGTGTAAGAAACAACATGAGCCTTGCAAGAGATTGAAACAATGCATCCCAAAATGTATTCCAGCAGTGAAAACACACTTTTCTACAAAGACTTTGAAGGAGCAAGCAAAAGCTTAGTGGCTGAGTGTTCTTTCAGAGAGAAACACACGCATTGCTTCCTTCTGGAGTGAGTTTTCGGCCTGGAATTCATATGCATTTTGTACTGTGCAGAATGTAGCTACCTGCTCGGGAGTTGTGTCATAGAAGCACCTTTCCTGCAGGAGTTTATTGCAACATTCATTGTTTGGCTAAGTTCTTTAGGGTTGGTTTTGGAAGGTCTTTCAACTTTGGCCAAATCCGTCTTCGTACGAAATTTTTTCACAGCGCTGTTTCCAAGTGTCCACAAAGAGCCTCTGCTTGAATCTGTCCACATGCAGATCTCCCATACTGGTGTGTTCGTTTCACTACCTGGATTTTGGGTTCCTCTTCTTTCTTTGAAATGACAAGCCTTCTTTCTGCACGCTACACACACCTTGTAGCAGTTTCAGTTTTTAGCATGTTGGTGCTCTCAAAACGCTGTGTAACCTAGGTAGAGTGTGTCACTCTCCAGCACTGAATACACAACCTAGAGTTCCTTTCACCGCAGACACGCAAACACATCTTTTTGTGAAAGTCCTACTTCAGGTCACTTGGAAATGTAAGGTTTTCATCGAGAACATGAAGTCAATGACGGTTTTGCACTCTGCAGCCCATAGAAATGTACTTTTCTACAAACCCGTCTGAATTTCACTGCAAAATACCCTTCTTTTCTGGTTTGTTGAAAGTTCTCAACGTATTAGGAGAAAGAGCGTGTTCGTGCAAGAGTGATGCAGTGTGCGTTTTCCTAGACTGCAAGTGATTTGGGAAACATAGTCCTTATTTTTCCCCATTGTGTAAGAAACAACATGAGGCTTGCAAGAGATTGAAACAATGCATCCCAAAACGTATTCCAGCAGTGAAAACACACGTTTCTACAAAGACTTTGAAGGAGCAAGCAAAAGCCTAGTGGCTGAGTGTTCTTTCAGAGAGAAACACACGCATTGGTTCCTTCTGGAGTGAGTTTTCAGCCTGGAATTCATATGCATTTTGTACTGTGCAGAATGTAGCTACCTGCTGGGGAGTTGTGTCATAGATGCACCTTTCCTGCAGGAGTTTATTGCAGCATTCATTGTTTGGCTAAGTTCTTTAGGGTTTGTTTTGGAAGGTCTTTCAACTTTGGCCAAATCCCTCTTCGTCCGAAATTTTTTCACAGCGCTGTTTCCAAGTGTCCACAAAGAGCCTCTGCTTGAAACTGTCCACATGCACATCTCCCATACTGGTGTGTTCGTTTCACTACCTGGATTTTGGTTTCCTCTTCTTTCTTTGAAATGACAAGCCTTTTTTCTGCACGCTACACTCACCTTTTAGCAGTTTCAGTTTTTAGCATGTTCGTGCTCAAAACGCTGTGTAACCTATGTAGAGTGTGTCACTCTCCAGCACTGAATACACAACCTAGAGCTCCTTTCACCACAGACACGCAAACACATCTTTTTGTGAAAGTCTTACTTCAGGTCAATTGGAAATGTAAGGTTTTCATCGAGAACATGAAGTCAATCACGGTTTTGCACTCTGCAGCCCATAGAAATGTACTTTTCTACAAACCCGTCTGAATTTCACTGCAAAATACCCTTCTCTTCTTGTTTGTTGAAAGTTCTCAACGTATTAGGAGAAAGAGCGTGTTCGTTCAAGAGTGATGCAGTGTGCGTTTTCCTGGACTTCAAGTGATTTGGGAAACATACTCCTTATTTTTCCACATTGTGTAAGAAACAAGATGAGGCTTGCAAGAGATTGAAACAATGCATCCCAAAACGTATTCCAGCAGTGAAAACACACGTTTCTGCAAAGACTTTGAAGGAGCAAGCAAAAGCCTAGTGGCTGAGTCTTCTTTCAGAGAGAAACACACGCATTGCTTCCTTCTGGAGTGAGTTTTCAGCCTGGAATTCATATGCATTTTGTACTGTGCAGAATGTAGCTACCTGCTCGGGAGTTGTGTCATAGACGCACCATTCCTGCAGGAGTTTATTGCAACATTCATTGTTTGGCTAAGTTCTTTAGGGTTGGTTTTGGAAGGTCTTTCGACTTTGGCCAAATCCCGCTTCTTACGAAATTTTTTCACAGCGCTGTTTCCAAGTGTCCACAAAGAGCCTTTGCTTGAAACTGTCCACATGCACATCTCCCATACTGGTGTGTTCGTTTCACTACCTGGATTTTGGTTTCCTCTTCTTTCTTTGAAATGACAAGCCTTCTTTCTGCACGCTACACACACCTTGTAGCAGTTTCAGTTTTTAGCATGTTCGTGCTCTCAAAACGCTGTAAAACCTATGTAGAGTGTGTCACTCTCCAGCACTGAATACACAACCTAGAGCTCCTTTCACCACAGACACGCAAACACAACTTTTTGTGAAAGTCCTACTTCAGGTCACTTGGAAATGTAAGGTTTTCATCGAGAACATGAAGTCAATCACGGTTTTGCACTCTGCAGCCCATAGAAATGTACTTTTCTACAAACCCATCTGAATTTCACTGGAAAATACCCTTTTTTCTGGTTTGTTGAAAGTTCTCAACACATTAGGAGAAAGAGCGTGTTCGTGCAAGAGTGATGCAGTGTGCGTTTTCCTGGACTTCAAGTGATTTGGGAAACATACTCCTTATTTTTCCCCATTGTTTAAGAAACAACATGAGGCTTGGAAGAGATTAAAACAATGCATTCCAAAAAGTATTCCAGCAGTGAAAACACACGTTTCAACAAAGACTTTGAAGGAGCAAGGAAAAGCCTAGTGGCTGAGTGTTCTTTCAGAGAGAAACACACGCATTGCTTCCTTCTGGAGTGAGTTTTCAGCCTGGAATTCATATGCATTTTGTACTGTGCAGAATGTAGCTACCTGCTCGGGAGTTGTGTCATAGATGCACCTTTCCTGCAGGAGTTTATTGCAGCATTCATTGTTTGGCTAAGTTCTTTAGGGTTGGTTTTGGAAGGTCTTTCAACTTTGGCCAAATCCCGCTTCGTACGAAATTTTTTCACAGCGCTGTTTCCAAGTGTCCACAAAGAGCCTCTGCTTGAAACTGTCCACATGCACATCTCCCATACTGGTGTGTTCGTTTCAATACCTGGATTTTGGTTTCCTCTTCTTTCTTTGAAATGACAAGCCTTTTTTCTGCACGCTACACACACCTTGTAGCAGTTTCAGTTTTTAGCATGTTCGTGTTCTCAAAACGCTGTGTAACCTATGTAGAGTGTGTCACTCTCCAGCACTGAATACACAACCTAGAACTCCTTTCACCACAGACACGCAAACACAACTTTTTGTGAAAGTCCTACTTCAGGTCACTTGGAAATGTAAGGTTTTCATCGAGAACATGAAGTCAATCACGGTTTTGCACTCTGCAGCCCATAGAAATGTACTTTACTACAAACCCATCTGAATTTCACTGCAAAATACCCTTTTTTCTGGTTTGTTGAAAGTTCTCAACACATTAGGAGAAAGAGCGTGTTCGTGCAAGAGTGATGCAGTGTGCGTTTTCCTGGACTTCAAGTGATTTGGGAAACATACTCCTTATTTTTCCCCATTGTTTAAGAAACAACATGAGGCTTGGAAGAGATTGAAACAATGCATCCCAAAAAGTATTCCAGCAGTGAAAACACACGTTTCTACAAAGACTTTGAAGGAGCAAGCAAAAGCCTAGTGGCTGAGTGTTCTTTCAGAGAGATACACACGCATTGCTTCCTTCTGGAGTGAGTTTTCAGCCTGGAATTCATATGCATTTTGTACTGTGCAGAATGTAGCTACCTGCTCGGGAGTTGTGTCATAGATGCACCTTTCCTGCAGGAGTTTATTGCAGCATTCATTGTTTGGCTAAGTTCTTTAGGGTTGGTTTTGGAAGGTCTTTCAACTTTGGCCAAATCCCGCTTCGTACGAAATTTTTTCACAGCGCTGTTTCCAAGTGTCCACAAAGAGCCTCTGCTTGAAACTGTCCACATGCACATCTCCCATACTGGTGTGTTCGTTTCACTACCTGGATTTTGGTTTCCTCTTCTTTCTTTGAAATGACAAGCCTTTTTTCTGCACGCTACACACACCTTGTAGCAGTTTCAGTTTTTAGCATGTTCGTGCTCTCAAAACGCTGTGTAACCTATGTAGAGTGTGTCACTCTCCAGCACTGAATACACAACCTAGAGCTGCTTTCACCACAGACACGCAAACACATCTTTTTGTGAAAGTCTTACTTCAGGTCAATTGGAAATGTAAGGTTTTCATCGAGAACATGAAGTCAATCACGGTTTTGCACTCTGCATCCAATAGAAATGTACTTTTCTACAAACCCGTCCGAATTTCACTGCAAAATACCCTTCTTTTCTGGTTTGTTGAAAGTTCTCAACACATTAGGAGAAAGAGCGTGTTCGTGCAAGAGTGATGCAGTGTGCGTTTTCCTGGACTTCAAGTGATTTGGGAAACATACTCCTTATTTTTCCCCATTGTTTAAGAAACAACATGAGGCTTGGAAGAGATTGAAACAATGCATCCCAAAAAGTATTCCAGCAGTGAAAACACACGTTTCTACAAAGACTTTGAAGGAGCAAGCAAAAGCCTAGTGGCTGAGTGTTCTTTCAGAGAGAAACACACGCATTGCTTCCTTCTGGAGTGAGTTTTCAGCCTGGAATTCATATGCATTTTGTACTGTGCAGAATGTAGCTACCTGCTCGGGAGTTGTGTCATAGATGCACCTTTCCTGCAGGAGTTTATTGCAGCATTCATTGTTTGGCTAAGTTCTTTAGGGTTGGTTTTGGAAGGTCTTTCAACTTTGGCCAAATCCTGCTTCATACGAAATTTTTTCACAGCGCTGTTTCCAAGTGTCCACAAAGAGCCTCTGCTTGAAACTGTCCACATGCACATCTCCCATACTGGTGTGTTCGTTTCACTACCTGGATTTTGGTTTCCTCTTCTTTCTTTGAAATGACAAGCCTTCTTTCTGCACGCTACACACACCTTGTAGCAGTTTCAGTTTTTAGCATGTTCGTGCTCTCAAAACGCTGTGTAACCTATGTAGAGTGTGTCACTCTCCAGCACTGAATACACAACCTAGAGCTCCTTTCACCACAGACACGCAAACACAACTTTTTGTGAAAGTCCTACTTCAGGTCACTTGGAAATGTAAGGTTTTCATCGAGAACATGAAGTCAATCACGGTTTTGCACTCTGCAGCCAATAGAAATGTACTTTTCTACAAACCAGTCTGAATTTCACTGCAAAATACCCTTCTCTTCTTGTTTTTTGAAAGTTCTCAACGTATTAGGAGAAAGAGCGTGTTCGTGCAAGAGTGATGCAGTGTGCGTTTTCCTGGACTTCAAGTGATTTGGGAAACATACTCCTTATTTTTCCCCATTGTGTAAGAAACAACATGAGGCTTGCAAGAGATTGAAACAATGCATCCCAAAACGTATTCCAGCAGTGAAAACACACGTTTCTACAAAGACTTTGAAGGAGCAAGCAAAAGCCTAGTGGCTGAGTCTTCTTTCAGAGAGAAACACACGCATTGCTTCCTTCTGGAGTGAGTTTTCAGCCTGGAATTCATATGCATTTTGTACTGTGCAGAATGTAGCTACCTGCTCGGGAGTTGTGTCATAGACGCACCTTTCCTGCAGGAGTTTATTGCAACATTCATTGTTTGGCTAAGTTCTTTAGGGTTGGTTTTGGAAGGTCTTTCGACTTTGGCCAAATCCCGCTTCGTACGAAATTTTTTCACAGCGCTGTTTCCAAGTGTCCACAAAGAGCCTCTGCTTGAAACTGTCCACATGCACATCTCCCATACTGGTGTGTTCGTTTCACTACCGGGATTTTGGTTTCCTCTTCTTTCTTTGAAATGACAAGCCTTCTTTCTGCACGCTACACACACCTTGTAGCAGTTTCAGTTTTTAGCATGTTCGTGCTCTCAAAACGCTGTGTAACCTATGTAGAGTGTGTCACTCTCCAGCCCTGAATACACAACCTAGAGCTCCTTTCACCACAGACACGCAAACACAACTTTTTGTGAAAGTCCTACTTCCGGTCACTTGGAAATGTAAGGTTTTCATCGAGAACATGAAGTCAATCACGGTTTTGCACTCTGCAGCCCATAGAAATGTACTTTTCTACAAACCCATCTGAACTTCACTGCAAAATACCCTTTTTTCTGGTTTGTTGAAAGTTCTCAACACATTAGGAGAAAGAGCGTGTTCGTGCAAGAGTGATGCAGTGTGCGTTTTCCTGGACTTCAAGTGATTTGGGAAACATACTCCTTATTTTTCCCCATTGTTTAAGAAACAACATGAGGCTTGGAAGAGATTGAAACAATGCATCCCAAAAAGTATTCCAGCAGTGAAAACACACGTTTCTACAAAGACTTTGAAGGAGCAAGCAAAAGCCTAGTGGCTGAGTGTTCTTTCAGAGAGATACACACGCATTGCTTCCTTCTGGAGTGAGTTTTCAGCCTGGAATTCATATGCATTTTGTACTGTGCAGAATGTAGCTACCTGCTCGGGAGTTGTGTCATAGATGCACCTTTCCTGCAGGAGTTTATTGCAGCATTCATTGTTTGGCTAAGTTCTTTAGGGTTGGTTTTGGAAGGTCTTTCAACTTTGGCCAAATCCCGCTTCGTACGAAATTTTTTCACAGCGCTGTTTCCAAGTGTCCACAAAGAGCCTCTGCTTGAAACTGTCCACATGCACATCTCCCATACTGGTGTGTTCGTTTCACTACCTGGATTTTGGTTTCCTCTTCTTTCTTTGAAATGACAAGCCTTTTTTCTGCACGCTACACACACCTTGTAGCAGTTTCAGTTTTTAGCATGTTCGTGCTCTCAAAACGCTGTGTAACCTATGTAGAGTGTGTCACTCTCCAGCACTGAATACACAACCTAGAGCTGCTTTCACCACAGACACGCAAACACATCTTTTTGTGAAAGTCTTACTTCAGGTCAATTGGAAATGTAAGGTTTTCATCGAGAACATGAAGTCAATCACGGTTTTGCACTCTGCATCCAATAGAAATGTACTTTTCTACAAACCCGTCCGAATTTCACTGCAAAATACCCTTCTTTTCTGGTTTGTTGAAAGTTCTCAACACATTAGGAGAAAGAGCGTGTTCGTGCAAGAGTGATGCAGTGTGCGTTTTCCTGGACTTCAAGTGATTTGGGAAACATACTCCTTATTTTTCCCCATTGTTTAAGAAACAACATGAGGCTTGGAAGAGATTGAAACAATGCATCCCAAAAAGTATTCCAGCAGTGAAAACACACGTTTCTACAAAGACTTTGAAGGAGCAAGCAAAAGCCTAGTGGCTGAGTGTTCTTTCAGAGAGAAACACACGCATTGCTTCCTTCTGGAGTGAGTTTTCAGCCTGGAATTCATATGCATTTTGTACTGTGCAGAATGTAGCTACCTGCTCGGGAGTTGTGTCATAGATGCACCTTTCCTGCAGGAGTTTATTGCAGCATTCATTGTTTGGCTAAGTTCTTTAGGGTTGGTTTTGGAAGGTCTTTCAACTTTGGCCAAATCCCGCTTCGTACGAAATTTTTTCACAGCGCTGTTTCCAAGTGTCCACAAAGAGCCTCTGCTTGAAACTGTCCACATGCACATCTCTCATACTGGTGTGTTCGTTTCACTACCTGGATTTTGGTTTCCTCTTCTTTCTTTGAAATGACAAGCCTTCTTTCTGCACGCTACACACACCTTGTAGCAGTTTCAGTTTTTAGCATGTTCGTGCTCTCAAAACGCTGTGTAACCTATGTAGAGTGTGTCACTCTCCAGCACTGAATACACAACCTAGAGCTCCTTTCACCACAGACACGCAAACACAACTTTTTGTGAAAGTCCTACTTCAGGTCACTTGGAAATGTAAGGTTTTCATCGAGAACATGAAGTCAATCACGGTTTTGCACTCTGCAGCCCATAGAAATGTACTTTTCTACAAACCCGTCTGAATTTCACTGCAAAATACCCTTCTCTTCTTGTTTGTGAAAGTTCTCAACGTATTAGGAGAAAGAGCGTGTTCGTGCAAGAGTGATGCAGTGTGCGTTTTCCTGGACTTCAAGTGATTTGGGAAACATACTCCTTATTTTTCCCCATTGTGTAAGAAACAACTTGAGGCTTGCAAGAGATTGAAACAATGCATCCCAAAACGTATTCCAGCAGTGAAAACACACGTTTCTACAAAGACTTTGAAGGAGCAAGCAAAAGCCTAGTGGCTGAGTCTTCTTTCAGAGAGAAACACACGCATTGCTTCCTTCTGGAGTGAGTTTTCAGCCTGGAATTCATATGCATTTTGTACTGTGCAGAATGTAGCTACCTGCTCGGGAGTTGTGTCATAGACGCACCTTTCCTGCAGGAGTTTATTGCAACATTCATTGTTTGGCTAAGTTCTTTAGGGTTGGTTTTGGAAGGTCTTTCGACTTTGGCCAAATCCCGCTTCGTACGAAATTTTTTCACATCGCTGTTTCCAAGTGTCCACAAAGAGCCTCTGCTTGAAACTGTCCACATGCACATCTCCCATACTGGTGTGTTCGTTTCACTACCGGGATTTTGGTTTCCTCTTCTTTCTTTGAAATGACAAGCCTTCTTTCTGCACGCTACACACACCTTGTAGCAGTTTCAGTTTTTAGCATGTTCGTGCTCTCAAAACGCTGTGTAACCTATGTAGAGTGTGTCACTCTCCAGCCCTGAATACACAACCTAGAGCTCCTTTCACCACAGACACGCAAACACAACTTTTTGTGAAAGTCCTACTTCAGGTCACTTGGAAATGTAAGGTTTTCATCGAGAACATGAAGTCAATCACGGTTTTGCACTCTGCAGCCCATAGAAATGTACTTTTCTACAAACCCATCTGAATTTCACTGCAAAATACCCTTTTTTCTGGTTTGTTGAAAGTTCTCAACACATTAGGAGAAAGAGCGTGTTCGTGCAAGAGTGATGCAGTGTGCGTTTTCCTGGACTTCAAGTGATTTGGGAAACATACTCCTTATTTTTCCCCATTGTTTAAGAAACAACATGAGGCTTGGAAGAGATTGAAACAATGCATCCCAAAAAGTATTCCAGCAGTGAAAACACACGTTTCTACAAAGACTTTGAAGGAGCAAGCAAAAGCCTATTGGCTGAGTGTTCTTTCAGAGAGATACACACGCATTGCTTCCTTCTGGAGTGAGTTTTCAGCCTGGAATTCATATGCATTTTGTACTGTGCAGAATGTAGCTACCTGCTCGGGAGTTGTGTCATAGATGCACCTTTCCTGCAGGAGTTTATTGCAGCATTCATTGTTTGGCTAAGTTCTTTAGGGTTGGTTTTGGAAGGTCTTTCAACTTTGGCCAAATCCCGCTTCGTACGAAATTTTTTCACAGCGCTGTTTCCAAGTGTCCACAAAGAGCCTCTGCTTGAAACTGTCCACATGCACATCTCCCATACTGGTGTGTTCGTTTCACTACCTGGATTTTGGTTTCCTCTTCTTTCTTTGAAATGACAAGCCTTCTTTCTGCACGCTACACACACCTTGTAGCAGTTTCAGTTTTTAGCATGTTCGTGCTCTCAAAACGCTGTGTAACCTATGTAGAGTGTGTCACTCTCCAGCACTGAATACACAACCTAGAGCTCCTTTCACCACAGACACGCAAACACAACTTTTTGTGAAAGTCCTACTTCAGGTCACTTGGAAATGTAAAGTTTTCATCGAGAACATGAAGTCAATCACGGTTTTGCACTCTGCAGCCCATAGAAATGTACTTTTCTACAAACCCGTCTGAATTTCACTGCAAAATACCCTTCTCTTCTTGTTTGTGAAAGTTCTCAACGTATTAGGAGAAAGAGCGTGTTCGTGCAAGAGTGATGCAGTGTGCGTTTTCCTGGACTTCAAGTGATTTGGGAAACATACTCCTTATTTTTCCCCATTGTGTAAGAAACAACATGAGGCTTGCAAGAGATTGAAACAATGCATCCCAAAAAGTATTCCAGCAGTGAAAACACACGTTTCTACAAAGACTTTGAAGGAGCAAGCAAAAGCCTAGTGGCTGAGTGTTCTTTCAGAGAGATACACACGCATTGCTTCCTTCTGGAGTGAGTTTTCAGCCTGGAATTCATATGCATTTTGTACTGTGCAGAATGTAGCTACCTGCTCGGGAGTTGTGTCATAGATGCACCTTTCCTGCAGGAGTTTATTGCAGCATTCATTGTTTGGCTAAGTTCTTTAGGGTTGGTTTTGGAAGGTCTTTCAACTTTGGCCAAATCCCGCTTCGTACGAAATTTTTTCACAGCGCTGTTTCCAAGTGTCCACAAAGAGCCTCTGCTTGAAACTGTCCACATGCACATCTCCCATACTGGTGTGTTCGTTTCACTACCTGGATTTTGGTTTCCTCTTCTTTCTTTGAAATGACAAGCCTTTTTTCTGCACGCTACACACACCTTGTAGCAGTTTCAGTTTTTAGCATGTTCGTGCTCTCAAAACGCTGTGTAACCTATGTAGAGTGTGTCACTCTCCAGCACTGAATACACAACCTAGAGCTGCTTTCACCACAGACACGCAAACACATCTTTTTGTGAAAGTCTTACTTCAGGTCAATTGGAAATGTAAGGTTTTCATCGAGAACATGAAGTCAATCACGGTTTTGCACTCTGCATCCAATAGAAATGTACTTTTCTACAAACCCGTCCGAATTTCACTGCAAAATACCCTTCTTTTCTGGTTTGTTGAAAGTTCTCAACACATTAGGAGAAAGAGCGTGTTCGTGCAAGAGTGATGCAGTGTGCGTTTTCCTGGACTTCAAGTGATTTGGGAAACATACTCCTTATTTTTCCCCATTGTTTAAGAAACAACATGAGGCTTGGACGAGATTGAAACAATGCATCCCAAAAAGTATTCCAGCAGTGAAAACACACGTTTCTACAAAGACTTTGAAGGAGCAAGCAAAAGCCTAGTGGCTGAGTCTTCTTTCAGAGAGAAACACACGCATTGCTTCCTTCTGGAGTGAGTTTTCAGCCTGGAATTCATATGCATTTTGTACTGTGCAGAATGTAGCTACCTGCTCGGGAGTTGTGTCATAGATGCACCTTTCCTGCAGGAGTTTATTGCAGCATTCATTGTTTGGCTAAGTTCTTTAGGGTTGGTTTTGGAAGGTCTTTCAACTTTGGCCAAATCCCGCTTCGTACGAAATTTTTTCACAGCGCTGTTTCCAAGTGTCCACAAAGAGCCTCTGCTTGAAACTGTCCACATGCACATCTCTCATACTGGTGTGTTCGTTTCACTACCTGGATTTTGGTTTCCTCTTCTTTCTTTGAAATGACAAGCCTTCTTTCTGCACGCTACACACACCTTGTAGCAGTTTCAGTTTTTAGCATGTTCGTGCTCTCAAAACGCTGTGTAACCTATGTAGAGTGTGTCACTCTCCAGCACTGAATACACAACCTAGAGCTCCTTTCACCACAGACACGCAAACACAACTTTTTGTGAAAGTCCTACTTCAGGTCACTTGGAAATGTAAGGTTTTCATCGAGAACATGAAGTCAATCACGGTTTTGCACTCTGCAGCCCATAGAAATGTACTTTTCTACAAACCCGTCTGAATTTCACTGCAAAATACCCTTCTCTTCTTGTTTGTGAAAGTTCTCAACGTATTAGGAGAAAGAGCGTGTTCGTGCAAGAGTGATGCAGTGTGCGTTTTCCTGGACTTCAAGTGATTTGGGAAACATACTCCTTATTTTTCCCCATTGTGTAAGAAACAACATGAGGCTTGCAAGAGATTGAAACAATGCATCCCAAAACGTATTCCAGCAGTGAAAACACACGTTTCTACAAAGACTTTGAAGGAGCAAGCAAAAGCCTAGTGGCTGAGTCTTCTTTCAGAGAGAAACACACGCATTGCTTCCTTCTGGAGTGAGTTTTCAGCCTGGAATTCATATGCATTTTGTACTGTGCAGAATGTAGCTCCCTGCTCGGGAGTTGTGTCATAGACGCACCTTTCCTGCAGGAGTTTATTGCAACATTCATTGTTTGGCTAAGTTCTTCAGGGTTGGTTTTGGAAGGTCTTTCGACTTTGGCCAAATCCCGCTTCGTACGAAATTTTTTCACAGCGCTGTTTCCAAGTGTCCACAAAGAGCCTCTGCTTGAAACTGTCCACATGCACATCTCCCATACTGGTGTGTTCATTTCACTACCGGGATTTTGGTTTCCTCTTCTTTCTTTGAAATGACAAGCCTTCTTTCTGCACGCTACACACACCTTGTAGCAGTTTCAGTTTTTAGCATGTTCGTGCTCTCAAAACGCTGTGTAACCTATGTAGAGTGTGTCACTCTCCAGCCCTGAATACACAACCTAGAGCTCCTTTCACCACAGACACGCAAACACAACTTTTTGTGAAAGTCCTACTTCAGGTCACTTGGAAATGTAAGGTTTTCATCGAGAACATGAAGTCAATCACGGTTTTGCACTCTGCAGCCCATAGAAATGTACTTTTCTACAAACCCGTCTGAATTTCACTGCAAAATACCCTTCTCTTCTTGTTTGTGAAAGTTCTCAACGTATTAGGAGAAAGAGCGTGTTCGTGCAAGAGTGATGCAGTGTGCGTTTTCCTGGACTTCAAGTGATTTGGGAAACATACTCCTTATTTTTCCCCATTGTGTAAGAAACAACATGAGGCTTGCAAGAGATTGAAACAATGCATCCCAAAACGTATTCCAGCAGTGAAAACACACGTTTCTACAAAGACTTTGAAGGAGCAAGCAAAAGCCTAGTGGCTGAGTCTTCTTTCAGAGAGAAACACACGCATTGCTTCCTTCTGGAGTGAGTTTTCAGCCTGGAATTCATATGCATTTTGTACTGTGCAGAATGTAGCTCCCTGCTCGGGAGTTGTGTCATAGACGCACCTTTCCTGCAGGAGTTTATTGCAACATTCATTGTTTGGCTAAGTTCTTCAGGGTTGGTTTTGGAAGGTCTTTCGACTTTGGCCAAATCCCGCTTCGTACGAAATTTTTTCACAGCGCTGTTTCCAAGTGTCCACAAAGAGCCTCTGCTTGAAACTGTCCACATGCACATCTCCCATACTGGTGTGTTCATTTCACTACCGGGATTTTGGTTTCCTCTTCTTTCTTTGAAATGACAAGCCTTCTTTCTGCACGCTACACACACCTTGTAGCAGTTTCAGTTTTTAGCATGTTCGTGCTCTCAAAACGCTGTGTAACCTATGTAGAGTGTGTCACTCTCCAGCCCTGAATACACAACCTAGAGCTCCTTTCACCACAGACACGCAAACACAACTTTTTGTGAAAGTCCTACTTCAGGTCACTTGGAAATGTAAGGTTTTCATCGAGAACATGAAGTCAATCACGGTTTTGCACTCTGCAGCCCATAGAAATGTACTTTTCTACAAACCCATCTGAATTTCACTGCAAAATACCCTTTTTTCTGGTTTGTTGAAAGTTCTCAACACATTAGGAGAAAGAGCGTGTTCGTGCAAGAGTGATGCAGTGTGCGTTTTCCTGGACTTCAAGTGATTTGGGAAACATACTCCTTATTTTTCCCCATTGTTTAAGAAACAACATGAGGCTTGGAAGAGATTGAAACAATGCATCCCAAAAAGTATTCCAGCAGTGAAAACACACGTTTCTACAAAGACTTTGAAGGAGCAAGCAAAAGCCTAGTGGCTGAGTGTTCTTTCAGAGAGATACACACGCATTGCTTCCTTCTGGAGTGAGTTTTCAGCCTGGAATTCATATGCATTTTGTACTGTGCAGAATGTAGCTACCTGCTCGGGAGTTGTGTCATAGATGCACCTTTCCTGCAGGAGTTTATTGCAGCATTCATTGTTTGGCTAAGTTCTTTAGGGTTGGTTTTGGAAGGTCTTTCAACTTTGGCCAAATCCCGCTTCGTACGAAATTTTTTCACAGCGCTGTTTCCAAGTGTCCACAAAGAGCCTCTGCTTGAAACTGTCCACATGCACATCTCCCATACTGGTGTGTTCGTTTCACTACCTGGATTTTGGTTTCCTCTTCTTTCTTTGAAATGACAAGCCTTTTTTCTGCACGCTACACACACCTTGTAGCAGTTTCAGTTTTTAGCATGTTCGTGCTCTCAAAACGCTGTGTAACCTATGTAGAGTGTGTCACTCTCCAGCACTGAATACACAACCTAGAGCTGCTTTCACCACAGACACGCAAACACATCTTTTTGTGAAAGTCTTACTTCAGGTCAATTGGAAATGTAAGGTTTTCATCGAGAACATGAAGTCAATCACGGTTTTGCACTCTGCATCCAATAGAAATGTACTTTTCTACAAACCCGTCCGAATTTCACTGCAAAATACCCTTCTTTTCTGGTTTGTTGAAAGTTCTCAACACATTAGGAGAAAGAGCGTGTTCGTGCAAGAGTGATGCAGTGTGCGTTTTCCTGGACTTCAAGTGATTTGGGAAACATACTCCTTATTTTTCCCCATTGTTTAAGAAACAACATGAGGCTTGGAAGAGATTGAAACAATGCATCCCAAAAAGTATTCCAGCAGTGAAAACACACGTTTCTACAAAGACTTTGAAGGAGCAAGCAAAAGCCTAGTGGCTGAGTGTTCTTTCAGAGAGAAACACACGCATTGCTTCCTTCTGGAGTGAGTTTTCAGCCTGGAATTCATATGCATTTTGTACTGTGCAGAATGTAGCTACCTGCTCGGGAGTTGTGTCATAGATGCACCTTTCCTGCAGGAGTTTATTGCAGCATTCATTGTTTGGCTAAGTTCTTTAGGGTTGGTTTTGGAAGGTCTTTCAACTTTGGCCAAATCCTGCTTCATACGAAATTTTTTCACAGCGCTGTTTCCAAGTGTCCACAAAGAGCCTCTGCTTGAAACTGTCCACATGCACATCTCCCATACTGGTGTGTTCGTTTCACTACCTGGATTTTGGTTTCCTCTTCTTTCTTTGAAATGACAAGCCTTCTTTCTGCACGCTACACACACCTTGTAGCAGTTTCAGTTTTTAGCATGTTCGTGCTCTCAAAACGCTGTGTAACCTATGTAGAGTGTGTCACTCTCCAGCACTGAATACACAACCTAGAGCTCCTTTCACCACAGACACGCAAACACAACTTTTTGTGAAAGTCCTACTTCAGGTCACTTGGAAATGTAAGGTTTTCATCGAGAACATGAAGTCAATCACGGTTTTGCACTCTGCAGCCCATAGAAATGTACTTTTCTACAAACCCGTCTGAATTTCACTGCAAAATACCCTTCTCTTCTTGTTTGTTGAAAGTTCTCAACGTATTAGGAGAAAGAGCGTGTTCGTTCAAGAGTGATGCAGTGTGCGTTTTCCTGGACTTCAAGTGATTTGGGAAACATACTCCTTATTTTTCCACATTGTGTAAGAAACAACATGAGGCTTGCAAGAGATTGAAACAATGCATCCCAAAACGTATTCCAGCAGTGAAAACACACGTTTCTGCAAAGACTTTGAAGGAGCAAGCAAAAGCCTAGTGGCTGAGTCTTCTTTCAGAGAGAAACACACGCATTGCTTCCTTCTGGAGTGAGTTTTCAGCCTGGAATTCATATGCATTTTGTACTGTGCAGAATGTAGCTACCTGCTCGGGAGTTGTGTCATAGACGCACCATTCCTGCAGGAGTTTATTGCAACGTTCATTGTTTGGCTAAGTTCTTTAGGGTTGGTTTTGGAAGGTCTTTCGACTTTGGCCAAATCCCGCTTCGTACGAAATTTTTTCACAGCGCTGTTTCCAAGTGTCCACAAAGAGCCTTTGCTTGAAACTGTCCACATGCACATCTCCCATACTGGTGTGTTCGTTTCACTACCTGGATTTTGGTTTCCTCTTCTTTCTTTGAAATGACAAGCCTTCTTTCTGCACGCTACACACACCTTGTAGCAGTTTCAGTTTTTAGCATGTTCGTGCTCTCAAAACGCTGTGTAACCTATGTAGAGTGTGTCACTCTCCAGCACTGAATACACAACCTAGAGCTCCTTTCACCACAGACACGGAAACACAACTTTTTGTGAAAGTCCTACTTCAGGTCACTTGGAAATGTAAGGTTTTCATCGAGAACATGAAGTCAATCACGGTTTTGCACTCTGCAGCCCATAGAAATGTACTTTTCTACAAACCCATCTGAATTTCACTGGAAAATACCCTTTTTTCTGGTTTGTTGAAAGTTCTCAACACATTAGGAGAAAGAGCGTGTTCGTGCAAGAGTGATGCAGTGTGCGTTTTCCTGGACTTCAAGTGATTTGGGAAACATACTCCTTATTTTTCCCCATTGTTTAAGAAACAACATGAGGCTTGGAAGAGATTAAAACAATGCATCCCAAAACGTATTCCAGCAGTGAAAACACACGTTTCAACAAAGACTTTGAAGGAGCAAGCAAAAGCCTAGTGGCTGAGTGTTCTTTCAGAGAGAAACACACGCATTGCTTCCTTCTGGAGTGAGTTTTCAGCCTGGAATTCATATGCATTTTGTACTGTGCAGAATGTAGCTACCTGCTCGGGAGTTGTGTCATAGATGCACCTTTCCTGCAGGAGTATATTGCAGCATTCATTGTTTGGCTAAGTTCTTTAGGGTTGGTTTTGGAAGGTCTTTCAACTTTGGCCAAATCCCGCTTCGTACGAAATTTTTTCACAGCGCTGTTTCCAAGTGTCCACAAAGAGCCTCTGCTTGAAACTGTCCACATGCACATCTCCCATACTGGTGTGTTCGTTTCAATACCTGGATTTTGGTTTCCTCTTCTTTCTTTGAAATGACAAGCCTTTTTTCTGCACGCTACACACACCTTGTAGCAGTTTCAGTTTTTAGCATGTTCGTGTTCTCAAAACGCTGTGTAACCTATGTAGAGTGTGTCACTCTCCAGCACTGAATACACAACCTAGAACTCCTTTCACCACAGACACGCAAACACATCTTTTTGTGAAAGTCCTACTTCAGGTCACTTGGAAATGTAAGGTTTTCATCGAGAACATGAAGTCAATCACGGTTTTGCACTCTGCAGCCAATAGAAATGTACTTTTCTACAAACCAGTCTGAATTTCACTGCAAAATACCCTTCTCTTCTTGTTTGTTGAAAGTTCTCAACGTATTAGGAGAAAGAGCGTGTTCGTGCAAGATTGATGCAGTGTGCGTTTTCCTGGACTTCAAGTGATTTGGGAAACATACTCCTTATTTTTCCCCATTGTGTAAGAAACAACATGAGGCTTGCAAGAGATTGAAACAATGCATCCCAAAACGTATTCCAGCAGTGAAAACACACGTTTCTACAAAGACTTTGAAGGAGCAAGCAAAAGCCTAGTGGCTGAGTCTTCTTTCAGAGAGAAACACACGCATTGCTTCCTTCTGGAGTGAGTTTTCAGCCTGGAATTCATATGCATTTTATACTATGCAGAATGTAGCTACCTGCTCGGGAGTTGTGTCATAGACGCACCTTTCCGGCAGGAGTTTATTGCAACATTCATTGTTTGGCTAAGTTCTTTAGGGTTGGTTTTGGAAGGTCTTTCGACTTTGGCCAAATCCCGCTTCGTACGAAATTTTTTCACAGCGCTGTTTCCAAGTGTCCACAAAGAGCCTCTGCTTGAAACTGTCCACATGCACATCTCCCATACTGGTGTGTTCGTTTCACTACCTGGATTTTGGTTTCCTCTTCTTTCTTTGAAATGACAAGCCTTCTTTCTGCACGCTACACACACCTTGTAGCAGTTTCAGTTTTTAGCATGTTCGTGCTCTCAAAACGCTGTGGAACCTATGTAGAGTGTGTCACTCTCCAGCCCTGAATACACAACCTAGAGTTCCTTTCACCACACACACGCAAACACAACTTTTTGTGAAAGTCCTACTTCAGGTCACTTGGAAATGTAAGGTTTTCATCCAGAACATGAAGTCAATCACGGTTTTGCACTCTGCAGCCAATAGAAATGTACTTTTCTACAAACCAGTCTGAATTTCACTGCAAAATACCCTTCTCGTCTTGTTTTTTGAAAGTTCTCAACGTATTAGGAGAAAGAGCGTGTTCGTGCAAGAGTGATGCAGTGTGCGTTTTCCTGGACTTCAAGTGATTTGGGAAACATACTCCTTATTTTTCCCCATTGTGTAAGAAACAACATGAGGCTTGCAAGAGATTGAAACAATGCATCCCAAAACGTATTCCAGCAGTGAAAACACACGTTTCTACAAAGACTTTGAAGGAGCAAGCAAAAGCCTAGTGGCTGAGTCTTCTTTCAGAGAGAAACACACGCATTGCTTCCTTCTGGAGTGAGTTTTCAGCCTGGAATTCATATGCATTTTATACTGTGCAGAATGTAGCTACCTGCTCGGGAGTTGTGTCATAGACGCACCTTTCCTGCAGGAGTTTATTGCAACATTCATTGTTTGGCTAAGTTCTTTAGGGTTGGTTTTGGAAGGTCTTTCGACTTTGGCCAAATCCCGCTTCGTCCGAAATTTTTTCACAGCGCTGTTTCCAAGTGTCCACAAAGAGCCTCTGCTTGAAACTGTCCACATGCACATCTCCCATACTGGTGTGTTCGTTTCACTACCTGGATTTTGGTTTCCTCTTCTTTCTTTGAAATGACAAGCCTTCTTTCTGCACGCTACACACACCTTGTAGCAGTTTCAGTTTTTAGCATGTTGGTGCTCTCAAAACGCTGTGTAACCTATGTAGAGTGTGTCACTCTCCAGCACTGAATACACATCCTAGAGCTCCTATAAAAACAGACACGCAAACACATCTTTTTGTGAAAGTCCTACTTCAGGTCACTTGGAAATGTAAGGTTTTCATCGAGAACATGAAGTCAATCACGGTTTTGCACTCTGCAGCCCATAGAAATGTACTTTTCTACAAACCCGTCTGAATTTCACTGCAAAATACCCTTCTCTTCTTGTTTGTTGAAAGTTCTCAACGTATTAGGAGAGAGAGCGTGTTCGTGCAAGAGTGATGCAGTGTGCGTTTTCCTGGACTTCAAGTGATTTGGGAAATATACTCCTTATTTTTCCCCATTGTGTAAGAAACAACATGAGGCTTGCAAGAGATTGAAACAATGCATCCCAAAACGTATTCCAGCAGTGAAAACACACGTTTCTACAAAGACTTTGAAGGAGCAAGCAAAAGCCTACTGGCTGAGTGTCCTTTCAGAGAGAAACACACGCATTGCTTCCTTCTGGAGTGAGTTTTCAGCCTGGAATTCATATGCATTTTGTACTGTGCAGAATGTAGCTACCTGCTCGGGAGTTGTGTCATAGATGCACCTTTCCTGCAGGAGTTTATTGCAACATTCATTGTTTGGCTAAGTTCTTTAGGGTTGGTTTTGGAAGGTCTTTCAACTTTGGCCAAATCCCGCTTCGTACGAAATTTTTTCACAGCGCTGTTTCCAAGTGTCCACAAAGAGCCTCTGCTTGAAACTGTCCACATGCACATCTCCCATACTGGTGTGTTCGTTTCACTACCTGGATTTTGGGTTCCTCTTCTTTCTTTGAAATGACAAGCCTTCTTTCTGCACGCTACACACACCTTGTAGCAGTTTCAGTTTTTAGCATGTTGGTGCTCTCAAAACGCTGTGTAACCTAGGTAGAGTGTGTCACTCTCCAGCACTGAATAAACAACCTAGAGCTCCTTTCACCACAGACACGCAAACACATCTTTTTGTGAAAGTCCTACTTCAGGTCACTTGGAAATGTAAGGTTTTCATCGAGAACATGAAGTCAATGACGGTTTTGCACTCTGCAGCCCATAGAAATGTACTTTTCTACAAACCCGTCTGAATATCACTGCAAAATACCCTTCTTTTCTGGTTTGTTGAAAGTTCTCAACGTATTAGGAGAAAGAGCGTGATCGTGCAAGAGTGATGCAGTGTGCGTTTTCCTAGACTGCAAGTGATTTGGGAAACATACTCCTTATTTTTCCCCATTGTGTAAGAAACAACATGAGGCTTGCAAGAGATTGAAACAATGCATCCCAAAACGTATTCCAGCAGTGAAAACACACGTTTCTACAAAGACTTTGAAGGAGCAAGCAAAAGCCTAGTGGCTGAGTGTTCTTTCAGAGAGAAACACACGCATTGCTTCCTTCTGGAGTGAGTTTTCAGCCTGGAATTCATATGCATTTTGTACTGTGCAGAATGTAGCTACCTGCTGGGGAGTTGTGTCATAGATGCACCTTTCCTGCAGGAGTTTATTGCAGCATTCATTGTTTGGCTAAGTTCTTTAGGGTTGGTTTTGGAAGGTCTTTCAACTTTGGCCAAATCCCTCTTCGTACGAAATTTTTTCACAGCGCTGTTTCCAAGTGTCCACAAAGAGCCTCTGCTTGAAACTGTCCACATGCACATCTCCCATACTGGTGTGTTCGTTTCACTACCTGGATTTTGGTTTCCTCTTCTTTCTTTGAAATGACAAGCCTTTTTTCTGCACGCTACACACACCTTGTAGCAGTTTCAGTTTTTAGCATGTTCGTGCTCTCAAAACGCTGTGTAACCTATGTAGAGTGTGTCACTCTCCAGCACTGAATACACAACCTAGAGCTGCTTTCACCACAGACACGCAAACACATCTTTTTGTGAAAGTCTTACTTCAGGTCAATTGGAAATGTAAGGTTTTCATCGAGAACATGAAGTCAATCACGGTTTTGCACTCTGCATCCAATAGAAATGTACTTTTCTACAAACCCGTCCGAATTTCACTGCAAAATACCCTTCTTTTCTGGTTTGTTGAAAGTTCTCAACACATTAGGAGAAAGAGCGTGTTCGTGCAAGAGTGATGCAGTGTGCGTTTTCCTGGACTTCAAGTGATTTGGGAAACATACTCCTTATTTTTCCCCATTGTTTAAGAAACAACATGAGGCTTGGAAGAGATTGAAACAATGCATCCCAAAAAGTATTCCAGCAGTGAAAACACACGTTTCTACAAAGACTTTGAAGGAGCAAGCAAAAGCCTAGTGGCTGAGTGTTCTTTCAGAGAGAAACACACGCATTGCTTCCTTCTGGAGTGAGTTTTCAGCCTGGAATTCATATGCATTTTGTACTGTGCAGAATGTAGCTACCTGCTCGGGAGTTGTGTCATAGATGCACCTTTCCTGCAGGAGTTTATTGCAGCATTCATTGTTTGGCTAAGTTCTTTAGGGTTGGTTTTGGAAGGTCTTTCAACTTTGGCCAAATCCCGCTTCGTCCGAAATTTTTTCACAGCGCTGTTTCCAAGTGTCCACAAAGAGCCTCTGCTTGAAACTGTCCACATGCACATCTCTCATACTGGTGTGTTCGTTTCACTACCTGGATTTTGGTTTCCTCTTCTTTCTTTGAAATGACAAGCCTTCTTTCTGCACGCTACACACACCTTGTAGCAGTTTCAGTTTTTAGCATGTTCGTGCTCTCAAAACGCTGTGTAACCTATGTAGAGTGTGTCACTCTCCAGCACTGAATACACAACCTAGAGCTCCTTTCACCACAGACACGCAAACACAACTTTTTGTGAAAGTCCTACTTCAGGTCACTTGGAAATGTAAGGTTTTCATCGAGAACATGAAGTCAATCACGGTTTTGCACTCTGCAGCCCATAGAAATGTACTTTTCTACAAACCCGTCTGAATTTCACTGCAAAATACCCTTCTCTTCTTGTTTGTGAAAGTTCTCAACGTATTAGGAGAAAGAGCGTGTTCGTGCAAGAGTGATGCAGTGTGCGTTTTCCTGGACTTCAAGTGATTTGGGAAACATACTCCTTATTTTTCCCCATTGTGTAAGAAACAACATGAGGCTTGCAAGAGATTGAAACAATGCATCCCAAAACGTATTCCAGCAGTGAAAACACACGTTTCTACAAAGACTTTGAAGGAGCAAGCAAAAGCCTAGTGGCTGAGTCTTCTTTCAGAGAGAAACACACGCATTGCTTCCTTCTGGAGTGAGTTTTCAGCCTGGAATTCATATGCATTTTGTACTGTGCAGAATGTAGCTACCTGCTCGGGAGTTGTGTCATAGACGCACCTTTCCTGCAGGAGTTTATTGCAACATTCATTGTTTGGCTAAGTTCTTTAGGGTTGGTTTTGGAAGGTCTTTCGACTTTGGCCAAATCCCGCTTCGTACGAAATTTTTTCACAGCGCTGTTTCCAAGTGTCCACAAAGAGCCTCTGCTTGAAACTGTCCACATGCACATCTCCCATACTGGTGTGTTCGTTTCACTACCGGGATTTTGGTTTCCTCTTCTTTCTTTGAAATGACAAGCCTTCTTTCTGCACGCTACACACACCTTGTAGCAGTTTCAGTTTTTAGCATGTTCGTGCTCTCAAAACGCTGTGTAACCTATGTAGAGTGTGTCACTCTCCAGCCCTGAATACACAACCTAGAGCTCCTTTCACCACAGACACGCAAACACAACTTTTTGTGAAAGTCCTACTTCAGGTCACTTGGAAATGTAAGGTTTTCATCGAGAACATGAAGTCAATCACGGTTTTGCACTCTGCAGCCCATAGAAATGTACTTTTCTACAAACCCATCTGAATTTCACTGCAAAATACCCTTTTTTCTGGTTTGTTGAAAGTTCTCAACACATTAGGAGAAAGAGCGTGTTCGTGCAAGAGTGATGCAGTGTGCGTTTTCCTGGACTTCAAGTGATTTGGGAAACATACTCCTTATTTTTCCCCATTGTTTAAGAAACAACATGAGGCTTGGAAGAGATTGAAACAATGCATCCCAAAAAGTATTCCAGCAGTGAAAACACACGTTTCTACAAAGACTTTGAAGGAGCAAGCAAAAGCCTAGTGGCTGAGTGTTCTTTCAGAGAGATACACACGCATTGCTTCCTTCTGGAGTGAGTTTTCAGCCTGGAATTCATATGCATTTTGTACTGTGCAGAATGTAGCTACCTGCTCGGGAGTTGTGTCATAGATGCACCTTTCCTGCAGGAGTTTATTGCAGCATTCATTGTTTGGCTAAGTTCTTTAGGGTTGGTTTTGGAAGGTCTTTCAACTTTGGCCAAATCCCGCTTCGTACGAAATTTTTTCACAGCGCTGTTTCCAAGTGTCCACAAAGAGCCTCTGCTTGAAACTGTCCACATGCACATCTCCCATACTGGTGTGTTCGTTTCACTACCTGGATTTTGGTTTCCTCTTCTTTCTTTGAAATGACAAGCCTTTTTTCTGCACGCTACACACACCTTGTAGCAGTTTCAGTTTTTAGCATGTTCGTGCTCTCAAAACGCTGTGTAACCTATGTAGAGTGTGTCACTCTCCAGCACTGAATACACAACCTAGAGCTGCTTTCACCACAGACACGCAAACACATCTTTTTGTGAAAGTCTTACTTCAGGTCAATTGGAAATGTAAGGTTTTCATCGAGAACATGAAGTCAATCACGGTTTTGCACTCTGCATCCAATAGAAATGTACTTTTCTACAAACCCGTCCGAATTTCACTGCAAAATACCCTTCTTTTCTGGTTTGTTGAAAGTTCTCAACACATTAGGAGAAAGAGCGTGTTCGTGCAAGAGTGATGCAGTGTGCGTTTTCCTGGACTTCAAGTGATTTGGGAAACATACTCCTTATTTTTCCCCATTGTTTAAGAAACAACATGAGGCTTGGAAGAGATTGAAACAATGCATCCCAAAAAGTATTCCAGCAGTGAAAACACACGTTTCTACAAAGACTTTGAAGGAGCAAGCAAAAGCCTAGTGGCTGAGTGTTCTTTCAGAGAGAAACACACGCATTGCTTCCTTCTGGAGTGAGTTTTCAGCCTGGAATTCATATGCATTTTGTACTGTGCAGAATGTAGCTACCTGCTCGGGAGTTGTGTCATAGATGCACCTTTCCTGCAGGAGTTTATTGCAGCATTCATTGTTTGGCTAAGTTCTTTAGGGTTGGTTTTGGAAGGTCTTTCAACTTTGGCCAAATCCTGCTTCATACGAAATTTTTTCACAGCGCTGTTTCCAAGTGTCCACAAAGAGCCTCTGCTTGAAACTGTCCACATGCACATCTCCCATACTGGTGTGTTCGTTTCACTACCTGGATTTTGGTTTCCTCTTCTTTCTTTGAAATGACAAGCCTTCTTTCTGCACGCTACACACACCTTGTAGCAGTTTCAGTTTTTAGCATGTTCGTGCTCTCAAAACGCTGTGTAACCTATGTAGAGTGTGTCACTCTCCAGCACTGAATACACAACCTAGAGCTCCTTTCACCACAGACACGCAAACACAACTTTTTGTGAAAGTCCTACTTCAGGTCACTTGGAAATGTAAGGTTTTCATCGAGAACATGAAGTCAATCACGGTTTTGCACTCTGCAGCCCATAGAAATGTACTTTTCTACAAACCCGTCTGAATTTCACTGCAAAATACCCTTCTCTTCTTGTTTGTTGAAAGTTCTCAACGTATTAGGAGAAAGAGCGTGTTCGTTCAAGAGTGATGCAGTGTGCGTTTTCCTGGACTTCAAGTGATTTGGGAAACATACTCCTTATTTTTCCACATTGTGTAAGAAACAACATGAGGCTTGCAAGAGATTGAAACAATGCATCCCAAAACGTATTCCAGCAGTGAAAACACACGTTTCTGCAAAGACTTTGAAGGAGCAAGCAAAAGCCTAGTGGCTGAGTCTTCTTTCAGAGAGAAACACACGCATTGCTTCCTTCTGGAGTGAGTTTTCAGCCTGGAATTCATATGCATTTTGTACTGTGCAGAATGTAGCTACCTGCTCGGGAGTTGTGTCATAGACGCACCATTCCTGCAGGAGTTTATTGCAACATTCATTGTTTGGCTAAGTTCTTTAGGGTTGGTTTTGGAAGGTCTTTCGACTTTGGCCAAATCCCGCTTCGTACGAAATTTTTTCACAGCGCTGTTTCCAAGTGTCCACAAAGAGCCTTTGCTTGAAACTGTCCACATGCACATCTCCCATACTGGTGTGTTCGTTTCACTACCTGGATTTTGGTTTCCTCTTCTTTCTTTGAAATGACAAGCCTTCTTTCTGCACGCTACACACACCTTGTAGCAGTTTCAGTTTTTAGCATGTTCGTGCTCTCAAAACGCTGTGTAACCTATGTAGAGTGTGTCACTCTCCAGCACTGAATACACAACCTAGAGCTCCTTTCACCACAGACACGCAAACACAACTTTTTGTGAAAGTCCTACTTCAGGTCACTTGGAAATGTAAGGTTTTCATCGAGAACATGAAGTCAATCACGGTTTTGCACTCTGCAGCCCATAGAAATGTACTTTTCTACAAACCCATCTGAATTTCACTGGAAAATACCCTTTTTTCTGGTTTGTTGAAAGTTCTCAACACATTAGGAGAAAGAGCGTGTTCGTGCAAGAGTGATGCAGTGTGCGTTTTCCTGGACTTCAAGTGATTTGGGAAACATACTCCTTATTTTTCCCCATTGTTTAAGAAACAACATGAGGCTTGGAAGAGATTAAAACAATGCATCCCAAAACGTATTCCAGCAGTGAAAACACACGTTTCAACAAAGACTTTGAAGGAGCAAGCAAAAGCCTAGTGGCTGAGTGTTCTTTCAGAGAGAAACACACGCATTGCTTCCTTCTGGAGTGAGTTTTCAGCCTGGAATTCATATGCATTTTGTACTGTGCAGAATGTAGCTACCTGCTCGGGAGTTGTGTCATAGATGCACCTTTCCTGCAGGAGTTTATTGCAGCATTCATTGTTTGGCTAAGTTCTTTAGGGTTGGTTTTGGAAGGTCTTTCAACTTTGGCCAAATCCCGCTTCGTACGAAATTTTTTCACAGCGCTGTTTCCAAGTGTCCACAAAGAGCCTCTGCTTGAAACTGTCCACATGCACATCTCCCATACTGGTGTGTTCGTTTCAATACCTGGATTTTGGTTTCCTCTTCTTTCTTTGAAATGACAAGCCTTTTTTCTGCACGCTACACACACCTTGTAGCAGTTTCAGTTTTTAGCATGTTCGTGTTCTCAAAACGCTGTGTAACCTATGTAGAGTGTGTCACTCTCCAGCACTGAATACACAACCTAGAACTCCTTTCACCACAGACACGCAAACACATCTTTTTGTGAAAGTCCTACTTCAGGTCACTTGGAAATGTAAGGTTTTCATCGAGAACATGAAGTCAATCACGGTTTTGCACTCTGCAGCCAATAGAAATGTACTTTTCTACAAACCAGTCTGAATTTCACTGCAAAATACCCTTCTCTTCTTGTTTGTTGAAAGTTCTCAACGTATTAGGAGAAAGAGCGTGTTCGTGCAAGATTGATGCAGTGTGCGTTTTCCTGGACTTCAAGTGATTTGGGAAACATACTCCTTATTTTTCCCCATTGTGTAAGAAACAACATGAGGCTTGCAAGAGATTGAAACAATGCATCCCAAAACGTATTCCAGCAGTGAAAACACACGTTTCTACAAAGACTTTGAAGGAGCAAGCAAAAGCCTAGTGGCTGAGTCTTCTTTCAGAGAGAAACACACGCATTGCTTCCTTCTGGAGTGAGTTTTCAGCCTGGAATTCATATGCATTTTATACTGTGCAGAATGTAGCTACCTGCTCGGGAGTTGTGTCATAGACGCACCTTTCCGGCAGGAGTTTATTGCAACATTCATTGTTTGGCTAAGTTCTTTAGGGTTGGTTTTGGAAGGTCTTTCGACTTTGGCCAAATCCCGCTTCGTACGAAATTTTTTCACAGCGCTGTTTCCAAGTGTCCACAAAGAGCCTCTGCTTGAAACTGTCCACATGCACATCTCCCATACTGGTGTGTTCGTTTCACTACCTGGATTTTGGTTTCCTCTTCTTTCTTTGAAATGACAAGCCTTCTTTCTGCACGCTACACACACCTTGTAGCAGTTTCAGTTTTTAGCATGTTGGTGCTCTCAAAATGCTGTGTAACCTATGTAGAGTGTGTCACTCTCCAGCACTGAATACACATCCTAGAGCTCCTATAAAAACAGACACGCAAACACATCTTTTTGTGAAAGTCCTACTTCAGGTCACTTGGAAATGTAAGGTTTTCATCGAGAACATGAAGTCAATCACGGTTTTGCACTCTGCAGCCCATAGAAATGTACTTTTCTACAAACCCGTCTGAATTTCACTGCAAAATACCCTTCTCTTCTTGTTTGTTGAAAGTTCTCAACGTATTAGGAGAGAGAGCGTGTTCGTGCAAGAGTGATGCAGTGTGCGTTTTCCTGGACTTCAAGTGATTTGGGAAATATACTCCTTATTTTTCCCCATTGTGTAAGAAACAACATGAGGCTTGCAAGAGATTGAAACAATGCATCCCAAAACGTATTCCAGCAGTGAAAACACACGTTTCTACAAAGACTTTGAAGGAGCAAGCAAAAGCCTACTGGCTGAGTGTCCTTTCAGAGAGAAACACACGCATTGCTTCCTTCTGGAGTGAGTTTTCAGCCTGGAATTCATATGCATTTTGTACTGTGCAGAATGTAGCTACCTGCTCGGGAGTTGTGTCATAGATGCACCTTTCCTGCAGGAGTTTATTGCAACATTCATTGTTTGGCTAAGTTCTTTAGGGTTGGTTTTGGAAGGTCTTTCAACTTTGGCCAAATCCCGCTTCGTACGAAATTTTTTCACAGCGCTGTTTCCAAGTGTCCACAAAGAGCCTCTGCTTGAAACTGTCCACATGCACATCTCCCATACTGGTGTGTTCGTTTCACTACCTGGATTTTGGGTTCCTCTTCTTTCTTTGAAATGACAAGCCTTCTTTCTGCACGCTACACACACCTTGTAGCAGTTTCAGTTTTTAGCATGTTGGTGCTCTCAAAACGCTGTGTAACCTAGGTAGAGTGTGTCACTCTCCAGCACTGAATAAACAACCTAGAGCTCCTTTCACCACAGACACGCAAACACATCTTTTTGTGAAAGTCCTACTTCAGGTCACTTGGAAATGTAAGGTTTTCATCGAGAACATGAAGTCAATGACGGTTTTGCACTCTGCAGCCCATAGAAATGTACTTTTCTACAAACCCGTCTGAATATCACTGCAAAATACCCTTCTTTTCTGGTTTGTTGAAAGTTCTCAACGTATTAGGAGAAAGAGCGTGTTCGTGCAAGAGTGATGCAGTGTGCGTTTTCCTAGACTGCAAGTGATTTGGGAAACATACTCCTTATTTTTTCCCATTGTGTAAGAAACAACATGAGGCTTGCAAGAGATTGAAACAATGCATCCCAAAACGTATTCCAGCAGTGAAAACACACGTTTCTACAAAGACTTTGAAGGAGCAAGCAAAAGCCTAGTGGCTGAGTCTTCTTTCAGAGAGAAACACACGCATTGCTTCCTTCTGGAGTGAGTTTTCAGCCTGGAATTCATATGCATTTTGTACTGTGCAGAATGTAGCTACCTGTTGGGGAGTTGTGTCATAGATGCACCTTTCCTGCAGGAGTTTATTGCAGCATTCATTGTTTGGCTAAGTTCTTTAGGGTTGGTTTTGGAAGGTCTTTCAACTTTGGCCAAATCCCTCTTCGTACGAAATTTTTTCACAGCGCTGTTTCCAAGTGTCCACAAAGAGCCTCTGCTTGAAACAGTCCACATGCACATCTCCCATACTGGTCTGTTCGTTTCACTACCTGGATTTTGGTTTCCTCTTCTTTCTTTGAAATGACAAGCCTTTTTTCTGCACGCTACACACACCTTGTAGCAGTTTCAGTTTTTAGCATGTTCGTGCTCAAAACGCTGTGTAACCTATGTATAGTGTGTTACTCTCCAGCACTGAATACACAAACTAGAGCTCCTTTCACCACAGACACGCAAACACATCTTTTTGTGAAAGTCCTATTTCAGGTCACTTGGAAATGTAAGGTTTTCATCGGGAACATGAAGTCAATCACGGTTTTGCACTCTGCAGCCAATAGAAATGTACTTTTCTACAAACCAGTCTGAATTTCACTGCAAAATACCCTTCTCTTCTTGTTTGTTGAAAGTTCTCCACGTATTAGGAGAAAGAGCGTGTTCGTGCAAGAGTGATGCAGTGTGCGTTTTCCTGGACTTCAAGTGATTTGGGAAACATACTCCTTATTTTTCCCCATTGTGTAAGAAACAACATGAGCCTTGCAAGAGATTGAAACAATGCATCTCAAAATGTATTCCAGCAGTGAAAACACACGTTTCTACAAAGACTTTGAAGGAGCAAGCAAAAGCTTAGTGGCTGAGTGTTCATTCAGAGAGAAACACACGCATTGCTTCCTTCTGGAGTGAGTTTTCAGCCTGGAATTCATATGCATTTTGTACTGTGCAGAATGTAGCTACCTGCTCGGGAGTTGTGTCATAGAAGCACCTTTCCTGCAGGAGTTTATTGCAACATTCATTGTTTGGGTAAGTTCTTTAGGGTTGGTTTTGGAAGGTCTTTCAACTTTGGCCAAATCCCGCTTCGTACGAAATTTTTTCACAGCGCTGTTTCCAAGTGTCCACAAAGAGCCTCTGCTTGAATCTGTCCACATGCAGATCTCCCATACTGGTGTGTTCGTTTCACTACCTGGATTTTGGGTTCCTCTTCTTTCTTTGAAATGACAAGCCTTCTTTCTGCACGCTACACACACCTTGTAGCAGTTTCAGTTTTTAGCATGTTGGTGCTCTCAAAACGCTGTGTAACCTAGGTAGAGTGTGTCACTCTCCAGCACTGAATACACAACCTAGAGCTCCTTTCACCGCAGACACGCAAACGCATCTTTTTGTGAAAGTCCTACTTCAGGTCACTTGGAAATGTAAGGTTTTCATCGAGAACATGAAGTCAATGACGGTTTTGCACTCTGCAGCCCATAGAAATGTACTTTTCTACAAACCCGTCTGAATTTCACTGCAAAATACCCTTCTTTTCTGGTTTGTTGAAAGTTCTCAACGTATTAGGAGAAAGAGCGTGTTCGTGCAAGAGTGATGCAGTGTGCGTTTTCCTAGACTGCAAGTGATTTGGGAAACATACTCCTTATTTTTCCCCATTGTGTAAGAAACAACATGAGGCTTGCAAGAGATTGAAACAATGCATCCCAAAAAGTATTCCAGCAGTGAAAACACACGTTTCTACAAAGACTTTGAAGGAGCAAGCAAAAGCCTAGTGGCTGAGTGTTCTTTCAGAGAGAAACACACCCATTGCTTCCTTCTGGAGTGAGTTTTCAGCCTGGAATTCATATGCATTTTGTACTGTGCAGAATGTAGCTACCTGCTGGGGAGTTGTGTCATAGATGCACCTTTCCTGCAGGAGTTTATTGCAGCATTCATTGTTTGGCTAAGTTCTTTAGGGTTGGTTTTGGAAGGTCTTTCAACTTTGGCCAAATCCCGCTTCGTACGAAATTTTTTCACAGCGCTGTTTCCAAGTGTCCACAAAGAGCCTCTGCTTGAAACTGTCCACATGCACATCTCCCATACTGGTGTGTTCGTTTCACTACCTGGATTTTGGTTTCCTCTTCTTTCTTTGAAATGACAAGCCTTTTTTCTGCACGCTACACACACCTTGTAGCAGTTTCAGTTTTTAGCATGTTCGTGCTCAAAACGCTGTGTAACCTATGTAGAGTGTGTTACTCTCCAGCACTGAATACACAAACTAGAGCTCCTTTCACCACAGACACGCAAACACATCTTTTTGTGAAAGTCCTATTTCAGGTCACTTGGAAATGTAAGGTTTTCATCGGGAACATGAAGTCAATCACGGTTTTGCACTCTGCAGCCAATAGAAATGTACTTTTCTACAAACCCATCTGAATTTCACTGCAAAATACCCTTCTCTTCTTGTTTGTTGAAAGTTCTCCACGTATTAGGAGAAAGAGCGTGTTCGTGCAAGAGTGATGCAGTGTGCGTTTTCCTGGACTTCAAGTGATTTGGGAAACATACTCCTTATTTTTCCCCATTGTGTAAGAAACAATATGAGGCTTGCAAGAGATTGAAACAATGCAGCCCAAAACGTATTCCAGCAGTGAAAACACACGTTTCTACAAAGACTTTGAAGGAGCAAGCAAAAGCCTAGTGGCTGAGTGTTCTGTCAGAGAGAAACACACGCATTGCTTCCTTCTGGAGTGAGTTTTCAGCCAGGAATTCATATGCATTTTGTACTGTGCAGAATGTAGCTACCTGCTCGGGAGTTGTGTCATAGACGCACCTTTCCTGCAGGAGTTTATTGAAACATTCATTGTTTGGCTAAGTTCTTTAGGGTTGGTTTTGGAAGGTCTTTTAACTTTGGCCAAATCCCGCTTCGTACGAAATTTTTTCACAGCGCTGTTTCCAAGTGTCCACAAAGAGCCTCTGCTTGAAACTGTCCACATGCACATCTCCCATACTGGTGTGTTCGTTTCACTACCTGGATTTTGGTTTCCTCTTCTTTCTTTGAAATGACAAGCCTTCTTTCTGCACGCTACACACACCTTGTAGCAGTTTCAGTTTTTAGCATGTTGGTGCTCTCAAAACGGTGTGTAACCTATGTAGAGTGTGTCACTCTCCAGCACTGAATACACAACCTAGAGCTGCTTTCACCACAGACACGCAAACACATCTTTTTGTGAAAGTCTTACTTCAGGTCAATTGGAAATGTAAGGTTTTCATCGAGAACATGAAGTCAATCACGGTTTTGCACTCTGCATCCAATAGAAATGTACTTTTCTACAAACCCGTCTGAATTTCACTGCAAAATACCCTTCTTTTCTGGTTTGTTGAAAGTTCCCAACACATTAGGAGAAAGAGCGTGTTCGTGCAAGAGTGATGCAGTGTGCGTTTTCCTGGACTTCAAGTGATTTGGGAAACATACTCCTTATTTTTCCCCATTGTGTAAGAAACAACATGAGGCTTGCAAGAGATTGAAACAATGCATCCCAAAACGTATTCCAGCAGTGAAAACACACGTTTGTACAAAGACTTTGAAGGAGCAAGCAAAAGCCTAGTGGCTGAGTCTTCTTTCAGAGAGAAACACACGCATTGCTTCCTTCTGGAGTGAGTTTTCGGCCTGGAATTCATATGCATTTTGTACTGTGCAGAATGTAGCTACCTGCTCGGGAGTTGTGTCATAGACGCACCTTTCCTGCAGGAGTTTATTGCAACATTCATTGTTTGGCTAAGTTCTTTAGGGTTGGTTTTGGAAGGTCTTTCGACTTTGGCCAAATCCCGCTTCGTACGAAATTTTTTCACAGCGCTGTTTCCAAGTGTCCACAAAGAGCCTCTGCTTGAAACTGTCCACATGCACATCTCCCATACTGGTGTGTTCGTTTCACTACCTGGATTTTGGTTTCCTCTTCTTTCTTTGAAATGACAAGCCTTCTATCTGCACGCTACACACACCTTGTAGCAGTTTCAGTTTTTAGCATGTTCTTGCTCTCAAAACGCTGTGTAACCTATGTAGAGTGTGTCACTCTCCATCACTGAATACACAACCTAGAGCTCCTTTCTCCACAGACACGCAAACACATCTTTTTGTGAGAGTCCTACTTCAGGTCACTTGGAAAAGTAAGGTTTTCATCGAGAACATGAAGTCAATCACGGTTTTGCACACTGCAGCCAATAGAAATGTACTTTTCTACAAACCCGTCTGAATTTCACTGTAAAATACCCTTCTTTTCTGGTTTGTTGAAAGTTCTCAACACATTAGGAGAAAGAGCGTGTTCGTGCAAGAGTGATGCAGTGTGCGTTTTCCTGGACTGCAAGTGATTTGGGAAACATACTCCTTATTTTTCCACATTGTGTAAGAAACAACATGAGGCTTGCAAGAGATTGAAACAATGCATCCCAAAACGTATTCCAGCAGTGAAAACACACGATTCTACAAAGACCTTGAATGAGCAAGCAAAAGCCTGGTGGCTGAGTGTTCTTTCAGAGAGAAACACACGCATTGCTTCCTTCTGGAGTGAGTTTTCAGCCTGGAATTCATATGCATTTTGTACTGTGCAGAATGTAGCTACCTGCTCGGGAGTTTTGTCATAGACGCACCTTTCCTGCAGGAGTTTATTGAAACATTCATTGTTTGGCTAAGTTCTTTAGGGTTGGTTTTGGAAGGTCTTTCAACTTTGGCCAAATCCCGCTTCGTACGAAATTTTTTCACAGCGCTGTTTCCAAGTGTCCACAAAGAGCCTCTGCTTGAAACTGTCCACATGCACATCTCCTATACTGGTGTGTTCGTTTCACTACCTGGATTTTGGTTTCCTCTTCTTTCTTTGAAATGACAAGCCTTCTTTCTGCACGCTACACACACCTTGTAGCAGTTTCAGTTTTTAGCATGTTCGTGCTCTCAAAACGCTGTGTAACCTATGTAGAGTGTGTCACTCTCCAGCACTGAATACACAACCTAGAGCTGCTTTCACCACAGACACGCAAACACATCTTTTTGTGAAAGTCTTACTTCAGGTCAATTGGAAATGTAAGGTTTTCATCGAGAACATGAAGTCAATCACGGTTTTGCACTCTGCATCCAATAGAAATGTACTTTTCTACAAACCCGTCCGAATTTCACTGCAAAATACCCTTCTTTTCTGGTTTGTTGAAAGTTCTCAACACATTAGGAGAAAGAGCGTGTTCGTGCAAGAGTGATGCAGTGTGCGTTTTCCTGGACTTCAAGTGATTTGGGAAACATACTCCTTATTTTTCCCCATTGTGTAAGAAACAACATGAGGCTTGCAAGAGATTGAAACAATGCATCCCAAAACGTATTCCAGCAGTGAAAACACACGTTTCTACAAAGACTTTGAAGGAGCAAGCAAAAGCCTAGTGGCTGAGTCTTCTTTCAGAGAGAAACACACGCATTGCTTCCTTCTGGAGTGAGTTATCAGCCTGGAATTCATATGCATTTTGTACTGTGCAGAATGTAGCTACCTGCTCGGGGGTTGTGTCATAGACGCACCTTTCCTGCAGGAGTTTATTGCAACATTCATTGTTTGGCTAAGTTCTTTAGGGTTGGTTTTGGAAGGTCTTTCGACTTTGGCCAAATCCCGCTTCGTACGAAATTTTTTCACAGCGCTGTTTCCAAGTGTCCACAAAGAGCCTCTGCTTGAAACTGTCCACATGCACATCTCCCATACTGGTGTGTTCGTTTCACTACCGGGATTTTGGTTTCCTCTTCTTTCTTTGAAATGACAAGCCTTCTTTCTGCACGCTACACACACCTTGTAGCAGTTTCAGTTTTTAGCATGTTCGTGCTCTCAAAACGCTGTGTAACCTATGTAGAGTGTGTCACTCTCCAGCCCTGAATACACAACCTAGAGCTCCTTTCACCACAGACACGCAAACACAACTTTTTGTGAAAGTCCTACTTCAGGTCACTTGGAAATGTAAGGTTTTCATCGAGAACATGAAGTCAATCACGGTTTTGCACTCTGCAGCCCATAGAAATGTACTTTTCTACAAACCCATCTGAATTTCACTGCAAAATAACCTTCTCTTCTTGTTTGTTGAAAGTTCTCAACGTATTAGGAGAAAGAGCGTGTTCGTGCAAGAGTGATGCAGTGTGCGTTTTCCTGGACTTCAAGTGATTTGGGAAATATACTCCTTATTTTTCCCCATTGTGTAAGAAACAACATGAGGCTTGCAAGAGATTGAAACAATGCATCCCAAAACGTATTCCAGCAGTGAAAACACACGTTTCTACAAAGACTTTGAAGGAGCAAGCAAAAGCCTATTGGCTGAGTGTCCTTTCAGAGAGAAACACACGCATTGCTTCCTTCTGGAGTGAGTTTTCAGCCTGGAATTCATATGCATTTTGTACTGTGCAGAATGTAGCTACCTGCTCAGGAGTTGTGTCATAGATGCAGCTTTCCTGCAGGAGTTTATTGCAACATTCATTGTTTGGCTAAGTTCTTTAGGGTTGGTTTTGGAAGGTCTTTCAACTTTGGCCAAATACCGCTTCGTTTGAAATTTTTTCACAGCGCTGTTTCCAAGTGTCCACAAAGAGCCTCTGCTTGAAACTGTCCACATGCACATCTCCCATACTGGTGTGTTCGTTTCACTACCTGGATTTTGGTTTCCTCTTCTTTCTTTGAAATGACAAGCCTTCTTTCTGCACGCTACACACACCTTGTAGCGGTTTCAGTTTTTAGCATGTTCATGCTCTCAAAACGCTGTGTAACCTATGTAGAGTGTGTCACTCTCCATCACTGAATACACAACCTAGAGCTGCTTTCACCACAGACACGCAAACACATCTTTTTGTGAAAGTCCTACTTCAGGTCACTTGGGAAAGTAAGGTTTTCATCGAGAACATGAAGTCAATCACGGTTTTGCACTCTGCATCCAATAGAAATGTACTTTTCTACAAACCCGTCTGAATTTCACTGCAAAATACCCTTCTTTTCTGGTTTGTTGAAAGTTCTCAACACATTAGGAGAAAGAGCGTGTTCGTGGAAGAGTGATGCAGTGTGCGTTTTCCTGGACTTCAAGTGATTTGGGAAACATACTCCTTATTTTTCCCCATTGTGTAAGAAACAATATGAGGCTTGCAAGAGATTGAAACAATGCATCCCAAAACGTATTCCAGCAGTGAAAACACACGTTACTACAAAGACTTTGAAGGAGCAAGCAAAAGCCTAGTGGCTGAGTGTTCTTTCAGAGAGAAACACACGCATTGCTTCCTTCTGGAGTGAGTTTTCAGCCTGGAATTCATATGCATTTTGTACTGTGCAGAATGTAGCTACCTGCTCAGGAGTTTTGTCATAGACGCACCTTTCCTGCAGGAGTTTATTGCAACATTCATTGTTTGGCTAAGTTCTTTAGGGTTGGTTTTGGAAGGTCTTTCGACTTTGGCCAAATCCCGCTTCGTAGAAATTTTTTCACAGCGCTGTTTCCAAGTGTCCACAAAGAGCCTCTGCTTGAAACTGTCCACATGCACATCTCCCATACTGGTGTGTTCGTTTCACTACCTGGATTTTGGTTTCCTCTTCTTTCTTTGAAATGACAAGCCTTCTTTCTGCACGCTACACACACCTTGTAGCAGTTTCAGTTTTTAGCATGTTCGTGCTCTCAAAACGCTGTGTAACCTATGTAGAGTGTGTCACTCTCCAGCACTGAATACACAACCTAGAGCTCCTTTCACCACAGACACGCAAACACATCTTTTTGTGAAAGTCCCACTTCAAGTCACTTGGAAATGTAAGGTTTTCATCGAGAACATGAAGTCAATCACGGTTTTGCACTCTGCAGCCCATAGAAATGTACTTTTCTACAAACCCGTCTGAATTTCACTGCAAAATACCCTTCTCTTCTTGTTTGTGAAAGTTCTCAACACATTAGGAGAAAGAGCGTGTTCGTGCAAGAGTGATGCAGTGTGCGTTTTCCTGGACTTCAAGTGATTTGGGAAACATACTCCTTATTTTTCCCCATTGTGTAAGAAACAACATGAGGCTTGCAAGAGATTGAAACAATGCATCCCAAAACGTATTCCAGCAGTGAAAACACACGTTTCTACAAAGACTTTGAAGGAGCAAGCAAAAGCCTAGTGGCTGAGTGTTCTTTCAGAGAGAAACACACGCATTGCTTCCTTCTGGAGTGAGTTTTCAGCCTGGAATTCATATGCATTTTGTACTGTGCAGAATGTAGCTACCTGCTCGGGAGTTGTGTCATAGACGCACCTTTCCTGCAGGAGTTTATTGCAACATTCATGGTTTGGCTAAGTTCTTTAGGGTTGGTTTTGGAAGGTCTTTCGACTTTGGCCAAATCCCGCTTCGTACGAAATTTTTTCACAGCGCTGTTTCCAAGTGTCCACAAAGAGCCTCTGCTTGAAACTGTCCACATGCACATCTCCCATACTGGTGTGTTCGTTTCACTACCTGGATTTTGGTTTCCTCTTCTTTCTTTGAAATGACAAGCCTTCTTTCTGCACGCTACACACACCTTGTAGCAGTTTCAGTTTTTAGCATGTTCTTGCTCTCAAAACGCTGTGTAACCTATGTAGAGTGTGTCACTCTCCATCACTGAATACACAACCTAGAGCTCCTTTCACCACAGACACGCAAACACATCTTTTTGTGAAAGTCCTACTTCAGGTCACTTGGAAAAGTAAGGTTTTCATCGAGAACATGAAGTCAATCACGGTTTTGCACACTGCAGCCAATAGAAATGTACTTTTCTACAAACCCGTCTGAATTTCACTGCAAAATACCCTTCTTTTCTGGTTTGTTGAAAGTTCTCAACACATTAGGAGAAAGAGCGTGTTCGTGCAAGAGTGATGCAGTGTGCGTTTTCCTGGACTTCAAGTGATTTGGGAAACATACTCCTTATTTTTCCCCATTGTGTAAGAAACAATATGAGGCTTGCAAGAGATTGAAACAATGCATCCCAAAACGTATTCCAGCAGTGAAAACACACGTTACTACAAAGACTTTGAAGGAGCAAGCAAAAGCCTAGTGGCTGAGTGTTCTTTCAGAGAGAAACACACGCATTGCTTCCTTCTGGAGTGAGTTTTCAGCCTGGAATTCATATGCATTTTGTACTGTGCAGAATGTAGCTACCTGCTCAGGAGTTTTGTCATAGACGCACCTTTCCTGCAGGAGTTTATTGAAACATTCATTGTTTGGCTAAGTTCTTTAGGGTTGGTTTTGGAAGGTCTTTCAACTTTGGCCAAATACCGCTTCGTATGAAATTTTTTCACAGCGCTGTTTCCAAGTGTCCACAAAGAGCCTCTGCTTGAAACTGTCCACATGCACATCTCCCATACTGGTGTGTTCGTTTCACTACCTGGATTTTGGTTTCCTCTTCTTTCTTTGAAATGACAAGCCTTCTTTCTGCATGCTACACACACCTTGTAGCAGTTTCAGTTTTTAGCATGTTCGTGCTCTCAAAACGCTGTGTAACCTATGTAGAGTGTGTCACTCTCCAGCACTGAATGCACAACCTAGAGCTGCTTTCACCACAGACACGCAAACACATCTTTTTGTGAAAGTCTTACTTCAGGTCAATTGGAAATGTAAGGTTTTCATCGAGAACATGAAGTCAATCACGGTTTTGCAGTCTGCATCCAATAGAAATGTACTTTTCTACAAACCCGTCTGAATTTCACTGCAAAATACCCTTCTTTTCTGGTTTGTTGAAAGTTCTCAACACATTAGGAGAAAGAGCGTGTTCGTGCAAGAGTGATGCAGTGTGCGTTTTCCTGGACTTCAAGTGATTTGGGAAACATACTCCTTATTTTTCCCCATTGTTTAAGAAACAACATGAGGCTTGGAAGAGATTGAAACAATGCATCCCAAAAAGTATTCCAGCAGTGAAAACACACGTTTCTACAAAGACTTTGAAGGAGCAAGCAAAAGCCTAGTGGCTGAGTGTTCTTTCAGAGAGAAACACACGCATTGCTTCCTTCTGGAGTGAGTTTTCAGCCTGGAATTCATATGCATTTTGTACTGTGCAGAATGTAGCTACCTGCTCGGGAGTTGTGTCATAGATGCACCTTTCCTGCAGGAGTTTATTGCAGCATTCATTGTTTGGCTAAGTTCTTTAGGGTTGGTTTTGGAAGGTCTTTCGACTTTGGCCAAATCCCGCTTCGTACGAAATTTTTTCACAGCGCTGTTTCCAAGTGTCCACAAAGAGCCTCTGCTTGAAACTGTCCACATGCACATCTCCCATACTGGTGTGTTCGTTTCACTACCTGGATTTTGGTTTCCTCTTCTTTCTTTGAAATGACAAGCCTTTTTTCTGCACGCTACACACACCTTGTAGCAGTTTCAGTTTTTAGCATGTTCGTGTTCTCAAAATGCTGTGTAACCTATGTAGAGTGTGTCACTCTCCAGCACTGAATACACAACCTAGAACTCCTTTCACCACAGACACGCAAACACATGTTTTTGTGAAAGTCCTACTTCAGGTCACTTGGAAATGTAAGGTTTTCATCGAGAACATGAAGTCAATCACGGTTTTGCACTCTGCAGCCAATAGAAATGTACTTTTCTACAAACCAGTCTGAATTTCACTGCAAAATACCCTTCTCTTCTTGTTTGTTGAAAGTTCTCAACGTATTAGGAGAAAGAGCGTGTTCGTGCAAGAGTGATGCAGTGTGCGTTTTCCTGGACTTCAAGTGATTTGGGAAACATACTCCTTATTTTTCCCCATTGTGTAAGAAACAACATGAGGCTTGCAAGAGATTGAAACAATGCATCCCAAAACGTATTCCAGCAGTGAAAACACACGTTTCTACAAAGACTTTGAAGGAGCAAGCAAAAGCCTAGTGGCTGAGTCTTCTTTCAGAGAGAAACACACGCATTGCTTCCTTCTGGAGTGAGTTTTCAGCCTGGAATTCATATGCATTTTATACTGTGCAGAATGTAGCTACCTGCTCGGGAGTTGTGTCATAGATGCACCTTTCCTGCAGGAGTTTATTGCAACATTCATTGTTTGGCTAAGTTCTTTAGGGTTGGTTTTGGAAGGTCTTTCGACTTTGGCCAAATCCCGCTTCGTACGAAATTTTTTCACAGCGCTGTTTCCAAGTGTCCACAAAGAGCCTCTGCTTGAAACTGTCCACATGCACATCTCCCATACTGGTGTGTTCGTTTCACTACCTGGATTTTGGTTTCCTCTTCTTTCTTTGAAATGAGAAGCCTTCTTTCTGCACGCTACACACACCTTGTAGCAGTTTCAGTTTTTAGCATGTTCGTGCTCTCAAAACGCTGTGTAACCTATGTAGAGTGTGTCACTCTCCAGCCCTGAATACACAACCTAGAGTTTCTTTCACCACAGACACGCAAACACAACTTTTTGTGAAAGTCCTACTTCAGGTCACTTGGAAATGTAAAGTGTTCATCGAGAACATGAAGTCAATCACGGTTTTGCACTCTGCAGCCCATAGAAATGTACTTTTCTACAAACCCATCTGAATTTCACTGCAAAATACCCTTTTTTCTGGTTTGTTGAAAGTTCTCAACACATTAGGATTAAGAGCGTGTTCGTGCAAGAGTGATGCAGTGTGCGTTTTCCTGGACTTCAAGTGATTTGGGAAACATACTCCTTATTTTTCCCCATTGTTTAAGAAACAACATGAGGCTTGGAAGAGATTGAAACAATGCATCCCAAAAAGTATTCCAGCAGTGAAAACACACGTTTCTACAAAGACTTTGAAGGAGCAAGCAAAAGCCTAGTGGCTGAGTGTTCTTTCAGAGAGATACACACGCATTGCTTCCTTCTGGAGTGAGTTTTCAGCCTGGAATTCATATGCATTTTGTACTGTGCAGAATGTAGCTACCTGCTCGGGAGTTGTGTCATAGATGCACCTTTCCTGCAGGAGTTTATTGCAGCATTCATTGTTTGGCTAAGTTCTTTAGAGTTGGTTTTGGAAGGTCTTTCAACTTTGGCCAAATCCCGCTTCGTACGAAATTTTTTCACAGCGCTGTTTCCAAGTGTCCACAAAGAGCCTCTGCTTGAAACTGTCCACATGCACATCTCCCATACTGGTGTGTTCGTTTCACTACCTGGATTTTGGTTTCCTCTTCTTTCTTTGAAATGACAAGCCTTTTTTCTGCACGCTACACACACCTTGTAGCAGTTTCAGTTTTTAGCATGTTCGTGCTCTCAAAACGCTGTGTAACCTATGTAGAGTGTGTCACTCTCCAGCACTGAATACACAACCTAGAGCTGCTTTCACCACAGACACGCAAACACATCTTTTTGTGAAAGTCTTACTTCAGGTCACTTGGAAAAGTAAGGTTTTCATCGAGAACATGAAGTCAATCACAGTTTTGCACACTGCAGCCAATAGAAATGTACTTTTCTACAAACCCGTCTGAATTTCACTGTAAAATACCCTTCTTTTCTGGTTTGTTGAAAGTTCTCAACACATTAGGAGAAAGAGCGTGTTCGTGCAAGAGTGATGCAGTGTGCGTTTTCCTGGACTGCAAGTGATTTGGGAAACATACTCCTTATTTTTCCACATTGTGGAAGAAACAACATGAGGCTTGCAAGAGATTGAAACAATGCATCCCAAAACGTATTCCAGCAGTGAAAACACACGTTTCTACAAAGACCTTGAATGAGCAAGCAAAAGCCTGGTGGCTGAGTGTTCTTTTAGAGAGAAACACACGCATTGCTTCCTTCTGGAGTGAGTTTTCAGCCTGGAATTCATATGCATTTTGTACTGTGCAGAATGTAGCTACCTGCTCGGGAGTTTTGTCATAGACGCACCTTTCCTGCAGGAGTTTATTGAAACATTCATTGTTTGGCTAAGTTCTTTAGGGTTGGTTTTGGAAGGTCTTTCAACTTTGGCCAAATACCGCTTCGTACGAAATTTTTTCACAGCGCTGTTTCCAAGTGTCCACAAAGAGCCTCTGCTTGAAACTGTCCACATGCACATCTCCCATACTGGTGTGTTCGTTTCACTACCTGGATTTTGGTTTCCTCTTCTTTCTTTGAAATGACAAGCCTTCTTTCTGCACGCTACACACACCTTGTAGCAGTTTCAGTTTTTAGCATGTTCGTGCTCTCAAAACGCTGTGTAACCTATGTAGAGTGTGTCACTCTCCAGCACTGAATACACAACCTAGAGCTGCTTTCACCACAGACACGCAAACACATCTTTTTGTGAAAGTCTTACTTCAGGTCAATTGGAAATGTAAGGTTTTCATCGAGAACATGAAGTCAATCACGGTTTTGCAGTCTGCATCCAATAGAAATGTACTTTTCTACAAACCCGTCTGAATTTCACTGCAAAATACCCTTCTTTTCTGGTTTGTTGAAAGTTCTCAACACATTAGGAGAAAGAGCGTGTTCGTGCAAGAGTGATGCAGTGTGCGTTTTCCTGGACTTCAAGTGATTTGGGAAACATACTCCTTATTTTTCCCCATTGTTTAAGAAACAACATGAGGCTTGGAAGAGATTGAAACAATGCATCCCAAAAAGTATTCCAGCAGTGAAAACACACGTTTCTACAAAGACTTTGAAGGAGCAAGCAAAAGCCTAGTGGCTGAGTGTTCTTTCAGAGAGAAACACACGCATTGCTTCCTTCTGGAGTGAGTTTTCAGCCTGGAATTCATATGCATTTTGTACTGTGCAGAATGTAGCTACCTGCTCGGGAGTTGTGTCATAGATGCACCTTTCCTGCAGGAGTTTATTGCAGCATTCATTGTTTGGCTAAGTTCTTTAGGGTTGGTTTTGGAAGGTCTTTCGACTTTGGCCAAATCCCGCTTCGTACGAAATTTTTTCACAGCGCTGTTTCCAAGTGTCCACAAAGAGCCTCTGCTTGAAACTGTCCACATGCACATCTCCCATACTGGTGTGTTCGTTTCACTACCTGGATTTTGGTTTCCTCTTCTTTCTTTGAAATGACAAGCCTTTTTTCTGCACGCTACACACACCTTGTAGCAGTTTCAGTTTTTAGCATGTTCGTGTTCTCAAAATGCTGTGTAACCTATGTAGAGTGGGTCACTCTCCAGCACTGAATACACAACCTAGAACTCCTTTCACCACAGACACGCAAACACATCTTTTTGTGAAAGTCCTACTTCAGGTCACTTGGAAATGTAAGGTTTTCATCGAGAACATGAAGTCAATCACGGTTTTGTACTCTGCAGCCAATAGAAATGTACTTTTCTACAAACCAGTCTGAATTTCACTGCAAAATACCCTTCTCTTCTTGTTTGTTGAAAGTTCTCAACGTATTAGGAGAAAGAGCGTGTTCGTGCAAGATTGATGCAGTGTGCGTTTTCCTGGACTTCAAGTGATTTGGGAAACATACTCCTTATTTTTCCCCATTGTGTAAGAAACAACATGAGGCTTGCAAGAGATTGAAACAATGCATCCCAAAACGTATTCCAGCAGTGAAAACACACGTTTCTACAAAGACTTTGAAGGAGCAAGCAAAAGCCTAGTGGCTGAGTCTTCTTTCAGAGAGAAACACACGCATTGCTTCCTTCTGGAGTGAGTTTTCAGCCTGGAATTCATATGCATTTTATACTGTGCAGAATGTAGCTACCTGCTCGGGAGTTGTGTCATAGACGCACCTTTCCTGCAGGAGTTTATTGCAACATTCATTGTTTGGCTAAGTTCTTTAGGGTTGGTTTTGGAAGGTCTTTCGACTTTGGCCAAATCCCGCTTCGTACGAAATTTTTTCACAGCGCTGTTTCCAAGTGTCCACAAAGAGCCTCTGCTTGAAACTGTCCACATGCACATCTCCCATACTGGTGTGTTCGTTTCACTACCTGGATTTTGGTTTCCTCTTCTTTCTTTGAAATGAGAAGCCTTCTTTCTGCACGCTACACACACCTTGTAGCAGTTTCAGGTTTTAGCATGTTCGTGCTCTCAAAACGCTGTGTAACCTATGTAGAGTGTGTCACTCTCCAGCCCTGAATACACAACCTAGAGTTCCTTTCACCACAGACACGCAAACACAACTTTTTGTGAAAGTCCTACTTCAGGTCACTTGGAAATGTAAAGTGTTCATCGAGAACATGAAGTCAATCACGGTTTTGCACTCTGCAGCCCATAGAAATGTACTTTTCTACAAACCCATCTGAATTTCACTGCAAAATACCCTTTTTTCTGGTTTGTTGAAAGTTCTCAACACATTAGGATTAAGAGCGTGTTCGTGCAAGAGTGATGCAGTGTGCGTTTTCCTGGACTTCAAGTGATTTGGGAAACATACTCCTTATTTTTCCCCATTGTTTAAGAAACAACATGAGGCTTGGAAGAGATTGAAACAATGCATCCCAAAAAGTATTCCAGCAGTGAAAACACACGTTTCTACAAAGACTTTGAAGGAGCAAGCAAAAGCCTAGTGGCTGAGTGTTCTTTCAGAGAGATACACACGCATTGCTTCCTTCTGGAGTGAGTTTTCAGCCTGGAATTCATATGCATTTTGTACTGTGCAGAATGTAGCTACCTGCTCGGGAGTTGTGTCATAGATGCACCTTTCCTGCAGGAGTTTATTGCAGCATTCATTGTTTGGCTAAGTTCTTTAGGGTTGGTTTTGGAAGGTCTTTCAACTTTGGCCAAATCCCGCTTCGTACGAAATTTTTTCACAGCGCTGTTTCCAAGTGTCCACAAAGAGCCTCTGCTTGAAACTGTCCACATGCACATCTCCCATACTGGTGTGTTCGTTTCACTACCTGGATTTTGGTTTCCTCTTCTTTCTTTGAAATGACAAGCCTTTTTTCTGCACGCTACACACACCTTGTAGCAGTTTCAGTTTTTAGCATGTTCGTGCTCTCAAAACGCTGTGTAACCTATGTAGAGTGTGTCACTCTCCAGCACTGAATACACAACCTAGAGCTGCTTTCACCACAGACACGCAAACACATCTTTTTGTGAAAGTCTTACTTCAGGTCACTTGGAAATGTAAGGTTTTCATCGAGAACATGAAGTCAATCACGGTTTTGCACTCTGCATCCAATAGAAATGTACTTTTTTACAAACCCGTCCGAATTTCACTGCAAAATACCCTTCTTTTCTGGTTTGTTGAAAGTTCTCAACACATTAGGAGAAAGAGCGTGTTCGTGCAAGAGTGATGCAGTGTGCGTTTTCCTGGACTTCAAGTGATTTGGGAAACATACTCCTTATTTTTCCCCATTGTTTAAGAAACAACATGAGGCTTGGAAGAGATTGAAACAATGCATCCCAAAAAGTATTCCAGCAGTGAAAACACACGTTTCTACAAAGACTTTGAAGGAGCAAGCAAAAGCCTAGTGGCTGAGTGTTCTTTCAGAGAGAAACACACGCATTGCTTCCTTCTGGAGTGAGTTTTCAGCCTGGAATTCATATGCATTTTGTACTGTGCAGAATGTAGCTACCTGCTCGGGAGTTGTGTCATAGATGCACCTTTCCTGCAGGAGTTTATTGCAGCATTCATTGTTTGGCTAAGTTCTTTAGGGTTGGTTTTGGAAGGTCTTTCAACTTTGGCCAAATCCCGCTTCGTACGAAATTTTTTCACAGCGCTGTTTCCAAGTGTCCACAAAGAGCCTCTGCTTGAAACTGTCCACATGCACATCTCCCATACTGGTGTGTTCGTTTCACTACCTGGATTTTGGTTTCCTCTTCTTTCTTTGAAATGACAAGCCTTCTTTCTGCACGCTACACACACCTTGTAGCAGTTTCAGTTTTTAGCATGTTCGTGCTCTCAAAACGCTGTGTAACCTATGTAGAGTGTGTCACTCTCCAGCACTGAATACACAACCTAGAGCTCCTATCACCACAGACACGAAAACACATCTTTTTGAAAGTCCAACTCAGGTCACTTGGAAATGTAAGGTTTTCATCGAGAACATGAAGTCAATCACGGGTTTGCACTCTGCAGCCAATAGAAATGTACTTTTCTAAAAACCCGTCTGAATTTCACTGCAAAATACCCTTCTCTTCTTGTTTGTTGAAAGTTCTCAACGTATTAGGAGAAAGAGCGTGTTCGTGCAAGACTGATGCAGTGTGCTTTTTCCTGGACTTCAAGTGATTTGGGAAATATACTCCTTATTTTTCCCCATTGTGTAAGAAACAACATGAGGCTTGCAAGAGATTGAAACAATGCATCCCAAAAAGTATTCCAGCAGTGAAAACACACGTTTCTACAAAGACTTTGAAGGAGCAAGCAAAAGCCTACTGGCTGAGTGTTCTTTCAGAGAGAAACACACGCATTGCTTCCTTCTGGAGTGAGTTTTCAGCCTGGAATTCATATGCATTTTGTACTGTGCAGAATGTAGCTACCTGCTGGGGAGTTGTGTCATAGATGCACCTTTCCTGCAGGAGTTTATTGCAGCATTCATTGTTTGGCTAAGTTCTTTATGGTTGGTTTTGGAAGGTCTTTCAACTTTGTCCAAATCCCTCTTCGTACGAAATTTTTTCACAGCGCTGTTTCCAAGTGTCCACAAAGAGCCTCTGCTTGAAACTGTCCACATGCACATCTCCCATACTGGTGTGTTTGTTTCACTACCTGGATTTTGGTTTCCTCTTCTTTCTTTGAAATGACAAGCCTTTTTTCAGCACGCTACACACACCTTGTAGCAGTTTCAGTTTTTAGCATGTTCGTGCTCAAAACGCTGTGTAACCTATGTAGAGTGTGTTACTCTCCAGCACTGAATACACAAACTAGAGCTCCTTTCACCACAGACACGCAAACACATCTTTTTGTGAAAGTCCTATTTCAGGTCACTTGGAAATGTAAGGTTTTCATCGGGAACATGAAGTCAATCACGGTTTTGCACTCTGCAGCCAATAGAAATGTACTTTTCTACAAACCAGTCTGAATTTCACTGCAAAATACCCTTCTCTTCTTGTTTGTTGAAAGTTCTCCACGTATTAGGAGAAAGAGCGTGTTCGTGCAAGAGTGATGCAGTGTGCGTTTTCCTGGACTTCAAGTGTTTTGGGAAACATACTCCTTATTTTTCCCCATTGTGTAAGAAACAACATGAGGCTTGCAAGAGATTGAAACAATGCATCCCAAAACGTATTCCAGCAGTGAAAACACACGTTTCAACAAAGACTTTGAAGGAACAAGCAAAAGCCTAGTGGCTGAGTGTTCTGTCAGAGAGAAACACACGCATTGCTTCCTTTTGGAGTGAGTTTTCAGCCTGGAATTCATATGCATTTTGTACTGTGCAGAATGTAGCTACCTGCTCGGGAGTTGTGTCATAGACGCACCTTTCCTGCAGGAGTTTATTGAAACATTCATTGTTTGGCTAAGTTCTTTAGGATTGGTTTTGGAAGGTCTTTCAACTTTGGCCAAATCCCGCTTCGTACGAAATTTTTTCACAGCGCTGTTTCCAAGTGTCCACAAAGAGCCTCTGCTTGAAACTGTCCACATGCACATCTCCCACTGGTGTGTTCGTTTCACTACCTGGATTTTGGTTTCCTCTTCTTTCTTTGAAATGACAAGCCTTCTTTCTGCACGCTACACACACCTTGTAGCAGTTTCAGTTTTTAGCATGTTAGTGCTCAAAACGCTGTGTAACCTATGTAGAGTGTGTCACTCTCCAGCACTGAATACACAACCTAGAGCTCCTTTCACCACAGACACGCAAACACAACTTTTTGTGAAAGTCCTACTTCAGGTCACTTGGAAATGTAAGGTTTTCATCGAGAACATGAAGTCAATGACGGTTTTGCACTCTGCAGCTCATAGAAATGTACTTTTCTACAAACCCGTCTGAATTTCACTGGAAAATACCCTTCTTTTCTGGTTTGTTGAAAGTTCTCAACGTATTAGGAGAAAGAGCGTATTCGTGCAAGAGTGATGCAGTGTGCGTTTTCCTGGACTGCAAGTGATTTGGGAAACATACTCCTTATTTTTCCCCATTGTGTAAGAAACAACATGAGGCTTGCAAGAGATTGAAACAATGCATCCCAAAACGTATTCCAGCAGTGAAAACACACGTTTCTACAAAGACTTTGAAGGAGCAAGCAAAAGCCTAGTGGCTGAGTGTTCTTTCAGAGAGAAACACACGCATTGCTTCCGTCTGGAGTGAGTTTTCAGCCTGGAATTCATATGCATTTTGTACTGTGCAGAATGTAGCTATCTGCTCGGGTGTTGTGTCATAGATGCACCTTTCCTGCAGGAGTTTATTGCCACATTCATTGTTGGGCTAAGTTCTTTAGGGTTGGTTTTGGAAGGTCTTTCAACTTTGGCCAAATCCCGCTTCGTACGAAATTTTTTCACAGCGCTGTTTCCAAGTGTCCACAAAGAGCCTCTGCATGAAACTGTCCACATGCACATCTCCCATACTGGTGTGTTCGTTTCACTATCTGGATTTTGGTTTCCTCTTCTTTCTTTGAAATGACAAGCCTTCTTTCTGCACGCTACACACACCTTGTAGTAGTTTCAGTTTTTAGCATGTTGGTGCTCTCAAAACGCTGTGTAACCTATGTAGAGTGTGTCACTCTGTAGCACTGAATACACAACCTAGAGCTCCTTTCACCACAGACTCGCAAACACATCTTTTAGTGAAAGTCCTACTTCAGGTCACTTGGAAATGTAAGGTTTTCATCGAGAACATGAAGTCAATGACGGTTTTGCACTCTGTAGCCCATAGAAATGTACTTTTCTACAAACCCGTCTGAATTTCACTGCAAAATACCCTTCTCTTCTTGTTTGTTGAAAGTTCTCAACGTATTAGGAGAAAGAGCGTGTTCGTGCAAGAGTGATGCAGTGTGCGTTTTCCTGGACTTCAAGTGATTTGGGAAACATACTCCTTATTTTTCCCCATTGTGTAAGAAACAACATGAGGCTGGCAAGAGATTGAAACAATGCATCCCAAAACGTATTCCAGCAGTGAAAACACACGTTTCTACAAAGACTTTGAAGGAGCAAGCAAAAGCCTAGTGGCTGAGTGTTCTTTCAGAGAGAAACACACGCATTGCTTCCTTCTGGAGTGAGTTTTCAGCCTGGAATTCATATGCATTTTGTACTGTGCAGAATGTAGCTACCTGCTCGGGAGTTGTGTCATAGAAGCACCTTTCCTGCAGGAGTTTATTGAAACATTCATTGTTTGGCTAAGTTCTTTAGGGTTGGTTTTGGAAGGTCTTTCAACTTTGGCCAAATCCCTCTTCGTACGAAATTTTTTCACAGCGCTGTTTCCAAGTGTCCACAAAGAGCCTCTGCTTGAAACTGTCCACATGCACATCTCCCATACTGGTGTGTTCGTTTCACTACCTGGATTTTGGTTTCCTCTTCTTTCTTTGAAATGACAAGCCTTCTTTCTGCACGCTACACACACCTTGTAGCAGTTTCAGTTTTTAGCATGTTGGTGCTCTCAAAACGCTGTGTAACCTATGTAGAGTGTGTCACTCTGCAGCACTGAATACACAACCTAGAGCTCCTTTCACCACAGACACGAAAACACAACTTTTTGTGAAAGTCCTACTTCAGGTCACTTGGAAATGTAAGGTTTTCATCGAGAACATGCAGACAATCACGGTTTTGCACTCTGCAGCCCATAGAAATGTACTTTTCCACAAACCCGTCTGAATTTCACTGCAAAATACCCTTCTCTTCTTGTTTGTTGAAAGTTCTCAACGTATTAGGAGAAAGAGCGTGTTCGTGCAAGAGTGATGATGCAGTGTGCGTTTTCCTGGACTTCAAGTGATTTGGGAAACATACTCCTTATTTTTCCCCATTGTGTAAGAAACAACATGAGGCTTGCAAGAGATTGAAACAATGCATCCCAAAACGTATTCCAGCAGTGAAAACACACGTTTCTACAAAAACTTTGAAGGAGCAAGCAAAAGCCTAGTGGCTGAGTGTCCTTTCAGAGAGAAACACACGCATTGCTTCCTTCTGGAGTGAGTTTTCAGCCTGGAATTCATATGCATTTTGTACTGTGCAGAATGTAGCTACCTGCTCGGGAGTTGTGTCATAGATGCACCTTTCCTGGAGGAGTTTATTGCAACATTCATTGTTTGGCTAAGTTCTTTAGGGTTGGTTTTGGAAGGTCTTTCAACTTTGGACAAATCCCGCTTCGTACGAAATTTTTTCACAGCGCTGTTTCCAAGTGTCCACAAAGAGCCTCTGCTTGAAACTGTCCACATGCACATCTCCCATACTGGTGTGTTCGTTTCACTACCTGGATTTTGGTTTCCTCTTCTTTCTTTGAAATGACAAGCCTTCTTTCTGCACGCTACACACACCTTGTAGCAGTTTCAGTTTTTAGCATGTTGGTGCTCTCAAAACGCTGTGTAACCTATGTAGAGTGTGTCACTCTGCAGCACTGAATACACAACCTAGAGCTCCTTTCACCACAGACACGCAAACACAACTTTTTGTGAAAGTCCTACTTCAGGTCACTTGGAAATGTAAGGTTTTCATCGAGAACATGAAGTCAATCACGGTTTTGCACTCTGCAGCCCATAGAGATGTACTTTTCTACAAACCCGTCTGAATTTCACTGCAAAATACCCTTCTCTTCTTGTTTGTTGAAAGTTCTCAACATATTAGGAGAAAGAGCGTTTTCGTGCAAGAGTGATGCAGTGTGCGTTTTCCTGGACTGCAAGTGATTTGGGAAACATACTCCTTATTTTTCCCCATTTTGTAAGAAACAACATGAGGCTTGCAAGAGATTGAAACAATGCATCCCAAAACGTATTCCAGCAGTGAAAACACACGTTTCTACAAAGACTTTGAAGGAGCAAGCAAAAGCCTAGTGGCTGAGTGTCTTTCAGAGAGAAACACACGCATTGCTTCCTTCTGGAGTGAGTTTTCAGCCTGGAATTCATATGCATTTTGTACTGGGCAGAATGTAGCTACCTGCTCGGGAGTTGTGTCATAGATGCACCTTTCCTGCAGGAGTTTATTGCAGCATTCATTGTTTGGCTAAGTTCTTTAGGGTTGGTTTTGGAAGGTCTTTCAACTTTGGCCAAATCCCGCTTCGTACGAAATTTTTTCACAGCGCTGTTTCCAAGTGTCCACAAAGAGCCTCTGCTTGAAACTGTCCACATGCACATCTCCCATACTGGTGTGTTCGTTTCACTACCTGGATTTTGGTTTCCTCTTCTTTCTTTGAAATGACAAGCCTTTTTTCTGCACGCTACACACACCTTGTAGCAGTTTCAGTTTTTAGCATGTTGGTGCTCTCAAAACGCTGTGTAACCTATGTAGAGTGTGTCACTCTCCAGCACTTAATACACAACCTAGAGCTCCTTTCACCACAGACACGCAAACACATCTTTTTGTGAAAGTCCTACTTCAGGTCACTTGGAAATGTAAGGTTTTCATCGAGAACATGAAGTCAATCCCGGTTTTGCACTCTGCAGCCCATAGAAATGTACTTTACTACAAACCCGTCTGAATTTCACTGCAAAATACCCTTCTCTTCTTGTTTGTTGAAAGTTCTCAACGTATTAGGAGAAAGAGCGTGTTCGTGCAAGAGTGATGCAGTGTGCGTTTTCCTGGACTTCAAGTGATTTGGGAAACATACTCCTTATTTTTCCCCATTGTGTAAGAAACAACATGAGGCTGGCAAGAGATTGAAACAATGCGTCCCAAAACGTATTCCAGCAGTGAAAACACACGTTTCTACAAAGACTTTGAAGGAGCAAGCAAAAGCCTACTGGCTGAGTGTCCTTTCAGAGAGAAACACACGCATTGCTTCCTTCTGGAGTGAGTTTTCAGCCTGGAATTCATATGCATTTTGTACTGTGCAGAATGTAGCTACCTGCTAGGGAGTTGTGTCATATATGCACCTTTCCTGCAGGAGTTTATTGCAACATTCATTGTTTGGCTAAGTTCTTTAGGGTTGGTTTTGGAAGGTCTTTCAACTTTGGCCAAATCCCGCTTCGTACGAAATTTTTTCACAGCGCTGTTTCCAAGTGTCCAAAAAGAGCCTCTGCTTGAAACTGTCCACATGCACATCTCCCATACTGGTGTGTTCGTTTCACTACCTGGATTTTGCTTTCCTCTTCTTTCTTTGAAATGACAAGCCTTCTTTCTGCACGCTACACACACCTTGTAGCAGTTTCAGTTTTTAGCATGTTCGTGCTCTCAAAACGCTGTGTAACCTATGTAGAGTGTGTCACTCTCCAGCACTGAATACACAACCTAGAGCTCCTTTCACCACAGACACGCAAACACATCTTTTTGTGAAAGTCCTACTTCAGGTCACTTGGAAATGTAAGGTTTTCATCGAGAACATGAAGTCAATGACGGTTTTGCACTCTGCAGCCCATATAAATGTACTTTTCTACAAACCCGTCTGAATTTCACTGCAAAATACCCTTCTCTTCTTGTTTGTGAAAGTTCTCAACGTATTAGGAGAAAGAGCGTATTCGTGCAAGAGTGATGCAGTGTGCGTTTTCCTGGACTTCAAGTGATTTGGGAAACATACTCGTTATATTTCCCCATTGTGTAAGAAACAACATGAGGCTTGCAAGAGATTGAAACAATGCATCCCAAAACGTATTCCAGCAGTGAAAACACACGTTTCTACAAAGACTTTGAAGGAGCAAGCAAAAGCCTACTGTCTGAGTGTCCTTTCAGAGAGAAACACACGCATTGCTTCCTTCTGGAGTGAGTTTTCAGCCTGGAATTCATATGCATTTTGTACTGTGCAGAATGTAGCTACCTGCTCGGGAGTTGTGTCATAGATGCACCTTTCCTGCAGGAGTTTATTGCAACATTCATTGTTTGGCTAAGTTCTTTAGGGTTGGTTTTGGAAGGTCTTTCAACTTTGGCCAAATCCCGCTTCGTACGAAATTTTTTCACAGCGCTGTTTCCAAGTGTCCACAAAGAGCCTCTGCTTGAAACTGTCCACATGCACATCTCCCATACTGGTGTGTTCGTTTCACTACCTGGATTTTGGTTTCCTCTTCTTTCTTTGAAATGACAAGCCTTTTTTCTGCACGCTACACACACCTTGTAGCAGTTTCAGTTTTTAGCATGTTCGTGCTCAAAACGCTGTGTAACCTATGTAGAGTGTGTTACTCTCCAGCACTGAATACACAAACTAGAGCTCCTTTCACCACAGACACGCAAACACATCTTTTTGTGAAAGTCCTATTTCAGGTCACTTGGAAATGTAAGGTTTTCATCGAGAACATGAAGTCAATGACGGTTTTGCACTCTGCAGCCCATATAAATGTACTTTTCTACAAACCCGTCTGAATTTCACTGCAAAATACCCTTCTCTTCTTGTTTGTTGAAAGTTCTCAACGTATTAGGAGAAAGAGCGTATTCGTGCAAGAGTGATGCAGTGTGCGTTTTCCTGGACTTCAAGTGATTTGGGAAACATACTCGTTATATTTCCCCATTGTGTAAGAAACAACATGAGGCTTGCAAGAGATTGAAACAATGCATCCCAAAACGTATTCCAGCAGTGAAAACACACGTTTCTACAAAGACTTTGAAGGAGCAAGCAAAAGCCTACTGTCTGAGTGTCCTTTCAGAGAGAAACACACGCATTGCTTCCTTCTGGAGTGAGTTTTCAGCCTGGAATTCATATGCATTTTGTACTGTGCAGAATGTAGCTACCTGCTCGGGAGTTGTGTCATAGATGCACCTTTCCTGCAGGAGTTTATTGCAACATTCATTGTTTGGCTAAGTTCTTTAGGGTTGGTTTTGGAAGGTCTTTCAACTTTGGCCAAATCCCGCTTCGTACGAAATTTTTTCACAGCGCTGTTTCCAAGTGTCCACAAAGAGCCTCTGCTTGAAACTGTCCACATGCACATCTCCCATACTGGTGTGTTCGTTTCACTACCTGGATTTTGGTTTCCTCTTCTTTCTTTGAAATGACAAGCCTTTTTTCTGCACGCTACACACACCTTGTAGCAGTTTCAGTTTTTAGCATGTTCGTGCTTAAAACGCTGTGTAACCTATGTAGAGTGTGTTACTCTCCAGCACTGAATACACAAACTAGAGCTCCTTTCACCACAGACACGCAAACACATCTTTTTGTGAAAGTCCTATTTCAGGTCACTTGGAAATGTAAGGTTTTCATCGGGAACGTGAAGTCAATCACGGTTTTGCACTCTGCAGCCAATAGAAATGTACTTTTCTACAAACCAGTCTGAATTTCACTGCAAAATACCCTTCTCTTCTTGTTTGTTGAAAGTTCTCCACGTATTAGGAGAAAGAGCGTGTTCGTGCAAGAGTGATGCAGTGTGCGTTTTCCTGGACTTCAAGTGTTTTGGGAAACATACTCCTTATTTTTCCCCATTGTGTAAGAAACAACATGAGGCTTGCAAGAGATTGAAACAATGCATCCCAAAACGTATTCCAGCAGTGAAAACACACGTTTCAACAAAGACTTTGAAGGAACAAGCAAAAGCCTAGTGGCTGAGTGTTCTGTCAGAGAGAAACACACGCATTGCTTCCTTTTGGAGTGAGTTTTCAGCCTGGAATTCATATGCATTTTGTACTGTGCAGAATGTAGCTACCTGCTCGGGAGTTGTGTCATAGACGCACCTTTCCTGCAGGAGTTTATTGAAACATTCATTGTTTGGCTAAGTTCTTTAGGATTGGTTTTGGAAGGTCTTTCAACTTTGGCCAAATCCCGCTTCGTACGAAATTTTTTCACAGCGCTGTTTCCAAGTGTCCACAAAGAGCCTCTGCTTGAAACTGTCCACATGCACATCTCCCACTGGTGTGTTCGTTTCACTACCTGGATTTTGGTTTCCTCTTCTTTCTTTGAAATGACAAGCCTTCTTTCTGCACGCTACACACACCTTGTAGCAGTTTCAGTTTTTAGCATGTTAGTGCTCAAAACGCTGTGTAACCTATGTAGAGTGTGTCACTCTCCAGCACTGAATACACAACCTAGAGCTCCTTTCACCACAGACACGCAAACACAACTTTTTGTGAAAGTCCTACTTCAGGTCACTTGGAAATGTAAGGTTTTCATCGAGAACATGAAGTCAATGACGGTTTTGCACTCTGCAGCTCATAGAAATGTACTTTTCTACAAACCCGTCTGAATTTCACTGGAAAATACCCTTCTTTTCTGGTTTGTTGAAAGTTCTCAACGTATTAGGAGAAAGAGCGTTTTCGTGCAAGAGTGATGTAGTGTGCGTTTTCCTGGACTGCAAGTGATTTGGGAAACATACTCCTTATTTTTCCCCATTTTGTAAGAAACAACATGAGGCTTGCAAGAGATTGAAACAATGCATCCCAAAACGTATTCCAGCAGTGAAAACACACGTTTCTACAAAGACTTTGAAGGAGCAAGCAAAAGCCTACTGGCTGAGTGTCTTTCAGAGAGAAACACACGCATTGCTTCCTTCTGGAGTGAGTTTTCAGCCTGGAATTCATATGCATTTTGTACTGGGCAGAATGTAGCTACCTGCTCGGGAGTTGTGTCATAGATGCACCTTTCCTGCAGGAGTTTATTGCAGCATTCATTGTTTGGCTAAGTTCTTTAGGGTTGGTTTTGGAAGGTCTTTCAACTTTGGCCAAATCCCTCTTCGTACTAAATTTTTTCACAGCGCTGTTTCCAAGTGTCCACAAAGAGCCTCTGCTTGAAACTGTCCACATGCACATCTCCCATACTGGTGTGTTCGTTTCACTACCTGGATTTTGGTTTCCTCTTCTTTCTTTGAAATGTCAAGCCTTTTTTCTGCACGCTACACACACCTTGTAGCAGTTTCAGTTTTTAGCATGTTGGTGCTCTCAAAACGCTGTGTAACCTATGTAGTGTGTGTCACTCTCCAGCACTGAATACATAACCTAGAGCTCCTTTCACCACAGACACGCAAACACATCTTTTTGTGAAAGTCCTACTTCAGGTCACTTGGAAATGTAAGGTTTTCATCGAGAACATGAAGTCAATCACGGTTTTGCACTCTGCAGCCCATAGAAATGTACTTTTCTACAAGCCCGTCTGAATTTCACTGCAAAATACCCTTCTCTTCTTGTTTGTTGAAAGTTCTCAACGTATTAGGAGAAAGAGCGTGTTCCTGCAAGAGTGATGCAGTGTGCGTTTTCCTGGACTTCAAGTGATTTGGGAAACATACTCCTTATTTTTCCCCATTGTGTAAGAAACAACATGAGGCTTGCAAGAGATTGAAACAATGCATCCCAAAACGTATTCCAGCAGTGAAAACACACGTTTCTACAAAGACTTTGAAGGAGCAAGCAAAAGCCTAGTGGCTGAGTGTTCTTTCAGAGAGAAACACACGCATTGCTTCCTTCTGGAGTGAGTTTTCAGCCTGGAATTCATATGCATTTTGTACTGTGCAGAATGTAGCTACCTGCTCCGGAGTTGTGTCATAGATGCACCTTTCCTGCAGGAGTTTATTGCAACATTCATTGTTTGGCTAAGTTCTTTAGGGTTGGTTTTGGAAGGTCTTTCAACTTTGGCCAAATCCCGCTTCGTACGAAATTTTTTCACAGCGCTGTTTCCAAGTGTCCACAAAGAGCCTCTGCTTGAAACTGTCCACATGCACATCTCCCATACTGGTGTGTTCGTTTCACTACCTGGATTTTGGTTTCCTCTTCTTTCTTTGAAATGACAAGCCTTCTTTCTGCACGCTACACACACCTTGTAGCAGTTTCAGTTTTTAGCATGTTGGTGCTCTCAAAACGCTGTGTAACCTATGTAGAGTGTGTCACTCTGCAGCACTGAATACACAACCTAGAGCTCCTTTCACCACAGACACGCAAACACATCTTTTTGTGAAAGTCCTACTTCAGGTCACTTGGAAATGTAAGGTTTTCATCGAGAACATGAAGTCAATCACGGTTTTGCACTCTGCAGCCCATAGAGATGTACTTTTCTACAAACCCGTCTGAATTTCACTGCAAAATACCCTTCTCTTCTTGTTTGTTGAAAGTTCTCAACATTTTAGGAGAAAGAGCGTGTTCGTGCAAGAGTGATGCAGTGTGCGTTTTCCTGGACTGCAAGTGATTTGGGAAACATACTCCTTATTTTTCCCCATTTTGTAAGAAACAACATGAGGCTTGCAAGAGATTGAAACAATGCATCCCAAAACGTATTCCAGCAGTGAAAACACACGTTTCTACAAAGACTTTGAAGGAGCAAGCAAAAGCCTAGTGGCTGAGTGTCTTTCAGAGAGAAACACACGCATTGCTTCCTTCTGGAGTGAGTTTTCAGCCTGGAATTCATATGCATTTTGTACTGGGCAGAATGTAGCTACCTGCTCGGGAGTTGTGTCATAGATGCACCTTTCCTGCAGGAGTTTATTGCAGCATTCATTGTTTGGCTAAGTTCTTTAGGGTTGGTTTTGGAAGGTCTTTCAACTTTGGCCAAATCCCGCTTCGTACGAAATTTTTTCACAGCGCTGTTTCCAAGTGTCCACAAAGAGCCTCTGCTTGAAACTGTCCACATGCACATCTCCCATACTGGTGTGTTCGTTTCACTACCTGGATTTTGGATTCCTCTTCTTTCTTTGAAATGACAAGCCTTTTTTCTGCACGCTACACACACCTTGTAGCAGTTTCAGTTTTTAGCATGTTGGTGCTCTCAAAACGCTGTGTAACCTATGTAGAGTGTGTCACTCTCCAGCACTTAATACACAACCTAGAGCTCCTTTCACCACAGACACGCAAACACATCTTTTTGTGAAAGTCCTACTTCAGGTCACTTGGAAATGTAAGGTTTTCATCGAGAACATGAAGTCAATCCCGGTTTTGCACTCTGCAGCCCATAGAAATGTACTTTACTACAAACCCGTCTGAATTTCACTGCAAAATACCCTTCTCTTCTTGTTTGTTGAAAGTTCTCAACGTATTAGGAGAAAGAGCGTGTTCGTGCAAGAGTGATGCAGTGTGCGTTTTCCTGGACTTCAAGTGATTTGGGAAACATACTCCTTATTTTTCCCCATTGTGTAAGAAACAACATGAGGCTGGCAAGAGATTGAAACAATGCGTCCCAAAACGTATTCCAGCAGTGAAAACACACGTTTCTACAAAGACTTTGAAGGAGCAAGCAAAAGCCTACTGGCTGAGTGTCCTTTCAGAGAGAAACACACGCATTGCTTCCTTCTGGAGTGAGTTTTCAGCCTGGAATTCATATGCATTTTGTACTGTGCAGAATGTAGCTACCTGCTAGGGAGTTGTGTCATATATGCACCTTTCCTGCAGGAGTTTATTGCAACATTCATTGTTTGGCTAAGTTCTTTAGGATTGGTTTTGGAAGGTCTTTCAACTTTGGCCAAATCCCGCTTCGTACGAAATTTTTTCACAGCGCTGTTTCCAAGTGTCCAAAAAGAGCCTCTGCTTGAAACTGTCCACATGCACATCTCCCATACTGGTGTGTTCGTTTCACTACCTGGATTTTGCTTTCCTCTTCTTTCTTTGAAATGACAAGCCTTCTTTCTGCACGCTACACACACCTTGTAGCAGTTTCAGTTTTTAGCATGTTCGTGCTCTCAAAACGCTGTGTAACCTATGTAGAGTGTGTCACTCTCCAGCACTGAATACACAACCTAGAGCTCCTTTCACCACAGACACGCAAACACATCTTTTTGTGAAAGTCCTACTTCAGGTCACTTGGAAATGTAAGGTTTTCATCGAGAACATGAAGTCAATGACGGTTTTGCACTCTGCAGCCCATATAAATGTACTTTTCTACAAACCCGTCTGAATTTCACTGCAAAATACCCTTCTCTTCTTGTTTGTTGAAAGTTCTCAACGTATTAGGAGAAAGAGCGTATTCGTGCAAGAGTGATGCAGTGTGCGTTTTCCTGGACTTCAAGTGATTTGGGAAACATACTCGTTATATTTCCCCATTGTGTAAGAAACAACATGAGGCTTGCAAGAGATTGAAACAATGCATCCCAAAACGTATTCCAGCAGTGAAAACACACGTTTCTACAAAGACTTTGAAGGAGCAAGCAAAAGCCTACTGTCTGAGTGTCCTTTCAGAGAGAAACACACGCATTGCTTCCTTCTGGAGTGAGTTTTCAGCCTGGAATTCATATGCATTTTGTACTGTGCAGAATGTAGCTACCTGCTCGGGAGTTGTGTCATAGATGCACCTTTCCTGCAGGAGTTTATTGCAACATTCATTGTTTGGCTAAGTTCTTTAGGGTTGGTTTTGGAAGGTCTTTCAACTTTGGCCAAATCCCGCTTCGTACGAAATTTTTTCACAGCGCTGTTTCCAAGTGTCCACAAAGAGCCTCTGCTTGAAACTGTCCACATGCACATCTCCCATACTGGTGTGTTCGTTTCACTACCTGGATTTTGGTTTCCTCTTCTTTCTTTGAAATGACAAGCCTTTTTTCTGCACGCTACACACACCTTGTAGCAGTTTCAGTTTTTAGCATGTTCGTGCTTAAAACGCTGTGTAACCTATGTAGAGTGTGTTACTCTCCAGCACTGAATACACAAACTAGAGCTCCTTTCACCACAGACACGCAAACACATCTTTTTGTGAAAGTCCTATTTCAGGTCACTTGGAAATGTAAGGTTTTCATCGGGAACATGAAGTCAATCACGGTTTTGCACTCTGCAGCCAATAGAAATGTACTTTTCTACAAACCAGTCTGAATTTCACTGCAAAATACCCTTCTCTTCTTGTTTGTTGAAAGTTCTCCACGTATTAGGAGAAAGAGCGTGTTCGTGCAAGAGTGATGCAGTGTGCGTTTTCCTGGACTTCAAGTGTTTTGGGAAACATACTCCTTATTTTTCCCCATTGTGTAAGAAACAACATGAGGCTTGCAAGAGATTGAAACAATGCATCCCAAAACGTATTCCAGCAGTGAAAACACACGTTTCAACAAAGACTTTGAAGGAACAAGCAAAAGCCTAGTGGCTGAGTGTTCTGTCAGAGAGAAACACACGCATTGCTTCCTTTTGGAGTGAGTTTTCAGCCTGGAATTCATATGCATTTTGTACTGTGCAGAATGTAGCTACCTGCTCGGGAGTTGTGTCATAGACGCACCTTTCCTGCAGGAGTTTATTGAAACATTCATTGTTTGGCTAAGTTCTTTAGGATTGGTTTTGGAAGGTCTTTCAACTTTGGCCAAATCCCGCTTCGTACGAAATTTTTTCACAGCGCTGTTTCCAAGTGTCCACAAAGAGCCTCTGCTTGAAACTGTCCACATGCACATCTCCCACTGGTGTGTTCGTTTCACTACCTGGATTTTGGTTTCCTCTTCTTTCTTTGAAATGACAAGCCTTCTTTCTGCACGCTACACACACCTTGTAGCAGTTTCAGTTTTTAGCATGTTAGTGCTCAAAACGCTGTGTAACCTATGTAGAGTGTGTCACTCTCCAGCACTGAATACACAACCTAGAGCTCCTTTCACCACAGACACGCAAACACAACTTTTTGTGAAAGTCCTACTTCAGGTCACTTGGAAATGTAAGGTTTTCATCGAGAACATGAAGTCAATGACGGTTTTGCACTCTGCAGCTCATAGAAATGTACTTTTCTACAAACCCGTCTGAATTTCACTGGAAAATACCCTTCTTTTCTGGTTTGTTGAAAGTTCTCAACGTATTAGGAGAAAGAGCGTATTCGTGCAAGAGTGATGCAGTGTGCGTTTTCCTGGACTGCAAGTGATTTGGGAAACATACTCCTTATTTTTCCCCATTGTGTAAGAAACAACATGAGGCTTGCAAGAGATTGAAACAATGCATCCCAAAACGTATTCCAGCAGTGAAAACACACGTTTCTACAAAGACTTTGAAGGAGCAAGCAAAAGCCTAGTGGCTGAGTGTTCTTTCAGAGAGAAACACACGCATTGCTTCCGTCTGGAGTGAGTTTTCAGCCTGGAATTCATATGCATTTTGTACTGTGCAGAATGTAGCTATCTGCTCGGGTGTTGTGTCATAGATGCACCTTTCCTGCAGGAGTTTATTGCAGCATTCATTGTTTGGCTAAGTTCTTTAGGGTTGGTTTTGGAAGGTCTTTCAACTTTGGCCAAATCCCTCTTCGTACGAAATTTTTTCACAGCGCTGTTTCCAAGTGTCCACAAAGAGCCTCTGCTTGAAACTGTCCACATGCACATATCCCATACTGGTGTGTTCGTTTCACTACCTGGATTTTGGTTTCCTCTTCTTTCTTTGAAATGACAAGCCTTCTTTCTGCACGCTACACACACCTTGTAGCAGTTCCAGTTTTTAGCATGTTGGTGCTCTCAAAACGCTGTGTAACCAATGTAGAGTGTGTCACTCTCCACCACTGAATACACAACCTAGAGCTCCTTTCACCACAGACACGCAAACACATCTTTTTGTGAAAGTCCTACTTCAGGTCACTTGGAAATGTAAGGTTTTCATCGAGAACATGAAGTCAATCACGGTTTTGCACTCTGCAGCCAATAGAAATGTACTTTTCTACAAACCCGTCTGAATTTCAGTGCAAAATACCCTTCTTTTCTGGTTTGTTGAAAGTTCTCAAGACATTAGGAGAAAGAGCGTGTTCGTGCAAGAGTGATGCAGTGTGCGTTTTCTTGGACTTCAAGTGATTTGGGAAACATACTCCTTATTTTTCCCCATTGTGTAAGAAACAACATGAGGCTTGCAAGAGATTGAAACAATGCATCCCAAAACGTATTCCAGCAGTGAAAACACACGTTTCTACAAAGACTTTGAAGGAGCAAGCAAAAGCCTACTGGCTGAGTGTCCTTTCAGAGAGAAACACACGCATTGCTTCCTTCTGTAGTGAGTTTTGAGCCTGGAATTCATATGCATTTTGTACTGTGCAGAATGTAGCTACCTGCTCGGGAGTTGTGTCATAGATGCACCTTTCCTGCAGGAGTTTATTGCCACATTCATTGTTGGGCTAAGTTCTTTAGGGTTGGTTTTGGAAGGTCTTTCAACTTTGGCCAAATCCCGCTTCGTACGAAATTTTTTCACAGCGCTGTTTCCAAGTGTCCACAAAGAGCCTCTGCTTGAAACTGTCCACATGCACATCTCCCATACTGGTGTGTTCGTTTCACTATCTGGATTTTGGTTTCCTCTTCTTTCTTTGAAATGACAAGCCTTCTTTCTGCACGCTGCACACACCTTGTAGTAGTTTCAGTTTTTAGCATGTTGGTGCTCTCAAAACGCTGTGTAACCTATGTAGAGTGTGTCACTCTGCAGCACTGAATACACAACCTAGAGCTCCTTTCACCACAGACACGCAAACACATCTTTTTGTGAAAGTCCTACTTCAGGTCACTTGGAAATGTAAGGTTTTCATCGAGAACATGAAGTCAATGACGGTTTTGCACTCTGTAGCCCATAGAAATGTACTTTTCTACAAACCCGTCTGAATTTCACTGCAAAATACCCTTCTCTTCTTGTTTGTTGAAAGTTCTCAACGTATTAGGAGAAAGAGCGTGTTCGTGCAAGAGTGATGCAGTGTGCGTTTTCCTGGACTTCAAGTGATTTGGGAAACATACTCCTTATTTTTCCCCATTGTGTAAGAAACAACATGAGGCTGGCAAGAGATTGAAACAATGCATCCCAAAACGTATTCCAGCAGTGAAAACACACGTTTCTACAAAGACTTTGAAGGAGCAAGCAAAAGCCTAGTGGCTGAGTGTTCTTTCAGAGAGAAACACACGCATTGCTTCCTTCTGGAGTGAGTTTTCAGCCTGGAATTCATATGCATTTTGTACTGTGCAGAATGTAGCTACCTGCTCGGGAGTTGTGTCATAGAAGCACCTTTCCTGCAGGAGTTTATTGAAACATTCATTGTTTGGCTAAGTTCTTTAGGGTTGGTTTTGGAAGGTCTTTCAACTTTGGCCAAATCCCTCTTCGTACGAAATTTTTTCACAGCGCTGTTTCCAAGTGTCCACAAAGAGCCTCTGCTTGAAACTGTCCACATGCACATCTCCCATACTGGTGTGTTCGTTTCACTACCTGGATTTTGGTTTCCTCTTCTTTCTTTGAAATGACAAGCCTTCTTTCTGCACGCTACACACACCTTGTAGCAGTTTCAGTTTTTAGCATGTTGGTGCTCTCAAAACGCTGTGTAACCTATGTAGTGTGTCACTCTGCAGCACTGAATACACAACCTAGAGCTCCTTTCACCACAGACACGAAAACACAACTTTTTGTGAAAGTCCTACTTCAGGTCACTTGGAAATGTAAGGTTTTCATCGAGAACATGCAGACAATCACGGTTTTGCACTCTGCAGCCCATAGAAATGTACTTTTCTACAAACCCGTCTGAATTTCACTGCAAAATACCCTTCTCTTCTTGTTTGTTGAAAGTTCTCAACGTATTAGGAGAAAGAGCGTGTTCGTGCAAGAGTGATGATGCAGTGTGCGTTTTCCTGGACTTCAAGTGATTTGGGAAACATACTCCTTATTTTTCCCCATTGTGTAAGAAACAACATGAGGCTTGCAAGAGATTGAAAGAATGCATCCCAAAACGTATTCCAGCAGTGAAAACACACGTTTCTACAAAGACTTTGAAGGAGCAAGCAAAAGCCTAGTGGCTGAGTGTTCTTTCAGAGAGAAACACACGCATTGCTTCCTTCTGGAGTGAGTTTTCAGCCTGGAATTCATATGCATTTTGTACTGTGCAGAATGTAGCTACCTGCTCCGGAGTTGTGTCATAGATGCACCTTTCCTGCAGGAGTTTATTGCAACATTCATTGTTTGGCTAAGTTCTTTAGGGTTGGTTTTGGAAGGTCTTTCAACTTTGGCCAAATCCCGCTTCGTACGAAATTTTTTCACAGCGCTGTTTCCAAGTGTCCACAAAGAGCCTCTGCTTGAAACTGTCCACATGCACATCTCCCATACTGGTGTGTTCGTTTCACTACCTGGATTTTGGTTTCCTCTTCTTTCTTTGAAATGACAAGCCTTCTTTCTGCACGCTACACACACCTTGTAGCAGTTTCAGTTTTTAGCATGTTGGTGCTCTCAAAACGCTGTGTAACCTATGTAGAGTGTGTCACTCTGCAGCACTGAATACACAACCTAGAGCTCCTTTCACCACAGACACGCAAACACATCTTTTTGTGAAAGTCCTACTTCAGGTCACTTGGAAATGTAAGGTTTTCATCGAGAACATGAAGTCAATCACGGTTTTGCACTCTGCAGCCCATAGAGATGTACTTTTCTACAAACCCGTCTGAATTTCACTGCAAAATACCCTTCTCTTCTTGTTTGTTGAAAGTTCTCAACATTTTAGGAGAAAGAGCGTGTTCGTGCAAGAGTGATGCAGTGTGCGTTTTCCTGGACTGCAAGTGATTTGGGAAACATACTCCTTATTTTTCCCCATTTTGTAAGAAACAACATGAGGCTTGCAAGAGATTGAAACAATGCATCCCAAAACGTATTCCAGCAGTGAAAACACACGTTTCTACAAAGACTTTGAAGGAGCAAGCAAAAGCCTAGTGGCTGAGTGTCTTTCAGAGAGAAACACACGCATTGCTTCCTTCTGGAGTGAGTTTTCAGCCTGGAATTCATATGCATTTTGTACTGGGCAGAATGTAGCTACCTGCTCGGGAGTTGTGTCATAGATGCACCTTTCCTGCAGGAGTTTATTGCAGCATTCATTGTTTGGCTAAGTTCTTTAGGGTTGGTTTTGGAAGGTCTTTCAACTTTGGCCAAATCCCGCTTCGTACGAAATTTTTTCACAGCGCTGTTTCCAAGTGTCCACAAAGAGCCTCTGCTTGAAACTGTCCACATGCACATCTCCCATACTGGTGTGTTCGTTTCACTACCTGGATTTTGGATTCCTCTTCTTTCTTTGAAATGACAAGCCTTTTTTCTGCACGCTACACACACCTTGTAGCAGTTTCAGTTTTTAGCATGTTGGTGCTCTCAAAACGCTGTGTAACCTATGTAGAGTGTGTCACTCTCCAGCACTTAATACACAACTAGAGCTCCTTTCACCACAGACACGCAAACACATCTTTTTGTGAAAGTCCTACTTCAGGTCACTTGGAAATGTAAGGTTTTCATCGAGAACATGAAGTCAATCCCGGTTTTGCACTCTGCAGCCCATAGAAATGTACTTTACTACAAACCCGTCTGAATTTCACTGCAAAATACCCTTCTCTTCTTGTTTGTTGAAAGTTCTCAACGTATTAGGAGAAAGAGCGTGTTCGTGCAAGAGTGATGCAGTGTGCGTTTTCCTGGACTTCAAGTGATTTGGGAAACATACTCCTTATTTTTCCCCATTGTGTAAGAAACAACATGAGGCTGGCAAGAGATTGAAACAATGCGTCCCAAAACGTATTCCAGCAGTGAAAACACACGTTTCTACAAAGACTTTGAAGGAGCAAGCAAAAGCCTACTGGCTGAGTGTCCTTTCAGAGAGAAACACACGCATTGCTTCCTTCTGGAGTGAGTTTTCAGCCTGGAATTCATATGCATTTTGTACTGTGCAGAATGTAGCTACCTGCTAGGGAGTTGTGTCATTATGCACCTTTCCTGCAGGAGTTTATTGCAACATTCATTGTTTGGCTAAGTTCTTTAGGGTTGGTTTTGGAAGGTCTTTCAACTTTGGCCAAATCCCGCTTCGTACGAAATTTTTTCACAGCGCTGTTTCCAAGTGTCCAAAAAGAGCCTCTGCTTGAAACTGTCCACATGCACATCTCCCATACTGGTGTGTTCGTTTCACTACCTGGATTTTGCTTTCCTCTTCTTTCTTTGAAATGACAAGCCTTCTTTCTGCACGCTACACACACCTTGTAGCAGTTTCAGTTTTTAGCATGTTCGTGCTCTCAAAACGCTGTGTAACCTATGTAGAGTGTGTCACTCTCCAGCACTGAATACACAACCTAGAGCTCCTTTCACCACAGACACGCAAACACATCTTTTTGTGAAAGTCCTACTTCAGGTCACTTGGAAATGTAAGGTTTTCATCGAGAACATGAAGTCAATGACGGTTTTGCACTCTGCAGCCCATATAAATGTACTTTTCTACAAACCCGTCTGAATTTCACTGCAAAATACCCTTCTCTTCTTGTTTGTTGAAAGTTCTCAACGTATTAGGAGAAAGAGCGTATTCGTGCAAGAGTGATGCAGTGTGCGTTTTCCTGGACTTCAAGTGATTTGGGAAACATACTCGTTATATTTCCCCATTGTGTAAGAAACAACATGAGGCTTGCAAGAGATTGAAACAATGCATCCCAAAACGTATTCCAGCAGTGAAAACACACGTTTCTACAAAGACTTTGAAGGAGCAAGCAAAAGCCTACTGTCTGAGTGTCCTTTCAGAGAGAAACACACGCATTGCTTCCTTCTGGAGTGAGTTTTCAGCCTGGAATTCATATGCATTTTGTACTGTGCAGAATGTAGCTACCTGCTCGGGAGTTGTGTCATAGATGCACCTTTCCTGCAGGAGTTTATTGCAACATTCATTGTTTGGCTAAGTTCTTTAGGGTTGGTTTTGGAAGGTCTTTCAACTTTGGCCAAATCCCGCTTCGTACGAAATTTTTTCACAGCGCTGTTTCCAAGTGTCCACAAAGAGCCTCTGCTTGAAACTGTCCACATGCACATCTCCCATACTGGTGTGTTCGTTTCACTACCTGGATTTTGCTTTCCTCTTCTTTCTTTGAAATGACAAGCCTTCTTTCTGCACGCTACACACACCTTTTAGCGGTTTCAGTTTTTAGCATGTTCATGCTCTCAAAACGCTGTGTAACCTATGTAGAGTGTGTCACTCTCCATCACTGAATACACAACCTAGAGCTGCTTTCACCACAGACACGCAAACACATCTTTTTGTGAAAGTCCTACTTCAGGTCACTTGGGAAAGTAAGGTTTTCATCGAGAACATGAAGTCAATCACGGTTTTGCACTCTGCATCCAATAGAAATGTACTTTTCTACAAACCCGTCTGAATTTCACTGCAAAATACCCTTCTTTTCTGGTTTGTTGAAAGTTCTCAACACATTAGGAGAAAGAGCGTGTTCGTGGAAGAGTGATGCAGTGTGCGTTTTCCTGGACTTCAAGTGATTTGGGAAACATACTCCTTATTTTTCCCCATTGTGTAAGAAACAACATGAGGCTTGCAAGAGATTGAAACAATGCATCCCAAAACGTATTCCAGCAGTGAAAACACACGTTTCTACAAAGACTTTGAAGGAGCAAGCAAAAGCCTAGTGGCTGAGTGTTCTTTCAGAGAGAAACACACGCATTGCTTCCTTCTGGAGTGAGTTTTCAGCCTGGAATTCATATGCATTTTGTACTGTGCAGAATGTAGCTACCTGCTCGGGAGTTGTGTCATAGACGCACCTTTCCTGCAGGAGTTTATTGCAACATTCATTGTTTGGCTAAGTTCTTTAGGGTTGGTTTTGGAAGGTCTTTCGACTTTGGCCAAATCCCGCTTCGTACGAAATTTTTTCACAGCGCTGTTTCCAAGTGTCCACAAAGAGCCTCTGCTTGAAACTGTCCACATGCACATCTCCCATACTGGTGTGTTCGTTTCACTACCTGGATTTTGGTTTCCTCTTCTTTCTTTGAAATGACAAGCCTTCTTTCTGCACGCTACACACACCTTGTAGCAGTTTCAGTTTTTAGCATGTTCTTGCTCTCAAAACGCTGTGTAACCTATGTAGAGTGTGTCACTCTCCATCACTGAATACACAACCTAGAGCTCCTTTCACCACAGACACGCAAACACAACTTTTTGTGAAAGTCCTACTTCAGGTCACTTGGAAAAGTAAGGTTTTCATTGAGAACATGAAGTCAATCACGGTTTTGCACACTGCAGCCAATAGAAATGTACTTTTCTACAAACCCGTCTGAATTTCACTGTAAAATACCCTTCTTTTCTGGTTTGTTGAAAGTTCTCAACACATTAGGAGAAAGAGCGTGTTCGTGCAAGAATGATGCAGTGTGCGTTTTCCTGGACTGCAAGTGATTTGGGAAACATACTCCTTATTTTTCCACATTGTGGAAGAAACAACATGAGGCTTGCAAGAGATTGAAACAATGCATCCCAAAACGTATTCCAGCAGTGAAAACACACGTTTCTACAAAGACTTTGAAGGAGCAAGCAAAAGCCTGGTGGCTGAGTGTTCTTTCAGAGAGAAACACACGCATTGCTTCCTTCTGGAGTGAGTTTTCAGCCTGGAATTCATATGCATTTTGTACTGTGCAGAATGTAGCTACCTGCTCGGGAGTTGTGTCATAGACGCACCTTTCCTGCAGGAGTTTATTGCAACATTCATTGTTTGGCTAAGTTCTTTAGGGTTCGTTTTGGAAGGTCTTTCGACTTTGGCCAAATCCCGCTTCGTACGAAATTTTTTCACAGCGCTGTTTCCAAGTGTCCACAAAGAGCCTCTGCTTGAAACTGTCCACATGCACATCTCCCATACTGGTGTATTCGTTTCACTACCTGGATTTTGGTTTCCTCTTCTTTCTTTGAAATGACAAGCCTTCTTTCTGCATGCTATACACACCTTGTAGCAGTTTCAGTTTTTAGCATGCTCGTGCTCTCAAAACGCTGTGTAACCTATGTAGAGTGTGTCACTCTCCAGCCCTGAATACACAACCTAGAGCTCCTTTCACCAGAGACACGCAAACACAACTTTTTGTGAAAGTCCTACTTCAGGTCACTTGGAAATGTAAGGTTTTCATCGAGAACATGAAGTCAATCACGGTTTTGCACTCTGCAGCTCATAGAAATGTACTTTTCTACAAACCCGTCTGAATTTCACTGCAAAATACCCTTCTCTTCTTGTTTGTTGAAAGTTCTCAACGTATTAGGAGAAAGAGCGTGTTCGTGCAAGAGTGATGCAGTGTGCGTTTTCCTGGACTTCTAGTGATTTGGGAAATATACTCCTTATTTTTCCCCATTGTGTAAGAAACAACATGAGGCTTGCAAGAGATTGAAACAATGCATCCCAAAACGTATTCCAGCAGTGAAAACACACGTTTCTACAAAGACTTTGAAGGAGCAAGCAAAAGCCTATTGGCTGAGTGTCCTTTCAGAGAGAAACACACGCATTGCTTCCTTCTGGAGTGAGTTTTCAGCCTGGAATTCATATGCATTTTGTACTGTGCAGAATGTAGCTACCTGCTCGGGAGTTGTGTCATAGATGCACCTTTCCTGCAGGAGTTTATTGCAACATTCATTGTTTGGCTAAGTTCTTTAGGGTTGGTTTTGGAAGGTCTTTCAACTTTGGCCAAATACCGCTTCGTATGAAATTTTTTCACAGCGCTGTTTCCAAGTGTCCACAAAGAGCCTCTGCTTGAAACTGTCCACATGCACATCTCCCATACTGGTGTGTTCGTTTCACTACCTGGATTTTGGTTTCCTCTTCTTTCTTTGAAATGACAAGCCTTCTTTCTGCACGCTACACACACCTTGTAGCGGTTTCAGTTTTTAGCATGTTCATGCTCTCAAAACGCTGTGTAACCTATGTAGAGTGTGTCACTCTCCATCACTGAATACACAACCTAGAGCTGCTTTCACCACAGACACGCAAACACATCTTTTTGTGAAAGTCCTACTTCACGTCACTTGGGAAAGTAAGGTTTTCATCGAGAACATGAAGTCAATCACGGTTTTGCACTCTGCATCCAATAGAAATGCACTTTTCTACAAACCCGTCTGAATTTCACTGCAAAATACCCTTCTTTTCTGGTTTGTTGAAAGTTCTCAACACATTAGGAGAAAGAGCGTGTTCGTGCAAGAGTGATGCAGTGTGCGTTTTCCTGGACTTCAAGTGATTTGGGAAACATACTCCTTATTTTTCCCCATTGTGTAAGAAACAATATGAGGCTTGCAAGAGATTGAAACAATGCATCCCAAAACGTATTCCAGCAGTGAAAACACACGTTACTACAAAGACTTTGAAGGAGCAAGCAAAAGCCTAGTGGCTGAGTGTTCTTTCAGAGAGAAACACACGCATTGCTTCCTTCTGGAGTGAGTTTTCAGCCTGGAATTCATATGCATTTTGTACTGTGCAGAATGTAGCTACCTGCTCAGGAGTTTTGTCATAGACGCACCTTTCCTGCAGGAGTTTATTGAAACATTCATTGTTTGGCTAAGTTCTTTAGGGTTGGTTTTGGAAGGTCTTTCAACTTTGGCCAAATCCGGCTTCGTACGAAATTTTTTCACAGCGCTGTTTCCAAGTGTCCACAAAGAGCCTCTGCTTGAAACTGTCCACATGCACATCTCCCATACTGGTGTGTTCGTTTCACTACCTGGATTTTGGTTTCCTCTTCTTTCTTTGAAATGACAAGCCTTCTTTCTGCACGCTACACACACCTTGTAGCAGTTTCAGTTTTTAGCATGTTCGTGCTCTCAAAACGCTGTGTAACCTATGTAGAGTGTGTCACTCTCCAGCACTGAATACACAACCTAGAGCTCCTTTCACCACAGACACGCAAACACATCTTTTTGTGAAAGTCCTACTTCAGGTCACTTGGAAATGTAAGGTTTTCATCGAGAACATGAAGTCAATCACGGTTTTGCGCTCTGCAGCCCATAGAAATGTACTTTTCTACAAACCCGTCTGAATTTCACTGCAAAATACCCTTCTCTTCTTGTTTGTGAAAGTTCTCAACACATTAGGAGAAAGAGCGTGTTCGTGCAAGAGTGATGCAGTGTGCGTTTTCCTGGACTTCAAGTGATTTGGGAAACATACTCCTTATTTTTCCCCATTGTGTAAGAAACAACATGAGGCTTGCAAGAGATTGAAACAATGCATCCCAAAACGTATTCCAGCAGTGAAAACACACGTTTCTACAAAGACTTTGAAGGAGCAAGCAAAAGCCTAGTGGCTGAGTGTTCTTTCAGAGAGAAACACACGCATTGCTTCCTTCTGGAGTGAGTTTTCAGCCTGGAATTCATATGCATTTTGTACTGTGCAGAATGTAGCTACCTGCTCGGGAGTTGTGTCATAGACGCACCTTTCCTGCAGGAGTTTATTGCAACATTCATTGTTTGGCTAAGTTCTTTAGGGTTGGTTTTGGAAGGTCTTTCGACTTTGGCCAAATCCCGCTTCGTACGAAATTTTTTCACAGCGCTGTTTCCAAGTGTCCACAAAGAGCCTCTGCTTGAAACTGTCCACATGCACATCTCCCATACTGGTGTGTTCGTTTCACTACCTGGATTTTGGTTTCCTCTTCTTTCTTTGAAATGATAAGCCTTCTTTCTGCACGCTACACACACCTTGTAGCAGTTTCAGTTTTTAGCATGTTCTTGCTCTCAAAACGCTGTGTAACCTATGTAGAGTGTGTCACTCTCCATCACTGAATACACAACCTAGAGCTCCTTTCACCACAGACACGCAAACACATCTTTTTGTGAAAGTCCTACTTCAGGTCACTTGGAAAAGTAAGGTTTTCATCGAGAACATGAAGTCAATCACGGTTTTGCACACTGCAGCCAATAGAAATGTACTTTTCTACAAACCCGTCTGAATTTCACTGTAAAATACCCTTCTTTTCTGGTTTGTTGAAAGTTCTCAACACATTAGGAGAAAGAGCGTGTTCGTGCAAGAGTGATGCAGTGTGCGTTTTCCTGGACTGCAAGTGATTTGGGAAACATACTCCTTATTTTTCCACATTGTGGAAGAAACAACATGAGGCTTGCAAGAGATTGAAACAATGCATCCCAAAACGTATTCCAGCAGTGAAAACACACGTTTCTACAAAGACCTTGAATGAGCAAGCAAAAGCCTGGTGGCTGAGTGTTCTTTTAGAGAGAAACACACGCATTGCTTCCTTCTGGAGTGAGTTTTCAGCCTGGAATTCATATGCATTTTGTACTGTGCAGAATGTAGCTACCTGCTCAGGAGTTTTGTCATAGACGCACCTTTCCTGCAGGAGTTTATTGAAACATTCATTGTTTGGCTAAGTTCTTTAGGGTTGGTTTTGGAAGGTCTTTCCACTTTGGCCAAATACCGCTTCGAACGAAATTTTTTCACAGCGCTGTTTCCAAGTGTCCACAAAGAGCCTCTGCTTGAAACTGTCCACATGCACATCTCCCATACTGGTGTGTTCGTTTCACTACCTGGATTTTGGTTTCCTCTTCTTTCTTTGAAATGACAAGCCTTCTTTCTGCACGCTACACACACCTTGTAGCAGTTTCAGTTTTTAGCATGTTCGTGCTCTCAAAACGCTGTGTAACCTATGTAGAGTGTGTCACTCTCCAGCACTGAATACACAACCTAGAGCTGCTTTCACCACAGACACGCAAACACATCTTTTTGTGAAAGTCTTACTTCAGGTCAATTGGAAATGTAAGGTTTTCATCGAGAACATGAAGTCAATCACGGTTTTGCAGTCTGCATCCAATAGAAATGTACTTTTCTACAAACCCGTCTGAATTTCACTGCAAAATACCCTTCTTTTCTGGTTTGTTGAAAGTTCTCAACACATTAGGAGAAAGAGCGTGTTCGTGCAAGAGTGATGCAGTGTGCGTTTTCCTGGACTTCAAGTGATTTGGGAAACATACTCCTTATTTTTCCCCATTGTTTAAGAAACAACATGAGGCTTGGAAGAGATTGAAACAATGCATCCCAAAAAGTATTCCAGCAGTGAAAACACACGTTTCTACAAAGACTTTGAAGGAGCAAGCAAAAGCCTAGTGGCTGAGTGTTCTTTCAGAGAGAAACACACGCATTGCTTCCTTCTGGAGTGAGTTTTCAGCCTGGAATTCATATGCATTTTGTACTGTGCAGAATGTAGCTACCTGCTCGGGAGTTGTGTCATAGATGCACCTTTCCTGCAGGAGTTTATTGCAGCATTCATTGTTTGGCTAAGTTCTTTAGGGTTGGTTTTGGAAGGTCTTTCGACTTTGGCCAAATCCCGCTTCGTACGAAATTTTTTCACAGCGCTGTTTCCAAGTGTCCACAAAGAGCCTCTGCTTGAAACTGTCCACATGCACATCTCCCATACTGGTGTGTTCGTTTCACTACCTGGATTTTGGTTTCCTCTTCTTTCTTTGAAATGACAAGCCTTCTTTCTGCACGCTACACACACCTTGTAGCAGTTTCAGTTTTTAGCATGTTCGTGCTCTCAAAACGCTGTGTAACCTATGTAGAGTGTGTCACTCTCCAGCACTGAATACAAAACCTAGAGCTCCTTTCACAACAGACACGCAAACACAACTTTTTGTGAAAGTCCTACTTCAGGTCACTTGGTAATGTAAGGTTTTCATCGAGAACATGAAGTCAATCACGGTTTTGCACTCTGCAGCCCATAGAAATGTACTCTTCTACAAACCCGTCTGAATTTCACTGCAAAATACCCTTCTCTTCTTGTTTGTGAAAGTTCTCAACGTATTAGGAGAAAGAGCGTGTTCGTGCAAGAGTGATGCAGTGTGCGTTTTCCTGGACTTCAAGTGATTTGGGAAACATACTCCTTATTTTTCCCCATTGTGTAAGAAACAACATGAGGCTGGCAAGAGATTGAAACAATGCGTCCCAAAACGTATTCCAGCAGTGAAAACACACGTTTCTACAAAGACTTTGAAGGAGCAAGCAAAAGCCTACTGGCTGAGTGTCCTTTCAGAGAGAAACACACGCATTGCTTCCTTCTGGAGTGAGTTTTCAGCCTGGAATTCATATGCATTTTGTACTGTGCAGAATGTAGCTACCTGCTAGGGAGTTGTGTCATATATGCACCTTTCCTGCAGGAGTTTATTGCAACATTCATTGTTTGGCTAAGTTCTTTAGGGTTGGTTTTGGAAGGTCTTTCAACTTTGGCCAAATCCCGCTTCGTACGAAATTTTTTCACAGCGCTGTTTCCAAGTGTCCAAAAAGAGCCTCTGCTTGAAACTGTCCACATGCACATCTCCCATACTGGTGTGTTCGTTTCACTACCTGGATTTTGCTTTCCTCTTCTTTCTTTGAAATGACAAGCCTTCTTTCTGCACGCTACACACACCTTGTAGCAGTTTCAGTTTTTAGCATGTTCGTGCTCTCAAAACGCTGTGTAACCTATGTAGAGTGTGTCACTCTCCAGCACTGAATACACAACCTAGAGCTCCTTTCACCACAGACACGCAAACACATCTTTTTGTGAAAGTCCTACTTCAGGTCACTTGGAAATGTAAGGTTTTCATCGAGAACATGAAGTCAATGACGGTTTTGCACTCTGCAGCCCATATAAATGTACTTTTCTACAAACCCGTCTGAATTTCACTGCAAAATACCCTTCTCTTCTTGTTTGTTGAAAGTTCTCAACGTATTAGGAGAAAGAGCGTATTCGTGCAAGAGTGATGCAGTGTGCGTTTTCCTGGACTTCAAGTGATTTGGGAAACATACTCGTTATATTTCCCCATTGTGTAAGAAACAACATGAGGCTTGCAAGAGATTGAAACAATGCATCCCAAAACGTATTCCAGCAGTGAAAACACACGTTTCTACAAAGACTTTGAAGGAGCAAGCAAAAGCCTACTGTCTGAGTGTCCTTTCAGAGAGAAACACACGCATTGCTTCCTTCTGGAGTGAGTTTTCAGCCTGGAATTCATATGCATTTTGTACTGTGCAGAATGTAGCTACCTGCTCGGGAGTTGTGTCATAGATGCACCTTTCCTGCAGGAGTTTATTGCAACATTCATTGTTTGGCTAAGTTCTTTAGGGTTGGTTTTGGAAGGTCTTTCAACTTTGGCCAAATCCCGCTTCGTACGAAATTTTTTCACAGCGCTGTTTCCAAGTGTCCACAAAGAGCCTCTGCTTGAAACTGTCCACATGCACATCTCCCATACTGGTGTGTTCGTTTCACTACCTGGATTTTGCTTTCCTCTTCTTTCTTTGAAATGACAAGCCTTCTTTCTGCACGCTACACACACCTTGTAGCGGTTTCAGTTTTTAGCATGTTCATGCTCTCAAAACGCTGTGTAACCTATGTAGAGTGTGTCACTCTCCAGCACTGAATACACAACCTAGAGCTCCTTTCACCACAGACACGCAAACACATCTTTTTGTGAAAGTCCTACTTCAAGTCACTTGGAAATGTAAGGTTTTCATCGAGAACATGAAGTCAATCACGGTTTTGCACTCTGCAGCCCATAGAAATGTACTTTTCTACAAACCCGTCTGAATTTCACTGCAAAATACCCTTCTCTTCTTGTTTGTGAAAGTTCTCAACACATTAGGAGAAAGAGCGTGTTCGTGCAAGAGTGATGCAGTGTGCGTTTTCCTGGACTTCAAGTGATTTGGGAAACATACTCCTTATTTTTCCCCATTGTGTAAGAAACAACATGAGGCTTGCAAGAGATTGAAACAATGCATCCCAAAACGTATTCCAGCAGTGAAAACACACGTTTCTACAAAGACTTTGAAGGAGCAAGCAAAAGCCTAGTGGCTGAGTGTTCTTTCAGAGAGAAACACACGCATTGCTTCCTTCTGGAGTGAGTTTTCAGCCTGGAATTCATATGCATTTTGTACTGTGCAGAATGTAGCTACCTGCTCGGGAGTTGTGTCATAGACGCACCTTTCCTGCAGGAGTTTATTGCAACATTCATTGTTTGGCTAAGTTCTTTAGGGTTGGTTTTGGAAGGTCTTTCGACTTTGGCCAAATCCCGCTTCGTACGAAATTTTTTCACAGCGCTGTTTCCAAGTGTCCACAAAGAGCCTCTGCTTGAAACTGTCCACATGCACATCTCCCATACTGGTGTGTTCGTTTCACTACCTGGATTTTGGTTTCCTCTTCTTTCTTTGAAATGACAAGCCTTCTTTCTGCACGCTACACACACCTTGTAGCAGTTTCAGTTTTTAGCATGTTCTTGCTCTCAAAACGCTGTGTAACCTATGTAGAGTGTGTCACTCTCCATCACTGAATACACAACCTAGAGCTCCTTTCACCACAGACACGCAAACACATCTTTTTGTGAAAGTCCTACTTCAGGTCACTTGGAAAAGTAAGGTTTTCATTGAGAACATGAAGTCAATCACGGTTTTGCACACTGCAGCCAATAGAAATGTACTTTTCTACAAACCCGTCTGAATTTCACTGTAAAATACCCTTCTTTTCTGGTTTGTTGAAAGTTCTCAACACATTAGGAGAAAGAGCGTGTTCGTGCAAGAATGATGCAGTGTGCGTTTTCCTGGACTGCAAGTGATTTGGGAAACATACTCCTTATTTTTCCACATTGTGGAAGAAACAACATGAGGCTTGCAAGAGATTGAAACAATGCATCCCAAAACGTATTCCAGCAGTGAAAACACACGTTTCTACAAAGACTTTGAAGGAGCAAGCAAAAGCCTGGTGGCTGAGTGTTCTTTCAGAGAGAAACACACGCATTGCTTCCTTCTGGAGTGAGTTTTCAGCCTGGAATTCATATGCATTTTGTACTGTGCAGAATGTAGCTACCTGCTCGGGAGTTGTGTCATAGACGCACCTTTCCTGCAGGAGTTTATTGCAACATTCATTGTTTGGCTAAGTTCTTTAGGGTTCGTTTTGGAAGGTCTTTCGACTTTGGCCAAATCCCGCTTCGTACGAAATTTTTTCACAGCGCTGTTTCCAAGTGTCCACAAAGAGCCTCTGCTTGAAACTGTCCACATGCACATCTCCCATACTGGTGTATTCGTTTCACTACCTGGATTTTGGTTTCCTCTTCTTTCTTTGAAATGACAAGCCTTCTTTCTGCATGCTACACACACCTTGTAGCAGTTTCAGTTTTTAGCATGCTCGTGCTCTCAAAACGCTGTGTAACCTATGTAGAGTGTGTCACTCTCCAGCCCTGAATACACAACCTAGAGCTCCTTTCACCAGAGACACGCAAACACAACTTTTTGTGAAAGTCCTACTTCAGGTCACTTGGAAATGTAAGGTTTTCATCGAGAACATGAAGTCAATCACGGTTTTGCACTCTGCAGCTCATAGAAATGTACTTTTCTACAAACCCGTCTGAATTTCACTGCAAAATACCCTTCTCTTCTTGTTTGTTGAAAGTTCTCAACGTATTAGGAGAAAGAGCGTGTTCGTGCAAGAGTGATGCAGTGTGCGTTTTCCTGGACTTCTAGTGATTTGGGAAATATACTCCTTATTTTTCCCCATTGTGTAAGAAACAACATGAGGCTTGCAAGAGATTGAAACAATGCATCCCAAAACGTATTCCAGCAGTGAAAACACACGTTTCTACAAAGACTTTGAAGGAGCAAGCAAAAGCCTATTGGCTGAGTGTCCTTTCAGAGAGAAACACACGCATTGCTTCCTTCTGGAGTGAGTTTTCAGCCTGGAATTCATATGCATTTTGTACTGTGCAGAATGTAGCTACCTGCTCGGGAGTTGTGTCATAGATGCACCTTTCCTGCAGGAGTTTATTGCAACATTCATTGTTTGGCTAAGTTCTTTAGGGTTGGTTTTGGAAGGTCTTTCAACTTTGGCCAAATACCGCTTCGTATGAAATTTTTTCACAGCGCTGTTTCCAAGTGTCCACAAAGAGCCTCTGCTTGAAACTGTCCACATGCACATCTCCCATACTGGTGTGTTCGTTTCACTACCTGGATTTTGGTTTCCTCTTCTTTCTTTGAAATGACAAGCCTTCTTTCTGCACGCTACACACACCTTGTAGCGGTTTCAGTTTTTAGCATGTTCATGCTCTCAAAACGCTGTGTAACCTATGTAGAGTGTGTCACTCTCCATCACTGAATACACAACCTAGAGCTGCTTTCACCACAGACACGCAAACACATCTTTTTGTGAAAGTCCTACTTCACGTCACTTGGGAAAGTAAGGTTTTCATCGAGAACATGAAGTCAATCACGGTTTTGCACTCTGCATCCAATAGAAATGCACTTTTCTACAAACCCGTCTGAATTTCACTGCAAAATACCCTTCTTTTCTGGTTTGTTGAAAGTTCTCAACACATTAGGAGAAAGAGCGTGTTCGTGCAAGAGTGATGCAGTGTGCGTTTTCCTGGACTTCAAGTGATTTGGGAAACATACTCCTTATTTTTCCCCATTGTGTAAGAAACAATATGAGGCTTGCAAGAGATTGAAACAATGCATCCCAAAACGTATTCCAGCAGTGAAAACACACGTTACTACAAAGACTTTGAAGGAGCAAGCAAAAGCCTAGTGGCTGAGTGTTCTTTCAGAGAGAAACACACGCATTGCTTCCTTCTGGAGTGAGTTTTCAGCCTGGAATTCATATGCATTTTGTACTGTGCAGAATGTAGCTACCTGCTCAGGAGTTTTGTCATAGACGCACCTTTCCTGCAGGAGTTTATTGAAACATTCATTGTTTGGCTAAGTTCTTTAGGGTTGGTTTTGGAAGGTCTTTCAACTTTGGCCAAATCCGGCTTCGTACGAAATTTTTTCACAGCGCTGTTTCCAAGTGTCCACAAAGAGCCTCTGCTTGAAACTGTCCACATGCACATCTCCCATACTGGTGTGTTCGTTTCACTACCTGGATTTTGGTTTCCTCTTCTTTCTTTGAAATGACAAGCCTTCTTTCTGCACGCTACACACACCTTGTAGCAGTTTCAGTTTTTAGCATGTTCGTGCTCTCAAAACGCTGTGTAACCTATGTAGAGTGTGTCACTCTCCAGCACTGAATACACAACCTAGAGCTCCTTTCACCACAGACACGCAAACACATCTTTTTGTGAAAGTCCTACTTCAGGTCACTTGGAAATGTAAGGTTTTCATCGAGAACATGAAGTCAATCACGGTTTTGCGCTCTGCAGCCCATAGAAATGTACTTTTCTACAAACCCGTCTGAATTTCACTGCAAAATACCCTTCTCTTCTTGTTTGTGAAAGTTCTCAACACATTAGGAGAAAGAGCGTGTTCGTGCAAGAGTGATGCAGTGTGCGTTTTCCTGGACTTCAAGTGATTTGGGAAACATACTCCTTATTTTTCCCCATTGTGTAAGAAACAACATGAGGCTTGCAAGAGATTGAAACAATGCATCCCAAAACGTATTCCAGCAGTGAAAACACACGTTTCTACAAAGACTTTGAAGGAGCAAGCAAAAGCCTAGTGGCTGAGTGTTCTTTCAGAGAGAAACACACGCATTGCTTCCTTCTGGAGTGAGTTTTCAGCCTGGAATTCATATGCATTTTGTACTGTGCAGAATGTAGCTACCTGCTCGGGAGTTGTGTCATAGACGCACCTTTCCTGCAGGAGTTTATTGCAACATTCATTGTTTGGCTAAGTTCTTTAGGGTTGGTTTTGGAAGGTCTTTCGACTTTGGCCAAATCCCGCTTCGTACGAAATTTTTTCACAGCGCTGTTTCCAAGTGTCCACAAAGAGCCTCTGCTTGAAACTGTCCACATGCACATCTCCCATACTGGTGTGTTCGTTTCACTACCTGGATTTTGGTTTCCTCTTCTTTCTTTGAAATGATAAGCCTTCTTTCTGCACGCTACACACACCTTGTAGCAGTTTCAGTTTTTAGCATGTTCTTGCTCTCAAAACGCTGTGTAACCTATGTAGAGTGTGTCACTCTCCATCACTGAATACACAACCTAGAGCTCCTTTCACCACAGACACGCAAACACATCTTTTTGTGAAAGTCCTACTTCAGGTCACTTGGAAAAGTAAGGTTTTCATCGAGAACATGAAGTCAATCACGGTTTTGCACACTGCAGCCAATAGAAATGTACTTTTCTACAAACCCGTCTGAATTTCACTGTAAAATACCCTTCTTTTCTGGTTTGTTGAAAGTTCTCAACACATTAGGAGAAAGAGCGTGTTCGTGCAAGAGTGATGCAGTGTGCGTTTTCCTGGACTGCAAGTGATTTGGGAAACATACTCCTTATTTTTCCACATTGTGGAAGAAACAACATGAGGCTTGCAAGAGATTGAAACAATGCATCCCAAAACGTATTCCAGCAGTGAAAACACACGTTTCTACAAAGACCTTGAATGAGCAAGCAAAAGCCTGGTGGCTGAGTGTTCTTTTAGAGAGAAACACACGCATTGCTTCCTTCTGGAGTGAGTTTTCAGCCTGGAATTCATATGCATTTTGTACTGTGCAGAATGTAGCTACCTGCTCAGGAGTTTTGTCATAGACGCACCTTTCCTGCAGGAGTTTATTGCAGCATTCATTGTTTGGCTAAGTTCTTTAGGGTTGGTTTTGGAAGGTCTTTCGACTTTGGCCAAATCCCGCTTCGTACGAAATTTTTTCACAGCGCTGTTTCCAAGTGTCCACAAAGAGCCTCTGCTTGAAACTGTCCACATGCACATCTCCCATACTGGTGTGTTCGTTTCACTACCTGGATTTTGGTTTCCTCTTCTTTCTTTGAAATGACAAGCCTTCTTTCTGCACGCTACACACACCTTGTAGCAGTTTCAGTTTTTAGCATGTTCGTGCTCTCAAAACGCTGTGTAACCTATGTAGAGTGTGTCACTCTCCAGCACTGAATACACAACCTAGAGCTGCTTTCACCACAGACACGCAAACACATCTTTTTGTGAAAGTCTTACTTCAGGTCAATTGGAAATGTAAGGTTTTCATCGAGAACATGAAGTCAATCACGGTTTTGCAGTCTGCATCCAATAGAAATGTACTTTTCTACAAACCCGTCTGAATTTCACTGCAAAATACCCTTCTTTTCTGGTTTGTTGAAAGTTCTCAACACATTAGGAGAAAGAGCGTGTTCGTGCAAGAGTGATGCAGTGTGCGTTTTCCTGGACTTCAAGTGATTTGGGAAACATACTCCTTATTTTTCCCCATTGTTTAAGAAACAACATGAGGCTTGGAAGAGATTGAAACAATGCATCCCAAAAAGTATTCCAGCAGTGAAAACACACGTTTCTACAAAGACTTTGAAGGAGCAAGCAAAAGCCTAGTGGCTGAGTGTTCTTTCAGAGAGAAACACACGCATTGCTTCCTTCTGGAGTGAGTTTTCAGCCTGGAATTCATATGCATTTTGTACTGTGCAGAATGTAGCTACCTGCTCGGGAGTTGTGTCATAGATGCACCTTTCCTGCAGGAGTTTATTGCAGCATTCATTGTTTGGCTAAGTTCTTTAGGGTTGGTTTTGGAAGGTCTTTCGACTTTGGCCAAATCCCGCTTCGTACGAAATTTTTTCACAGCGCTGTTTCCAAGTGTCCACAAAGAGCCTCTGCTTGAAACTGTCCACATGCACATCTCCCATACTGGTGTGTTCGTTTCACTACCTGGATTTTGGTTTCCTCTTCTTTCTTTGAAATGACAAGCCTTCTTTCTGCACGCTACACACACCTTGTAGCAGTTTCAGTTTTTAGCATGTTCGTGCTCTCAAAACGCTGTGTAACCTATGTAGAGTGTGTCACTCTCCAGCACTGAATACAAAACCTAGAGCTCCTTTCACAACAGACACGCAAACACAACTTTTTGTGAAAGTCCTACTTCAGGTCACTTGGTAATGTAAGGTTTTCATCGAGAACATGAAGTCAATCACGGTTTTGCACTCTGCAGCCCATAGAAATGTACTTTTCTACAAACCCGTCTGAATTTCACTGCAAAATACCCTTCTCTTCTTGTTTGTGAAAGTTCTCAACGTATTAGGAGAAAGAGCGTGTTCGTGCAAGAGTGATGCAGTGTGCGTTTTCCTGGACTTCAAGTGATTTGGGAAACATACTCCTTATTTTTCCCCATTGTGTAAGAAACAACATGAGGCTTGCAAGAGATTGAAACAATGCATCCCAAAACGTATTCCAGCAGTGAAAACACACGTTTCTACAAAGACTTTGAAGGAGCAAGCAAAAGCCTATTGGCTGAGTGTCCTTTCAGAGAGAAACACACGCATTGCTTCCTTCTGGAGTGAGTTTTCAGCCTGGAATTCATATGCATTTTATACTGTGCAGAATGTAGCTACCTGCTCGGGAGTTGTGTCATAGATGCACCTTTCCTGCAGGAGTTTATTGCAACATTCATTGTTTGGCTAAGTTCTTTAGGGTTGGTTTTGGAAGGTCTTTCAACTTTGGCCAAATACCGCTTCGTATGAAATTTTTTCACAGCGCTGTTTCCAAGTGTCCACAAAGAGCCTCTGCTTGAAACTGTCCACATGCACATCTCCCATACTGGTGTGTTCGTTTCACTACCTGGATTTTGGTTTCCTCTTCTTTCTTTGAAATGACAAGCCTTCTTTCTGCACGCTACACACACCTTGTAGCGGTTTCAGTTTTTAGCATGTTCATGCTCTCAAAACGCTGTGTAACCTATGTAGAGTGTGTCACTCTCCATCACTGAATACACAACCTATAGCTGCTTTCACCACAGACACGCAAACACATCTTTTTGTGAAAGTCCTACTTCACGTCACTTGGGAAAGTAAGGTTTTCATCGAGAACATGAAGTCAATCACGGTTTTGCACTCTGCATCCAATAGAAATGTACTTTTCTACAAACCCGTCTGAATTTCACTGCAAAATACCCTTCTTTTCTGGTTTGTTGAAAGTTCTCAACACATTAGGAGAAAGAGCGTGTTCGTGCAAGAGTGATGCAGTGTGCGTTTTCCTGGACTTCAAGTGATTTGGGAAACATACTCCTTATTTTTCCCCATTGTGTAAGAAACAATATGAGGCTTGCAAGAGATTGAAACAATGCATCCCAAAACGTATTCCAGCAGTGAAAACACACGTTACTACAAAGACTTTGAAGGAGCAAGCAAAAGCCTAGTGGCTGAGTGTTCTTTCAGAGAGAAACACACGCATTGCTTCCTTCTGGAGTGAGTTTTCAGCCTGGAATTCATATGCATTTTGTACTGTGCAGAATGTAGCTACCTGCTCAGGAGTTTTGTCATAGACGCACCTTTCCTGCAGGAGTTTATTGAAACATTCATTGTTTGGCTAAGTTCTTTAGGGTTGGTTTTGGAAGGTCTTTCAACTTTGGCCAAATCCGGCTTCGTACGAAATTTTTTCACAGCGCTGTTTCCAAGTGTCCACAAAGAGCCTCTGCTTGAAACTGTCCACATGCACATCTCCCATACTGGTGTGTTCGTTTCACTACCTGGATTTTGGTTTCCTCTTCTTTCTTTGAAATGACAAGCCTTCTTTCTGCACGCTGCACACACCTTGTAGCAGTTTCAGTTTTTAGCATGTTCGTGCTCTCAAAACGCTGTGTAACCTATGTAGAGTGTGTCACTCTCCAGCACTGAATACACAACCTAGAGCTCCTTTCACCACAGACACGCAAACACATCTTTTTGTGAAAGTCCTACTTCAGGTCACTTGGAAATGTAAGGTTTTCATCGAGAACATGAAGTCAATCACGGTTTTGCGCTCTGCAGCCCATAGAAATGTACTTTTCTACAAACCCGTCTGAATTTCACTGCAAAATACCCTTCTCTTCTTGTTTGTGAAAGTTCTCAACACATTAGGAGAAAGAGCGTGTTCGTGCAAGAGTGATGCAGTGTGCGTTTTCCTGGACTTCAAGTGATTTGGGAAACATACTCCTTATTTTTCCCCATTGTGTAAGAAACAACATGAGGCTTGCAAGAGATTGAAACAATGCATCCCAAAACGTATTCCAGCAGTGAAAACACACGTTTCTACAAAGACTTTGAAGGAGCAAGCAAAAGCCTAGTGGCTGAGTGTTCTTTCAGAGAGAAACACACGCATTGCTTCCTTCTGGAGTGAGTTTTCAGCCTGGAATTCATATGCATTTTGTACTGTGCAGAATGTAGCTACCTGCTCGGGAGTTGTGTCATAGACGCACCTTTCCTGCAGGAGTTTATTGCAACATTCATTGTTTGGCTAAGTTCTTTAGGGTTGGTTTTGGAAGGTCTTTCGACTTTGGCCAAATCCCGCTTCGTACGAAATTTTTTCACAGCGCTGTTTCCAAGTGTCCACAAAGAGCCTCTGCTTGAAACTGTCCACATGCACATCTCCCATACTGGTGTGTTCGTTTCACTACCTGGATTTTGGTTTCCTCTTCTTTCTTTGAAATGATAAGCCTTCTTTCTGCACGCTACACACACCTTGTAGCAGTTTCAGTTTTTAGCATGTTCTTGCTCTCAAAACGCTGTGTAACCTATGTAGAGTGTGTCACTCTCCATCACTGAATACACAACCTAGAGCTCCTTTCACCACAGACACGCAAACACATCTTTTTGTGAAAGTCCTACTTCAGGTCACTTGGAAAAGTAAGGTTTTCATCGAGAACATGAAGTCAATCACGGTTTTGCACACTGCAGCCAATAGAAATGTACTTTTCTACAAACCCGTCTGAATTTCACTGTAAAATACCCTTCTTTTCTGGTTTGTTGAAAGTTCTCAACACATTAGGAGAAAGAGCGTGTTCGTGCAAGAGTGATGCAGTGTGCGTTTTCCTGGACTGCAAGTGATTTGGGAAACATACTCCTTATTTTTCCACATTGTGGAAGAAACAACATGAGGCTTGCAAGAGATTGAAACAATGCATCCCAAAACGTATTCCAGCAGTGAAAACACACGTTTCTACAAAGACCTTGAATGAGCAAGCAAAAGCCTGGTGGCTGAGTGTTCTTTTAGAGAGAAACACACGCATTGCTTCCTTCTGGAGTGAGTTTTCAGCCTGGAATTCATATGCATTTTGTACTGTGCAGAATGTAGCTACCTGCTCAGGAGTTTTGTCATAGACGCACCTTTCCTGCAGGAGTTTATTGAAACATTCATTGTTTGGCTAAGTTCTTTAGGGTTGGTTTTGGAAGGTCTTTCAACTTTGGCCAAATACCGCTTCGTACGAAATTTTTTCACAGCGCTGTTTCCAAGTGTCCACAAAGAGCCTCTGCTTGAAACTGTCCACATGCACATCTCCCATACTGGTGTGTTCGTTTCACTACCTGGATTTTGGTTTCCTCTTCTTTCTTTGAAATGACAAGCCTTCTTTCTGCACGCTACACACACCTTGTAGCAGTTTCAGTTTTTAGCATGTTCGTGCTCTCAAAACGCTGTGTAACCTATGTAGAGTGTGTCACTCTCCAGCACTGAATACACAACCTAGAGCTGCTTTCACCACAGACACGCAAACACATCTTTTTGTGAAAGTCTTACTTCAGGTCAATTGGAAATGTAAGGTTTTCATCGAGAACATGAAGTCAATCACGGTTTTGCAGTCTGCATCCAATAGAAATGTACTTTTCTACAAACCCGTCTGAATTTCACTGCAAAATACCCTTCTTTTCTGGTTTGTTGAAAGTTCTCAACACATTAGGAGAAAGAGCGTGTTCGTGCAAGAGTGATGCAGTGTGCGTTTTCCTGGACTTCAAGTGATTTGGGAAACATACTCCTTATTTTTCCCCATTGTTTAAGAAACAACATGAGGCTTGGAAGAGATTGAAACAATGCATCCCAAAAAGTATTCCAGCAGTGAAAACACACGTTTCTACAAAGACTTTGAAGGAGCAAGCAAAAGCCTAGTGGCTGAGTGTTCTTTCAGAGAGAAACACACGCATTGCTTCCTTCTGGAGTGAGTTTTCAGCCTGGAATTCATATGCATTTTGTACTGTGCAGAATGTAGCTACCTGCTCGGGAGTTGTGTCATAGATGCACCTTTCCTGCAGGAGTTTATTGCAGCATTCATTGTTTGGCTAAGTTCTTTAGGGTTGGTTTTGGAAGGTCTTTCGACTTTGGCCAAATCCCGCTTCGTACGAAATTTTTTCACAGCGCTGTTTCCAAGTGTCCACAAAGAGCCTCTGCTTGAAACTGTCCACATGCACATCTCCCATACTGGTGTGTTCGTTTCACTACCTGGATTTTGGTTTCCTCTTCTTTCTTTGAAATGACAAGCCTTCTTTCTGCACGCTACACACACCTTGTAGCAGTTTCAGTTTTTAGCATGTTCGTGCTCTCAAAACGCTGTGTAACCTATGTAGAGTGTGTCACTCTCCAGCACTGAATACAAAACCTAGAGCTCCTTTCACAACAGACACGCAAACACAACTTTTTGTGAAAGTCCTACTTCAGGTCACTTGGTAATGTAAGGTTTTCATCGAGAACATGAAGTCAATCACGGTTTTGCACTCTGCAGCCCATAGAAATGTACTTTTCTACAAACCCGTCTGAATTTCACTGCAAAATACCCTTCTCTTCTTGTTTGTGAAAGTTCTCAACGTATTAGGAGAAAGAGCGTGTTCGTGCAAGAGTGATGCAGTGTGCGTTTTCCTGGACTTCAAGTGATTTGGGAAACATACTCCTTATTTTTCCCCATTGTGTAAGAAACAACATGAGGCTTGCAAGAGATTGAAACAATGCATCCCAAAACGTATTCCAGCAGTGAAAACACACGTTTCTACAAAGACCTTGAATGAGCAAGCAAAAGCCTGGTGGCTGAGTGTTCTTTTAGAGAGAAACACACGCATTGCTTCCTTCTGGAGTGAGTTTTCAGCCTGGAATTCATATGCATTTTGTACTGTGCAGAATGTAGCTACCTGCTCAGGAGTTTTGTCATAGACGCACCTTTCCTGCAGGAGTTTATTGAAACATTCATTGTTTGGCTAAGTTCTTTAGGGTTGGTTTTGGAAGGTCTTTCAACTTTGGCCAAATACCGCTTCGTACGAAATTTTTTCACAGCGCTGTTTCCAAGTGTCCACAAAGAGCCTCTGCTTGAAACTGTCCACATGCACATCTCCCATACTGGTGTGTTCGTTTCACTACCTGGATTTTGGTTTCCTCTTCTTTCTTTGAAATGACAAGCCTTCTTTCTGCACGCTACACACACCTTGTAGCAGTTTCAGTTTTTAGCATGTTCGTGCTCTCAAAACGCTGTGTAACCTATGTAGAGTGTGTCACTCTCCAGCACTGAATACACAACCTAGAGCTGCTTTCACCACAGACACGCAAACACATCTTTTTGTGAAAGTCTTACTTCAGGTCAATTGGAAATGTAAGGTTTTCATCGAGAACATGAAGTCAATCACGGTTTTGCAGTCTGCATCCAATAGAAATGTACTTTTCTACAAACCCGTCTGAATTTCACTGCAAAATACCCTTCTTTTCTGGTTTGTTGAAAGTTCTCAACACATTAGGAGAAAGAGCGTGTTCGTGCAAGAGTGATGCAGTGTGCGTTTTCCTGGACTTCAAGTGATTTGGGAAACATACTCCTTATTTTTCCCCATTGTTTAAGAAACAACATGAGGCTTGGAAGAGATTGAAACAATGCATCCCAAAAAGTATTCCAGCAGTGAAAACACACGTTTCTACAAAGACTTTGAAGGAGCAAGCAAAAGCCTAGTGGCTGAGTGTTCTTTCAGAGAGAAACACACGCATTGCTTCCTTCTGGAGTGAGTTTTCAGCCTGGAATTCATATGCATTTTGTACTGTGCAGAATGTAGCTACCTGCTCGGGAGTTGTGTCATAGATGCACCTTTCCTGCAGGAGTTTATTGCAGCATTCATTGTTTGGCTAAGTTCTTTAGGGTTGGTTTTGGAAGGTCTTTCGACTTTGGCCAAATCCCGCTTCGTACGAAATTTTTTCACAGCGCTGTTTCCAAGTGTCCACAAAGAGCCTCTGCTTGAAACTGTCCACATGCACATCTCCCATAGTGGTGTGTTCGTTTCACTACCTGGATTTTGGTTTCCTCTTCTTTCTTTGAAATGACAAGCCTTCTTTCTGCACGCTACACACACCTTGTAGCAGTTTCAGTTTTTAGCATGTTCGTGCTCTCAAAACGCTGTGTAACCTATGTAGAGTGTGTCACTCTCCAGCACTGAATACAAAACCTAGAGCTCCTTTCACAACAGACACGCAAACACAACTTTTTGTGAAAGTCCTACTTCAGGTCACTTGGTAATGTAAGGTTTTCATCGAGAACATGAAGTCAATCACGGTTTTGCACTCTGCAGCCCATAGAAATGTACTTTTCTACAAACCCGTCTGAATTTCACTGCAAAATACCCTTCTCTTCTTGTTTGTGAAAGTTCTCAACGTATTAGGAGAAAGAGCGTGTTCGTGCAAGAGTGATGCAGTGTGCGTTTTCCTGGACTTCAAGTGAATTGGGGAACATACTCCTTATTTTTCCCCATTGTGTAAGAAACAACATGAGGCTTGCAAGAGATTGAAACAATGCATCCCAAAACGTATTCCAGCAGTGAAAACACACGTTTCTACAAAGACCTTGAATGAGCAAGCAAAAGCCTGGTGGCTGAGTGTTCTTTTAGAGAGAAACACACGCATTGCTTCCTTCTGGAGTGAGTTTTCAGCCTGGAATTCATATGCATTTTGTACTGTGCAGAATGTAGCTACCTGCTCGGGAGTTGTGTCATAGACGCACCTTTCCTGCAGGAGTTTATTGCAACATTCATTGTTTGGCTAAGTTCTTTAGGGTTGGTTTTGGAAGGTCTTTCGACTTTGGCCAAATCCCGCTTCGTACGAAATTTTTTCACAGCGCTGTTTCCAAGTGTCCACAAAGAGCCTCTGCTTGAAACTGTCCACATGCACATCTCCCATACTGGTGTGTTCGTTTCACTACCGGGATTTTGGTTTCCTCTTCTTTCTTTGAAATGACAAGCCTTCTTTCTGCACGCTACACACACCTTGTAGCAGTTTCAGTTTTTAGCATGTTCGTGCTCTCAAAACGCTGTGTACCCTATGTAGAGTGTGTCACTCTCCAGCCCTGAATACACAACCTAGAGCTCCTTTCACCACAGACACGCAAACACAACTTTTTGTGAAAGTCCTACTTCAGGTCACTTGGAAATGTAAGGTTTTCATCGAGAACATGAAGTCAATCACGGTTTTGCACTCTGCAGCCCATAGAAATGTACTTTTCTACAAACCCATCTCAATTTCACTGCAAAATACCCTTTTTTCTGGTTTGTTGAAAGTTCTCAACACATTAGGAGAAAGAGCGTGTTCGTGCAAGAGTGATGCAGTGTGCGTTTTCCTGGACTTCAAGTGATTTGGGAAACATACTCCTTATTTTTCCCCATTGTTTAAGAAACAACATGAGGCTTGGAAGAGATTGAAACAATGCATCCCAAAAAGTATTCCAGCAGTGAAAACACACGTTTCTACAAAGACTTTGAAGGAGCAAGCAAAAGCCTAGTGGCTGAGTGTTCTTTCAGAGAGATACACACGCATTGCTTCCTTCTGGAGTGAGTTTTCAGCCTGGAATTCATATGCATTTTGTACTGTGCAGAATGTAGCTACCTGCTCGGGAGTTGTGTCATAGATGCACCTTTCCTGCAGGAGTTTATTGCAGCATTCATTGTTTGGCTAAGTTCTTTAGGGTTGGTTTTGGAAGGTCTTTCAACTTTGGCCAAATCCCGCTTCGTACGAAATTTTTTCACAGCGCTGTTTCCAAGTGTCCACAAAGAGCCTCTGCTTGAAACTGTCCACATGCACATCTCCCATACTGGTGTGTTCGTTTCACTACCTGGATTTTGGTTTCCTCTTCTTTCTTTGAAATGACAAGCCTTTTTTCTGCACGCTACACACACCTTGTAGCAGTTTCAGTTTTTAGCATGTTCGTGCTCTCAAAACGCTGTGTAACCTATGTAGAGTGTGTCCCTCTCCAGCACTGAATACACAACCTAGAGCTGCTTTCACCACAGACACGCAAACACATCTTTTTGTGAAAGTCTTACTTCAGGTCAATTGGAAATGTAAGGTTTTCATCGAGAACATGAAGTCAATCACGGTTTTGCACTCTGCATCCAATAGAAATGTATTTTTCTACAAACCCGTCCGAATTTCACTGCAAAATACCCTTCTTTTCTGGTTTGTTGAAAGTTCTCAACACATTAGGAGAAAGAGCGTGTTCGTGCAAGAGTGATGCAGTGTGCGTTTTCCTGGACTTCAAGTGACTTGGGAAACATACTCCTTATTTTTCCCCATTGTTTAAGAAACAACATGAGGCTTGGAAGAGATTGAAACAATGCATCCCAAAAAGTATTCCAGCAGTGAAAACACACGTTTCTACAAAGACTTTGAAGGAGCAAGCAAAAGCCTAGTGGCTGAGTGTTTTTTCAGAGAGAAACACACGCATTGCTTCCTTCTGGAGTGAGTTTTCAGCCTGGAATTCATATGCATTTTGTACTGTGCAGAATGTAGCTACCTGCTCGGGAGTTGTGTCATAGATGCACCTTTCCTGCAGGAGTTTATTGCAGCATTCATTGTTTGGCTAAGTTCTTTAGGGTTGGTTTTGGAAGGTCTTTCAACTTTGGCCAAATCCCGCTTCGTACGAAATTTTTTCACAGCGCTGTTTCCAAGTGTCCACAAAGAGCCTCTGCTTGAAACTGTCCACATGCACATCTCCCATACTGGTGTGTTCGTTTCACTACCTGGATTTTGGTTTCCTCTTCTTTCTTTGAAATGACAAGCCTTTTTTCTGCACGCTACACACACCTTGTAGCAGTTTCAGTTTTTAGCATGTTCGTGTTCTCAAAACGCTGTGTAACCTATGTAGAGTGTGTCACTCTCCAGCACTGAATACACAACCTAGAACTCCTTTCACAACAGACACGCAAACACATCTTTTTGTGAAAGTCCTACTTCAGGTCACTTGGAAATGTAAGGTTTTCATCGAGAACATGAAGTCAATCACGGTTTTGCACTCTGCAGCCCATAGAAATGTACTTTTCTACAAACCCATCTCAATTTCACTGCAAAATACCCTTTTTTCTGGTTTGTTGAAAGTTCTCAACACATTAGGAGAAAGAGCGTGTTCGTGCAAGAGTGATGCAGTGTGCGTTTTCCTGGACTTCAAGTGATTTGGGAAACATACTCCTTATTTTTCCCCATTGTTTAAGAAACAACATGGGGCTTGGAAGAGATTGAAACAATGCATCCCAAAAAGTATTCCAGCAGTGAAAACACACGTTTCTACAAAGACTTTGAAGGAGCAAGCAAAAGCCTAGTGGCTGAGTGTCCTTTCAGAGAGAAACACACGCATTGCTTCCTTCTGGAGTGAGTTTTCAGCCTGGAATTCATATGCATTTTGTACTGTGCAGAATGTAGCTACCTGCTCGGGAGTTGTGTCATAGATGCACCTTTCCTGCAGGAGTTTATTGCAGCATTCATTGTTTGGCTAAGTTCTTTAGGGTTGGTTTTGGAAGGTCTTTCAACTTTGGCCAAATACCGCTTCGTATGAAATTTTTTCACAGCGCTGTTTCCAAGTGTCCACAAAGAGCCTCTGCTTGAAACTGTCCACATGCACATCTCCCATACTGGTGTGTTCGTTTCACTACCTGGATTTTGGTTTCCTCTTCTTTCTTTGAAATGACAAGCCTTCTTTCTGCACGCTACACACACCTTGTAGCGGTTTCAGTTTTTAGCATGTTCATGCTCTCAAAACGCTGTGTAACCTATGTAGAGTGTGTCACTCTCCATCACTGAATACACAACCTAGAGCTGCTTTCACCACAGACACGCAAACACATCTTTTTGTGAAAGTCCTACTTCACGTCACTTGGGAAAGTAAGGTTTTCATCGAGAACATGAAGTCAATCACGGTTTTGCACTCTGCATCCAATAGAAATGTACTTTTCTACAAACCCGTCTGAATTTCACTGCAAAATACCCTTCTTTTCTGGTTTGTTGAAAGTTCTCAACACATTAGGAGAAAGAGCGTGTTCGTGCAAGAGTGATGCAGTGTGCGTTTTCCTGGACTTCAAGTGATTTGGGAAACATACTCCTTATTTTTCCCCATTGTGTAAGAAACAATATGAGGCTTGCAAGAGATTGAAACAATGCATCCCAAAACGTATTCCAGCAGTGAAAACACCCGTTACTACAAAGACTTTGAAGGAGCAAGCAAAAGCCTAGTGGCTGAGTGTTCTTTCAGAGAGAAACACACGCATTGCTTCCTTCTGGAGTGAGTTTTCAGCCTGGAATTCATATGCATTTTGTACTGTGCAGAATGTAGCTACCTGCTCAGGAGTTTTGTCATAGACGCACCTTTCCTGCAGGAGTTTATTGAAACATTCATTGTTTGGCTAAGTTCTTTAGGGTTGGTTTTGGAAGGTCTTTCAACTTTGGCCAAATCCGGCTTCGTACGAAATTTTTTCACAGCGCTGTTTCCAAGTGTCCACAAAGAGCCTCTGCTTGAAACTGTCCACATGCACATCTCCCATACTGGTGTGTTCGTTTCACTACCTGGATTTTGGTTTCCTCTTCTTTCTTTGAAATGACAAGCCTTCTTTCTGCACGCTACACACACCTTGTAGCAGTTTCAGTTTTTAGCATGTTCGTGCTCTCAAAACGCTGTGTAACCTATGTAGAGTGTGTCACTCTCCAGCACTGAATACACAACCTAGAGCTCCTTTCACCACAGACACGCAAACACATCTTTTTGTGAAAGTCCTACTTCAGGTCACTTGGAAATGTAAGGTTTTCATCGAGAACATGAAGTCAATCACGGTTTTGCGCTCTGCAGCCCATAGAAATGTACTTTTCTACAAACCCGTCTGAATTTCACTGCAAAATACCCTTCTCTTCTTGTTTGTGAAAGTTCTCAACACATTAGGAGAAAGAGCGTGTTCGTGCAAGAGTGATGCAGTGTGCGTTTTCCTGGACTTCAAGTGATTTGGGAAACATACTCCTTATTTTTCCCCATTGTGTAAGAAACAACATGAGGCTTGCAAGAGATTGAAACAATGCATCCCAAAACGTATTCCAGCAGTGAAAACACACGTTTCTACAAAGACCTTGAATGAGCAAGCAAAAGCCTGGTGGCTGAGTGTTCTTTTAGAGAGAAACACACGCATTGCTTCCTTCTGGAGTGAGTTTTCAGCCTGGAATTCATATGCATTTTGTACTGTGCAGAATGTAGCTACCTGCTCAGGAGTTTTGTCATAGACGCACCTTTCCTGCAGGAGTTTATTGAAACATTCATTGTTTGGCTAAGTTCTTTAGGGTTGGTTTTGGAAGGTCTTTCAACTTTGGCCAAATCCGGCTTCGTACGAAATTTTTTCACAGCGCTGTTTCCAAGTGTCCACAAAGAGCCTCTGCTTGAAACTGTCCACATGCACATCTCCCATACTGGTGTGTTCGTTTCACTACCTGGATTTTGGTTTCCTCTTCTTTCTTTGAAATGACAAGCCTTCTTTCTGCACGCTACACACACCTTGTAGCAGTTTCAGTTTTTAGCATGTTCGTGCTCTCAAAACGCTGTGTAACCTATGTAGAGTGTGTCACTCTCCAGCACTGAATACACAACCTAGAGCTGCTTTCACCACAGACACGCAAACACATCTTTTTGTGAAAGTCTTACTTCAGGTCAATTGGAAATGTAAGGTTTTCATCGAGAACATGAAGTCAATCACGGTTTTGCAGTCTGCATCCAATAGAAATGTACTTTTCTACAAACCCGTCTGAATTTCACTGCAAAATACCCTTCTTTTCTGGTTTGTTGAAAGTTCTCAACACATTAGGAGAAAGAGCGTGTTCGTGCAAGAGTGATGCAGTGTGCGTTTTCCTGGACTTCAAGTGATTTGGGAAACATACTCCTTATTTTTCCCCATTGTTTAAGAAACAACATGAGGCTTGGAAGAGATTGAAACAATGCATCCCAAAAAGTATTCCAGCAGTGAAAACACACGTTTCTACAAAGACTTTGAAGGAGCAAGCAAAAGCCTAGTGGCTGAGTGTTCTTTCAGAGAGAAACACACGCATTGCTTCCTTCTGGAGTGAGTTTTCAGCCTGGAATTCATATGCATTTTGTACTGTGCAGAATGTAGCTACCTGCTCGGGAGTTGTGTCATAGATGCACCTTTCCTGCAGGAGTTTATTGCAGCATTCATTGTTTGGCTAAGTTCTTTAGGGTTGGTTTTGGAAGGTCTTTCGACTTTGGCCAAATCCCGCTTCGTACGAAATTTTTTCACAGCGCTGTTTCCAAGTGTCCACAAAGAGCCTCTGCTTGAAACTGTCCACATGCACATCTCCCATACTGGTGTGTTCGTTTCACTACCTGGATTTTGGTTTCCTCTTCTTTCTTTGAAATGACAAGCCTTCTTTCTGCACGCTACACACACCTTGTAGCAGTTTCAGTTTTTAGCATGTTCGTGCTCTCAAAACGCTGTGTAACCTATGTAGAGTGTGTCACTCTCCAGCACTGAATACAAAACCTAGAGCTCCTTTCACAACAGACACGCAAACACAACTTTTTGTGAAAGTCCTACTTCAGGTCACTTGGTAATGTAAGGTTTTCATCGAGAACATGAAGTCAATCACAGTTTTGCACTCTGCAGCCCATAGAAATGTACTTTTCTACAAACCCGTCTGAATTTCACTGCAAAATACCCTTCTCTTCTTGTTTGTGAAAGTTCTCAACGTATTAGGAGAAAGAGCGTGTTCGTGCAAGAGTGATGCAGTGCGCGTTTTCCTGGACTTCAAGTGATTTGGGAAACATACTCCTTATTTTTCCACATTGTGGAAGAAACAACATGAGGCTTGCAAGAGATTGAAACAATGCATCCCAAAACGTATTCCAGCAGTGAAAACACACGTTTCTACAAAGACCTTGAATGAGCAAGCAAAAGCCTGGTGGCTGAGTGTTCTTTTAGAGAGAAACACACGCATTGCTTCCTTCTGGAGTGAGTTTTCAGCCTGGAATTCATATGCATTTTGTACTGTGCAGAATGTAGCTACCTGCTCAGGAGTTTTGTCATAGACGCACCTTTCCTGCAGGAGTTTATTGAAACATTCATTGTTTGGCTAAGTTCTTTAGGGTTGGTTTTGGAAGGTCTTTCAACTTTGGCCAAATACCGCTTCGTACGAAATTTTTTCACAGCGCTGTTTCCAAGTGTCCACAAAGAGCCTCTGCTTGAAACTGTCCACATGCACATCTCCCATACTGGTGTGTTCGTTTCACTACCTGGATTTTGGTTTCCTCTTCTTTCTTTGAAATGACAAGCCTTCTTTCTGCACGCTACACACACCTTGTAGCAGTTTCAGTTTTTAGCATGTTCGTGCTCTCAAAACGCTGTGTAACCTATGTAGAGTGTGTCACTCTCCAGCACTGAATACACAACCTAGAGCTCCTTTCACCACAGACACGCAAACACATCTTTTTGTGAAAGTCTTACTTCAGGTCAATTGGAAATGTAAGGTTTTCATCGAGAACATGAAGTCAATCACGGTTTTGCAGTCTGCATCCAATAGAAATGTACTTTTCTACAAACCCGTCTGAATTTCACTGCAAAATACCCTTCTTTTCTGGTTTGTTGAAAGTTCTCAACACATTAGGAGAAAGAGCGTGTTCGTGCAAGAGTGATGCAGTGTGCGTTTTCCTGGACTTCAAGTGATTTGGGAAACATACTCCTTATTTTTCCCCATTGTTTAAGAAACAACATGAGGCTTGGAAGAGATTGAAACAATGCATCCCAAAAAGTATTCCAGCAGTGAAAACACACGTTTCTACAAAGACTTTGAAGGAGCAAGCAAAAGCCTAGTGGCTGAGTGTTCTTTCAGAGAGAAACACACGCATTGCTTCCTTCTGGAGTGAGTTTTCAGCCTGGAATTCATATGCATTTTGTACTGTGCAGAATGTAGCTACCTGCTCGGGAGTTGTGTCATAGATGCACCTTTCCTGCAGGAGTTTATTGCAGCATTCATTGTTTGGCTAAGTTCTTTAGGGTTGGTTTTGGAAGGTCTTTCGACTTTGGCCAAATCCCGCTTCGTACGAAATTTTTTCACAGCGCTGTTTCCAAGTGTCCACAAAGAGCCTCTGCTTGAAACTGTCCACATGCACATCTCCCATACTGGTGTGTTCGTTTCACTACCTGGATTTTGGTTTCCTCTTCTTTCTTTGAAATGACAAGCCTTCTTTCTGCACGCTACACACACCTTGTAGCAGTTTCAGTTTTTAGCATGTTCGTGCTCTCAAAACGCTGTGTAACCTATGTAGAGTGTGTCACTCTCCAGCACTGAATACAAAACCTAGAGCTCCTTTCACAACAGACACGCAAACACAACTTTTTGTGAAAGTCCTACTTCAGGTCACTTGGTAATGTAAGGTTTTCATCGAGAACATGAAGTCAATCACGGTTTTGCACTCTGCAGCCCATAGAAATGTACTTTTCTACAAACCCGTCTGAATTTCACTGCAAAATACCCTTCTCTTCTTGTTTGTGAAAGTTCTCAACGTATTAGGAGAAAGAGCGTGTTCGTGCAAGAGTGATGCAGTGTGCGTTTTCCTGGACTTCAAGTGATTTGGGAAACATACTCCTTATTTTTCCCCATTGTGTAAGAAACAACATGAGGCTTGCAAGAGATTGAAACAATGCATCCCAAAACGTATTCCAGCAGTGAAAACACACGTTTCTACAAAGACCTTGAATGAGCAAGCACAAGCCTGGTGGCTGAGTGTTCTTTTAGAGAGAAACGCACGCATTGCTTCCTTCTGGAGTGAGTTTTCAGCCTGGAATTCATATGCATTTTGTACTGTGCAGAATGTAGCTACCTGCTCGGGAGTTTTGTCATAGACGCACCTTTCCTGCAGGAGTTTATTGGAACATTCATTGTTTGGCTAAGTTCTTTAGGGTTGGTTTTGGAAGGTCTTTCAACTTTGGCCAAATACCGCTTCGTACGAAATTTTTTCACAGCGCTGTTTCCAAGTGTCCACAAAGAGCCTCTGCTTGAAACTGTCCACATGCACATCTCCCATACTGGTGTGTTCGTTTCACTACCTGGATTTTGGTTTCCTCTTCTTTCTTTGAAATGACAAGCCTTCTTTCTGCACGCTACACACACCTTGTAGCAGTTTCAGTTTTTAGCATGTTCGTGCTCTCAAAACGCTGTGTAACCTATGTAGAGTGTGTCACTCTCCAGCACTGAATACACAACCTAGAGCTGCTTTCACCACAGACACGCAAACACATCTTTTTGTGAAAGTCTTACTTCAGGTCAATTGGAAATGTAAGGTTTTCATCGAGAACATGAAGTCAATCACGGTTTTGCACTCTGCATCCAATAGAAATGTACTTTTCTACAAACCCGTCTGAATTTCACTGCAAAATACCCTTCTTTTCTGGTTTGTTGAAAGTTCTCAACACATTAGGAGAAAGAGCGTGTTCGTGCAAGAGTGATGCAGTGTGCGTTTTCCTGGACTTCAAGTGATTTGGGAAACATACTCCTTATTTTTCCCCATTGTTTAAGAAACAACATGAGGCTTGGAAGAGATTGAAACAATGCATCCCAAAAAGTATTCCAGCAGTGAAAACACACGTTTCTACAAAGACTTTGAAGGAGCAAGCAAAAGCCTAGTGGCTGAGTGTTCTTTCAGAGAGAAACACACGCATTGCTTACTTCTGGAGTGAGTTTTCAGCCTGGAATTCATATGCATTTTGTACTGTGCAGAATGTAGCTACCTGCTCGGGAGTTGTGTCATAGATGCACCTTTCCTGCAGGAGTTTATTGCAGCATTCATTGTTTGGCTAAGTTCTTTAGGGTTGGTTTTGGAAGGTCTTTCGACTTTGGCCAAATCCCGCTTCGTACGAAATTTTTTCACAGCGCTGTTTCCAAGTGTCCACAAAGAGCCTCTGCTTGAAACTGTCCACATGCACATCTCCCATACTGGTGTGTTCGTTTCACTACCTGGATTTTGGTTTCCTCTTCTTTCTTTGAAATGACAAGCCTTCTTTCTGCACGCTACACACACCTTGTAGCAGTTTCAGTTTTTAGCATGTTCGTGCTCTCAAAACGCTGTGTAACCTATGTAGAGTGTGTCACTCTCCAGCACTGAATACACAACCTAGAGCTCCTTTCACCACAGACACGCAAACACAACTTTTTGTGAAAGTCCTACTTCAGGTCACTTGGAAATGTAAGGTTTTCATCGAGAACATGAAGTCAATCACGGTTTTGCACTCTGCAGCCCATAGAAATGTACTTTTCTACAAACCCGTCTGAATTTCACTGCAAAATACCCTTCTCTTCTTGTTTGTGAAAGTTCTCAACGTAGTAGGAGAAAGAGCGTGTTCGTGCAAGAGTGATGCAGTGTGCGTTTTCCTGGACTTCAAGTGATTTGGGAAACATACTCCTTATTTTTCCCCATTGTGTAAGAAACAACATGAGGCTTGCAAGAGATTGAAACAATGAATCCCAAAACGTATTCCAGCAGTGAAAACACACGTTTCTACAAAGACTTTGAAGGAGCAAGCAAAAGCCTAGTGGCTGTGTCTTCTTTCAGAGAGAAACACACGCATTGCTTCCTTCTGGAGTGAGTTTTCAGCCTGGAATTCATATGCATTTTGTACTGTGCAGAATGTAGCTACCTGCTCGGGAGTTGTGTCATAGATGCACCTTTCCTGCAGGAGTTTATTGCAGCATTCATTGTTTGGCTAAGTTCTTTAGGGTTGGTTTTGGAAGGTCTTTCGACTTTGGCCAAATCCCGCTTCGTACGAAATTTTTTCACAGCGCTGTTTCCAAGTGTCCACAAAGAGCCTCTGCTTGAAACTGTCCACATGCACATCTCCCATACTGGTGTGTTCGTTTCACTACCGGGATTTTGGTTTCCTCTTCTTTCTTTGAAATGACAAGCCTTCTTTCTGCACGCTACACACACCTTGTAGCAGTTTCAGTTTTTAGCATGTTCGTGCTCTCAAAACGCTGTGTAACCTATGTAGAGTGTGTCACTCTCCAGCACTGAATACACAACAAAGAGCTGCTTTCACCACAGACACGCAAACACATCTTTTTGTGAAAGTCTTACTTCAGGTCAATTGGAAATGTAAGGTTTTCATCGAGAACATGAAGTCAATCACGGTTTTGCACTCTGCATCCAATAGAAATGTATTTTTCTACAAACCCGTCCGAATTTCACTGCAAAATACCCTTCTTTTCTGGTTTGTTGAAAGTTCTCAACACATTAGGAGAAAGAGCGTGTTCGTGCAAGAGTGATGCAGTGTGCGTTTTCCTGGACTTCAAGTGACTTGGGAAACATACTCCTTATTTTTCCCCATTGTTTAAGAAACAACATGAGGCTTGGAAGAGATTGAAACAATGCATCCCAAAAAGTATTCCAGCAGTGAAAACACACGTTTCTACAAAGACTTTGAAGGAGCAACCAAAAGCCTAGTGGCTGAGTGTTCTTTCAGAGAGAAACACACGCATTGCTTCCTTCTGGAGTGAGTTTTCAGCCTGGAATTCATATGCATTTTGTACTGTGCAGAATGTAGCTACCTGCTCGGGAGTTGTGTCATAGATGCACCTTTCCTGCAGGAGTTTATTGCAGCATTCATTGTTTGGCTAAGTTCTTTAGGGTTGGTTTTGGAAGGTCTTTCAACTTTGGCCAAATCCCGCTTCGTACGAAATTTTTTCACAGCGCTGTTTCCAAGTGTCCACAAAGAGCCTCTGCTTGAAACTGTCCACATGCACATCTCCCATACTGGTGTGTTCGTTTCACTACCTGGATTTTGGTTTCCTCTTCTTTCTTTGAAATGACAAGCCTTCTTTCTGCACGCTACACACACCTTGTAGCAGTTTCAGTTTTTAGCATGTTTGTGCTCTCAAAACGCTGTGTAACCTATGTAGAGTGTGTCACTCTCCAGCACTGAATACACAACCTAGAGCTCCTTTCACCACAGACACGCAAACACAACTTTTTGTTAAAGTCCTACTTCAGGTCACTTGGAAATGTAAGGTTTTCATCGAGAACATGAAGTCAATCACGGTTTTGCACTCTGCAGCCCATAGAAATGTACTTTTCTACAAACCCATCTGAATTTCACTGCAAAATACCCTTCTTTTCTGGTTTGTTGAAAGTTCTCAACACATTAGGAGAAAGAGCGTGTTCGTGCAAGAGTGATGCAGTGTGCGTTTTCCTGGACTTCAAGTGATTTGGGAAACATACTCCTTATTTTTCCCCATTGTTTAAGAAACAACATGAGGCTTGGAAGAGATTAAAACTATGCATCCCAAAAAGTATTCCAGCAGTGAAAACACACGTTTCAACAAAGACTTTGAAGGAGCAAGCAAAAGCCTAGTGGCTGAGTGTTCTTTCAGAGAGAAACACACGCATTGCTTCCTTCTGGAGTGAGTTTTCAGCCTGGAATTCATATGCATTTTGTACTGTGCAGAATGTAGCTACCTGCTCGGGAGTTGTGTCATAGATGCACCTTTCCTGCAGGAGTTTATTGCAGCATTCATTGTTTGGCTAAGTTCTTTAGGGTTGGTTTTGGAAGGTCTTTCGACTTTGGCCAAATCCCGCTTCGTACGAAATTTTTTCACAGCGCTGTTTTCAAGTGTCCACAAAGAGCCTCTGCTTGAAACTGTCCACATGCACATCTCCCATACTGGTGTGTTCGTTTCACTACCTGGATTTTGGTTTCCTCTTCTTTCTTTGAAATGACAAGCCTTTTTTCTGCACGCTACACACACCTTGTAGCAGTTTCAGTTTTTAGCATGTTCGTGCTCAAAACGCTGTGTAACCTATGTAGAGTGTGTCACTCTCCAGCACTGAATACACAACCTAGAACTCCTTTCACCACAGACACGCAAACACATCTTTTTGTGAAAGTCCTACTTCAGGTCACTTGGAATTGTAAGGTATTCATCGAGAACATGAAGTCAATCATGGTTTTGCACTCTGCAGCCAATAGAAATGTACTTTTCTACAAACCAGTCTGAATTTCACTGCAAAATACCCTTCTCTTCTTGTTTGTTGAAAGTTCTCAACGTATTAGGAGAAAGAGCGTCTTCGTGCAAGAGTGATGCAGTGTGCGTTTTCCTGGACTTCAAGTGATTTGGGAAACATACTCCTTATTTTTCCCCATTGTGTAAGAAACAACATGAGGCTTGCAAGAGATTGAAACAATGCATCCCAAAACGTATTCCAGCAGTGAAAACACACGTTTCTACAAAGACTTTGAAGGAGCAAGCAAAAGCTTAGTGGCTGAGTCTTCTTTCAGAGAGAAACACACGCATTGCTTCCTTCTGGAGTGAGTTTTCAGCCTGGAATTCATATGCATTTTATACTGTGCAGAATGTAGCTACCTGCTCGGGAGTTGTGTCATAGACGCACCTTTCCTGCAGGAGTTTATTGCAACATTCATTGTTTGGCTAAGTTCTTTAGGGTTGGTTTTGGAAGGTCTTTCGACTTTGGCCAAATCCCGCTTCGTCCGAAATTTTTTCACAGCGCTGTTTCCAAGTGTCCACAAAGAGCCTCTGCTTGAAACTGTCCACATGCACATCTCCCATACTGGTGTGTTCGTTTCACTACCTGGATTTTGGTTTCCTCTTCTTTCTTTGAAATGACAAGCCTTCTTTCTGCACGCTACACACACCTTGTAGCAGTTTCAGTTTTTAGCATGTTCGTGCTCTCAAAACGCTATGTAACCTATGTAGAGTGTGTCACTCTCCAGCCCTGAATACACAACCTAGAGCTCCTTACACCACAGACACGCAAACACAACTTTTTGTGAAAGTCCTACTTCAGGTCACTTGGAAATGTAAGGTTTTCATCGAGAACATGAAGTCAATCACGGTTTTGCACTCTGCAGCCCATAGAAATGTACTTTTCTACAAACCCATCTGAATTTCACTGCAAAATACCCTTTTTTCTGGTTTGTTGAAAGTTCTCAACACATTAGGAGAAAGAGCGTGTTCGTGCAAGACTGATGCAGTGTGCGTTTTCCTGGACTTCAAGTGATTTGGGAAACATACTCCTTATTTTTCCCCATTGTTTAAGAAACAACATGAGGCTTGGAAGAGATTAAAACAATGCATCCCAAAAAGTATTCCAGCAGTGAAAACACACGTTTCTACAAAGACTTTGAAGGACCAAGCAAAAGCCTACTGGCTGAGTGTTCTTTCAGAGAAAAACACACGCATTGCTTCCTTCTGGAGTGAGTTTTCAGCCTGGAATTCATATGCATTTTGTACTGTGCAGAATGTAGCTACCTGCTCGGGAGTTGTGTCATAGATGCACCTTTCCTGCAGGAGTTTATTGCAGCATTCATTGTTTGGCTAAGTTCTTTAGGGTTGGTTTTGGAAGGTCTTTCAACTTTGGCCAAATCCCGCTTCGTACGAAATTTTTTCACAGCGCTGTTTCCAAGTGTCCACAAAGAGCCTCTGCTTGAAACTGTCCACATGCACATCTCCCATACTGGTGTGTTCGTTTCACTACCTGGATTTTGGTTTCCTCTTCTTTCTTTGAAATGACAAGCCTTTTTTCTGCACGCTACACACACCTTGTAGCAGTTTCAGTTTTTAGCATGTTCGTGCTCAAAACGCTGTGTAACCTATGTAGAGTGTGTCACTCTCCAGCACTGAATACACAACCTAGAACTCCTTTCACCACAGACACGCAAACACATCTTTTTGTGAAAGTCCTACTTCAGGTCACTTGGAAATGTAAGGTTTTCATCGAGAACATGAAGTCAATCACGGTTTTGCACTCTGCAGCCAATAGAAATGTACTTTTCTACAAACCAGTCTGAATTTCACTGCAAAATACCCTTCTCTTCTTGTTTGTTGAAAGTTCTCAACGTATTAGGAGAAAGAGCGTGTTCGTGCAAGAGTGATGCAGTGTGCGTTTTCCTGGACTTCAAGTGATTTGGGAAACATACTCCTTATTTTTCCCCATTGTGTAAGAAACAACATGAGGCTTGCAAGAGATTGAAACAATGCATCCCAAAACGTATTCCAGCAGTGAAAACACACGTTTCTACAAAGACTTTGAAGGAGCAAGCAAAAGCCTAGTGGCAGAGTGTTCTTTCAGAGAGAAACACACGCATTGCTTCCTTCTGGAGTGAGTTTTCAGCCTGGAATTCATATGCATTTTGTACTGTGCAGAATGTAGCTACCTGCTCGGGAGTTGTGTCATAGATGCACCTTTCCTGCAGGAGTTTATTGCAGCATTCATTGTTTGGCTAAGTTCTTTAGGGTTGGTTTTGGAAGGTCTTTCAACTTTGGCCAAATCCCGCTTCGTACGAAATTTTTTCACAGCGCTGTTTCCAAGTGTCCACAAAGAGCCTCTGCTTGAAACTGTCCACATGCACATCTCCCATACTGGTGTGTTCGTTTCACTACCTGGATTTTGGTTTCCTCTTCTTTCTTTGAAATGACAAGCCTTCTTTCTGCACGCTACACACACCTTGTAGCAGTTTCAGTTTTTAGCATGTTCGTGCTCAAAACGCTGTGTAACCTATATAGAGTGTGTCACTCTCCAGCACTGAATACACAACCTAGAACTCCTTTCACCACAGACACGCAAACACATCTTTTTGTGAAAGTCCTACTTCAGGTCACTTGGAAATGTAAGGTTTTCATCGAGAACATGAAGTCAATCACGGTTTTGCACTCTGCAGCCAATAGAAATGTAGTTTTCTACAAACCAGTCTGAATTTCACTGCAAAATACCCTTCTCTTCTTGTTTGTTGAAAGTTCTCAACGTATTAGGAGAAAGAGCGTGTTCGTGCAAGAGTGATGCAGTGTGCGTTTTCCTGGACTTCAAGTGATTTGGGAAACATACTCCTTATTTTTCCCCATTGTGTAAGAAACAACATGAGGATTGCAAGAGATTGAAACAATGCATCCCAAAACGTATTCCAGCAGTGAAAACACACGTTTCTACAAAGACTTTGAAGGAGCAAGCAAAAGCCTAGTGGCAGAGTGTTCTTTCAGAGAGAAACACACGCATTGCTTCCTTCTGGAGTGAGTTTTCAGCCTGGAATTCATATGCATTTTGTACTGTGCAGAATGTAGCTACCTGCTCGGGAGTTGTGTCATAGATGCACCTTTCCTGCAGGAGTTTATTGCAGCATTCATTGTTTGGCTAAGTTCTTTAGGGTTGGTTTTGGAAGGTCTTTCAACTTTGGCCAAATCCCGCTTCGTACGAAATTTTTTCACAGCGCTGTTTCCAAGTGTCCACAAAGAGCCTCTGCTTGAAACTGTCCACATGCACATCTCCCATACTGGTGTGTTCGTTTCACTACCTGGATTTTGGTTTCCTCTTCTTTCTTTGAAATGACAAGCCTTCTTTCTGCACGCTACACACACCTTGTAGCAGTTTCAGTTTTTAGCATGTTCGTGCTCAAAACGCTGTGTAACCTATATAGAGTGTGTCACTCTCCAGCACTGAATACACAACCTAGAACTCCTTTCACCACAGACACGCAAACACATCTTTTTGTGAAAGTCCTACTTCAGGTCACTTGGAAATGTAAGGTTTTCATCGAGAACATGAAGTCAATCACGGTTTTGCACTCTGCAGCCAATAGAAATGTAGTTTTCTACAAACCAGTCTGAATTTCACTGCAAAATACCCTTCTCTTCTTGTTTGTTGAAAGTTCTCAACGTATTAGGAGAAAGAGCGTGTTCGTGCAAGAGTGATGCAGTGTGCGTTTTCCTGGACTTCAAGTGATTTGGGAAACATACTCCTTATTTTTCCCCATTGTGTAAGAAACAACATGAGGATTGCAAGAGATTGAAACAATGCATCCCAAAACGTATTCCAGCAGTGAAAACACACGTTTCTACAAAGACTTTGAAGGAGCAAGCAAAAGCCTAGTGGCAGAGTGTTCTTTCAGAGAGAAACACACGCATTGCTTCCTTCTGGAGTGAGTTTTCAGCCTGGAATTCATATGCATTTTGTACTATGCAGAATGTAGCTACCTGCTCGGGAGTTGTGTCATAGATGCACCTTTCCTGCAGGAGTTTATTGCAGCATTCATTGTTTGGCTAAGTTCTTTAGGGTTGGTTTTGGAAGGTCTTTCAACTTTGGCCAAATCCCGCTTCGTACGAAATTTTTTCACAGCGCTGTTTCCAAGTGTCCACAAAGAGCCTCTGCTTGAAACTGTCCACATGCACATCTCCCATACTGGTGTGTTCGTTTCACTACCTGGATTTTGGTTTCCTCTTCTTTCTTTGAAATGACAAGCCTTCTTTCTGCACGCTACACACACCTTGTAGCAGTTTCAGTTTTTAGCATGTTGGTGCTCTCAAAACGCTGTGTAACCTATGTAGAGTGTGTCACTCTCCAGCACTGAATACACAACCTAGAGCTCCTTTCACCACAGACACGCAAATACATCTCTTTGTGAAAGTCCTAATTCAGGTCACTTGGAAATGTAAGGTTTTCATCGAGAACATGAAGTCAATCTCGGTTTTGCACTCTGCAGCCCATAGAGATGTACTTTTCTACACACCCGTCTGAATTTCACTGCAAAATACCCTTCTCTTCTTGTTTGTTGAAAGTTCTCAACGTATTAGGAGAAAGAGCGTGTTCGTGCAAGAGTGATGGAGTGTGCGTTTTCCTGGACTTCAAGTGATTTGGGAAACATACTCCTTATTTTTCCACATTGTGTAAGAAACAACATGAGGCTTGGAAGAGATTAAAACAATGCATCCCAAAAAGTATTCCAGCAGTGAAAACACACGTTTCAATAAAGACTTTGAAGGAGCAAGCAAAAGCCTAGTGGCTGAGTGTTCTTTCAGAGAGAAACACACGCATTGCTTCCTTCTGGAGTGAGTTTTCAGCCTGGAATTCATATGCATTTTGTACTGTGCAGAATGTAGCTACCTGCTCGGGAGTTGTGTCATAGATGCACCTTTCCTGCAGGAGTTTATTGCAGCATTCATTGTTTGGCTAAGTTCTTTAGGGTTGGTTTTGGAAGGTCTTTCGACTTTGGCCAAATCCCGCTTCGTACGAAATTTTTTCACAGCGCTGTTTTCAAGTGTCCACAAAGAGCCTCTGCTTGAAACTGTCCACATGCACATCTCCCATACTGGTGTGTTCGTTTCACTACCTGGATTTTGGTTTCCTCTTCTTTCTTTGAAATGACAAGCCTTTTTTCTGCACGCTACACACACCTTGTAGCAGTTTCAGTTTTTAGCATGTTCGTGCTCAAAACGCTGTGTAACCTATGTAGAGTGTGTCACTCTCCAGCACTGAATACACAACCTAGAACTCCTTTCACCACAGACACGCAAACACATCTTTTTGTGAAAGTCCTACTTCAGGTCACTTGGAATTGTAAGGTTTTCATCGAGAACATGAAGTCAATCATGGTTTTGCACTCTGCAGCCAATAGAAATGTACTTTTCTACAAACTAGTCTGAATTTCACTGCAAAATACCCTTCTCTTCTTGTTTGTTGAAAGTTCTCAACGTATTAGGAGAAAGAGCGTGTTCGTGCAAGAGTGATGCAGTGTGCGTTTTCCTGGACTTCAAGTGGTTTGGGAAACATACTCCTTATTTTTCCCCATTGTGTAAGAAACAACATGAGGCTTGCAAGAGATTGAAACAGTGCATCCCAAATCGTATTCCAGCAGTGAAAACACACGTTTCTACAAAGACTATGAAGGAGCAAGCAAAAGCCTAGTGGCTGAGTCTTCTTTCAGAGAGAAACACACGCATTGCTTCCTTCTGGAGTGAGTTTTCAGCCTGGAATTCATATGCATTTTATACTGTGCAGAATGTAGCTACCTGCTCGGGAGTTGTGTCATAGACGCACCTTTCCTGCAGGAGTTTATTGCAACATTCATTGTTTGGCTAAGTTCTTTAGGGTTGGTTTTGGAAGGTCTTTCGACTTTGGCCAAATCCCGCTTCGTACGAAATTTTTTCACAGCGCTGTTTCCAAGTGTCCACAAAGAGCCTCTGCTTGAAACTGTCCACATGCACATCTCCCATACTGGTGTGTTCGTTTCACTACCTGGATTTTGGTTTCCTCTTCTTTCTTTGAAATGACAAGCGTTCTTTCTGCACGCTACACACACCTTGTAGCAGTTTCAGTTTTTAGCATGTTCGTGTTCTCAAAACGCTGTGTAACCTATGTAGAGTGTGTCACTCTCCAGCCCTGAATACACAACCTAGAGCTCCTTTCACCACAGACACGCAAACACAACTTTTTGTGAAAGTCCTACTTCAGGTCACTTGGAAATGTAAGGTTTTCATCGAGAACATGAAGTCAATCACGGTTTTGCACTCTGCAGCCCATAGAAATGTACTTTTCTACAAACCCATCTGAATTTCACTGCAAAATACCCTTCTTTTCTGGTTTGTTGAAAGTTCTCAACACATTAGGAGAAAGAGCGTGTTCGTGCAAGAGTGATGCAGTGTGCGTTTTCCTGGACTTCAAGTGATTTGGGAAACATACTCCTTATTTTTCCCCATTGTTTAAGAAACAACATGAGGCTTGGAAGAGATTGAAACAATGCATCCCAAAAAGTATTCCAGCAGTGAAAACACACGTTTCTACAAAGACTTTGAAGGAGCAAGCAAAAGCCTAGTGGCTGAGTGTTCTTTCAGAGAGAAACACACGCATTGCTTCCTTCTGGAGTGAGTTTTCAGCCTGGAATTCATATGCATTTTGTACTGTGCAGAATGTAGCTACCTGCTCGGGAGTTGTGTCATAGATGCACCTTTCCTGCAGGAGTTTATTGCAGCATTCATTGTTTGGCTAAGTTCTTTAGGGTTGGTTTTGGAAGGTCTTTCAACTTTGGCCAAATCCCGCTTCGTACGAAATTTTTTCACAGCGCTGTTTCCAAGTGTCCACAAAGAGCCTCTGCTTGAAACTGTCCACATGCACATCTCCCATACTGGTGTGTTCGTTTCACTACCTGGATTTTGGTTTCCTCTTCTTTCTTTGAAATGACAAGCCTTTTTTCTGCACGCTACACACACCTTGTAGCAGTTTCAGTTTTTAGCATGTTCGTGCTCAAAACGCTGTGTAAACTATGTAGAGTGTGTCACTCTCCAGCACTGAATACACAACCTAGAACTCCTTTCACCACAGACACGCAAACACATCTTTTTGTGAAAGTCCTACTTCAGGTCACTTGGAAATGTAAGGTTTTCATCGAGAAAATGAAGTCAATCACGGTTTTGCACTCTGCAGCCAATAGAAATGTACTTTTCTACAAACCAGTCTGAATTTCACTGCAAAATACCCTTCTCTTCTTGTTTGTTGAAAGTTCTCAACGTATTAGGAGAAAGAGCGTCTTCGTGCAAGAGTGATGCAGTGTGCGTTTTCCTGGACTTCAAGTGATTTGGGAAACATACTCCTTATTTTTCCCCATTGTGTAAGAAACAACATGAGGCTTGCAAGAGATTGAAACAATGCATCCCAAAACGTATTCCAGCAGTGAAAACACACGTTTCTACAAAGACTTTGAAGGAGCAAGCAAAAGCTTAGTGGCTGAGTCTTCTTTCAGAGAGAAACACACGCATTGCTTCCTTCTGGAGTGAGTTTTCAGCCTGGAATTCATATGCATTTTATACTGTGCAGAATGTAGCTACCTGCTCGGGAGTTGTGTCATAGACGCACCTTTCCTGCAGGAGTTTATTGCAACATTCATTGTTTGGCTAAGTTCTTTAGGGTTGGTTTTGGAAGGTCTTTCGACTTTGGCCAAATCCCGCTTCGTCCGAAATTTTTTCACAGCGCTGTTTCCAAGTGTCCACAAAGAGCCTCTGCTTGAAACTGTCCACATGCACATCTCCCATACTGGTGTGTTCGTTTCACTACCTGGATTTTGGTTTCCTCTTCTTTCTTTGAAATGACAAGCCTTCTTTCTGCACGCTACACACACCTTGTAGCAGTTTCAGTTTTTAGCATGTTCGTGCTCTCAAAACGCTATGTAACCTATGTAGAGTGTGTCACTCTCCAGCCCTGAATACACAACCTAGAGCTCCTTACACCACAGACACGCAAACACAACTTTTTGTGAAAGTCCTACTTCAGGTCACTTGGAAATGTAAGGTTTTCATCGAGAACATGAAGCCAATCACGGTTTTGCACTCTGCAGCCCATAGAAATGTACTTTTCTACAAACCCGTCTGAATTTCACTGCAAAATACCCTTTTTTCTGGTTTGTTGAAAGTTCTCAACACATTAGGAGAAAGAGCGTGTTCGTGCAAGACTGATGCAGTGTGCGTTTTCCTGGACTTCAAGTGATTTGGGAAACATACTCCTTATTTTTCCCCTTTGTGTAAGAAACAACATGAGGCTTGCAAGAGATTGAAACAATGCATCCCAAAACGTATTCCAGCAGTGAAAACACACGTTTCTACAAAGACTTTGAAGGAGCAAGCAAAAGCCTAGTGGCAGAGTGTTCTTTCAGAGAGAAACACACGCATTGCTTCCTTCTGGAGTGAGTTTTCAGCCTGGAATTCATATGCATTTTGTACTGTGCAGAATGTAGGTACCTGCTCGGGAGTTGTGTCATAGATGCACCTTTCCTGCAGGAGTTTATTGCAGCATTCATTGTTTGGCTAAGTTCTTTAGGGTTGGTTTTGGAAGGTCTTTCAACTTTGGCCAAATCCCGCTTCGTACGAAATTTTTTCACAGCGCTGTTTCCAAGTGTCCACAAAGAGCCTCTGCTTGAAACTGTCCACATGCACATCTCCCATACTGGTGTGTTCGTTTCACTACCTGGATTGGTTTCCTCTTCTTTCTTTGAAATGACAAGCCTTTTTTCTGCACGCTACACACACCTTGTAGCAGTTTCAGTTTTTAGCATGTTCGTGCTCAAAACGCTGTGTAACCTATATAGAGTGTGTCACTCTCCAGCACTGAATACACAACCTAGAACTCCTTTCACCACAGACACGCAAACACATCTTTTTGTGAAAGTCCTACTTCAGGTCACATGGAAATGTAAGGTTTTCATCGAGAACATGAAGTCAATCACGGTTTTGCACTCTGCAGCCAATAGAAATGTAGTTTTCTACAAACCAGTCTGAATTTCACTGCAAAATACCCTTCTCTTCTTGTTTGTTGAAAGTTCTCAACGTATTAGGAGAAAGAGCGTGTTCGTGCAAGAGTGATGCAGTGTGCGTTTTCCTGGACTTCAAGTGATTTGGGAAACATACTCCTTATTTTTCCCCATTGTGTAAGAAACAACATGAGGCTTGCAAGAGATTGAAACAATGCATCCCAAAACGTATTCCAGCAGTGAAAACACACGTTTCTACAAAGACTTTGAAGGAGCAAGCAAAAGCCTAGTGGCAGAGTGTTCTTTCAGAGAGAAACACACGCATTGCTTCCTTCTGGAGTGAGTTTTCAGCCTGGAATTCATATGCATTTTGTACTATGCAGAATGTAGCTACCTGCTCGGGAGTTGTGTCATAGATGCACCTTTCCTGCAGGAGTTTATTGCAGCATTCATTGTTTGGCTAAGTTCTTTAGGGTTGGTTTTGGAAGGTCTTTCAACTTTGGCCAAATCCCGCTTCGTACGAAATTTTTTCACAGCGCTGTTTCCAAGTGTCCACAAAGAGCCTCTGCTTGAAACTGTCCACATGCACATCTCCCATACTGGTGTGTTCGTTTCACTACCTGGATTTTGGTTTCCTCTTCTTTCTTTGAAATGACAAGCCTTCTTTCTGCACGCTACACACACCTTGTAGCAGTTTCAGTTTTTAGCATGTTGGTGCTCTCAAAACGCTGTGTAACCTATGTAGAGTGTGTCACTCTCCAGCACTGAATACACAACCTAGAGCTCCTTTCACCACAGACACGCAAATACATCTCTTTGTGAAAGTCCTAATTCAGGTCACTTGGAAATGTAAGGTTTTCATCGAGAACATGAAGTCAATCTCGGTTTTGCACTCTGCAGCCCATAGAGATGTACTTTTCTACACACCCGTCTGAATTTCACTGCAAAATACCCTTCTCTTCTTGTTTGTTGAAAGTTCTCAACGTATTAGGAGAAAGAGCGTGTTCGTGCAAGAGTGATGGAGTGTGCGTTTTCCTGGACTTCAAGTGATTTGGGAAACATACTCCTTATTTTTCCACATTGTGTAAGAAACAACATGAGGCTTGCAAGAGATTGAAACAATGCATCCCAAAACGTATTCCAGCAGTGAAAACACACGTTTCTACAAAGACTTTGAAGGAGCAAGCAAAAGCCTAGTGGCTGAGTGTTCTGTCAGAGAGAAACACACGCATTGCTTCCTTCTGGAGTGAGTTTTCAGCCAGGAATTCATATGCATTTTGTACTGTGCAGAATGTAGCTACCTGCTCGGGAGTTGTGTCATAGACGCACCTTTCCTGCAGGAGTTTATTGAAACATTCATTGTTTGGCTAAGTTCTTTAGGGTTGGTTTTGGAAGGTCTTTCAACTTTGGCCAAATCCCGCTTCGTACGAAATTTTTTCACAGCGCTGTTTCCAAGTGTCCACAAAGATCCTCTGCTTGAAACTGTCCACATGCACATCTCCCATACTGGTGTGTTCGTTTCACTACCTGGATTTTGGTTTCCTCTTCTTTCTTTGAAATGACAAGCCTTCTTTCTGCACGCTACACACACCTTGTAGCAGTTTCAGTTTTTAGCATGTTGGTGCTCTCAAAACGCTGTGTAACCTATGTAGAGTGTGTCACTCTCCAGCACTGAATACACAACCTAGAGCTCCTTTCACCACAGACACGCAAACACATCTTTTTGTGAAAGTCCTACTTCAGGTCACTTGGAAATGTAAGTTTTCATCGAGAACATGAAGTCAATCACGGTTTTGGACTCTACAGCCAATAGAAATGTACTTTTCTACAAACCCGTCTGAATTTCACTGCAAAATACCCTACTCTCCTGTTTGTTGAAAGTTCTCAACGTATTAGGAGAAAGAGCGTGTTCGTGCAAGAGTGATGCAGTGTGCGTTTTCCTGGACAGCAAGTGATTTGGGAAACATACTCCTTATTTTTCCCCATTGTGTAAGAAACAACATGAGGCTTGCAAGAGATTGAAACAATGCATCCCAAAACGTATTCCAGCAGTGAAAACACACGTTTCTACAAAGACTTTGAAGGAGCAAGCAAAAGCCTACTGGCTGAGTGTCCTTTCAGAAACACACGCATTGCTTCCTTCTGGAGTGAGTTTTCAGCCTGGAATTCATATGCATTTTGTACTGTGCAGAATGTAGCTACCTGCTCGGGAGTTGTGTCATAGATGCACCTTTCCTGCAGGAGTTTATTGCAACATTCATTGTTTGGCTAAGTTATTTAGGGTTGGTTTTGGAAGGTCTTTCAACTTTGGCCAAATCCCGCCTCGTACGAAATTTTTTCACAGCGCTGTTTCCATGTGTCCACAAAGAGCCTCTGCTTGAAACTGTCCACATGCACATCTCCCATACTGGTGTGTTCGTTTCACTACCTGGATTTTGGTTTCCTCTTCTTTCTTTGAAATGACAAGCCTTCTTTCTGCACGCTACACACAGCTTGTAGCAGTTTCAGTTTTTAGCATGTTGGTGCTCTCAAAACGCTGTGTAACCTATGTAGAGTGCGTCACTCTCCAGCACTGAATACACAACCTAGAGCTCCTTTCACCACAGACACGCAAACACAACTTTTTGTGAAAGTCCTACTTCAGGTCACTTGGAAATGTAAGGTTTTCATCGAGAACATGAAGTCAATGACGGTTTTGCACTCTGCAGCCCATAAAAATGTACTTTTCTACAAACCCGTCTGAATTTCACTGCAAAATACCCTTCTCTTCTTGTTTGTTGAAAGTTCTCAACGTATTAGGAGAAAGAGCGTGTTCGTGCAAGAGTGATGCAGTGTGCATTTTCCTGGACTTCAAGTGATTTGGGAAACATACTCCTTATTTTTCCCCATTGTGTAAGAAACAACATGAGGCTTGCAAGAGATTGAAACAATGCATCCCAAAACGTATTCCAGCAGTGAAAACACACGTTTCTACAAAGACTTTGAAGGAGCAAGCAAAAGCCTAGTGGCTGAGTGTTCTTTCAGAGAGAAACACACGCATTGCTTCCTTCTGGAGTGAGTTTTCAGCCTGGAATTCATATGCATTTTGTACTGTGCAGAATGTAGCTACCTGCTCGGGAGTTGTGTCATAGACGCACCTTTCCTGCAGGAGTTTATTGAAACATTCATTGTTTGGCTAAGTTCTTTAGGGTTGGTTTTGGAAGATCTTTCAACTTTGGCCAAATCCCGCTTCGTACGAAATTTTTTCACAGCGCTGTTTCCAAGTGTCCACAAAGAGCCTCTGGTTGTAACTGTCCACATGCACATCTCCCATACTGGTGTGTTCGTTTCACTACCTGGATTTTGGTTTCCTCTTCTTTCTTTGAAATGACAAGCCTTCTTTCTGCACTCTACACACACCTTATAGCAGTTTCAGTTTTTAGCATGTTCGTGCTCTCAAAACGCTATGTAACCTATGTAGAGTGTGTCACTCTCCAGCCCTGAATACACAACCTAGAGCTCCTTACACCACAGACACGCAAACACAACTTTTTGTGAAAGTCCTACTTCAGGTCACTTGGAAATGTAAGGTTTTCATCGAGAACATGAAGTCAATCACGGTTTTGCACTCTGCAGCCCATAGAAATGTACTTTTCTACAAACCCATCTGAATTTCACTGCAAAATACCCTTTTTTCTGGTTTGTTGAAAGTTCTCAACACATTAGGAGAAAGAGCGTGTTCGTGCAAGACTGATGCAGTGTGCGTTTTCCTGGACTTCAAGTGATTTGGGAAACATACTCCTTATTTTTCCCCATTGTTTAAGAAACAACATGAGGCTTGGAAGAGATTAAAACAATGCATCCCAAAAAGTATTCCAGCAGTGAAAACACACGTTTCTACAAAGACTTTGAAGGAGCAAGCAAAAGCCTAGTGGCTGAGTGTTCTTTCAGAGAAAAACACACGCATTGCTTCCTTCTGGAGTGAGTTTTCAGCCTGGAATTCATATGCATTTTGTACTGTGCAGAATGTAGCTACCTGCTCGGGAGTTGTGTCATAGATGCACCTTTCCTGCAGGAGTTTATTGCAGCATTCATTGTTTGGCTAAGTTCTTTAGGGTTGGTTTTGGAAGGTCTTTCAACTTTGGCCAAATCCCGCTTCGTACGAAATTTTTTCACAGCGCTGTTTCCAAGTGTCCACAAAGAGCCTCTGCTTGAAACTGTCCACATGCACATCTCCCATACTGGTGTGTTCGTTTCACTACCTGGAGTTTGGTTTCCTCTTCTTTCTTTGAAATGACAAGCCTTTTTTCTGCACGCTACACACACCTTGTAGCAGTTTCAGTTTTTAGCATGTTCGTGCTCAAAACGCTGTGTAACCTATGTAGAGTGTGTCACTCTCCAACACTGAATACACAACCTAGAACTCCTTTCACCACAGACACGCAAACACATCTTTTTGTGAAAGTCCTAATTCAGGTCACTTGGAAATGTAAGGTTTTCATCGAGAACATGAAGTCAATCACGGTTTTGCACTCTGCAGCCAATAGAAATGTACTTTTCTACAAACCAGTCTGAATTTCACTGCAAAATACCCTTCTCTTCTTGTTTGTTGAAAGTTCTCAACGTATTAGGAGAAAGAGCGTGTTCGTGCAAGAGTGATGCAGTGTGCGTTTTCCTGGACTTCAAGTGATTTGGGAAACATACTCCTTATATTTCCCCATTGTGTAAGAAACAACATGAGGCTTGCAAGAGATTGAAACAATGCATCCCAAAACGTATTCCAGCAGTGAAAACACACGTTTCTACAAAGACTTTGAAGGAGCAAGCAAAAGCCTAGTGGCAGAGTGTTCTTTCAGAGAGAAACACACGCATTGCTTCCTTCTGGAGTGAGTTTTCAGCCTGGAATTCATATGCATTTTGTACTGTGCAGAATGTAGCTACCTGCTCGGGAGTTGTGTCATAGATGCACCTTTCCTGCAGGAGTTTATTGCAGCATTCATTGTTTGGCTAAGTTCTTTAGGGTTGGTTTTGGAAGGTCTTTCAACTTTGGCCAAATCCCGCTTCGTACGAAATTTTTTCACAGCGCTGTTTCCAAGTGTCCACAAAGAGCCTCTGCTTGAAACTGTCCACATGCACATCTCCCATACTGGTGTGTTCGTTTCACTACCTGGATTTTGGTTTCCTCTTCTTTCTTTGAAATGACAAGCCTTCTTTCTGCACGCTACACACACCTTGTAGCAGTTTCAGTTTTTAGCATGTTGGTGCTCTCAAAACGCTGTGTAACCTATGTAGAGTGTGTCACTCTCCAGCACTGAATACACAACCTAGAGCTCCTTTCACCACAGACACGCAAATACATCTCTTTGTGAAAGTCCTAATTCAGGTCACTTGGAAATGTAAGGTTTTCATCGAGAACATGAAGTCAATCTCGGTTTTGCACTCTGCAGCCCATAGAGATGTACTTTTCTACACACCCGTCTGAATTTCACTGCAAAATACCCTTCTCTTCTTGTTTGTTGAAAGTTCTCAACGTATTAGGAGAAAGAGCGTGTTCGTGCAAGAGTGATGCAGTGTGCGTTTTCCTGGACTTCAAGTGATTTGGGAAACATACTCCTTATTTTTCCACATTGTGTAAGAAACAACATGAGGCTTGCAAGAGATTGAAACAATGCATCCCAAAACGTATTCCAGCAGTGAAAACACACGTTTCTACAAAGACTTTGAAGGAGCAAGCAAAAGCCTAGTAGCTGAGTGTCCTTTCAGAGAGAAACACACGCATTGCTTCCTTCTGGAGTGAGTTTTCAGCCTGGAATTCATATGCATTTTGTACTGTGCAGAATGTAGCTACCTGCTCGGTAGTTGTGTCATAGATGCACCTTTCCTGCAGGAGTTTATTGCAACATTCATTGTTTGGCTAAGTTCTTTAGGGTTGGTTTTGGAAGGTCTTTCAACTTTGGCCAAATCCCGCTTCATACGAAATTTTTTCACAGTGCTGTTTCCAAGTGTCCACAAAGAGCCTCTGCTTGAAACTGTCCACATGCACATCTCCCACACTGGTGTGTTCATTTCACTACCTGGATTTTGGTTACCTCTTCTTTCTTTGAAATGACAAGCCTTTTTTCTGCACGCTACACTCACCTTGTAGCAGTTTCAGTTTTTAGCATATTCGTGCTCTAAACGCTGTGTAACCTATGTAGAGTGTGTCACTCTCCAGCACTGACTACACAACCTAGAGCTCCTATCACCACAGACACGCAAACACATCTTTTTGTGAAAGTCCTACTTCAGATCACTTGGAAATGTAAGGTTTTCATCGAGAACATGAAGTCAATCACGGTTTTGCACTCTGCAGCCAATAGAAATGTACTTTTCTACAAACCCGTCTGAATTTCACTGCAAAATACCCTTCTCTTATTCTTTGTTGAAAGTTCTCAACGTATTTGGAGAAAGAGCGTGTTCGTGCAAGAGTGATGCAGTGTGCGTTTTCCTGGTCTTCAAGTGATTTGGGAAACATACTCCTTAATTTTCCCCATTGTGTAAGAAACAACATGAGGCTTGCAAGAGATTGAAACAATGCATCCCAAAAAGTATTCCAGCAGTGAAAACACACGTTTCTACAAAGACTTTGAAGGACCAAGCAAAAGCCTACTGGCTGAGTGTTCTTTCAGAGAGAAACACACGCATTGCTTCCTTCTGGAGTGAGTTTTCAGCCTGGAATTCATATGCATTTTGTACTGTGCAGAATGTAGCTACCTGCTGGGGAGTTGTGTCATAGATGCACCTTTCCTGCAGGAGTTTATTGCAGCATTCATTGTTTGGCTAAGTTCTTTATGGCTGGTTTTGGAAGGTCTTTCAACTTTGTCCAAATCCCTCTTCGTACGAAATTTTTTCACAGCGCTGTTTCCAAGTGTCCACAAAGAGCCTCTGCTTGAAACTGTCCACATGCACATCTCCCATACTGGTGTGTTTGTTTCACTACCTGGATTTTGGTTTCCTCTTCTTTCTTTGAAATGACAAGCCTTTTTTCTGCACGCTACACACACCTTGTAGCAGTTTCAGTTTTTAGCATGTTCGTGCTCAAAACGCTGTGTAACCTATGTAGAGTGTGTTACTCTCCAGCACTGAATACACAAACTAGAGCTCCTTTCACCACAGACACGCAAACACATCTTTTTGTGAAAGTCCTATTTCAGGTCACTTGGAAATGTAAGGTTTTCATCGGGAACATGAAGTCAATCACGGTTTTGCACTCTGCAGCCAATAGAAATGTACTTTTCTACAAACCAGTCTGAATTTCACTGCAAAATACCCTTCTCTTCTTGTTTGTTGAAAGTTCTCCACGTATTAGGAGAAAGAGCGTGTTCGTGCAAGAGTGATGCAGTGTGCGTTTTCCTGGACTTCAAGTGATTTGGGAAACATACTCCTTATTTTTCCCCATTGTGTAAGAAACAACATGAGGCTTGCAAGAGATTGAAACAATGCATCCCAAAACGTATTCCAGCAGTGAAAACACACGTTTCTACAAAGACTTTGAAGGAGCAAGCAAAAGCCTAGTGGCTGAGTGTTCTTTCAGAGAGAAACACACGCATTGCTTCCGTCTGGAGTGAGTTTTCAGCCTGGAATTCATATGCATTTTGTACTGTGCAGAATGTAGCTATCTGCTCGGGTGTTGTGTCATAGATGCACCTTTCCTGCAGGAGTTTATTGCAGCATTCATTGTTTGGCTAAGTTCTTTAGGGTTGGTTTTGGAAGGTCTTTCAAGTTTGGCCAAATCCCTCTTCGTACGAAATTTTTTCACAGCGCTGTTTCCAAGTGTCCACAAAGAGCCTCTGCTTGAAACTGTCCACATGCACATATCCCATACTGGTGTGTTCGTTTCACTACCTGGATTTTGGTTTCCTCTTCTTTCTTTGAAATGACAAGCCTTCTTTCTGCACGCTACACACACCTTGTAGCAGTTTCAGTTTTTAGCATGTTGGTGCTCTCAAAACGCTGTGTAACCTATGTAGAGTGTGTCACTCTCCACCACTGAATACACAACCTAGAGCTCCTTTCACCACAGACACGCAAACACATCTTTTTGTGAAAGTCCTACTTCAGGTCACTTGGAAATGTAAGGTTTTCATCGAGAACATGAAGTCAATCACGGTTTTGCACTCTGCAGCCAATAGAAATGTACTTTTCTACAAACCCGTCTGAATTTCAGTGCAAAATACCCTTCTTTTCTGGTTTGTTGAAAGTTCTCAAGACATTAGGAGAAAGAGCGTGTTCGTGCAAGAGTGATGCAGTGTGCGTTTTCTTGGACTTCAAGTGATTTGGGAAACATACTCCTTATTTTTCCCCATTGTGTAAGAAACAACATGAGGCTTGCAAGAGATTGAAACAATGCATCCCAAAACGTATTCCAGCAGTGAAAACACACGTTTCTACAAAGACTTTGAAGGAGCAAGCAAAAGCCTAGTGGCTGAGTGTTCTGTCAGAGAGAAACACACGCATTGCTTCCTTCTGGAGTGAGTTTTCAGCCAGGAATTCATATGCATTTTGTACTGTGCAGAATGTAGCTACCTGCTCGGGAGTTGTGTCATAGACGCACCTTTCCTGCAGGAGTTTATTGAAACATTCATTGTTTGGCTAAGTTCTTTAGGGTTGGTTTTGGAAGGTCTTTCAACTTTGGCCAAATCCCGCTTCGTACGAAATTTTTTCACAGCGCTGTTTCCAAGTGTCCACAAAGATCCTCTGCTTGAAACTGTCCACATGCACATCTCCCATACTGGTGTGTTCGTTTCACTACCTGGATTTTGGTTTCCTCTTCTTTCTTTGAAATGACAAGCCTTCTTTCTGCACGCTACACACACCTTGTAGCAGTTTCAGTTTTTAGCATGTTGGTGCTCTCAAAACGCTGTGTAACCTATGTAGAGTGTGTCACTCTCCAGCACTGAATACACAACCTAGAGCTCCTTTCACCACAGACACGCAAACACATCTTTTTGTGAAAGTCCTACTTCAGGTCACTTGGAAATGTAAGGTTTTCATCGAGAACATGAAGTCAATCACGGTTTTGGACTCTACAGCCAATAGAAATGTACTTTTCTACAAACCCGTCTGAATTTCACTGCAAAATACCCTACTCTTCCTGTTTGTTGAAAGTTCTCAACGTATTAGGAGAAAGAGCGTGTTCGTGCAAGAGTGATGCAGTGTGCGTTTTCCTGGACTGCAAGTGATTTGGGAAACATACTCCTTATTTTTCCCCATTGTGTAAGAAACAACATGAGGCTTGCAAGAGATTGAAACAATGCATCCCAAAACGTATTCCAGCAGTGAAAACACACGTTTCTACAAAGACTTTGAAGGAGCAAGCAAAAGCCTAGTAGCTGAGTGTCCTTTCAGAGAGAAACACACGCATTGCTTCCTTCTGGAGTGAGTTTTCAGCCTGGAATTCATATGCATTTTGTACTGTGCAGAATGTAGCTACCTGCTCGGTAGTTGTGTCATAGATGCACCTTTCCTGCAGGAGTTTATTGCAACATTCATTGTTTGGCTAAGTTCTTTAGGGTTGGTTTTGGAAGGTCTTTCAACTTTGGCCAAATCCCGCTTCATACGAAATTTTTTCACAGTGCTGTTTCCAAGTGTCCACAAAGAGCCTCTGCTTGAAACTGTCCACATGCACATCTCCCACACTGGTGTGTTCATTTCACTACCTGGATTTTGGTTACCTCTTCTTTCTTTGAAATGACAAGCCTTTTTTCTGCACGCTACACTCACCTTGTAGCAGTTTCAGTTTTTAGCATATTCGTGCTCTAAACGCTGTGTAACCTATGTAGAGTGTGTCACTCTCCAGCACTGACTACACAACCTAGAGCTCCTATCACCACAGACACGCAAACACATCTTTTTGTGAAAGTCCTACTTCAGATCACTTGGAAATGTAAGGTTTTCATCGAGAACATGAAGTCAATCACGGTTTTGCACTCTGCAGCCAATAGAAATGTACTTTTCTACAAACCCGTCTGAATTTCACTGCAAAATACCCTTCTCTTATTCTTTGTTGAAAGTTCTCAACGTATTTGGAGAAAGAGCGTGTTCGTGCAAGAGTGATGCAGTGTGCGTTTTCCTGGTCTTCAAGTGATTTGGGAAACATACTCCTTAATTTTCCCCATTGTGTAAGAAACAACATGAGGCTTGCAAGAGATTGAAACAATGCATCCCAAAAAGTATTCCAGCAGTGAAAACACACGTTTCTACAAAGACTTTGAAGGACCAAGCAAAAGCCTACTGGCTGAGTGTTCTTTCAGAGAGAAACACACGCATTGCTTCCTTCTGGAGTGAGTTTTCAGCCTGGAATTCATATGCATTTTGTACTGTGCAGAATGTAGCTACCTGCTGGGGAGTTGTGTCATAGATGCACCTTTCCTGCAGGAGTTTATTGCAGCATTCATTGTTTGGCTAAGTTCTTTATGGTTGGTTTTGGAAGGTCTTTCAACTTTGTCCAAATCCCTCTTCGTACGAAATTTTTTCACAGCGCTGTTTCCAAGTGTCCACAAAGAGCCTCTGCTTGAAACTGTCCACATGCACATCTCCCATACTGGTGTGTTTGTTTCACTACCTGGATTTTGGTTTCCTCTTCTTTCTTTGAAATGACAAGCCTTTTTTCTGCACGCTACACACACCTTGTAGCAGTTTCAGTTTTTAGCATGTTCGTGCTCAAAACGCTGTGTAACCTATGTAGAGTGTGTTACTCTCCAGCACTGAATACACAAACTAGAGCTCCTTTCACCACAGACACGCAAACACATCTTTTTGTGAAAGTCCTATTTCAGGTCACTTGGAAATGTAAGGTTTTCATCGGGAACATGAAGTCAATCACGGTTTTGCACTCTGCAGCCAATAGAAATGTACTTTTCTACAAACCAGTCTGAATTTCACTGCAAAATACCCTTCTCTTCTTGTTTGTTGAAAGTTCTCCACGTATTAGGAGAAAGAGCGTGTTCGTGCAAGAGTGATGCAGTGTGCGTTTTCCTGGACTTCAAGTGATTTGGGAAACATACTCCTTATTTTTCCCCATTGTGTAAGAAACAACATGAGGCTTGCAAGAGATTGAAACAATGCATCCCAAAACGTATTCCAGCAGTGAAAACACACGTTTCTACAAAGACTTTGAAGGAGCAAGCAAAAGCCTAGTGGCTGAGTGTTCTTTCAGAGAGAAACACACGCATTGCTTCCGTCTGGAGTGAGTTTTCAGCCTGGAATTCATATGCATTTTGTACTGTGCAGAATGTAGCTATCTGCTCGGGTGTTGTGTCATAGATGCACCTTTCCTGCAGGAGTTTATTGCAGCATTCATTGTTTGGCTAAGTTCTTTAGGGTTGGTTTTGGAAGGTCTTTCAAGTTTGGCCAAATCCCTCTTCGTACGAAATTTTTTCACAGCGCTGTTTCCAAGTGTCCACAAAGAGCCTCTGCTTGAAACTGTCCACATGCACATATCCCATACTGGTGTGTTCGTTTCACTACCTGGATTTTGGTTTCCTCTTCTTTCTTTGAAATGACAAGCCTTCTTTCTGCACGCTACACACACCTTGTAGCAGTTTCAGTTTTTAGCATGTTGGTGCTCTCAAAACGCTGTGTAACCTATGTAGAGTGTGTCACTCTCCACCACTGAATACACAACCTAGAGCTCCTTTCACCACAGACACGCAAACACATCTTTTTGTGAAAGTCCTACTTCAGGTCACTTGGAAATGTAAGGTTTTCATCGAGAACATGAAGTCAATCACGGTTTTGCACACTGCAGCCAATAGAAATGTACTTTTCTACAAACCCGTCTGAATTTCAGTGCAAAATACCCTTCTTTTCTGGTTTGTTGAAAGTTCTCAAGACATTAGGAGAAAGAGCGTGTTCGTGCAAGAGTGATGCAGTGTGCGTTTTCTTGGACTTCAAGTGATTTGGGAAACATACTCCTTATTTTTCCCCATTGTGTAAGAAACAACATGAGGCTTGCAAGAGATTGAAACAATGCATCCCAAAACGTATTCCAGCAGTGAAAACACACGTTTCTACAAAGACTTTGAAGGAGCAAGCAAAAGCCTAGTGGCTGAGTGTTCTGTCAGAGAGAAACACACGCATTGCTTCCTTCTGGAGTGAGTTTTCAGCCAGGAATTCATATGCATTTTGTACTGTGCAGAATGTAGCTACCTGCTCGGGAGTTGTGTCATAGACGCACCTTTCCTGCAGGAGTTTATTGAAACATTCATTGTTTGGCTAAGTTCTTTAGGGTTGGTTTTGGAAGGTCTTTCAACTTTGGCCAAATCCCGCTTCGTACGAAATTTTTTCACAGCGCTGTTTCCAAGTGTCCACAAAGATCCTCTGCTTGAAACTGTCCACATGCACATCTCCCATACTGGTGTGTTCGTTTCACTACCTGGATTTTGGTTTCCTCTTCTTTCTTTGAAATGACAAGCCTTCTTTCTGCACGCTACACACACCTTGTAGCAGTTTCAGTTTTTAGCATGTTGGTGCTCTCAAAACGCTGTGTAACCTATGTAGAGTGTGTCACTCTCCAGCACTGAATACACAACCTAGAGCTCCTTTCACCACAGACACGCAAACACATCTTTTTGTGAAAGTCCTACTTCAGGTCACTTGGAAATGTAAGGTTTTCATCGAGAACATGAAGTCAATCACGGTTTTGGACTCTACAGCCAATAGAAATGTACTTTTCTACAAACCCGTCTGAATTTCACTGCAAAATACCCTACTCTTCCTGTTTGTTGAAAGTTCTCAACGTATTAGGAGAAAGAGCGTGTTCGTGCAAGAGTGATGCAGTGTGCGTTTTCCTGGACTGCAAGTGATTTGGGAAACATACTCCTTATTTTTCCCCATTGTGTAAGAAACAACATGAGGCTTGCAAGAGATTGAAACAATGCATCCCAAAACGTATTCCAGCAGTGAAAACACACGTTTCTACAAAGACTTTGAAGGAGCAAGCAAAAGCCTACTGGCTGAGTGTCCTTTCAGAAACACACGCATTGCTTCCTTCTGGAGTGAGTTTTCAGCCTGGAATTCATATGCATTTTGTACTGTGCAGAATGTAGCTACCTGCTCGGGAGTTGTGTCATAGATGCACCTTTCCTGCAGGAGTTTATTGCAACATTCATTGTTTGGCTAAGTTATTTAGGGTTGGTTTTGGAAGGTCTTTCAACTTTGGCCAAATCCCGCCTCGTACGAAATTTTTTCACAGCGCTGTTTCCATGTGTCCACAAAGAGCCTCTGCTTGAAACTGTCCACATGCACATCTCCCATACTGGTGTGTTCGTTTCACTACCTGGATTTTGGTTTCCTCTTCTTTCTTTGAAATGACAAGCCTTCTTTCTGCACGCTACACACAGCTTGTAGCAGTTTCAGTTTTTAGCATGTTGGTGCTCTCAAAACGCTGTGTAACCTATGTAGAGTGCGTCACTCTCCAGCACTGAATACACAACCTAGAGCTCCTTTCACCACAGACACGCAAACACAACTTTTTGTGAAAGTCCTACTTCAGGTCACTTGGAAATGTAAGGTTTTCATCGAGAACATGAAGTCAATCACGGTTTTGCACTCTGCAGCCCATAAAAATGTACTTTTCTACAAACCCGTCTGAATTTCACTGCAAAATACCCTTCTCTTCTTGTTTGTTGAAAGTTCTCAACGTATTAGGAGAAAGAGCGTGTTCGTGCAAGAGTGATGCAGTGTGCATTTTCCTGGACTTCAAGTGATTTGGGAAACATACTCCTTATTTTTCCCCATTGTGTAAGAAACAACATGAGGCTTGCAAGAGATTGAAACAATGCATCCCAAAACGTATTCCAGCAGTGAAAACACACGTTTCTACAAAGACTTTGAAGGAGCAAGCAAAAGCCTAGTGGCTGAGTGTTCTTTCAGAGAGAAACACACGCATTGCTTCCTTCTGGAGTGAGTTTTCAGCCTGGAATTCATATGCATTTTGTACTGTGCAGAATGTAGCTACCTGCTCGGGAGTTGTGTCATAGACGCACCTTTCCTGCAGGAGTTTATTGAAACATTCATTGTTTGGCTAAGTTCTTTAGGGTTGGTTTTGGAAGATCTTTCAACTTTGGCCAAATCCCGCTTCGTACGAAATTTTTTCACAGCGCTGTTTCCAAGTGTCCACAAAGAGCCTCTGGTTGTAACTGTCCACATGCACATCTCCCATACTGGTGTGTTCGTTTCACTACCTGGATTTTGGTTTCCTCTTCTTTCTTTGAAATGACAAGCCTTCTTTCTGCACTCTACACACACCTTATAGCAGTTTCAGTTTTTAGCATGTTCGTGCTCTCAAAACGCTATGTAACCTATGTAGAGTGTGTCACTCTCCAGCCCTGAATACACAACCTAGAGCTCCTTACACCACAGACACGCAAACACAACTTTTTGTGAAAGTCCTACTTCAGGTCACTTGGAAATGTAAGGTTTTCATCGAGAACATGAAGTCAATCACGGTTTTGCACTCTGCAGCCCATAGAAATGTACTTTTCTACAAACCCATCTGAATTTCACTGCAAAATACCCTTTTTTCTGGTTTGTTGAAAGTTCTCAACACATTAGGAGAAAGAGCGTGTTCGTGCAAGACTGATGCAGTGTGCGTTTTCCTGGACTTCAAGTGATTTGGGAAACATACTCCTTATTTTTCCCCATTGTTTAAGAAACAACATGAGGCTTGGAAGAGATTAAAACAATGCATCCCAAAAAGTATTCCAGCAGTGAAAACACACGTTTCTACAAAGACTTTGAAGGAGCAAGCAAAAGCCTAGTGGCTGAGTGTTCTTTCAGAGAAAAACACACGCATTGCTTCCTTCTGGAGTGAGTTTTCAGCCTGGAATTCATATGCATTTTGTACTGTGCAGAATGTAGCTACCTGCTCGGGAGTTGTGTCATAGATGCACCTTTCCTGCAGGAGTTTATTGCAGCATTCATTGTTTGGCTAAGTTCTTTAGGGTTCGTTTTGGAAGGTCTTTCAACTTTGGCCAAATCCCGCTTCGTACGAAATTTTTTCACAGCGCTGTTTCCAAGTGTCCACAAAGAGCCTCTGCTTGAAACTGTCCACATGCACATCTCTCATACTGGTGTGTTCGTTTCACTACCTGGATTTTGGTTTCCTCTTCTTTCTTTGAAATGACTAGCCTTTTTTCTGCACGCTACACACACCTTGTAGCAGTTTCAGTTTTTAGCATGTTCGTGCTCAAAACGCTGTGTAACCTATGTAGAGTGTGTCACTCTCCAGCACTGAATACACAACCTAGAACTCCTTTCACCACAGACACGCAAACACATCTTTTTGTGAAAGTCCTAATTCAGGTCACTTGGAAATGTAAGGTTTTCATCGAGAACATGAAGTCAATCACGGTTTTGCACTCTGCAGCCAATAGAAATGTAGTTTTCTACAAACCAGTCTGAATTTCACTGCAAAATACCCTTCTCTTCTTGTTTGTTGAAAGTTCTCAACGTATTAGGAGAAAGAGCGTGTTCGTGCAAGAGTGATGCAGTGTGCGTTTTCCTGGACTTCAAGTGATTTGGGAAACATACTCCTTATTTTTCCCCATTGTGTAAGAAACAACATGAGGCTTGCAAGAGATTGAAACAATGCATCCCAAAACGTATTCCAGCAGTGAAAACACACGTTTCTACAAAGACTTTGAAGGAGCAAGCAAAAGCCTAGTGGCAGAGTGTTCTTTCAGAGAGAAACACACGCATTGCTTCCTTCTGGAGTGAGTTTTCAGCCTGGAATTCATATGCATTTTGTACTGTGCAGAATGTAGCTACCTGCTCGGGAGTTGTGTCATAGATGCACCTTTCCTGCAGGAGTTTATTGCAGCATTCATTGTTTGGCTAAGTTCTTTAGGGTTGGTTTTGGAAGGTCTTTCAACTTTGGCCAAATCCCGCTTCGTACGAAATTTTTTCACAGCGCTGTTTCCAAGTGTCCACAAAGAGCCTCTGCTTGAAACTGTCCACATGCACATCTCCCATACTGGTGTGTTCGTTTCACTACCTGGATTTTGGTTTCCTCTTCTTTCTTTGAAATGACAAGCCTTCTTTCTGCACGCTACACACACCTTGTAGCAGTTTCAGTTTTTAGCATGTTGGTGCTCTCAAAACGCTGTGTAACCTATGTAGAGTGTGTCACTCTCCAGCACTGAATACACAACCTAGAGCTCCTTTCACCACAGACACGCAAATACATCTCTTTGTGAAAGTCCTAATTCAGGTCACTTGGAAATGTAAGGTTTTCATCGAGAACATGAAGTCAATCTCGGTTTTGCACTCTGCAGCCCATAGAGATGTACTTTTCTACACACCCGTCTGAATTTCACTGCAAAATACCCTTCTCTTCTTGTTTGTTGAAAGTTCTCAACGTATTAGGAGAAAGAGCGTGTTCGTGCAAGAGTGATGCAGTGTGCGTTTTCCTGGACTTCAAGTGATTTGGGAAACATACTCCTTATTTTTCCACATTGTGTAAGAAACAACATGAGGCTTGCAAGAGATTGAAACAATGCATCCCAAAACGTATTCCAGCAGTGAAAACACACGTTTCTACAAAGACTTTGAAGGAGCAAGCAAAAGCCTAGTAGCTGAGTGTCCTTTCAGAGAGAAACACACGCATTGCTTCCTTCTGGAGTGAGTTTTCAGCCTGGAATTCATATGCATTTTGTACTGTGCAGAATGTAGCTACCTGCTCGGTAGTTGTGTCATAGATGCACCTTTCCTGCAGGAGTTTATTGCAACATTCATTGTTTGGCTAAGTTCTTTAGGGTTGGTTTTGGAAGGTCTTTCAACTTTGGCCAAATCCCCCTTCATACGAAATTTTTTCACAGTGCTGTTTCCAAGTGTCCACAAAGAGCCTCTGCTTGAAACTGTCCACATGCACATCTCCCACACTGGTGTGTTCATTTCACTACCTGGATTTTGGTTACCTCTTCTTTCTTTGAAATGACAAGCCTTTTTTCTGCACGCTACACTCACCTTGTAGCAGTTTCAGTTTTTAGCATATTCGTGCTCTAAACGCTGTGTAACCTATGTAGAGTGTGTCACTCTCCAGCACTGACTACACAACCTAGAGCTCCTATCACCACAGACACGCAAACACATCTTTTTGTGAAAGTCCTACTTCAGATCACTTGGAAATGTAAGGTTTTCATCGAGAACATGAAGTCAATCACGGTTTTGCACTCTGCAGCCAATAGAAATGTACTTTTCTACAAACCCGTCTGAATTTCACTGCAAAATACCCTTCTCTTATTCTTTGTTGAAAGTTCTCAACGTATTTGGAGAAAGAGCGTGTTCGTGCAAGAGTGATGCAGTGTGCGTTTTCCTGGACTTCAAGTGATTTGGGAAACATACTCCTTAAATTTCCCCATTGTGTAAGAAACAACATGAGGCTTGCAAGAGATTGAAACAATGCATCCCAAAAAGTATTCCAGCAGTGAAAACACACGTTTCTACAAAGACTTTGAAGGACCAAGCAAAAGCCTACTGGCTGAGTGTTCTTTCAGAGAGAAACACACGCATTGCTTCCTTCTGGAGTGAGTTTTCAGCCTGGAATTCATATGCATTTTGTACTGTGCAGAATGTAGCTACCTGCTGGGGAGTTGTGTCATAGATGCACCTTTCCTGCAGGAGTTTATTGCAGCATTCATTGTTTGGCTAAGTTCTTTATGGTTGGTTTTGGAAGGTCTTTCAACTTTGTCCAAATCCCTCTTCGTACGAAATTTTTTCACAGCGCTGTTTCCAAGTGTCCACAAAGAGCCTCTGCTTGAAACTGTCCACATGCACATCTCCCATACTGGTGTGTTTGTTTCACTACCTGGATTTTGGTTTCCTCTTCTTTCTTTGAAATGACAAGCCTTTTTTCTGCACGCTACACACACCTTGTAGCAGTTTCAGTTTTTAGCATGTTCGTGCTCAAAACGCTGTGTAACCTATGTAGAGTGTGTTACTCTCCAGCACTGAATACACAAACTAGAGCTCCTTTCACCACAGACACGCAAACACATCTTTTTGTGAAAGTCCTATTTCAGGTCACTTGGAAATGTAAGGTTTTCATCGGGAACATGAAGTCAATCACGGTTTTGCACTCTGCAGCCAATAGAAATGTACTTTTCTACAAACCAGTCTGAATTTCACTGCAAAATACCCTTCTCTTCTTGTTTGTTGAAAGTTCTCCACGTATTAGGAGAAAGAGCGTGTTCGTGCAAGAGTGATGCAGTGTGCGTTTTCCTGGACTTCAAGTGATTTGGGAAACATACTCCTTATTTTTCCCCATTGTGTAAGAAACAACATGAGGCTTGCAAGAGATTGAAACAATGCATCCCAAAACGTATTCCAGCAGTGAAAACACACGTTTCTACAAAGACTTTGAAGGAGCAAGCAAAAGCCTAGTGGCTGAGTGTTCTTTCAGAGAGAAACACACGCATTGCTTCCGTCTGGAGTGAGTTTTCAGCCTGGAATTCATATGCATTTTGTACTGTGCAGAATGTAGCTATCTGCTCGGGTGTTGTGTCATAGATGCACCTTTCCTGCAGGAGTTTATTGCAGCATTCATTGTTTGGCTAAGTTCTTTAGGGTTGGTTTTGGAAGGTCTTTCAAGTTTGGCCAAATCCCTCTTCGTACGAAATTTTTTCACAGCGCTGTTTCCAAGTGTCCACAAAGAGCCTCTGCTTGAAACTGTCCACATGCACATATCCCATACTGGTGTGTTCGTTTCACTACCTGGATTTTGGTTTCCTCTTCTTTCTTTGAAATGACAAGCCTTCTTTCTGCACGCTACACACACCTTGTAGCAGTTTCAGTTTTTAGCATGTTGGTGCTCTCAAAACGCTGTGTAACCTATGTAGAGTGTGTCACTCTCCACCACTGAATACACAACCTAGAGCTCCTTTCACCACAGACACGCAAACACATCTTTTTGTGAAAGTCCTACTTCAGGTCACTTGGAAATGTAAGGTTTTCATCGAGAACATGAAGTCAATCACGGTTTTGCACTCTGCAGCCAATAGAAATGTACTTTTCTACAAACCCGTCTGAATTTCAGTGCAAAATACCCTTCTTTTCTGGTTTGTTGAAAGTTCTCAAGACATTAGGAGAAAGAGCGTGTTCGTGCAAGAGTGATGCAGTGTGCGTTTTCTTGGACTTCAAGTGATTTGGGAAACATACTCCTTATTTTTCCCCATTGTGTAAGAAACAACATGAGGCTTGCAAGAGATTGAAACAATGCATCCCAAAACGTATTCCAGCAGTGAAAACACACGTTTCTACAAAGACTTTGAAGGAGCAAGCAAAAGCCTACTGGCTGAGTGTCCTTTCAGAGAGAAACACACGCATTGCTTCCTTCTGGAGTGAGTTTTCAGCCTGGAATTCATATGCATTTTGTACTGTGCAGAATGTAGCTACCTGCTCGGGAGTTGTGTCATAGATGCACCTATCCTGCAGGAGTTTATTGCCACATTCATTGTTGGGCTAAGTTCTTTAGGGTTGGTTTTGGAAGGTCTTTCAACTTTGGCCAAATCCGGCTTCGTACGAAATTTTTTCACAGCGCTGTTTCCAAGTGTCCACAAAGAGCCTCTGCATGAAACTGTCCACATGCACATCTCCCATACTGGTGTGTTCGTTTCACTACCTGGATTTTGGTTTCCTCTTCTTTCTTTGAAATGACAAGCCTTCTTTCTGCACGCTACACACACCTTGTAGTAGTTTCAGTTTTTAGCATGTTGGTGCTCTCAAAACGCTGTGTAACCTATGTAGAGTGTGTCACTCTGCAGCACTGAATACACAACCTAGAGCTCCTTTCACCACAGACTCGCAAACACATCTTTTAGTGAAAGTCCTACTTCAGGTCACTTGGAAATGTAAGGTTTTCATCGAGAACATGAAGTCAATCACGGTTTTGCACTCTGCAGCCCATAGAAATGTACTTTTCTACAAACCCGTCTGAATTTCACTGCAAAATACCCTTCTCTTCTTGTTTGTTGAAAGTTCTCAACGTATTAGGAGAAAGAGCGTGTTCGTGCAAGAGTGATGCAGTGTGCGTTTTCCTGGACTTCAAGTGATTTGGGAAACATACTCCTTATTTTTCCCCATTGTGTAAGAAACAACATGAGGCTTGCAAGAGATTGAAACAATGCATCCCAAAACGTATTCCAGCAATGAAAACACACGTTTCTACAAAGACTTTGAAGGACCAAGCAAAAGCCTACTGGCTGAGTGTCCTTTCAGAGAGAAACACACTCATTGCTTCCTTCTGGAGTGAGTTTTCAGCCTGGAATTCATATGCATTTTGTACTGTGCAGAATGTAGCTACCTGCTCGGGAGTTGTGTCATAGATGCACCTTTCCTGCAGGAGTTTATTGCCACATTCATTGTTGTGCTAAGTTCTTTAGGGTTGGTTTTGGAAGGTCTTTCAACTTTGGCCAAATCCCGCTTCGTACGAAATTTTTTCACAGCGCTGTTTCCAAGTGTCCACAAAGAGCCTCTGCTTGAAACTGTCCACATGCACATCTCCCATACTGGTGTGTTCGTTTCACTATCTGGATTTTCGTTTCCTCTTCTTTCTTTGAAATGACAAGCCTTCTTTCTGCACGCTGCACACACCTTGTAGTAGTTTCAGTTTTTAGCATGTTGGTGCTCTCAAAACGCAGTGTAACCTATGTAGAGTGTGTCACTCTGCAGCACTGAATACACAACCTAGAGCTCCTTTCACCACAGACACGCAAACACATCTTTTTGTGAAAGTCCTACTTCAGGTCACTTGGAAATGTAAGGTTTTCATCGAGAACATGAAGTCAATGACGGTTTTGCACTCTGTAGCCCATAGAAATGTACTTTTCTACAAACCCGTCTGAATTTCACTGCAAAATACCCTTCTCTTCTTGTTTGTTGAAAGTTCTCAACGTATTAGGAGAAAGAGCGTGTTCGTGCAAGAGTGATGCAGTGTGCGTTTTCCTGGACTTCAAGTGATTTGGGAAACATACTCCTTATTTTTCCCCATTGTGTAAGAAACAACATGAGGCTTGCAAGAGATTGAAACAATGCATCCCAAAACGTATTCCAGCAGTGAAAACACACGTTTCTACAAAGACTTTGAAGGAGCAAGCAAAAGCCTAGTGGCTGAGTGTTCTTTCAGAGAGAAACACACGCATTGCTTCCGTCTGGAGTGAGTTTTCAGCCTGGAATTCATATGCATTTTGTACTGTGCAGAATGTAGCTATCTGCTCGGGTGTTGTGTCATAGATGCACCTTTCCTGCAGGAGTTTATTGCAGCATTCATTGTTTGGCTAAGTTCTTTAGGGTTGGTTTTGGAAGGTCTTTCAAGTTTGGCCAAATCCCTCTTCGTACGAAATTTTTTCACAGCGCTGTTTCCAAGTGTCCACAAAGAGCCTCTGCTTGAAACTGTCCACATGCACATATCCCATACTGGTGTGTTCGTTTCACTACCTGGATTTTGGTTTCCTCTTCTTTCTTTGAAATGACAAGCCTTCTTTCTGCACGCTACACACACCTTGTAGCAGTTTCAGTTTTTAGCATGTTGGTGCTCTCAAAACGCTGTGTAACCTATGTAGAGTGTGTCACTCTCCACCACTGAATACACAACCTAGAGCTCCTTTCACCACAGACACGCAAACACATCTTTTTGTGAAAGTCCTACTTCAGGTCACTTGGAAATGTAAGGTTTTCATCGAGAACATGAAGTCAATGACGGTTTTGCACTCTGCAGCCCATAGAAATGTACTTTTCTACAAACCCGTCTGAATTTCACTGCAAAATACCCTTCTCTTCTTGTTTGTTGAAAGTTCTCAACGTATTAGGAGAAAGAGCGTGTTCGTGCAAGAGTGATGCAGTGTGCGTTTTCCTGGACTTCAAGTGATTTGGGAAACATACTCCTTATTTTTCCCCATTGTGTAAGAAACAACATGAGGCTGGCAAGAGATTGAAACAATGCATCCCAAAACGTATTCCAGCAGTGAAAACACACGTTTCTACAAAGACTTTGAGGGAGCAAGCAAAAGCCTAGTGGCTGAGTGTTCTTTCAGAGAGAAACACACGCATTGCTTCCTTCTGGAGTGAGTTTTCAGCCTGGAATTCATATGCATTTTGTACTGTGCAGAATGTAGCTACCTGCTCGGGAGTTGTGTCATAGAAGCACCTTTCCTGCAGGAGTTTATTGAAACATTCATTGTTTGGCTAAGTTCTTTAGGGTTGGTTTTGGAAGGTCTTTCAACTTTGGCCAAATCCCTCTTCGTACGAAATTTTTTCACAGCGCTGTTTCCAAGTGTCCACAAAGAGCCTCTGCTTGAAACTGTCCACATGCATATCTCCCATACTGGTGTGTTCGTTTCACTACCTGGATTTTGGTTTCCTCTTCTTTCTTTGAAATGACAAGCCTTCTTTCTGCACGCTACACACACCTTGTAGCAGTTTCAGTTTTTAGCATGTTGGTGCTCTCAAAACGCTGTGTAACCTATGTAGAGTGTGTCACTCTGCAGCACTGAATACACAACCTAGAGCTCCTTTCACCACAGACACGAAAACACAACTTTTTGTGAAAGTCCTACTTCAGGTCACTTGGAAATGTAAGGTTTTCATCGAGAACATGAAGTCAATCACGGTTTTGCACTCTGCAGCCCATAGAAATGTACTTTTCTACAAACCCGTCTGAATTTCACTGCAAAATACCCTTCTCTTCTTGTTTGTTGAAAGTTCTCAACGTATTAGGAGAAAGAGCGTGTTCGTGCAAGAGTGATGATGCAGTGTGCGTTTTCCTGGACTTCAAGTGATTTGGGAAACATACTCCTTATTTTTCCCCATTGTGTAAGAAACAACATGAGGCTTGCAAGAGATTGAAACAATGCATCCCAAAACGTATTCCAGCAGTGAAAACACACGTTTCTACAAAGACTTTGAAGGAGCAAGCAAAAGCCTAGTGGCTGAGTGTTCTTTCAGAGAGAAACACACGCATTGCTTCCGTCTGGAGTGAGTTTTCAGCCTGGAATTCATATGCATTTTGTACTGTGCAGAATGTAGCTATCTGCTCGGGTGTTGTGTCATAGATGCACCTTTCCTGCAGGAGTTTATTGCAGCATTCATTGTTTGGCTAAGTTCTTTAGGGTTGGTTTTGGAAGGTCTTTCAAGTTTGGCCAAATCCCTCTTCGTACGAAATTTTTTCACAGCGCTGTTTCCAAGTGTCCACAAAGAGCCTCTGCTTGAAACTGTCCACATGCACATATCCCATACTGGTGTGTTCGTTTCACTACCTGGATTTTGGTTTCCTCTTCTTTCTTTGAAATGACAAGCCTTCTTTCTGCACGCTACACACACCTTGTAGCAGTTTCAGTTTTTAGCATGTTGGTGCTCTCAAAACGCTGTGTAACCTATGTAGAGTGTGTCACTCTCCACCACTGAATACACAACCTAGAGCTCCTTTCACCACAGACACGCAAACACATCTTTTTGTGAAAGTCCTACTTCAGGTCACTTGGAAATGTAAGGTTTTCATCGAGAACATGAAGTCAATCACGGTTTTGCACTCTGCAGCCAATAGAAATGTACTTTTCTACAAACCCGTCTGAATTTCAGTGCAAAATACCCTTCTTTTCTGGTTTGTTGAAAGTTCTCAAGACATTAGGAGAAAGAGCGTGTTCGTGCAAGAGTGATGCAGTGTGCGTTTTCTTGGACTTCAAGTGATTTGGGAAACATACTCCTTATTTTTCCCCATTGTGTAAGAAACAACATGAGGCTTGCAAGAGATTGAAACAATGCATCCCAAAACGTATTCCAGCAGTGAAAACACACGTTTCTACAAAGACTTTGAAGGAGCAAGCAAAAGCCTACTGGCTGAGTGTCCTTTCAGAGAGAAACACACGCATTGCTTCCTTCTGGAGTGAGTTTTCAGCCTGGAATTCATATGCATTTTGTACTGTGCAGAATGTAGCTACCTGCTCGGGAGTTGTGTCATAGATGCACCTATCCTGCAGGAGTTTATTGCCACATTCATTGTTGGGCTAAGTTCTTTAGGGTTGGTTTTGGAAGGTCTTTCAACTTTGGCCAAATCCGGCTTCGTACGAAATTTTTTCACAGCGCTGTTTCCAAGTGTCCACAAAGAGCCTCTGCATGAAACTGTCCACATGCACATCTCCCATACTGGTGTGTTCGTTTCACTACCTGGATTTTGGTTTCCTCTTCTTTCTTTGAAATGACAAGCCTTCTTTCTGCACGCTACACACACCTTGTAGTAGTTTCAGTTTTTAGCATGTTGGTGCTCTCAAAACGCTGTGTAACCTATGTAGAGTGTGTCACTCTGCAGCACTGAATACACAACCTAGAGCTCCTTTCACCACAGACTCGCAAACACATCTTTTAGTGAAAGTCCTACTTCAGGTCACTTGGAAATGTAAGGTTTTCATCGAGAACATGAAGTCAATCACGGTTTTGCACTCTGCAGCCCATAGAAATGTACTTTTCTACAAACCCGTCTGAATTTCACTGCAAAATACCCTTCTCTTCTTGTTTGTTGAAAGTTCTCAACGTATTAGGAGAAAGAGCGTGTTCGTGCAAGAGTGATGCAGTGTGCGTTTTCCTGGACTTCAAGTGATTTGGGAAACATACTCCTTATTTTTCCCCATTGTGTAAGAAACAACATGAGGCTTGCAAGAGATTGAAACAATGCATCCCAAAACGTATTCCAGCAATGAAAACACACGTTTCTACAAAGACTTTGAAGGACCAAGCAAAAGCCTACTGGCTGAGTGTCCTTTCAGAGAGAAACACACTCATTGCTTCCTTCTGGAGTGAGTTTTCAGCCTGGAATTCATATGCATTTTGTACTGTGCAGAATGTAGCTACCTGCTCGGGAGTTGTGTCATAGATGCACCTTTCCTGCAGGAGTTTATTGCCACATTCATTGTTGTGCTAAGTTCTTTAGGGTTGGTTTTGGAAGGTCTTTCAACTTTGGCCAAATCCCGCTTCGTACGAAATTTTTTCACAGCGCTGTTTCCAAGTGTCCACAAAGAGCCTCTGCTTGAAACTGTCCACATGCACATCTCCCATACTGGTGTGTTCGTTTCACTATCTGGATTTTCGTTTCCTCTTCTTTCTTTGAAATGACAAGCCTTCTTTCTGCACGCTGCACACACCTTGTAGTAGTTTCAGTTTTTAGCATGTTGGTGCTCTCAAAACGCAGTGTAACCTATGTAGAGTGTGTCACTCTGCAGCACTGAATACACAACCTAGAGCTCCTTTCACCACAGACACGCAAACACATCTTTTTGTGAAAGTCCTACTTCAGGTCACTTGGAAATGTAAGGTTTTCATCGAGAACATGAAGTCAATGACGGTTTTGCACTCTGTAGCCCATAGAAATGTACTTTTCTACAAACCCGTCTGAATTTCACTGCAAAATACCCTTCTCTTCTTGTTTGTTGAAAGTTCTCAACGTATTAGGAGAAAGAGCGTGTTCGTGCAAGAGTGATGCAGTGTGCGTTTTCCTGGACTTCAAGTGATTTGGGAAACATACTCCTTATTTTTCCCCATTGTGTAAGAAACAACATGAGGCTTGCAAGAGATTGAAACAATGCATCCCAAAACGTATTCCAGCAGTGAAAACACACGTTTCTACAAAGACTTTGAAGGAGCAAGCAAAAGCCTAGTGGCTGAGTGTTCTTTCAGAGAGAAACACACGCATTGCTTCCGTCTGGAGTGAGTTTTCAGCCTGGAATTCATATGCATTTTGTACTGTGCAGAATGTAGCTATCTGCTCGGGTGTTGTGTCATAGATGCACCTTTCCTGCAGGAGTTTATTGCAGCATTCATTGTTTGGCTAAGTTCTTTAGGGTTGGTTTTGGAAGGTCTTTCAAGTTTGGCCAAATCCCTCTTCGTACGAAATTTTTTCACAGCGCTGTTTCCAAGTGTCCACAAAGAGCCTCTGCTTGAAACTGTCCACATGCACATATCCCATACTGGTGTGTTCGTTTCACTACCTGGATTTTGGTTTCCTCTTCTTTCTTTGAAATGACAAGCCTTCTTTCTGCACGCTACACACACCTTGTAGCAGTTTCAGTTTTTAGCATGTTGGTGCTCTCAAAACGCTGTGTAACCTATGTAGAGTGTGTCACTCTCCACCACTGAATACACAACCTAGAGCTCCTTTCACCACAGACACGCAAACACATCTTTTTGTGAAAGTCCTACTTCAGGTCACTTGGAAATGTAAGGTTTTCATCGAGAACATGAAGTCAATGACGGTTTTGCACTCTGCAGCCCATAGAAATGTACTTTTCTACAAACCCGTCTGAATTTCACTGCAAAATACCCTTCTCTTCTTGTTTGTTGAAAGTTCTCAACGTATTAGGAGAAAGAGCGTGTTCGTGCAAGAGTGATGCAGTGTGCGTTTTCCTGGACTTCAAGTGATTTGGGAAACATACTCCTTATTTTTCCCCATTGTGTAAGAAACAACATGAGGCTGGCAAGAGATTGAAACAATGCATCCCAAAACGTATTCCAGCAGTGAAAACACACGTTTCTACAAAGACTTTGAGGGAGCAAGCAAAAGCCTAGTGGCTGAGTGTTCTTTCAGAGAGAAACACACGCATTGCTTCCTTCTGGAGTGAGTTTTCAGCCTGGAATTCATATGCATTTTGTACTGTGCAGAATGTAGCTACCTGCTCGGGAGTTGTGTCATAGAAGCACCTTTCCTGCAGGAGTTTATTGAAACATTCATTGTTTGGCTAAGTTCTTTAGGGTTGGTTTTGGAAGGTCTTTCAACTTTGGCCAAATCCCTCTTCGTACGAAATTTTTTCACAGCGCTGTTTCCAAGTGTCCACAAAGAGCCTCTGCTTGAAACTGTCCACATGCATATCTCCCATACTGGTGTGTTCGTTTCACTACCTGGATTTTGGTTTCCTCTTCTTTCTTTGAAATGACAAGCCTTCTTTCTGCACGCTACACACACCTTGTAGCAGTTTCAGTTTTTAGCATGTTGGTGCTCTCAAAACGCTGTGTAACCTATGTAGAGTGTGTCACTCTGCAGCACTGAATACACAACCTAGAGCTCCTTTCACCACAGACACGAAAACACAACTTTTTGTGAAAGTCCTACTTCAGGTCACTTGGAAATGTAAGGTTTTCATCGAGAACATGAAGTCAATCACGGTTTTGCACTCTGCAGCCCATAGAAATGTACTTTTCTACAAACCCGTCTGAATTTCACTGCAAAATACCCTTCTCTTCTTGTTTGTTGAAAGTTCTCAACGTATTAGGAGAAAGAGCGTGTTCGTGCAAGAGTGATGATGCAGTGTGCGTTTTCCTGGACTTCAAGTGATTTGGGAAACATACTCCTTATTTTTCCCCATTGTGTAAGAAACAACATGAGGCTTGCAAGAGATTGAAACAATGCATCCCAAAACGTATTCCAGCAGTGAAAACACACGTTTCTACAAAAACTTTGAAGGAGCAAGCAAAAGCCTAGTGGCTGAGTGTCCTTTCAGAGAGAAACACACGCATTGCTTCCTTCTGGAGTGAGTTTTCAGCCTGGAATTCATATGCATTTTGTACTGTGCAGAATGTAGCTACCTGCTCGGGAGTTGTGTCATAGATGCACCTTTCCTGGAGGAGTTTATTGCAACATTCATTGTTTGGCTAAGTTATTTAGGGTTGGTTTTGGAAGGTCTTTCAACTTTGGCCAAATCCCGCTTCGTACGAAATTTTTTCACAGCGCTGTTTCCAAGTGTCCACAAAGAGCCTCTGCTTGAAACTGTCCACATGCACATCTCCCATACTGGTGTGTTCGTTTCACTACCTGGATTTTGGTTTCCTCTTCTTTCTTTGAAATGACAAGCCTTCTTTCTGCACGCTACACACACCTTGTAGCAGTTTCAGTTTTTAGCATGTTGGTGCTCTCAAAACGCTGTGTAACCTATGTAGAGTGTGTCACTCTGCAGCACTGAATACACAACCTAGAGCTCCTTTCACCACAGACACGCAAACACAACTTTTTGTGAAAGTCCTACTTCAGGTCACTTGGAAATGTAAGGTTTTCATCGAGAACATGAAGTCAATCACGGTTTTGCACTCTGCAGGCCATAGAGATGTACTTTTCTACAAACCCGTCTGAATTTCACTGCAAAATACCCTTCTTTTCTGGTTTGTTGAAAGTTCTCAACACATTAGGAGAAAGAGCGTGTTCGTGCAAGAGTGATGCAGTGTGCGTTTTCCTGGACTGCAAGTGATTTGGGAAACATACTCCTTATTTTTCCCCATTGTGTAAGAAACAACATGAGGCTTGCAAGAGATTGAAACAATGCATCCCAAAACATATTCCAGCAGTGAAAACACACGTTTCTACAAAGACTTTGAAGGAGCAAGCAAAAGCCTAGTGGCTGAGTGTCTTTCAGAGAGAAACACACGCATTGCTTCCTTCTGGAGTGAGTTTTCAGCCTGGAATTCATATGCATTTTGTACTGTGCAGAATGTAGCTACCTGCTCGGGAGTTGTGTCATAGATGCACCTTTCCTGCAGGAGTTTATTGCAACATTCATTGTTTGGCTAAGTTCTTTAGGGTTGGTTTTGGAAGGTCTTTCAACTTTGGCCAAATCCCGCTTCGTACTAAATTTTTTCACAGCGCTGTTTCCAAGTGTCCACAAAGAGCCTCTGCTTGAAACTGTCCACATGCACATCTCCCATACTGGTGTGTTCGTTTCACTACCTGGATTTTGGTTTCCTCTTCTTTCTTTGAAATGACAAGCCTTCTTTCTGCACGCTACACACACCTTGTAGCAGTTTCAGTTTTTAGCATATTGGTGCTCTCAAAACGCTGTGTAACCTATGTAGAGTGTGTCACTCTGCAGCACTGAATACACAACCTAGAGCCTCTTTCACCACAGACACGCAAACACATCTTTTTGTGAAAGTCCTACTTCAGGTCACTTGGAAATGTAAGGTTTTCATCGAGAACATGAAGTCAATCACGGTTTTGCACTCTGCAGCCCATAGAGATGTACTTTTCTACCAACCCGTCTGAATTTCACTGCAAAATACCCTTCTCTTCTTGTTTGTTGAAAGTTCTCAACATTTTAGGAGAAAGAGCGTGTTCGTGCAAGAGTGATGCAGTGTGCGTTTTCCTGGACTGCAAGTGATTTGGGAAACATACTCCTTATTTTTCCCCATTTTGTAAGAAACAACATGAGGCTTGCAAGAGATTGAAACAATGCATCCCAAAACGTATTCCAGCAGTGAAAACACACGTTTCTACAAAGACTTTGAAGGAGCAAGCAAAAGCCTAGTGGCTGAGTGTCTTTCAGAGAGAAACACACGCATTGCTTCCTTCTGGAGTGAGTTTTCAGCCTGGAATTCATATGCATTTTGTACTGGGCAGAATGTAGCTACCTGCTCGGGAGTTGTGTCATAGATGCACCTTTCCTGCAGGAGTTTATTGCAGCATTCATTGTTTGGCTAAGTTCTTTAGGGTTGGTTTTGGAAGGTCTTTCAACTTTGGCCAAATCCCGCTTCGTACGAAATTTTTTCACAGCGCTGTTTCCAAGTGTCCACAAAGAGCCTCTGCTTGAAACTGTCCACATGCACATCTCCCATACTGGTGTGTTCGTTTCACTACCTGGATTTTGGTTTCCTCTTCTTTCTTTGAAATGACAAGCCTTTTTTCTGCACGCTACACACACCTTGCAGCAGTTTCAGTTTTTAGCATGCTGGTGCTCTCAAAACGCTGTGTAACCTATGTAGTGTGTGTCACTCTCCAGCACTGAATACATAACCTAGAGCTCCTTTCACCACAGACACGCAAACACATCTTTTTGTGAAAGTCCTACTTCAGGTCACTTGGAAATGTAAGGTTTTCATCGAGAACATGAAGTCAATCACGGTTTTGCACTCTGCAGCCCATAGAAATGTACTTTTCTACAAACCCGTCTGAATTTCACTGCAAAATACCCTTCTCTTCTTGTTTGTTGAAAGTTCTCAAAGTATTAGGAGAAAGAGCGTGTTCGTGCAAGAGTGATGCAGTGTGCGTTTTCCTGGACTTCAAGTGATTTGGGAAACATACTCCTTATTTTTCCCCATTGTGTAAGAAACAACATGAGGCTTGCAAGAGATTGAAACAATGCATCCCAAAACGTATTCCAGCAGTGAAAACACACTTTTCTACAAAGACTTTGAAGGAGCAAGCAAAAGCCTAGTGGCTGAGTGTCCTTTCAGAGAGAAACACACGCATTGCTTCCTTCTGGAGTGAGTTTTCAGCCTGGAATTCATATGCATTTTGTACTGTGCAGAATGTAGCTACCTGCTCGGGAGTTGTGTCATAGATGCACCTTTCCTGCAGGAGTTTATTGCAACATTCATTGTTTGGCTAAGTTCTTTAGGGTTGGTTTTGGAAGGTCTTCAATTTTGGCCAAATCCCGCTTCGTACGAAATTTTTTCACAGCGCTGTTTCCAAGTGTCCACAAAGAGCCTCTGCTTGAAACTGTCCACATGCACATCTCCCATACTGGTGTGTTCGTTTCACTACCTGGATTTTGGATTCCTCTTCTTTCTTTGAAATGACAAGCCTTCTTTCTGCACGCTACACACACCTTGTAGCAGTTTCAGTTTTTAGCATGTTGGTGCTCTCAAAACGCTGTGTAACCTATGTAGAGTGTGTCACTCTCCAGCACTGAATACACAACCTAGAGCTCCTTTCACCACAGACACGCAAACACATCTTTTTCTGAAAGTCCTACTTCAGGTCACTTGGAAATGTAAGGTTTTCATCGAGAACATGAAGTCAATCACGGTTTTCCACTCTGCAGCCCATAGAAATGTACTTTTCTACAAACCCGTCTGAATTTCACTGCAAAATACCCTTCTCTTCTTGTTTGTTGAAAGTTCTCAACGTATTAGGAGAAAGAGCGTGTTCGTGCAAGAGTGATGCAGTGTGCGTTTTCCTGGACTTCAAGTGATTTGGGAAACATACTCCTTATTTTTCCCCATTGTGTAAGAAACAACATGAGGCTTGCAAGAGATTGAAACAATGCATCCCAAAACGTATTCCAGCAGTGAAAACACACGTTTCTACAAAGACTTTGAAGGAGCAAGCAAAAGCCTAGTGGCAGAGTGTTCTTTCAGAGAGAAACACACGCATTGCTTCCTTCTGGAGTGAGTTTTCAGCCTGGAATTCATATGCATTTTGTACTGTGCAGAATGTAGCTACCTGCTCGGGAGTTGTGTCATAGATGCACCTTTCCTGCAGGAGTTTATTGCAGCATTCATTGTTTGGCTAAGTTCTTTAGGGTTGGTTTTGGAAGGTCTTTCAACTTTGGCCAAATCCCGCTTCGTACGAAATTTTTTCACAGCGCTGTTTCCAAGTGTCCACAAAGAGCCTCTGCTTGAAACTGTCCACATGCACATCTCCCATACTGGTGTGTTCGTTTCACTAACTGGATTTTGGTTTCCTCTTCTTTCTTTGAAATGACAAGCCTTTTTTCTGCACGCTACACACACATTGTAGCAGTTTCAGTTTTTAGCATGTTGGCGCTCTCAAAACGCTGTGTAACCTATGTAGAGTGCATCACTCTCCAGCACTGAATACACAACCTAGAGCTCCTTTCACCACAGACACGCAAACACAACTTTTTGTGAAAGTCCTACTTCAGGTCACTTGGAAATGTAAGGTTTTCATCGAGAACATGAAGTCAATCACGGTTTTGCACTCTGCAGCCCATAAAAATGTACTTTTCTACAAACCCGTCTGAATTTCACTGCAAAATACCCTTCTCTTCTTGTTTGTTGAAAGTTCTCCACGTATTAGGGGAAAGAGCGTGTTCGTGCAAGAGTGATGCAGTGTGCGTTTTCCTGGACTTCAAGTGATTTGGGAAACATACTCCTTATTTTTCCACATTGTGTAAGAAACAACATGAGGCTTGCAAGAGATTGAAACAATGCATCCCAAAACGTATTCCAGCAGTGAAAACACACGTTTCTACAAAGACTTTGAAGGAGCAAGCAAAAGCCTACTGGCTGAGTGTTCTTTCAGAGAGAAACACACGCATTGCTTCCTTCTGGAGTGAGTTTTCAGCCTGGAATTCATATGCACTTTGTACTGTGCAGAATGTAGCTACCTGCTCGGGAGTTGTGTCATAAATGCACCTTTCCTGCAGGAGTTTATTGCAGCATTCATTGTTTGGCTAAGTTCTTTAGGGTTGGTTTTGGAAGGTCTTTCAACTTTGGCCAAATCCCGCTTCGTACGAAATTTTTTCACAGCGCTTTTTCCAAGTGTCCACAAAGAGCCTCTGCTTGAAACTGTCCACATGCACATCTCCCATACTGGTGTGTTCGTTTCACTACCTGTATTTTGGTTTCCTCTTCTTTCTTTGAAATGACAAGCCTTTTTTCTGCACGCTACACTCACCTTGTAGCAGTTTCAGTTTTTAGCATGTTCGTGCTCAAAACGCTGTGTAACCTATGTAGAGTGTGTCACTCTCCAGCTCTGAATACACAACCTAGAGCTCCTTTCACCACAGACACGCAAACACAACTTTTTGTGAAAGTCCTACTTCAGGTCACTTGGAAATGTAAGGTTTTCATCGAGAACATGAAGTCAATCACGGTTTTGCACTCTGCAGCCAATAGAAATGTACTTTTCTACAAACCAGTCTGAATTTCACTGCAAAATACCCTTCTCTTCTTGTTTGTTGAAAGTTCTCAACGTATTAGGAGAAAGAGCGTGTTCGTGCAAGAGTGATGCAGTGTGCGTTTTCCTGGACTGCAAGTGATTTGGGAAACATACTCCTTATTTTTCCACCTTGTGTAAGAAACAACATGAGGCTTGCAAGAGATTGAAACAATGCATCCCAAAACGTATTCCAGCAGTGAAAACACACGTTTCTACAAAGACTTTGAAGGAGCAAGCAAAAGCCTAGTGGCTGAGTGTTCTTTCAGAGAGAAACACACGCATTGCTTCCTTCTGGAGTGAGTTTTCAGCCTGGAATTCATATGCATTTTGTACTGTGCAGAATGTAGCTACCTGCTCGGGAGTTGTGTCATAGATGCACCTTTCCTGCAGGAGTTTATTGCAACATTCATTGTTTGGCTAAGTTCTTTTCTGGTTGGTTTTGGATGATCCTTGAACTTTGGCCAAATCCCGCTTCGTACGAAATTTTTTCACAGCGCTGTTTCCAAGTGTCCACAAAGAGCCTCTGCTTGAAACTGTCCACATGCACATCTCCCATACTGGTGTGTTCGTTTCACTACCTGGATTTTGGTTTCCTCTTCTTTCTTTGAAATGACAAGCCTTCTTTCTGCACGCTACACACACCTTGTAGCAGTTTCAGTTTTTAGCATGTTCGTGCTCTCAAAACGCTGTGTAACCTATGTAGAGTGTGTCACTCTCCAGCACTGAATACACAACCTAGAGCTCCTATCACCACAGACACGAAAACACATCTTTTTGTGAAAGTCCAACTCAGGTCACTTGGAAATGTAAGGTTTTCATCGAGAACATGAAGTCAATCACGGGTTTGCACTCTGCAGCCCATAGAAATGTACTTTTCTACAAACCCGTCTGAATTTCACTGCAAAATACCCTTCTCTTCTTGTTTGTGAAAGTTCTCAACACATTAGGAGAAAGAGCGTGTTCGTGCAAGAGTGATGCAGTGTGCGTTTTCCTGGACTTCAAGTGATTTGGGAAACATACTCCTTATTTTTCCCCATTGTGTAAGAAACAACATGAGGCTTGCAAGAGATTGAAACAATGCATCCCAAAACGTATTCCAGCAGTGAAAACACACGTTTCTACAAAGACTTTGAAGGAGCAAGCAAAAGCCTAGTGGCTGAGTGTTCTTTCAGAGAGAAACACACGCATTGCTTCCTTCTGGAGTGAGTTTTCAGCCTGGAATTCATATGCATTTTGTACTGTGCAGAATGTAGCTACCTGCTCGGGAGTTGTGTCATAGACGCACCTTTCCTGCAGGAGTTTATTGCAACATTCATTGTTTGGCTAAGTTCTTTAGGGTTGGTTTTGGAAGGTCTTTCGACTTTGGCCAAATCCCGCTTCGTACGAAATTTTTTCACAGCGCTGTTTCCAAGTGTCCACAAAGAGCCTCTGCTTGAAACTGTCCACATGCACATCTCCCATACTGGTGTGTTCGTTTCACTACCTGGATTTTGGTTTCCTCTTCTTTCTTTGAAATGATAAGCCTTCTTTCTGCACGCTACACACACCTTGTAGCAGTTTCAGTTTTTAGCATGTTCTTGCTCTCAAAACGCTGTGTAACCTATGTAGAGTGTGTCACTCTCCATCACTGAATACACAACCTAGAGCTCCTTTCACCACAGACACGCAAACACATCTTTTTGTGAAAGTCCTACTTCAGGTCACTTGGAAAAGTAAGGTTTTCATCGAGAACATGAAGTCAATCACGGTTTTGCACACTGCAGCCAATAGAAATGTACTTTTCTACAAACCCGTCTGAATTTCACTGTAAAATACCCTTCTTTTCTGGTTTGTTGAAAGTTCTCAACACATTAGGAGAAAGAGCGTGTTCGTGCAAGAGTGATGCAGTGTGCGTTTTCCTGGACTGCAAGTGATTTGGGAAACATACTCCTTATTTTTCCACATTGTGGAAGAAACAACATGAGGCTTGCAAGAGATTGAAACAATGCATCCCAAAACGTATTCCAGCAGTGAAAACACACGTTTCTACAAAGACCTTGAATGAGCAAGCAAAAGCCTGGTGGCTGAGTGTTCTTTTAGAGAGAAACACACGCATTGCTTCCTTCTGGAGTGAGTTTTCAGCCTGGAATTCATATGCATTTTGTACTGTGCAGAATGTAGCTACCTGCTCAGGAGTTTTGTCATAGACGCACCTTTCCTGCAGGAGTTTATTGAAACATTCATTGTTTGGCTAAGTTCTTTAGGGTTGGTTTTGGAAGGTCTTTCCACTTTGGCCAAATACCGCTTCGTACGAAATTTTTTCACAGCGCTGTTTCCAAGTGTCCACAAAGAGCCTCTGCTTGAAACTGTCCACATGCACATCTCCCATACTGGTGTGTTCGTTTCACTACCTGGATTTTGGTTTCCTCTTCTTTCTTTGAAATGACAAGCCTTCTTTCTGCACGCTACACACACCTTGTAGCAGTTTCAGTTTTTAGCATGTTCGTGCTCTCAAAACGCTGTGTAACCTATGTAGAGTGTGTCACTCTCCAGCACTGAATACACAACCTAGAGCTGCTTTCACCACAGACACGCAAACACATCTTTTTGTGAAAGTCTTACTTCAGGTCAATTGGAAATGTAAGGTTTTCATCGAGAACATGAAGTCAATCACGGTTTTGCAGTCTGCATCCAATAGAAATGTACTTTTCTACAAACCCGTCTGAATTTCACTGCAAAATACCCTTCTTTTCTGGTTTGTTGAAAGTTCTCAACACATTAGGAGAAAGAGCGTGTTCGTGCAAGAGTGATGCAGTGTGCGTTTTCCTGGACTTCAAGTGATTTGGGAAACATACTCCTTATTTTTCCCCATTGTTTAAGAAACAACATGAGGCTTGGAAGAGATTGAAACAATGCATCCCAAAAAGTATTCCAGCAGTGAAAACACACGTTTCTACAAAGACTTTGAAGGAGCAAGCAAAAGCCTAGTGGCTGAGTGTTCTTTCAGAGAGAAACACACGCATTGCTTCCTTCTGGAGTGAGTTTTCAGCCTGGAATTCATATGCATTTTGTACTGTGCAGAATGTAGCTACCTGCTCGGGAGTTGTGTCATAGATGCACCTTTCCTGCAGGAGTTTATTGCAGCATTCATTGTTTGGCTAAGTTCTTTAGGGTTGGTTTTGGAAGGTCTTTCGACTTTGGCCAAATCCCGCTTCGTACGAAATTTTTTCACAGCGCTGTTTCCAAGTGTCCACAAAGAGCCTCTGCTTGAAACTGTCCACATGCACATCTCCCATACTGGTGTGTTGGTTTCACTACCTGGATTTTGGTTTCCTCTTCTTTCTTTGAAATGACAAGCCTTCTTTCTGCACGCTACACACACCTTGTAGCAGTTTCAGTTTTTAGCATGTTCGTGCTCTCAAAACGCTGTGTAACCTATGTAGAGTGTGTCACTCTCCAGCACTGAATACAAAACCTAGAGCTCCTTTCACAACAGACACGCAAACACAACTTTTTGTGAAAGTCCTACTTCAGGTCACTTGGTAATGTAAGGTTTTCATCGAGAACATGAAGTCAATCACGGTTTTGCACTCTGCAGCCCATAGAAATGTACTTTTCTACAAACCCGTCTGAATTTCACTGCAAAATACCCTTCTCTTCTTGTTTGTGAAAGTTCTCAACGTATTAGGAGAAAGAGCGTGTTCGTGCAAGAGTGATGCAGTGTGCGTTTTCCTGGACTTCAAGTGATTTGGGAAACATACTCCTTATTTTTCCCCATTGTGTAAGAAACAACATGAGGCTTGCAAGAGATTGAAACAATGCATCCCAAAACGTATTCCAGCAGTGAAAACACACGTTTCTACAAAGACTTTGAAGGAGCAAGCAAAAGCCTATTGGCTGAGTGTCCTTTCAGAGAGAAACACACGCATTGCTTCCTTCTGGAGTGAGTTTTCAGCCTGGAATTCATATGCATTTTATACTGTGCAGAATGTAGCTACCTGCTCGGGAGTTGTGTCATAGATGCACCTTTCCTGCAGGAGTTTATTGCAACATTCATTGTTTGGCTAAGTTCTTTAGGGTTGGTTTTGGAAGGTCTTTCAACTTTGGCCAAATACCGCTTCGTATGAAATTTTTTCACAGCGCTGTTTCCAAGTGTCCACAAAGAGCCTCTGCTTGAAACTGTCCACATGCACATCTCCCATACTGGTGTGTTCGTTTCACTACCTGGATTTTGGTTTCCTCTTCTTTCTTTGAAATGACAAGCCTTCTTTCTGCACGCTACACACACCTTGTAGCGGTTTCAGTTTTTAGCATGTTCATGCTCTCAAAACGCTGTGTAACCTATGTAGAGTGTGTCACTCTCCATCACTGAATACACAACCTATAGCTGCTTTCACCACAGACACGCAAACACATCTTTTTGTGAAAGTCCTACTTCACGTCACTTGGGAAAGTAAGGTTTTCATCGAGAACATGAAGTCAATCACGGTTTTGCACTCTGCATCCAATAGAAATGTACTTTTCTACAAACCCGTCTGAATTTCACTGCAAAATACCCTTCTTTTCTGGTTTGTTGAAAGTTCTCAACACATTAGGAGAAAGAGCGTGTTCGTGCAAGAGTGATGCAGTGTGCGTTTTCCTGGACTTCAAGTGATTTGGGAAACATACTCCTTATTTTTCCCCATTGTGTAAGAAACAATATGAGGCTTGCAAGAGATTGAAACAATGCATCCCAAAACGTATTCCAGCAGTGAAAACACACGTTACTACAAAGACTTTGAAGGAGCAAGCAAAAGCCTAGTGGCTGAGTGTTCTTTCAGAGAGAAACACACGCATTGCTTCCTTCTGGAGTGAGTTTTCAGCCTGGAATTCATATGCATTTTGTACTGTGCAGAATGTAGCTACCTGCTCAGGAGTTTTGTCATAGACGCACCTTTCCTGCAGGAGTTTATTGAAACATTCATTGTTTGGCTAAGTTCTTTAGGGTTGGTTTTGGAAGGTCTTTCAACTTTGGCCAAATCCGGCTTCGTACGAAATTTTTTCACAGCGCTGTTTCCAAGTGTCCACAAAGAGCCTCTGCTTGAAACTGTCCACATGCACATCTCCCATACTGGTGTGTTCGTTTCACTACCTGGATTTTGGTTTCCTCTTCTTTCTTTGAAATGACAAGCCTTCTTTCTGCACGCTGCACACACCTTGTAGCAGTTTCAGTTTTTAGCATGTTCGTGCTCTCAAAACGCTGTGTAACCTATGTAGAGTGTGTCACTCTCCAGCACTGAATACACAACCTAGAGCTCCTTTCACCACAGACACGCAAACACATCTTTTTGTGAAAGTCCTACTTCAGGTCACTTGGAAATGTAAGGTTTTCATCGAGAACATGAAGTCAATCACGGTTTTGCGCTCTGCAGCCCATAGAAATGTACTTTTCTACAAACCCGTCTGAATTTCACTGCAAAATACCCTTCTCTTCTTGTTTGTGAAAGTTCTCAACACATTAGGAGAAAGAGCGTGTTCGTGCAAGAGTGATGCAGTGTGCGTTTTCCTGGACTTCAAGTGATTTGGGAAACATACTCCTTATTTTTCCCCATTGTGTAAGAAACAACATGAGGCTTGCAAGAGATTGAAACAATGCATCCCAAAACGTATTCCAGCAGTGAAAACACACGTTTCTACAAAGACTTTGAAGGAGCAAGCAAAAGCCTAGTGGCTGAGTGTTCTTTCAGAGAGAAACACACGCATTGCTTCCTTCTGGAGTGAGTTTTCAGCCTGGAATTCATATGCATTTTGTACTGTGCAGAATGTAGCTACCTGCTCGGGAGTTGTGTCATAGACGCACCTTTCCTGCAGGAGTTTATTGCAACATTCATTGTTTGGCTAAGTTCTTTAGGGTTGGTTTTGGAAGGTCTTTCGACTTTGGCCAAATCCCGCTTCGTACGAAATTTTTTCACAGCGCTGTTTCCAAGTGTCCACAAAGAGCCTCTGCTTGAAACTGTCCACATGCACATCTCCCATACTGGTGTGTTCGTTTCACTACCTGGATTTTGGTTTCCTCTTCTTTCTTTGAAATGATAAGCCTTCTTTCTGCACGCTACACACACCTTGTAGCAGTTTCAGTTTTTAGCATGTTCTTGCTCTCAAAACGCTGTGTAACCTATGTAGAGTGTGTCACTCTCCATCACTGAATACACAACCTAGAGCTCCTTTCACCACAGACACGCAAACACATCTTTTTGTGAAAGTCCTACTTCAGGTCACTTGGAAAAGTAAGGTTTTCATCGAGAACATGAAGTCAATCACGGTTTTGCACACTGCAGCCAATAGAAATGTACTTTTCTACAAACCCGTCTGAATTTCACTGTAAAATACCCTTCTTTTCTGGTTTGTTGAAAGTTCTCAACACATTAGGAGAAAGAGCGTGTTCGTGCAAGAGTGATGCAGTGTGCGTTTTCCTGGACTGCAAGTGATTTGGGAAACATACTCCTTATTTTTCCACATTGTGGAAGAAACAACATGAGGCTTGCAAGAGATTGAAACAATGCATCCCAAAACGTATTCCAGCAGTGAAAACACACGTTTCTACAAAGACCTTGAATGAGCAAGCAAAAGCCTGGTGGCTGAGTGTTCTTTTAGAGAGAAACACACGCATTGCTTCCTTCTGGAGTGAGTTTTCAGCCTGGAATTCATATGCATTTTGTACTGTGCAGAATGTAGCTACCTGCTCAGGAGTTTTGTCATAGACGCACCTTTCCTGCAGGAGTTTATTGAAACATTCATTGTTTGGCTAAGTTCTTTAGGGTTGGTTTTGGAAGGTCTTTCCACTTTGGCCAAATACCGCTTCGTACGAAATTTTTTCACAGCGCTGTTTCCAAGTGTCCACAAAGAGCCTCTGCTTGAAACTGTCCACATGCACATCTCCCATACTGGTGTGTTCGTTTCACTACCTGGATTTTGGTTTCCTCTTCTTTCTTTGAAATGACAAGCCTTCTTTCTGCACGCTACACACACCTTGTAGCAGTTTCAGTTTTTAGCATGTTCGTGCTCTCAAAACGCTGTGTAACCTATGTAGAGTGTGTCACTCTCCAGCACTGAATACACAACCTAGAGCTGCTTTCACCACAGACACGCAAACACATCTTTTTGTGAAAGTCTTACTTCAGGTCAATTGGAAATGTAAGGTTTTCATCGAGAACATGAAGTCAATCACGGTTTTGCAGTCTGCATCCAATAGAAATGTACTTTTCTACAAACCCGTCTGAATTTCACTGCAAAATACCCTTCTTTTCTGGTTTGTTGAAAGTTCTCAACACATTAGGAGAAAGAGCGTGTTCGTGCAAGAGTGATGCAGTGTGCGTTTTCCTGGACTTCAAGTGATTTGGGAAACATACTCCTTATTTTTCCCCATTGTTTAAGAAACAACATGAGGCTTGGAAGAGATTGAAACAATGCATCCCAAAAAGTATTCCAGCAGTGAAAACACACGTTTCTACAAAGACTTTGAAGGAGCAAGCAAAAGCCTAGTGGCTGAGTGTTCTTTCAGAGAGAAACACACGCATTGCTTCCTTCTGGAGTGAGTTTTCAGCCTGGAATTCATATGCATTTTGTACTGTGCAGAATGTAGCTACCTGCTCGGGAGTTGTGTCATAGATGCACCTTTCCTGCAGGAGTTTATTGCAGCATTCATTGTTTGGCTAAGTTCTTTAGGGTTGGTTTTGGAAGGTCTTTCGACTTTGGCCAAATCCCGCTTCGTACGAAATTTTTTCACAGCGCTGTTTCCAAGTGTCCACAAAGAGCCTCTGCTTGAAACTGTCCACATGCACATCTCCCATACTGGTGTGTTCGTTTCACTACCTGGATTTTGGTTTCCTCTTCTTTCTTTGAAATGACAAGCCTTCTTTCTGCACGCTACACACACCTTGTAGCAGTTTCAGTTTTTAGCATGTTCGTGCTCTCAAAACGCTGTGTAACCTATGTAGAGTGTGTCACTCTCCAGCACTGAATACAAAACCTAGAGCTCCTTTCACAACAGACACGCAAACACAACTTTTTGTGAAAGTCCTACTTCAGGTCACTTGGTAATGTAAGGTTTTCATCGAGAACATGAAGTCAATCACGGTTTTGCACTCTGCAGCCCATAGAAATGTACTTTTCTACAAACCCGTCTGAATTTCACTGCAAAATACCCTTCTCTTCTTGTTTGTGAAAGTTCTCAACGTATTAGGAGAAAGAGCGTGTTCGTGCAAGAGTGATGCAGTGTGCGTTTTCCTGGACTTCAAGTGATTTGGGAAACATACTCCTTATTTTTCCCCATTGTGTAAGAAACAACATGAGGCTTGCAAGAGATTGAAACAATGCATCCCAAAACGTATTCCAGCAGTGAAAACACACGTTTCTACAAAGACTTTGAAGGAGCAAGCAAAAGCCTATTGGCTGAGTGTCCTTTCAGAGAGAAACACACGCATTGCTTCCTTCTGGAGTGAGTTTTCAGCCTGGAATTCATATGCATTTTATACTGTGCAGAATGTAGCTACCTGCTCGGGAGTTGTGTCATAGATGCACCTTTCCTGCAGGAGTTTATTGCAACATTCATTGTTTGGCTAAGTTCTTTAGGGTTGGTTTTGGAAGGTCTTTCAACTTTGGCCAAATACCGCTTCGTATGAAATTTTTTCACAGCGCTGTTTCCAAGTGTCCACAAAGAGCCTCTGCTTGAAACTGTCCACATGCACATCTCCCATACTGGTGTGTTCGTTTCACTACCTGGATTTTGGTTTCCTCTTCTTTCTTTGAAATGACAAGCCTTCTTTCTGCACGCTACACACACCTTGTAGCGGTTTCAGTTTTTAGCATGTTCATGCTCTCAAAACGCTGTGTAACCTATGTAGAGTGTGTCACTCTCCATCACTGAATACACAACCTATAGCTGCTTTCACCACAGACACGCAAACACATCTTTTTGTGAAAGTCCTACTTCACGTCACTTGGGAAAGTAAGGTTTTCATCGAGAACATGAAGTCAATCACGGTTTTGCACTCTGCATCCAATAGAAATGTACTTTTCTACAAACCCGTCTGAATTTCACTGCAAAATACCCTTCTTTTCTGGTTTGTTGAAAGTTCTCAACACATTAGGAGAAAGAGCGTGTTCGTGCAAGAGTGATGCAGTGTGCGTTTTCCTGGACTTCAAGTGATTTGGGAAACATACTCCTTATTTTTCCCCATTGTGTAAGAAACAATATGAGGCTTGCAAGAGATTGAAACAATGCATCCCAAAACGTATTCCAGCAGTGAAAACACACGTTACTACAAAGACTTTGAAGGAGCAAGCAAAAGCCTAGTGGCTGAGTGTTCTTTCAGAGAGAAACACACGCATTGCTTCCTTCTGGAGTGAGTTTTCAGCCTGGAATTCATATGCATTTTGTACTGTGCAGAATGTAGCTACCTGCTCAGGAGTTTTGTCATAGACGCACCTTTCCTGCAGGAGTTTATTGAAACATTCATTGTTTGGCTAAGTTCTTTAGGGTTGGTTTTGGAAGGTCTTTCAACTTTGGCCAAATCCGGCTTCGTACGAAATTTTTTCACAGCGCTGTTTCCAAGTGTCCACAAAGAGCCTCTGCTTGAAACTGTCCACATGCACATCTCCCATACTGGTGTGTTCGTTTCACTACCTGGATTTTGGTTTCCTCTTCTTTCTTTGAAATGACAAGCCTTCTTTCTGCACGCTGCACACACCTTGTAGCAGTTTCAGTTTTTAGCATGTTCGTGCTCTCAAAACGCTGTGTAACCTATGTAGAGTGTGTCACTCTCCAGCACTGAATACACAACCTAGAGCTCCTTTCACCACAGACACGCAAACACATCTTTTTGTGAAAGTCCTACTTCAGGTCACTTGGAAATGTAAGGTTTTCATCGAGAACATGAAGTCAATCACGGTTTTGCGCTCTGCAGCCCATAGAAATGTACTTTTCTACAAACCCGTCTGAATTTCACTGCAAAATACCCTTCTCTTCTTGTTTGTGAAAGTTCTCAACACATTAGGAGAAAGAGCGTGTTCGTGCAAGAGTGATGCAGTGTGCGTTTTCCTGGACTTCAAGTGATTTGGGAAACATACTCCTTATTTTTCCCCATTGTGTAAGAAACAACATGAGGCTTGCAAGAGATTGAAACAATGCATCCCAAAACGTATTCCAGCAGTGAAAACACACGTTTCTACAAAGACTTTGAAGGAGCAAGCAAAAGCCTAGTGGCTGAGTGTTCTTTCAGAGAGAAACACACGCATTGCTTCCTTCTGGAGTGAGTTTTCAGCCTGGAATTCATATGCATTTTGTACTGTGCAGAATGTAGCTACCTGCTCGGGAGTTGTGTCATAGACGCACCTTTCCTGCAGGAGTTTATTGCAACATTCATTGTTTGGCTAAGTTCTTTAGGGTTGGTTTTGGAAGGTCTTTCGACTTTGGCCAAATCCCGCTTCGTACGAAATTTTTTCACAGCGCTGTTTCCAAGTGTCCACAAAGAGCCTCTGCTTGAAACTGTCCACATGCACATCTCCCATACTGGTGTGTTCGTTTCACTACCTGGATTTTGGTTTCCTCTTCTTTCTTTGAAATGATAAGCCTTCTTTCTGCACGCTACACACACCTTGTAGCAGTTTCAGTTTTTAGCATGTTCTTGCTCTCAAAACGCTGTGTAACCTATGTAGAGTGTGTCACTCTCCATCACTGAATACACAACCTAGAGCTCCTTTCACCACAGACACGCAAACACATCTTTTTGTGAAAGTCCTACTTCAGGTCACTTGGAAAAGTAAGGTTTTCATCGAGAACATGAAGTCAATCACGGTTTTGCACACTGCAGCCAATAGAAATGTACTTTTCTACAAACCCGTCTGAATTTCACTGTAAAATACCCTTCTTTTCTGGTTTGTTGAAAGTTCTCAACACATTAGGAGAAAGAGCGTGTTCGTGCAAGAGTGATGCAGTGTGCGTTTTCCTGGACTGCAAGTGATTTGGGAAACATACTCCTTATTTTTCCACATTGTGGAAGAAACAACATGAGGCTTGCAAGAGATTGAAACAATGCATCCCAAAACGTATTCCAGCAGTGAAAACACACGTTTCTACAAAGACCTTGAATGAGCAAGCAAAAGCCTGGTGGCTGAGTGTTCTTTTAGAGAGAAACACACGCATTGCTTCCTTCTGGAGTGAGTTTTCAGCCTGGAATTCATATGCATTTTGTACTGTGCAGAATGTAGCTACCTGCTCAGGAGTTTTGTCATAGACGCACCTTTCCTGCAGGAGTTTATTGAAACATTCATTGTTTGGCTAAGTTCTTTAGGGTTGGTTTTGGAAGGTCTTTCAACTTTGGCCAAATACCGCTTCGTACGAAATTTTTTCACAGCGCTGTTTCCAAGTGTCCACAAAGAGCCTCTGCTTGAAACTGTCCACATGCACATCTCCCATACTGGTGTGTTCGTTTCACTACCTGGATTTTGGTTTCCTCTTCTTTCTTTGAAATGACAAGCCTTCTTTCTGCACGCTACACACACCTTGTAGCAGTTTCAGTTTTTAGCATGTTCGTGCTCTCAAAACGCTGTGTAACCTATGTAGAGTGTGTCACTCTCCAGCACTGAATACACAACCTAGAGCTGCTTTCACCACAGACACGCAAACACATCTTTTTGTGAAAGTCTTACTTCAGGTCAATTGGAAATGTAAGGTTTTCATCGAGAACATGAAGTCAATCACGGTTTTGCAGTCTGCATCCAATAGAAATGTACTTTTCTACAAACCCGTCTGAATTTCACTGCAAAATACCCTTCTTTTCTGGTTTGTTGAAAGTTCTCAACACATTAGGAGAAAGAGCGTGTTCGTGCAAGAGTGATGCAGTGTGCGTTTTCCTGGACTTCAAGTGATTTGGGAAACATACTCCTTATTTTTCCCCATTGTTTAAGAAACAACATGAGGCTTGGAAGAGATTGAAACAATGCATCCCAAAAAGTATTCCAGCAGTGAAAACACACGTTTCTACAAAGACTTTGAAGGAGCAAGCAAAAGCCTAGTGGCTGAGTGTTCTTTCAGAGAGAAACACACGCATTGCTTCCTTCTGGAGTGAGTTTTCAGCCTGGAATTCATATGCATTTTGTACTGTGCAGAATGTAGCTACCTGCTCGGGAGTTGTGTCATAGATGCACCTTTCCTGCAGGAGTTTATTGCAGCATTCATTGTTTGGCTAAGTTCTTTAGGGTTGGTTTTGGAAGGTCTTTCGACTTTGGCCAAATCCCGCTTCGTACGAAATTTTTTCACAGCGCTGTTTCCAAGTGTCCACAAAGAGCCTCTGCTTGAAACTGTCCACATGCACATCTCCCATACTGGTGTGTTCGTTTCACTACCTGGATTTTGGTTTCCTCTTCTTTCTTTGAAATGACAAGCCTTCTTTCTGCACGCTACACACACCTTGTAGCAGTTTCAGTTTTTAGCATGTTCGTGCTCTCAAAACGCTGTGTAACCTATGTAGAGTGTGTCACTCTCCAGCACTGAATACAAAACCTAGAGCTCCTTTCACAACAGACACGCAAACACAACTTTTTGTGAAAGTCCTACTTCAGGTCACTTGGTAATGTAAGGTTTTCATCGAGAACATGAAGTCAATCACGGTTTTGCACTCTGCAGCCCATAGAAATGTACTTTTCTACAAACCCGTCTGAATTTCACTGCAAAATACCCTTCTCTTCTTGTTTGTGAAAGTTCTCAACGTATTAGGAGAAAGAGCGTGTTCGTGCAAGAGTGATGCAGTGTGCGTTTTCCTGGACTTCAAGTGATTTGGGAAACATACTCCTTATTTTTCCCCATTGTGTAAGAAACAACATGAGGCTTGCAAGAGATTGAAACAATGCATCCCAAAACGTATTCCAGCAGTGAAAACACACGTTTCTACAAAGACCTTGAATGAGCAAGCAAAAGCCTGGTGGCTGAGTGTTCTTTTAGAGAGAAACACACGCATTGCTTCCTTCTGGAGTGAGTTTTCAGCCTGGAATTCATATGCATTTTGTACTGTGCAGAATGTAGCTACCTGCTCAGGAGTTTTGTCATAGACGCACCTTTCCTGCAGGAGTTTATTGAAACATTCATTGTTTGGCTAAGTTCTTTAGGGTTGGTTTTGGAAGGTCTTTCAACTTTGGCCAAATACCGCTTCGTACGAAATTTTTTCACAGCGCTGTTTCCAAGTGTCCACAAAGAGCCTCTGCTTGAAACTGTCCACATGCACATCTCCCATACTGGTGTGTTCGTTTCACTACCTGGATTTTGGTTTCCTCTTCTTTCTTTGAAATGACAAGCCTTCTTTCTGCACGCTACACACACCTTGTAGCAGTTTCAGTTTTTAGCATGTTCGTGCTCTCAAAACGCTGTGTAACCTATGTAGAGTGTGTCACTCTCCAGCACTGAATACACAACCTAGAGCTGCTTTCACCACAGACACGCAAACACATCTTTTTGTGAAAGTCTTACTTCAGGTCAATTGGAAATGTAAGGTTTTCATCGAGAACATGAAGTCAATCACGGTTTTGCAGTCTGCATCCAATAGAAATGTACTTTTCTACAAACCCGTCTGAATTTCACTGCAAAATACCCTTCTTTTCTGGTTTGTTGAAAGTTCTCAACACATTAGGAGAAAGAGCGTGTTCGTGCAAGAGTGATGCAGTGTGCGTTTTCCTGGACTTCAAGTGATTTGGGAAACATACTCCTTATTTTTCCCCATTGTTTAAGAAACAACATGAGGCTTGGAAGAGATTGAAACAATGCATCCCAAAAAGTATTCCAGCAGTGAAAACACAAGTTTCTACAAAGACTTTGAAGGAGCAAGCAAAAGCCTAGTGGCTGAGTGTTCTTTCAGAGAGAAACACACGCATTGCTTCCTTCTGGAGTGAGTTTTCAGCCTGGAATTCATATGCATTTTGTACTGTGCAGAATGTAGCTACCTGCTCGGGAGTTGTGTCATAGATGCACCTTTCCTGCAGGAGTTTATTGCAGCATTCATTGTTTGGCTAAGTTCTTTAGGGTTGGTTTTGGAAGGTCTTTCGACTTTGGCCAAATCCCGCTTCGTACGAAATTTTTTCACAGCGCTGTTTCCAAGTGTCCACAAAGAGCCTCTGCTTGAAACTGTCCACATGCACATCTCCCATACTGGTGTGTTCGTTTCACTACCTGGATTTTGGTTTCCTCTTCTTTCTTTGAAATGACAAGCCTTCTTTCTGCACGCTACACACACCTTGTAGCAGTTTCAGTTTTTAGCATGTTCGTGCTCTCAAAACGCTGTGTAACCTATGTAGAGTGTGTCACTCTCCAGCACTGAATACAAAACCTAGAGCTCCTTTCACAACAGACACGCAAACACAACTTTTTGTGAAAGTCCTACTTCAGGTCACTTGGTAATGTAAGGTTTTCATCGAGAACATGAAGTCAATCACGGTTTTGCACTCTGCAGCCCATAGAAATGTACTTTTCTACAAACCCGTCTGAATTTCACTGCAAAATACCCTTCTCTTCTTGTTTGTGAAAGTTCTCAACGTATTAGGAGAAAGAGCGTGTTCGTGCAAGAGTGATGCAGTGTGCGTTTTCCTGGACTTCAAGTGATTTGGGAAACATACTCCTTATTTTTCCCCATTGTTTAAGAAACAACATGAGGCTTGGAAGAGATTGAAACAATGCATCCCAAAAAGTATTCCAGCAGTGAAAACACAAGTTTCTACAAAGACTTTGAAGGAGCAAGCAAAAGCCTAGTGGCTGAGTGTTCTTTCAGAGAGAAACACACGCATTGCTTCCTTCTGGAGTGAGTTTTCAGCCTGGAATTCATATGCATTTTGTACTGTGCAGAATGTAGCTACCTGCTCGGGAGTTGTGTCATAGACGCACCTTTCCTGCAGGAGTTTATTGCAACATTCATTGTTTGGCTAAGTTCTTTAGGGTTGGTTTTGGAAGGTCTTTCGACTTTGGCCAAATCCCGCTTCGTACGAAATTTTTTCACAGCGCTGTTTCCAAGTGTCCACAAAGAGCCTCTGCTTGAAACTGTCCACATGCACATCTCCCATACTGGTGTGTTCGTTTCACTACCTGGATTTTGGTTTCCTCTTCTTTCTTTGAAATGATAAGCCTTCTTTCTGCACGCTACACACACCTTGTAGCAGTTTCAGTTTTTAGCATGTTCTTGCTCTCAAAACGCTGTGTAACCTATGTAGAGTGTGTCACTCTCCATCACTGAATACACAACCTAGAGCTCCTTTCACCACAGACACGCAAACACATCTTTTTGTGAAAGTCCTACTTCAGGTCACTTGGAAAAGTAAGGTTTTCATCGAGAACATGAAGTCAATCACGGTTTTGCACACTGCAGCCAATAGAAATGTACTTTTCTACAAACCCGTCTGAATTTCACTGTAAAATACCCTTCTTTTCTGGTTTGTTGAAAGTTCTCAACACATTAGGAGAAAGAGCGTGTTCGTGCAAGAGTGATGCAGTGTGCGTTTTCCTGGACTGCAAGTGATTTGGGAAACATACTCCTTATTTTTCCACATTGTGGAAGAAACAACATGAGGCTTGCAAGAGATTGAAACAATGCATCCCAAAACGTATTCCAGCAGTGAAAACACACGTTTCTACAAAGACCTTGAATGAGCAAGCAAAAGCCTGGTGGCTGAGTGTTCTTTTAGAGAGAAACACACGCATTGCTTCCTTCTGGAGTGAGTTTTCAGCCTGGAATTCATATGCATTTTGTACTGTGCAGAATGTAGCTACCTGCTCAGGAGTTTTGTCATAGACGCACCTTTCCTGCAGGAGTTTATTGAAACATTCATTGTTTGGCTAAGTTCTTTAGGGTTGGTTTTGGAAGGTCTTTCAACTTTGGCCAAATACCGCTTCGTACGAAATTTTTTCACAGCGCTGTTTCCAAGTGTCCACAAAGAGCCTCTGCTTGAAACTGTCCACATGCACATCTCCCATACTGGTGTGTTCGTTTCACTACCTGGATTTTGGTTTCCTCTTCTTTCTTTGAAATGACAAGCCTTCTTTCTGCACGCTACACACACCTTGTAGCAGTTTCAGTTTTTAGCATGTTCGTGCTCTCAAAACGCTGTGTAACCTATGTAGAGTGTGTCACTCTCCAGCACTGAATACACAACCTAGAGCTGCTTTCACCACAGACACGCAAACACATCTTTTTGTGAAAGTCTTACTTCAGGTCAATTGGAAATGTAAGGTTTTCATCGAGAACATGAAGTCAATCACGGTTTTGCAGTCTGCATCCAATAGAAATGTACTTTTCTACAAACCCGTCTGAATTTCACTGCAAAATACCCTTCTTTTCTGGTTTGTTGAAAGTTCTCAACACATTAGGAGAAAGAGCGTGTTCGTGCAAGAGTGATGCAGTGTGCGTTTTCCTGGACTTCAAGTGATTTGGGAAACATACTCCTTATTTTTCCCCATTGTTTAAGAAACAACATGAGGCTTGGAAGAGATTGAAACAATGCATCCCAAAAAGTATTCCAGCAGTGAAAACACACGTTTCTACAAAGACTTTGAAGGAGCAAGCAAAAGCCTAGTGGCTGAGTGTTCTTTCAGAGAGAAACACACGCATTGCTTCCTTCTGGAGTGAGTTTTCAGCCTGGAATTCATATGCATTTTGTACTGTGCAGAATGTAGCTACCTGCTCGGGAGTTGTGTCATAGATGCACCTTTCCTGCAGGAGTTTATTGCAGCATTCATTGTTTGGCTAAGTTCTTTAGGGTTGGTTTTGGAAGGTCTTTCGACTTTGGCCAAATCCCGCTTCGTACGAAATTTTTTCACAGCGCTGTTTCCAAGTGTCCACAAAGAGCCTCTGCTTGAAACTGTCCACATGCACATCTCCCATACTGGTGTGTTCGTTTCACTACCTGGATTTTGGTTTCCTCTTCTTTCTTTGAAATGACAAGCCTTCTTTCTGCACGCTACACACACCTTGTAGCAGTTTCAGTTTTTAGCATGTTCGTGCTCTCAAAACGCTGTGTAACCTATGTAGAGTGTGTCACTCTCCAGCACTGAATACAAAACCTAGAGCTCCTTTCACAACAGACACGCAAACACAACTTTTTGTGAAAGTCCTACTTCAGGTCACTTGGTAATGTAAGGTTTTCATCGAGAACATGAAGTCAATCACGGTTTTGCACTCTGCAGCCCATAGAAATGTACTTTTCTACAAACCCGTCTGAATTTCACTGCAAAATACCCTTCTCTTCTTGTTTGTGAAAGTTCTCAACGTATTAGGAGAAAGAGCGTGTTCGTGCAAGAGTGATGCAGTGTGCGTTTTCCTGGACTTCAAGTGATTTGGGAAACATACTCCTTATTTTTCCCCATTGTGTAAGAAACAACATGAGGCTTGCAAGAGATTGAAACAATGCATCCCAAAACGTATTCCAGCAGTGAAAACACACGTTTCTACAAAGACCTTGAATGAGCAAGCAAAAGCCTGGTGGCTGAGTGTTCTTTTAGAGAGAAACACACGCATTGCTTCCTTCTGGAGTGAGTTTTCAGCCTGGAATTCATATGCATTTTGTACTGTGCAGAATGTAGCTACCTGCTCAGGAGTTTTGTCATAGACGCACCTTTCCTGCAGGAGTTTATTGAAACATTCATTGTTTGGCTAAGTTCTTTAGGGTTGGTTTTGGAAGGTCTTTCAACTTTGGCCAAATACCGCTTCGTACGAAATTTTTTCACAGCGCTGTTTCCAAGTGTCCACAAAGAGCCTCTGCTTGAAACTGTCCACATGCACATCTCCCATACTGGTGTGTTCGTTTCACTACCTGGATTTTGGTTTCCTCTTCTTTCTTTGAAATGACAAGCCTTCTTTCTGCACGCTACACACACCTTGTAGCAGTTTCAGTTTTTAGCATGTTCGTGCTCTCAAAACGCTGTGTAACCTATGTAGAGTGTGTCACTCTCCAGCACTGAATACACAACCTAGAGCTGCTTTCACCACAGACACGCAAACACATCTTTTTGTGAAAGTCTTACTTCAGGTCAATTGGAAATGTAAGGTTTTCATCGAGAACATGAAGTCAATCACGGTTTTGCAGTCTGCATCCAATAGAAATGTACTTTTCTACAAACCCGTCTGAATTTCACTGCAAAATACCCTTCTTTTCTGGTTTGTTGAAAGTTCTCAACACATTAGGAGAAAGAGCGTGTTCGTGCAAGAGTGATGCAGTGTGCGTTTTCCTGGACTTCAAGTGATTTGGGAAACATACTCCTTATTTTTCCCCATTGTTTAAGAAACAACATGAGGCTTGGAAGAGATTGAAACAATGCATCCCAAAAAGTATTCCAGCAGTGAAAACACAAGTTTCTACAAAGACTTTGAAGGAGCAAGCAAAAGCCTAGTGGCTGAGTGTTCTTTCAGAGAGAAACACACGCATTGCTTCCTTCTGGAGTGAGTTTTCAGCCTGGAATTCATATGCATTTTGTACTGTGCAGAATGTAGCTACCTGCTCGGGAGTTGTGTCATAGATGCACCTTTCCTGCAGGAGTTTATTGCAGCATTCATTGTTTGGCTAAGTTCTTTAGGGTTGGTTTTGGAAGGTCTTTCGACTTTGGCCAAATCCCGCTTCGTACGAAATTTTTTCACAGCGCTGTTTCCAAGTGTCCACAAAGAGCCTCTGCTTGAAACTGTCCACATGCACATCTCCCATACTGGTGTGTTCGTTTCACTACCTGGATTTTGGTTTCCTCTTCTTTCTTTGAAATGACAAGCCTTCTTTCTGCACGCTACACACACCTTGTAGCAGTTTCAGTTTTTAGCATGTTCGTGCTCTCAAAACGCTGTGTAACCTATGTAGAGTGTGTCACTCTCCAGCACTGAATACAAAACCTAGAGCTCCTTTCACAACAGACACGCAAACACAACTTTTTGTGAAAGTCCTACTTCAGGTCACTTGGTAATGTAAGGTTTTCATCGAGAACATGAAGTCAATCACGGTTTTGCACTCTGCAGCCCATAGAAATGTACTTTTCTACAAACCCGTCTGAATTTCACTGCAAAATACCCTTCTCTTCTTGTTTGTGAAAGTTCTCAACGTATTAGGAGAAAGAGCGTGTTCGTGCAAGAGTGATGCAGTGTGCGTTTTCCTGGACTTCAAGTGATTTGGGAAACATACTCCTTATTTTTCCCCATTGTGTAAGAAACAACATGAGGCTTGCAAGAGATTGAAACAATGCATCCCAAAACGTATTCCAGCAGTGAAAACACACGTTTCTACAAAGACCTTGAATGAGCAAGCACAAGCCTGGTGGCTGAGTGTTCTTTTAGAGAGAAACGCACGCATTGCTTCCTTCTGGAGTGAGTTTTCAGCCTGGAATTCATATGCATTTTGTACTGTGCAGAATGTAGCTACCTGCTCGGGAGTTTTGTCATAGACGCACCTTTCCTGCAGGAGTTTATTGGAACATTCATTGTTTGGCTAAGTTCTTTAGGGTTGGTTTTGGAAGGTCTTTCAACTTTGGCCAAATACCGCTTCGTACGAAATTTTTTCACAGCGCTGTTTCCAAGTGTCCACAAAGAGCCTCTGCTTGAAACTGTCCACATGCACATCTCCCATAGTGGTGTGTTCGTTTCACTACCTGGATTTTGGTTTCCTCTTCTTTCTTTGAAATGACAAGCCTTCTTTCTGCACGCTACACACACCTTGTAGCAGTTTCAGTTTTTAGCATGTTCGTGCTCTCAAAACGCTGTGTAACCTATGTAGAGTGTGTCACTCTCCAGCACTGAATACAAAACCTAGAGCTCCTTTCACAACAGACACGCAAACACAACTTTTTGTGAAAGTCCTACTTCAGGTCACTTGGTAATGTAAGGTTTTCATCGAGAACATGAAGTCAATCACGGTTTTGCACTCTGCAGCCCATAGAAATGTACTTTTCTACAAACCCGTCTGAATTTCACTGCAAAATACCCTTCTCTTCTTGTTTGTGAAAGTTCTCAACGTATTAGGAGAAAGAGCGTGTTCGTGCAAGAGTGATGCAGTGTGCGTTTTCCTGGACTTCAAGTGATTTGGGAAACATACTCCTTATTTTTCCCCATTGTGTAAGAAACAACATGAGGCTTGCAAGAGATTGAAACAATGCATCCCAAAACGTATTCCAGCAGTGAAAACACACGTTTCTACAAAGACCTTGAATGAGCAAGCAAAAGCCTGGTGGCTGAGTGTTCTTTTAGAGAGAAACACACGCATTGCTTCCTTCTGGAGTGAGTTTTCAGCCTGGAATTCATATGCATTTTGTACTGTGCAGAATGTAGCTACCTGCTCGGGAGTTGTGTCATAGACGCACCTTTCCTGCAGGAGTTTATTGCAACATTCATTGTTTGGCTAAGTTCTTTAGGGTTGGTTTTGGAAGGTCTTTCGACTTTGGCCAAATCCCGCTTCGTACGAAATTTTTTCACAGCGCTGTTTCCAAGTGTCCACAAAGAGCCTCTGCTTGAAACTGTCCACATGCACATCTCCCATACTGGTGTGTTCGTTTCACTACCGGGATTTTGGTTTCCTCTTCTTTCTTTGAAATGACAAGCCTTCTTTCTGCACGCTACACACACCTTGTAGCAGTTTCAGTTTTTAGCATGTTCGTGCTCTCAAAACGCTGTGTAACCTATGTAGAGTGTGTCACTCTCCAGCCCTGAATACACAACCTAGAGCTCCTTTCACCACAGACACGCAAACACAACTTTTTGTGAAAGTCCTACTTCAGGTCACTTGGAAATGTAAGGTTTTCATCGAGAACATGAAGTCAATCACGGTTTTGCACTCTGCAGCCCATAGAAATGTACTTTTCTACAAACCCATCTCAATTTCACTGCAAAATACCCTTTTTTCTGGTTTGTTGAAAGTTCTCAACACATTAGGAGAAAGAGCGTGTTCGTGCAAGAGTGATGCAGTGTGCGTTTTCCTGGACTTCAAGTGATTTGGGAAACATACTCCTTATTTTTCCCCATTGTTTAAGAAACAACATGAGGCTTGGAAGAGATTGAAACAATGCATCCCAAAAAGTATTCCAGCAGTGAAAACACACGTTTCTACAAAGACTTTGAAGGAGCAAGCAAAAGCCTAGTGGCTGAGTGTTCTTTCAGAGAGATACACACGCATTGCTTCCTTCTGGAGTGAGTTTTCAGCCTGGAATTCATATGCATTTTGTACTGTGCAGAATGTAGCTACCTGCTCGGGAGTTGTGTCATAGATGCACCTTTCCTGCAGGAGTTTATTGCAGCATTCATTGTTTGGCTAAGTTCTTTAGGGTTGGTTTTGGAAGGTCTTTCAACTTTGGCCAAATCCCGCTTCGTACGAAATTTTTTCACAGCGCTGTTTCCAAGTGTCCACAAAGAGCCTCTGCTTGAAACTGTCCACATGCACATCTCCCATACTGGTGTGTTCGTTTCACTACCTGGATTTTGGTTTCCTCTTCTTTCTTTGAAATGACAAGCCTTTTTTCTGCACGCTACACACACCTTGTAGCAGTTTCAGTTTTTAGCATGTTCGTGCTCTCAAAACGCTGTGTAACCTATGTAGAGTGTGTCCCTCTCCAGCACTGAATACACAACCTAGAGCTGCTTTCACCACAGACACGCAAACACATCTTTTTGTGAAAGTCTTACTTCAGGTCAATTGGAAATGTAAGGTTTTCATCGAGAACATGAAGTCAATCACGGTTTTGCACTCTGCATCCAATAGAAATGTATTTTTCTACAAACCCGTCCGAATTTCACTGCAAAATACCCTTCTTTTCTGGTTTGTTGAAAGTTCTCAACACATTAGGAGAAAGAGCGTGTTCGTGCAAGAGTGATGCAGTGTGCGTTTTCCTGGACTTCAAGTGACTTGGGAAACATACTCCTTATTTTTCCCCATTGTTTAAGAAACAACATGAGGCTTGGAAGAGATTGAAACAATGCATCCCAAAAAGTATTCCAGCAGTGAAAACACACGTTTCTACAAAGACTTTGAAGGAGCAAGCAAAAGCCTAGTGGCTGAGTGTTTTTTCAGAGAGAAACACACGCATTGCTTCCTTCTGGAGTGAGTTTTCAGCCTGGAATTCATATGCATTTTGTACTGTGCAGAATGTAGCTACCTGCTCGGGAGTTGTGTCATAGATGCACCTTTCCTGCAGGAGTTTATTGCAGCATTCATTGTTTGGCTAAGTTCTTTAGGGTTGGTTTTGGAAGGTCTTTCAACTTTGGCCAAATCCCGCTTCGTACGAAATTTTTTCACAGCGCTGTTTCCAAGTGTCCACAAAGAGCCTCTGCTTGAAACTGTCCACATGCACATCTCCCATACTGGTGTGTTCGTTTCACTACCTGGATTTTGGTTTCCTCTTCTTTCTTTGAAATGACAAGCCTTTTTTCTGCACGCTACACACACCTTGTAGCAGTTTCAGTTTTTAGCATGTTCGTGTTCTCAAAACGCTGTGTAACCTATGTAGAGTGTGTCACTCTCCAGCACTGAATACACAACCTAGAACTCCTTTCACAACAGACACGCAAACACATCTTTTTGTGAAAGTCCTACTTCAGGTCACTTGGAAATGTAAGGTTTTCATCGAGAACATGAAGTCAATCACGGTTTTGCACTCTGCAGCCCATAGAAATGTACTTTTCTACAAACCCATCTCAATTTCACTGCAAAATACCCTTTTTTCTGGTTTGTTGAAAGTTCTCAACACATTAGGAGAAAGAGCGTGTTCGTGCAAGAGTGATGCAGTGTGCGTTTTCCTGGACTTCAAGTGATTTGGGAAACATACTCCTTATTTTTCCCCATTGTTTAAGAAACAACATGGGGCTTGGAAGAGATTGAAACAATGCATCCCAAAAAGTATTCCAGCAGTGAAAACACACGTTTCTACAAAGACTTTGAAGGAGCAAGCAAAAGCCTAGTGGCTGAGTGTCCTTTCAGAGAGAAACACACGCATTGCTTCCTTCTGGAGTGAGTTTTCAGCCTGGAATTCATATGCATTTTGTACTGTGCAGAATGTAGCTACCTGCTCGGGAGTTGTGTCATAGATGCACCTTTCCTGCAGGAGTTTATTGCAGCATTCATTGTTTGGCTAAGTTCTTTAGGGTTGGTTTTGGAAGGTCTTTCAACTTTGGCCAAATACCGCTTCGTATGAAATTTTTTCACAGCGCTGTTTCCAAGTGTCCACAAAGAGCCTCTGCTTGAAACTGTCCACATGCACATCTCCCATACTGGTGTGTTCGTTTCACTACCTGGATTTTGGTTTCCTCTTCTTTCTTTGAAATGACAAGCCTTCTTTCTGCACGCTACACACACCTTGTAGCGGTTTCAGTTTTTAGCATGTTCATGCTCTCAAAACGCTGTGTAACCTATGTAGAGTGTGTCACTCTCCATCACTGAATACACAACCTAGAGCTGCTTTCACCACAGACACGCAAACACATCTTTTTGTGAAAGTCCTACTTCACGTCACTTGGGAAAGTAAGGTTTTCATCGAGAACATGAAGTCAATCACGGTTTTGCACTCTGCATCCAATAGAAATGTACTTTTCTACAAACCCGTCTGAATTTCACTGCAAAATACCCTTCTTTTCTGGTTTGTTGAAAGTTCTCAACACATTAGGAGAAAGAGCGTGTTCGTGCAAGAGTGATGCAGTGTGCGTTTTCCTGGACTTCAAGTGATTTGGGAAACATACTCCTTATTTTTCCCCATTGTGTAAGAAACAATATGAGGCTTGCAAGAGATTGAAACAATGCATCCCAAAACGTATTCCAGCAGTGAAAACACACGTTACTACAAAGACTTTGAAGGAGCAAGCAAAAGCCTAGTGGCTGAGTGTTCTTTCAGAGAGAAACACACGCATTGCTTCCTTCTGGAGTGAGTTTTCAGCCTGGAATTCATATGCATTTTGTACTGTGCAGAATGTAGCTACCTGCTCAGGAGTTTTGTCATAGACGCACCTTTCCTGCAGGAGTTTATTGAAACATTCATTGTTTGGCTAAGTTCTTTAGGGTTGGTTTTGGAAGGTCTTTCAACTTTGGCCAAATCCGGCTTCGTACGAAATTTTTTCACAGCGCTGTTTCCAAGTGTCCACAAAGAGCCTCTGCTTGAAACTGTCCACATGCACATCTCCCATACTGGTGTGTTCGTTTCACTACCTGGATTTTGGTTTCCTCTTCTTTCTTTGAAATGACAAGCCTTCTTTCTGCACGCTACACACACCTTGTAGCAGTTTCAGTTTTTAGCATGTTCGTGCTCTCAAAACGCTGTGTAACCTATGTAGAGTGTGTCACTCTCCAGCACTGAATACACAACCTAGAGCTCCTTTCACCACAGACACGCAAACACATCTTTTTGTGAAAGTCCTACTTCAGGTCACTTGGAAATGTAAGGTTTTCATCGAGAACATGAAGTCAATCACGGTTTTGCGCTCTGCAGCCCATAGAAATGTACTTTTCTACAAACCCGTCTGAATTTCACTGCAAAATACCCTTCTCTTCTTGTTTGTGAAAGTTCTCAACACATTAGGAGAAAGAGCGTGTTCGTGCAAGAGTGATGCAGTGTGCGTTTTCCTGGACTTCAAGTGATTTGGGAAACATACTCCTTATTTTTCCCCATTGTGTAAGAAACAACATGAGGCTTGCAAGAGATTGAAACAATGCATCCCAAAACGTATTCCAGCAGTGAAAACACACGTTTCTACAAAGACCTTGAATGAGCAAGCAAAAGCCTGGTGGCTGAGTGTTCTTTTAGAGAGAAACACACGCATTGCTTCCTTCTGGAGTGAGTTTTCAGCCTGGAATTCATATGCATTTTGTACTGTGCAGAATGTAGCTACCTGCTCAGGAGTTTTGTCATAGACGCACCTTTCCTGCAGGAGTTTATTGAAACATTCATTGTTTGGCTAAGTTCTTTAGGGTTGGTTTTGGAAGGTCTTTCAACTTTGGCCAAATCCGGCTTCGTACGAAATTTTTTCACAGCGCTGTTTCCAAGTGTCCACAAAGAGCCTCTGCTTGAAACTGTCCACATGCACATCTCCCATACTGGTGTGTTCGTTTCACTACCTGGATTTTGGTTTCCTCTTCTTTCTTTGAAATGACAAGCCTTCTTTCTGCACGCTACACACACCTTGTAGCAGTTTCAGTTTTTAGCATGTTCGTGCTCTCAAAACGCTGTGTAACCTATGTAGAGTGTGTCACTCTCCAGCACTGAATACACAACCTAGAGCTGCTTTCACCACAGACACGCAAACACATCTTTTTGTGAAAGTCTTACTTCAGGTCAATTGGAAATGTAAGGTTTTCATCGAGAACATGAAGTCAATCACGGTTTTGCAGTCTGCATCCAATAGAAATGTACTTTTCTACAAACCCGTCTGAATTTCACTGCAAAATACCCTTCTTTTCTGGTTTGTTGAAAGTTCTCAACACATTAGGAGAAAGAGCGTGTTCGTGCAAGAGTGATGCAGTGTGCGTTTTCCTGGACTTCAAGTGATTTGGGAAACATACTCCTTATTTTTCCCCATTGTTTAAGAAACAACATGAGGCTTGGAAGAGATTGAAACAATGCATCCCAAAAAGTATTCCAGCAGTGAAAACACACGTTTCTACAAAGACTTTGAAGGAGCAAGCAAAAGCCTAGTGGCTGAGTGTTCTTTCAGAGAGAAACACACGCATTGCTTCCTTCTGGAGTGAGTTTTCAGCCTGGAATTCATATGCATTTTGTACTGTGCAGAATGTAGCTACCTGCTCGGGAGTTGTGTCATAGATGCACCTTTCCTGCAGGAGTTTATTGCAGCATTCATTGTTTGGCTAAGTTCTTTAGGGTTGGTTTTGGAAGGTCTTTCGACTTTGGCCAAATCCCGCTTCGTACGAAATTTTTTCACAGCGCTGTTTCCAAGTGTCCACAAAGAGCCTCTGCTTGAAACTGTCCACATGCACATCTCCCATACTGGTGTGTTCGTTTCACTACCTGGATTTTGGTTTCCTCTTCTTTCTTTGAAATGACAAGCCTTCTTTCTGCACGCTACACACACCTTGTAGCAGTTTCAGTTTTTAGCATGTTCGTGCTCTCAAAACGCTGTGTAACCTATGTAGAGTGTGTCACTCTCCAGCACTGAATACAAAACCTAGAGCTCCTTTCACAACAGACACGCAAACACAACTTTTTGTGAAAGTCCTACTTCAGGTCACTTGGTAATGTAAGGTTTTCATCGAGAACATGAAGTCAATCACAGTTTTGCACTCTGCAGCCCATAGAAATGTACTTTTCTACAAACCCGTCTGAATTTCACTGCAAAATACCCTTCTCTTCTTGTTTGTGAAAGTTCTCAACGTATTAGGAGAAAGAGCGTGTTCGTGCAAGGGTGATGCAGTGTGCGTTTTCCTGGACTTCAAGTGATTTGGGAAACATACTCCTTATTTTTCCACATTGTGGAAGAAACAACATGAGGCTTGCAAGAGATTGAAACAATGCATCCCAAAACGTATTCCAGCAGTGAAAACACACGTTTCTACAAAGACCTTGAATGAGCAAGCAAAAGCCTGGTGGCTGAGTGTTCTTTTAGAGAGAAACACACGCATTGCTTCCTTCTGGAGTGAGTTTTCAGCCTGGAATTCATATGCATTTTGTACTGTGCAGAATGTAGCTACCTGCTCAGGAGTTTTGTCATAGACGCACCTTTCCTGCAGGAGTTTATTGAAACATTCATTGTTTGGCTAAGTTCTTTAGGGTTGGTTTTGGAAGGTCTTTCAACTTTGGCCAAATACCGCTTCGTACGAAATTTTTTCACAGCGCTGTTTCCAAGTGTCCACAAAGAGCCTCTGCTTGAAACTGTCCACATGCACATCTCCCATACTGGTGTGTTCGTTTCACTACCTGGATTTTGGTTTCCTCTTCTTTCTTTGAAATGACAAGCCTTCTTTCTGCACGCTACACACACCTTGTAGCAGTTTCAGTTTTTAGCATGTTCGTGCTCTCAAAACGCTGTGTAACCTATGTAGAGTGTGTCACTCTCCAGCACTGAATACACAACCTAGAGCTCCTTTCACCACAGACACGCAAACACATCTTTTTGTGAAAGTCTTACTTCAGGTCAATTGGAAATGTAAGGTTTTCATCGAGAACATGAAGTCAATCACGGTTTTGCAGTCTGCATCCAATAGAAATGTACTTTTCTACAAACCCGTCTGAATTTCACTGCAAAATACCCTTCTTTTCTGGTTTGTTGAAAGTTCTCAACACATTAGGAGAAAGAGCGTGTTCGTGCAAGAGTGATGCAGTGTGCGTTTTCCTGGACTTCAAGTGATTTGGGAAACATACTCCTTATTTTTCCCCATTGTTTAAGAAACAACATGAGGCTTGGAAGAGATTGAAACAATGCATCCCAAAAAGTATTCCAGCAGTGAAAACACACGTTTCTACAAAGACTTTGAAGGAGCAAGCAAAAGCCTAGTGGCTGAGTGTTCTTTCAGAGAGAAACACACGCATTGCTTCCTTCTGGAGTGAGTTTTCAGCCTGGAATTCATATGCATTTTGTACTGTGCAGAATGTAGCTACCTGCTCGGGAGTTGTGTCATAGATGCACCTTTCCTGCAGGAGTTTATTGCAGCATTCATTGTTTGGCTAAGTTCTTTAGGGTTGGTTTTGGAAGGTCTTTCGACTTTGGCCAAATCCCGCTTCGTACGAAATTTTTTCACAGCGCTGTTTCCAAGTGTCCACAAAGAGCCTCTGCTTGAAACTGTCCACATGCACATCTCCCATACTGGTGTGTTCGTTTCACTACCTGGATTTTGGTTTCCTCTTCTTTCTTTGAAATGACAAGCCTTCTTTCTGCACGCTACACACACCTTGTAGCAGTTTCAGTTTTTAGCATGTTCGTGCTCTCAAAACGCTGTGTAACCTATGTAGAGTGTGTCACTCTCCAGCACTGAATACAAAACCTAGAGCTCCTTTCACAACAGACACGCAAACACAACTTTTTGTGAAAGTCCTACTTCAGGTCACTTGGTAATGTAAGGTTTTCATCGAGAACATGAAGTCAATCACGGTTTTGCACTCTGCAGCCCATAGAAATGTACTTTTCTACAAACCCGTCTGAATTTCACTGCAAAATACCCTTCTCTTCTTGTTTGTGAAAGTTCTCAACGTATTAGGAGAAAGAGCGTGTTCGTGCAAGAGTGATGCAGTGTGCGTTTTCCTGGACTTCAAGTGATTTGGGAAACATACTCCTTATTTTTCCCCATTGTGTAAGAAACAACATGAGGCTTGCAAGAGATTGAAACAATGCATCCCAAAACGTATTCCAGCAGTGAAAACACACGTTTCTACAAAGACCTTGAATGAGCAAGCACAAGCCTGGTGGCTGAGTGTTCTTTTAGAGAGAAACGCACGCATTGCTTCCTTCTGGAGTGAGTTTTCAGCCTGGAATTCATATGCATTTTGTACTGTGCAGAATGTAGCTACCTGCTCGGGAGTTTTGTCATAGACGCACCTTTCCTGCAGGAGTTTATTGGAACATTCATTGTTTGGCTAAGTTCTTTAGGGTTGGTTTTGGAAGGTCTTTCAACTTTGGCCAAATACCGCTTCGTACGAAATTTTTTCACAGCGCTGTTTCCAAGTGTCCACAAAGAGCCTCTGCTTGAAACTGTCCACATGCACATCTCCCATACTGGTGTGTTCGTTTCACTACCTGGATTTTGGTTTCCTCTTCTTTCTTTGAAATGACAAGCCTTCTTTCTGCACGCTACACACACCTTGTAGCAGTTTCAGTTTTTAGCATGTTCGTGCTCTCAAAACGCTGTGTAACCTATGTAGAGTGTGTCACTCTCCAGCACTGAATACACAACCTAGAGCTGCTTTCACCACAGACACGCAAACACATCTTTTTGTGAAAGTCTTACTTCAGGTCAATTGGAAATGTAAGGTTTTCATCGAGAACATGAAGTCAATCACGGTTTTGCACTCTGCATCCAATAGAAATGTACTTTTCTACAAACCCGTCTGAATTTCACTGCAAAATACCCTTCTTTTCTGGTTTGTTGAAAGTTCTCAACACATTAGGAGAAAGAGCGTGTTCGTGCAAGAGTGATGCAGTGTGCGTTTTCCTGGACTTCAAGTGATTTGGGAAACATACTCCTTATTTTTCCCCATTGTTTAAGAAACAACATGAGGCTTGGAAGAGATTGAAACAATGCATCCCAAAAAGTATTCCAGCAGTGAAAACACACGTTTCTACAAAGACTTTGAAGGAGCAAGCAAAAGCCTAGTGGCTGAGTGTTCTTTCAGAGAGAAACACACGCATTGCTTACTTCTGGAGTGAGTTTTCAGCCTGGAATTCATATGCATTTTGTACTGTGCAGAATGTAGCTACCTGCTCGGGAGTTGTGTCATAGATGCACCTTTCCTGCAGGAGTTTATTGCAGCATTCATTGTTTGGCTAAGTTCTTTAGGGTTGGTTTTGGAAGGTCTTTCGACTTTGGCCAAATCCCGCTTCGTACGAAATTTTTTCACAGCGCTGTTTCCAAGTGTCCACAAAGAGCCTCTGCTTGAAACTGTCCACATGCACATCTCCCATACTGGTGTGTTCGTTTCACTACCTGGATTTTGGTTTCCTCTTCTTTCTTTGAAATGACAAGCCTTCTTTCTGCACGCTACACACACCTTGTAGCAGTTTCAGTTTTTAGCATGTTCGTGCTCTCAAAACGCTGTGTAACCTATGTAGAGTGTGTCACTCTCCAGCACTGAATACACAACCTAGAGCTCCTTTCACCACAGACACGCAAACACAACTTTTTGTGAAAGTCCTACTTCAGGTCACTTGGAAATGTAAGGTTTTCATCGAGAACATGAAGTCAATCACGGTTTTGCACTCTGCAGCCCATAGAAATGTACTTTTCTACAAACCCGTCTGAATTTCACTGCAAAATACCCTTCTCTTCTTGTTTGTGAAAGTTCTCAACGTAGTAGGAGAAAGAGCGTGTTCGTGCAAGAGTGATGCAGTGTGCGTTTTCCTGGACTTCAAGTGATTTGGGAAACATACTCCTTATTTTTCCCCATTGTGTAAGAAACAACATGAGGCTTGCAAGAGATTGAAACAATGAATCCCAAAACGTATTCCAGCAGTGAAAACACACGTTTCTACAAAGACTTTGAAGGAGCAAGCAAAAGCCTAGTGGCTGTGTCTTCTTTCAGAGAGAAACACACGCATTGCTTCCTTCTGGAGTGAGTTTTCAGCCTGGAATTCATATGCATTTTGTACTGTGCAGAATGTAGCTACCTGCTCGGGAGTTGTGTCATAGATGCACCTTTCCTGCAGGAGTTTATTGCAGCATTCATTGTTTGGCTAAGTTCTTTAGGGTTGGTTTTGGAAGGTCTTTCGACTTTGGCCAAATCCCGCTTCGTACGAAATTTTTTCACAGCGCTGTTTCCAAGTGTCCACAAAGAGCCTCTGCTTGAAACTGTCCACATGCACATCTCCCATACTGGTGTGTTCGTTTCACTACCGGGATTTTGGTTTCCTCTTCTTTCTTTGAAATGACAAGCCTTCTTTCTGCACGCTACACACACCTTGTAGCAGTTTCAGTTTTTAGCATGTTCGTGCTCTCAAAACGCTGTGTAACCTATGTAGAGTGTGTCACTCTCCAGCACTGAATACACAACAAAGAGCTGCTTTCACCACAGACACGCAAACACATCTTTTTGTGAAAGTCTTACTTCAGGTCAATTGGAAATGTAAGGTTTTCATCGAGAACATGAAGTCAATCACGGTTTTGCACTCTGCATCCAATAGAAATGTATTTTTCTACAAACCCGTCCGAATTTCACTGCAAAATACCCTTCTTTTCTGGTTTGTTGAAAGTTCTCAACACATTAGGAGAAAGAGCGTGTTCGTGCAAGAGTGATGCAGTGTGCGTTTTCCTGGACTTCAAGTGACTTGGGAAACATACTCCTTATTTTTCCCCATTGTTTAAGAAACAACATGAGGCTTGGAAGAGATTGAAACAATGCATCCCAAAAAGTATTCCAGCAGTGAAAACACACGTTTCTACAAAGACTTTGAAGGAGCAAGCAAAAGCCTAGTGGCTGAGTGTTTTTTCAGAGAGAAACACACGCATTGCTTCCTTCTGGAGTGAGTTTTCAGCCTGGAATTCATATGCATTTTGTACTGTGCAGAATGTAGCTACCTGCTCGGGAGTTGTGTCATAGATGCACCTTTCCTGCAGGAGTTTATTGCAGCATTCATTGTTTGGCTAAGTTCTTTAGGGTTGGTTTTGGAAGGTCTTTCAACTTTGGCCAAATCCCGCTTCGTACGAAATTTTTTCACAGCGCTGTTTCCAAGTGTCCACAAAGAGCCTCTGCTTGAAACTGTCCACATGCACATCTCCCATACTGGTGTGTTCGTTTCACTACCTGGATTTTGGTTTCCTCTTCTTTCTTTGAAATGACAAGCCTTTTTTCTGCACGCTACACACACCTTGTAGCAGTTTCAGTTTTTAGCATGTTCGTGTTCTCAAAACGCTGTGTAACCTATGTAGAGTGTGTCACTCTCCAGCACTGAATACACAACCTAGAACTCCTTTCACCACAGACATGCAAACACATCTTTTTGTGAAAGTCCTACTTCAGGTCACTTGGAAATGTAAGGTTTTCATCGAGAACATGAAGTCAATCACGGTTTTGCACTCTGCAGCCCATAGAAATGTACTTTTCTACAAACCCATCTCAATTTCACTGCAAAATACCCTTTTTTCTGGTTTGTTGAAAGTTCTCAACACATTAGGAGAAAGAGCGTGTTCGTGCAAGAGTGATGCAGTGTGCGTTTTCCTGGACTTCAAGTGATTTGGGAAACATACTCCTTATTTTTCCCCATTGTTTAAGAAACAACATGAGGCTTGGAAGAGATTGAAACAATGCATCCCAAAAAGTATTCCAGCAGTGAAAACACACGTTTCTACAAAGACTTTGAAGGAGCAAGCAAAAGCCTAGTGGCTGAGTGTCCTTTCAGAGAGAAACACACGCATTGCTTCCTTCTGGAGTGAGTTTTCAGCCTGGAATTCATATGCATTTTGTACTGTGCAGAATGTAGCTACCTGCTCGGGAGTTGTGTCATAGATGCACCTTTCCTGCAGGAGTTTATTGCAGCATTCATTGTTTGGCTAAGTTCTTTAGGGTTGGTTTTGGAAGGTCTTTCAACTTTGGCCAAATCCCGCTTCGTACGAAATTTTTTCACAGCGCTGTTTCCAAGTGTCCACAAAGAGCCTCTGCTTGAAACTGTCCACATGCACATCTCCCATAGTGGTGTGTTCGTTTCACTACCTGGATTTTGGTTTCCTCTTCTTTCTTTGAAATGACAAGCCTTCTTTCTGCACGCTACACACACCTTGTAGCAGTTTCAGTTTTTAGCATGTTCGTGCTCTCAAAACGCTGTGTAACCTATGTAGAGTGTGTCACTCTCCAGCCCTGAATACACAACCTAGAACTCCTTTCACCACAGACACGCAAACACAACTTTTTGTGAAAGTCCTACTTCAGGTCACTTGGAAATGTAAGGTTTTCATCGAGAACATGAAGTCAATCACGGTTTTGCACTCTGCAGCCCATAGAAATGTACTTTTCTACAAACCCGTTTGAATTTCACTGCAAAATACCCTTCTCTTCTTGTTTGTTGAAAGTTCTCAACGTATTAGTAGAAAGAGCGTGTTCGTGCAAGAGTGATGCAGTGTGCGTTTTCCTGGACTTCAAGTGATTTGGGAAACATACTCCTTATTTTTCCACATTGTGTAAGAAACAACATGAGGCTTGCAAGAGATTGAAACAATGCATCCCAAAACGTATTCCAGCAGTGAAAACACACGTTTCTACAAAGACTTTGAAGGAGCAAGCAAAAGCCTAGTGGCTGAGTGTTCTTTCAGAGAGAAACACACGCATTGCTTCCTTCTGGAGTGAGTTTTCAGCCTGGAATTCATATGCATTTTGTACTGTGCAGAATGTAGCTACCTGCTCGGGAGTTGTGTCATAGATGCACCTTTCCTGCAGGAGTTTATTGCAGCATTCATTGTTTGGCTAAGTTCTTTAGGGTTGGTTTTGGAAGGTCTTTCAACTTTGGCCAAATCCCGCTTCGTACGAAATTTTTTCACAGCGCTGTTTCCAAGTGTCCACAAAGAGCCTCTGCTTGAAACTGTCCACATGCACATCTCCCATACTGGTGTGTTCGTTTCACTACCTGGATTTTGGTTTCCTCTTCTTTCTTTGAAATGACAAGCCTTCTTTCTGCACGCTACACACACCTTGTAGCAGTTTCAGTTTTTAGCATGTTCGTGCTCTCAAAACGCTGTGTAACCTATGTAGAGTGTGTCACTCTCCAGCACTGAATACACAACCTAGAGCTCCTTTCACCACAGACACGCAAACACAACTTTTTGTGAAAGTCCTACTTCAGGTCACTTGGAAATGTAAGGTTTTCATCGAGAACATGAAGTCAATCACGGTTTTGCACTCTGCAGCCCATAGAAATGTACTTTTCTACAAACCCGTCCGAATTTCACTGCAAAATACCCTTCTTTTCTGGTTTGTTGAAAGTTCTCAACACATTAGGAGAAAGAGCGTGTTCGTGCAAGAGTGATGCAGTGTGCGTTTTCCTGGACTTCAAGTGATTTGGGAAACATACTCCTTATTTTTCCCCATTGTTTAAGAAACAACATGAGGCTTGGAAGAGATTGAAACAATGCATCCCAAAAAGTATTCCAGCAGTGAAAACACACGTTTCAACAAAGACTTTGAAGGAGCAAGCAAGAGCCTAGTGGCTGAGTGTTCTTTCAGAGAGAAACACACGCATTGCTTCCTTCTGGAGTGAGTTTTCAGCCTGGAATTCATATGCATTTTGTACTGTGCAGAATGTAGCTACCTGCTCGGGAGTTGTGTCATAGATGCACCTTTCCTGCAGGAGTTTATTGCAGCATTCATTGTTTGGCTAAGTTCTTTAGGGTTGGTTTTGGAAGGTCTTTCGACTTTGGCCAAATCCCGCTTCGTACGAAATTTTTTCACAGCGCTGTTTTCAAGTGTCCACAAAGAGCCTCTGCTTGAAACTGTCCACATGCACATCTCCCATACTGGTGTGTTCGTTTCACTACCTGGATTTTGGTTTCCTCTTCTTTCTTTGAAATGACAAGCCTTTTTTCTGCACGCTACACACACCTTGTAGCAGTTTCAGTTTTTAGCATGTTCGTGCTCAAAACGCTGTGTAACCTATGTAGAGTGTGTCACTCTCCAGCACTGAATACACAACCTAGAACTCCTTTCACCACAGACACGCAAACACATCTTTTTGTGAAAGTCCTACTTCAGGTCACTTGGAATTGTAAGGTTTTCATCGAGAACATGAAGTCAATCATGGTTTTGCACTCTGCAGCCAATAGAAATGTACTTTTCTACAAACCAGTCTGAATTTCACTGCAAAATACCCTTCTCTTCTTGTTTGTTGAAAGTTCTCAACGTATTAGGAGAAAGAGCGTGTTCGTGCAAGAGTGATGCAGTGTGCGTTTTCCTGGACTTCAAGTGGTTTGGGAAACATACTCCTTATTTTTCCCCATTGTGTAAGAAACAACATGAGGCTTGCAAGAGATTGAAACAGTGCATCCCAAATCGTATTCCAGCAGTGAAAACACACGTTTCTACAAAGACTTTGAAGGAGCAAGCAAAAGCCTAGTGGCTGAGTCTTCTTTCAGAGAGAAACACACGCATTGCTTCCTTCTGGAGTGAGTTTTCAGCCTGGAATTCATATGCATTTTATACTGTGCAGAATGTAGCTACCTGCTCGGGAGTTGTGTCATAGACGCACCTTTCCTGCAGGAGTTTATTGCAACATTCATTGTTTGGCTAAGTTCTTTAGGGTTGGTTTTGGAAGGTCTTTCGACTTTGGCCAAATCCCGCTTCGTACGAAATTTTTTCACAGCGCTGTTTCCAAGTGTCCACAACGAGCCTCTGCTTGAAACTGTCCACATGCACATCTCCCATACTGGTGTGTTCGTTTCACTACCTGGATTTTGGTTTCCTCTTCTTTCTTTGAAATGACAAGCCTTTTTTCTGCACGCTACACACACCTTGTAGCAGTTTCAGTTTTTAGCATGTTTGTGCTCTCAAAACGCTGTGTAACCTATGTAGAGTGTGTCACTCTCCAGCCCTGAATACACAACCTAGAGCTCCTTTCACCACAGACACGCAAACACAACTTTTTGTGAAAGTCCTACTTCAGGTCACTTGGAAATGTAAGGTTTTCATCGAGAACATGAAGTCAATCACGGTTTTGCACTCTGCAGCCCATAGAAATGTACTTTTCTACAAACCCATCTGAATTTCACTGCAAAATACCCTTCTTTTCTGGTTTGTTGAAAGTTCTCAACACATTAGGAGAAAGAGCGTGTTCGTGCAAGAGTGATGCAGTGTGCGTTTTCCTGGACTTCAAGTGATTTGGGAAACATACTCCTTATTTTTCCCCATTGTTTAAGAAACAACATGAGGCTTGGAAGAGATTGAAACAATGCATCCCAAAAAGTATTCCAGCAGTGAAAACACACGTTTCTACAAAGACTTTGAAGGAGCAAGCAAAAGCCTAGTGGCTGAGTGTTCTTTCAGAGAGAAACACACGCATTGCTTCCTTCTGGAGTGAGTTTTCAGCCTGGAATTCATATGCATTTTGTACTGTGCAGAATGTAGCTACCTGCTCGGGAGTTGTGTCATAGATGCACCTTTCCTGCAGGAGTTTATTGCAGCATTCATTGTTTGGCTAAGTTCTTTAGGGTTGGTTTTGGAAGGTCTTTCAACTTTGGCCAAATCCCGATTCGTACGAAATTTTTTCACAGCGCTGTTTCCAAGTGTCCACAAAGAGCCTCTGCTTGAAACTGTCCACATGCACATCTCCCATACTGGTGTGTTCGTTTCACTACCTGGATTTTGGTTTCCTCTTCTTTCTTTGAAATGACAAGCCTTTTTTCTGCACGCTACACACACCTTGTAGCAGTTTCAGTTTTTAGCATGTTCGTGCTCAAAACGCTGTGTAAACTATGTAGAGTGTGTCACTCTCCAGCACTGAATACACAACCTAGAACTCCTTTCACCACAGACACGCAAACACATCTTTTTGTGAAAGTCCTACTTCAGGTCACTTGGAAATGTAAGGTTTTCATCGAGAAAATGAAGTCAATCACGGTTTTGCACTCTGCAGCCAATAGAAATGTACTTTTCTACAAACCAGTCTGAATTTCACTGCAAAATACCCTTCTCTTCTTGTTTGTTGAAAGTTCTCAACGTATTAGGAGAAAGAGCGTCTTCGTGCAAGAGTGATGCAGTGTGCGTTTTCCTGGACTTCAAGTGATTTGGGAAACATACTCCTTATTTTTCCCCATTGTGTAAGAAACAACATGAGGCTTGCAAGAGATTGAAACAATGCATCCCAAAACGTATTCCAGCAGTGAAAACACACGTTTCTACAAAGACTTTGAAGGAGCAAGCAAAAGCTTAGTGGCTGAGTCTTCTTTCAGAGAGAAACACACGCATTGCTTCCTTCTGGAGTGAGTTTTCAGCCTGGAATTCATATGCATTTTATACTGTGCAGAATGTAGCTACCTGCTCGGGAGTTGTGTCATAGACGCACCTTTCCTGCAGGAGTTTATTGCAACATTCATTGTTTGGCTAAGTTCTTTAGGGTTGGTTTTGGAAGGTCTTTCGACTTTGGCCAAATCCCGCTTCGTCCGAAATTTTTTCACAGCGCTGTTTCCAAGTGTCCACAAAGAGCCTCTGCTTGAAACTGTCCACATGCACATCTCCCATACTGGTGTGTTCGTTTCACTACCTGGATTTTGGTTTCCTCTTCTTTCTTTGAAATGACAAGCCTTCTTTCTGCACGCTACACACACCTTGTAGCAGTTTCAGTTTTTAGCATGTTCGTGCTCTCAAAACGCTATGTAACCTATGTAGAGTGTGTCACTCTCCAGCCCTGAATACACAACCTAGAGCTCCTTACACCACAGACACGCAAACACAACTTTTTGTGAAAGTCCTACTTCAGGTCACTTGGAAATGTAAGGTTTTCATCGAGAACATGAAGTCAATCACGGTTTTGCACTCTGCAGCCCATAGAAATGTACTTTTCTACAAACCCATCTGAATTTCACTGCAAAATACCCTTTTTTCTGGTTTGTTGAAAGTTCTCAACACATTAGGAGAAAGAGCGTGTTCGTGCAAGACTGATGCAGTGTGCGTTTTCCTGGACTTCAAGTGATTTGGGAAACATACTCCTTATTTTTCCCCATTGTTTAAGAAACAACATGAGGCTTGGAAGAGATTAAAACAATGCATCCCAAAAAGTATTCCAGCAGTGAAAACACACGTTTCTACAAAGACTTTGAAGGACCAAGCAAAAGCCTACTGGCTGAGTGTTCTTTCAGAGAAAAACACACGCATTGCTTCCTTCTGGAGTGAGTTTTCAGCCTGGAATTCATATGCATTTTGTACTGTGCAGAATGTAGCTACCTGCTCGGGAGTTGTGTCATAGATGCACCTTTCCTGCAGGAGTTTATTGCAGCATTCATTGTTTGGCTAAGTTCTTTAGGGTTGGTTTTGGAAGGTCTTTCAACTTTGGCCAAATCCCGCTTCGTACGAAATTTTTTCACAGCGCTGTTTCCAAGTGTCCACAAAGAGCCTCTGCTTGAAACTGTCCACATGCACATCTCCCATACTGGTGTGTTCGTTTCACTACCTGGATTTTGGTTTCCTCTTCTTTCTTTGAAATGACAAGCCTTTTTTCTGCACGCTACACACACCTTGTAGCAGTTTCAGTTTTTAGCATGTTCGTGCTCAAAACGCTGTGTAACCTATGTAGAGTGTGTCACTCTCCAGCACTGAATACACAACCTAGAACTCCTTTCACCACAGACACGCAAACACATCTTTTTGTGAAAGTCCTACTTCAGGTCACTTGGAAATGTAAGGTTTTCATCGAGAACATGAAGTCAATCACGGTTTTGCACTCTGCAGCCAATAGAAATGTACTTTTCTACAAACCAGTCTGAATTTCACTGCAAAATACCCTTCTCTTCTTGTTTGTTGAAAGTTCTCAACGTATTAGGAGAAAGAGCGTGTTCGTGCAAGAGTGATGCAGTGTGCGTTTTCCTGGACTTCAAGTGATTTGGGAAACATACTCCTTATTTTTCCCCATTGTGTAAGAAACAACATGAGGCTTGCAAGAGATTGAAACAATGCATCCCAAAACGTATTCCAGCAGTGAAAACACACGTTTCTACAAAGACTTTGAAGGAGCAAGCAAAAGCCTAGTGGCAGAGTGTTCTTTCAGAGAGAAACACACGCATTGCTTCCTTCTGGAGTGAGTTTTCAGCCTGGAATTCATATGCATTTTGTACTGTGCAGAATGTAGCTACCTGCTCGGGAGTTGTGTCATAGATGCACCTTTCCTGCAGGAGTTTATTGCAGCATTCATTGTTTGGCTAAGTTCTTTAGGGTTGGTTTTGGAAGGTCTTTCAACTTTGGCCAAATCCCGCTTCGTACGAAATTTTTTCACAGCGCTGTTTCCAAGTGTCCACAAAGAGCCTCTGCTTGAAACTGTCCACATGCACATCTCCCATACTGGTGTGTTCGTTTCACTACCTGGATTTTGGTTTCCTCTTCTTTCTTTGAAATGACAAGCCTTCTTTCTGCACGCTACACACACCTTGTAGCAGTTTCAGTTTTTAGCATGTTCGTGCTCAAAACGCTGTGTAACCTATATAGAGTGTGTCACTCTCCAGCACTGAATACACAACCTAGAACTCCTTTCACCACAGACACGCAAACACATCTTTTTGTGAAAGTCCTACTTCAGGTCACTTGGAAATGTAAGGTTTTCATCGAGAACATGAAGTCAATCACGGTTTTGCACTCTGCAGCCAATAGAAATGTAGTTTTCTACAAACCAGTCTGAATTTCACTGCAAAATACCCTTCTCTTCTTGTTTGTTGAAAGTTCTCAACGTATTAGGAGAAAGAGCGTGTTCGTGCAAGAGTGATGCAGTGTGCGTTTTCCTGGACTTCAAGTGATTTGGGAAACATACTCCTTATTTTTCCCCATTGTGTAAGAAACAACATGAGGATTGCAAGAGATTGAAACAATGCATCCCAAAACGTATTCCAGCAGTGAAAACACACGTTTCTACAAAGACTTTGAAGGAGCAAGCAAAAGCCTAGTGGCAGAGTGTTCTTTCAGAGAGAAACACACGCATTGCTTCCTTCTGGAGTGAGTTTTCAGCCTGGAATTCATATGCATTTTGTACTGTGCAGAATGTAGCTACCTGCTCGGGAGTTGTGTCATAGATGCACCTTTCCTGCAGGAGTTTATTGCAGCATTCATTGTTTGGCTAAGTTCTTTAGGGTTGGTTTTGGAAGGTCTTTCAACTTTGGCCAAATCCCGCTTCGTACGAAATTTTTTCACAGCGCTGTTTCCAAGTGTCCACAAAGAGCCTCTGCTTGAAACTGTCCACATGCACATCTCCCATACTGGTGTGTTCGTTTCACTACCTGGATTTTGGTTTCCTCTTCTTTCTTTGAAATGACAAGCCTTCTTTCTGCACGCTACACACACCTTGTAGCAGTTTCAGTTTTTAGCATGTTCGTGCTCAAAACGCTGTGTAACCTATATAGAGTGTGTCACTCTCCAGCACTGAATACACAACCTAGAACTCCTTTCACCACAGACACGCAAACACATCTTTTTGTGAAAGTCCTACTTCAGGTCACTTGGAAATGTAAGGTTTTCATCGAGAACATGAAGTCAATCACGGTTTTGCACTCTGCAGCCAATAGAAATGTAGTTTTCTACAAACCAGTCTGAATTTCACTGCAAAATACCCTTCTCTTCTTGTTTGTTGAAAGTTCTCAACGTATTAGGAGAAAGAGCGTGTTCGTGCAAGAGTGATGCAGTGTGCGTTTTCCTGGACTTCAAGTGATTTGGGAAACATACTCCTTATTTTTCCCCATTGTGTAAGAAACAACATGAGGATTGCAAGAGATTGAAACAATGCATCCCAAAACGTATTCCAGCAGTGAAAACACACGTTTCTACAAAGACTTTGAAGGAGCAAGCAAAAGCCTAGTGGCAGAGTGTTCTTTCAGAGAGAAACACACGCATTGCTTCCTTCTGGAGTGAGTTTTCAGCCTGGAATTCATATGCATTTTGTACTATGCTGAATGTAGCTACCTGCTCGGGAGTTGTGTCATAGATGCACCTTTCCTGCAGGAGTTTATTGCAGCATTCATTGTTTGGCTAAGTTCTTTAGGGTTGGTTTTGGAAGGTCTTTCAACTTTGGCCAAATCCCGCTTCGTACGAAATTTTTTCACAGCGCTGTTTCCAAGTGTCCACAAAGAGCCTCTGCTTGAAACTGTCCACATGCACATCTCCCATACTGGTGTGTTCGTTTCACTACCTGGATTTTGGTTTCCTCTTCTTTCTTTGAAATGACAAGCCTTCTTTCTGCACGCTACACACACCTTGTAGCAGTTTCAGTTTTTAGCATGTTGGTGCTCTCAAAACGCTGTGTAACCTATGTAGAGTGTGTCACTCTCCAGCACTGAATACACAACCTAGAGCTCCTTTCACCACAGACACGCAAATACATCTCTTTGTGAAAGTCCTAATTCAGGTCACTTGGAAATGTAAGGTTTTCATCGAGAACATGAAGTCAATCTCGGTTTTGCACTCTGCAGCCCATAGAGATGTACTTTTCTACACACCCGTCTGAATTTCACTGCAAAATACCCTTCTCTTCTTGTTTGTTGAAAGTTCTCAACGTATTAGGAGAAAGAGCGTGTTCGTGCAAGAGTGATGGAGTGTGCGTTTTCCTGGACTTCAAGTGATTTGGGAAACATACTCCTTATTTTTCCACATTGTGTAAGAAACAACATGAGGCTTGGAAGAGATTAAAACAATGCATCCCAAAAAGTATTCCAGCAGTGAAAACACACGTTTCAACAAAGACTTTGAAGGAGCAAGCAAAAGCCTAGTGGCTGAGTGTTCTTTCAGAGAGAAACACACGCATTGCTTCCTTCTGGAGTGAGTTTTCAGCCTGGAATTCATATGCATTTTGTACTGTGCAGAATGTAGCTACCTGCTCGGGAGTTGTGTCATAGATGCACCTTTCCTGCAGGAGTTTATTGCAGCATTCATTGTTTGGCTAAGTTCTTTAGGGTTGGTTTTGGAAGGTCTTTCGACTTTGGCCAAATCCCGCTTCGTACGAAATTTTTTCACAGCGCTGTTTTCAAGTGTCCACAAAGAGCCTCTGCTTGAAACTGTCCACATGCACATCTCCCATACTGGTGTGTTCGTTTCACTACCTGGATTTTGGTTTCCTCTTCTTTCTTTGAAATGACAAGCCTTTTTTCTGCACGCTACACACACCTTGTAGCAGTTTCAGTTTTTAGCATGTTCGTGCTCAAAACGCTGTGTAACCTATGTAGAGTGTGTCACTCTCCAGCACTGAATACACAACCTAGAACTCCTTTCACCACAGACACGCAAACACATCTTTTTGTGAAAGTCCTACTTCAGGTCACTTGGAATTGTAAGGTTTTCATCGAGAACATGAAGTCAATCATGGTTTTGCACTCTGCAGCCAATAGAAATGTACTTTTCTACAAACTAGTCTGAATTTCACTGCAAAATACCCTTCTCTTCTTGTTTGTTGAAAGTTCTCAACGTATTAGGAGAAAGAGCGTGTTCGTGCAAGAGTGATGCAGTGTGCGTTTTCCTGGACTTCAAGTGGTTTGGGAAACATACTCCTTATTTTTCCCCATTGTGTAAGAAACAACATGAGGCTTGCAAGAGATTGAAACAGTGCATCCCAAATCGTATTCCAGCAGTGAAAACACACGTTTCTACAAAGACTATGAAGGAGCAAGCAAAAGCCTAGTGGCTGAGTCTTCTTTCAGAGAGAAACACACGCATTGCTTCCTTCTGGAGTGAGTTTTCAGCCTGGAATTCATATGCATTTTATACTGTGCAGAATGTAGCTACCTGCTCGGGAGTTGTGTCATAGACGCACCTTTCCTGCAGGAGTTTATTGCAACATTCATTGTTTGGCTAAGTTCTTTAGGGTTGGTTTTGGAAGGTCTTTCGACTTTGGCCAAATCCCGCTTCGTACGAAATTTTTTCACAGCGCTGTTTCCAAGTGTCCACAAAGAGCCTCTGCTTGAAACTGTCCACATGCACATCTCCCATACTGGTGTGTTCGTTTCACTACCTGGATTTTGGTTTCCTCTTCTTTCTTTGAAATGACAAGCGTTCTTTCTGCACGCTACACACACCTTGTAGCAGTTTCAGTTTTTAGCATGTTCGTGTTCTCAAAACGCTGTGTAACCTATGTAGAGTGTGTCACTCTCCAGCCCTGAATACACAACCTAGAGCTCCTTTCACCACAGACACGCAAACACAACTTTTTGTGAAAGTCCTACTTCAGGTCACTTGGAAATGTAAGGTTTTCATCGAGAACATGAAGTCAATCACGGTTTTGCACTCTGCAGCCCATAGAAATGTACTTTTCTACAAACCCATCTGAATTTCACTGCAAAATACCCTTCTTTTCTGGTTTGTTGAAAGTTCTCAACGTATTAGGAGAAAGAGCGTGTTCGTGCAAGAGTGATGCAGTGTGCGTTTTCCTGGACTTCAAGTGATTTGGGAAACATACTCCTTATTTTTCCCCATTGTGTAAGAAACAACATGAGGATTGCAAGAGATTGAAACAATGCATCCCAAAACGTATTCCAGCAGTGAAAACACACGTTTCTACAAAGACTTTGAAGGAGCAAGCAAAAGCCTAGTGGCAGAGTGTTCTTTCAGAGAGAAACACACGCATTGCTTCCTTCTGGAGTGAGTTTTCAGCCTGGAATTCATATGCATTTTGTACTATGCTGAATGTAGCTACCTGCTCGGGAGTTGTGTCATAGATGCACCTTTCCTGCAGGAGTTTATTGCAGCATTCATTGTTTGGCTAAGTTCTTTAGGGTTGGTTTTGGAAGGTCTTTCAACTTTGGCCAAATCCCGCTTCGTACGAAATTTTTTCACAGCGCTGTTTCCAAGTGTCCACAAAGAGCCTCTGCTTGAAACTGTCCACATGCACATCTCCCATACTGGTGTGTTCGTTTCACTACCTGGATTTTGGTTTCCTCTTCTTTCTTTGAAATGACAAGCCTTCTTTCTGCACGCTACACACACCTTGTAGCAGTTTCAGTTTTTAGCATGTTGGTGCTCTCAAAACGCTGTGTAACCTATGTAGAGTGTGTCACTCTCCAGCACTGAATACACAACCTAGAGCTCCTTTCACCACAGACACGCAAATACATCTCTTTGTGAAAGTCCTAATTCAGGTCACTTGGAAATGTAAGGTTTTCATCGAGAACATGAAGTCAATCTCGGTTTTGCACTCTGCAGCCCATAGAGATGTACTTTTCTACACACCCGTCTGAATTTCACTGCAAAATACCCTTCTCTTCTTGTTTGTTGAAAGTTCTCAACGTATTAGGAGAAAGAGCGTGTTCGTGCAAGAGTGATGGAGTGTGCGTTTTCCTGGACTTCAAGTGATTTGGGAAACATACTCCTTATTTTTCCACATTGTGTAAGAAACAACATGAGGCTTGGAAGAGATTAAAACAATGCATCCCAAAAAGTATTCCAGCAGTGAAAACACACGTTTCAACAAAGACTTTGAAGGAGCAAGCAAAAGCCTAGTGGCTGAGTGTTCTTTCAGAGAGAAACACACGCATTGCTTCCTTCTGGAGTGAGTTTTCAGCCTGGAATTCATATGCATTTTGTACTGTGCAGAATGTAGCTACCTGCTCGGGAGTTGTGTCATAGATGCACCTTTCCTGCAGGAGTTTATTGCAGCATTCATTGTTTGGCTAAGTTCTTTAGGGTTGGTTTTGGAAGGTCTTTCGACTTTGGCCAAATCCCGCTTCGTACGAAATTTTTTCACAGCGCTGTTTTCAAGTGTCCACAAAGAGCCTCTGCTTGAAACTGTCCACATGCACATCTCCCATACTGGTGTGTTCGTTTCACTACCTGGATTTTGGTTTCCTCTTCTTTCTTTGAAATGACAAGCCTTTTTTCTGCACGCTACACACACCTTGTAGCAGTTTCAGTTTTTAGCATGTTCGTGCTCAAAACGCTGTGTAACCTATGTAGAGTGTGTCACTCTCCAGCACTGAATACACAACCTAGAACTCCTTTCACCACAGACACGCAAACACATCTTTTTGTGAAAGTCCTACTTCAGGTCACTTGGAATTGTAAGGTTTTCATCGAGAACATGAAGTCAATCATGGTTTTGCACTCTGCAGCCAATAGAAATGTACTTTTCTACAAACTAGTCTGAATTTCACTGCAAAATACCCTTCTCTTCTTGTTTGTTGAAAGTTCTCAACGTATTAGGAGAAAGAGCGTGTTCGTGCAAGAGTGATGCAGTGTGCGTTTTCCTGGACTTCAAGTGGTTTGGGAAACATACTCCTTATTTTTCCCCATTGTGTAAGAAACAACATGAGGCTTGCAAGAGATTGAAACAGTGCATCCCAAATCGTATTCCAGCAGTGAAAACACACGTTTCTACAAAGACTATGAAGGAGCAAGCAAAAGCCTAGTGGCTGAGTCTTCTTTCAGAGAGAAACACACGCATTGCTTCCTTCTGGAGTGAGTTTTCAGCCTGGAATTCATATGCATTTTATACTGTGCAGAATGTAGCTACCTGCTCGGGAGTTGTGTCATAGACGCACCTTTCCTGCAGGAGTTTATTGCAACATTCATTGTTTGGCTAAGTTCTTTAGGGTTGGTTTTGGAAGGTCTTTCGACTTTGGCCAAATCCCGCTTCGTACGAAATTTTTTCACAGCGCTGTTTCCAAGTGTCCACAAAGAGCCTCTGCTTGAAACTGTCCACATGCACATCTCCCATACTGGTGTGTTCGTTTCACTACCTGGATTTTGGTTTCCTCTTCTTTCTTTGAAATGACAAGCGTTCTTTCTGCACGCTACACACACCTTGTAGCAGTTTCAGTTTTTAGCATGTTCGTGTTCTCAAAACGCTGTGTAACCTATGTAGAGTGTGTCACTCTCCAGCCCTGAATACACAACCTAGAGCTCCTTTCACCACAGACACGCAAACACAACTTTTTGTGAAAGTCCTACTTCAGGTCACTTGGAAATGTAAGGTTTTCATCGAGAACATGAAGTCAATCACGGTTTTGCACTCTGCAGCCCATAGAAATGTACTTTTCTACAAACCCATCTGAATTTCACTGCAAAATACCCTTCTTTTCTGGTTTGTTGAAAGTTCTCAACACATTAGGAGAAAGAGCGTGTTCGTGCAAGAGTGATGCAGTGTGCGTTTTCCTGGACTTCAAGTGATTTGGGAAACATACTCCTTATTTTTCCCCATTGTTTAAGAAACAACATGAGGCTTGGAAGAGATTGAAACAATGCATCCCAAAAAGTATTCCAGCAGTGAAAACACACGTTTCTACAAAGACTTTGAAGGAGCAAGCAAAAGCCTAGTGGCTGAGTGTTCTTTCAGAGAGAAACACACGCATTGCTTCCTTCTGGAGTGAGTTTTCAGCCTGGAATTCATATGCATTTTGTACTGTGCAGAATGTAGCTACCTGCTCGGGAGTTGTGTCATAGATGCACCTTTCCTGCAGGAGTTTATTGCAACATTCATTGTTTCCCTAAGTTCTTTAGGGTTGGTTTTGGAAGGTCTTTCAACTTTGGCCAAATCCCGCTTCGTACGAAATTTTTTCACAGCGCTGTTTCCAAGTGTCCACAAAGAGCCTCTGCTTGAAACTGTCCACATGCACATCTCCCATACTGGTGTGTTCGTTTCACTACCTGGATTTTGGTTTCCTCTTCTTTCTTTGAAATGACAAGCCTTTTTTCTGCACGCTACACACACCTTGTAGCAGTTTCAGTTTTTAGCATGTTCGTGCTCAAAACGCTGTGTAAACTATGTAGAGTGTGTCACTCTCCAGCACTGAATACACAACCTAGAACTCCTTTCACCACAGACACGCAAACACATCTTTTTGTGAAAGTCCTACTTCAGGTCACTTGGAAATGTAAGGTTTTCATCGAGAAAATGAAGTCAATCACGGTTTTGCACTCTGCAGCCAATAGAAATGTACTTTTCTACAAACCAGTCTGAATTTCACTGCAAAATACCCTTCTCTTCTTGTTTGTTGAAAGTTCTCAACGTATTAGGAGAAAGAGCGTCTTCGTGCAAGAGTGATGCAGTGTGCGTTTTCCTGGACTTCAAGTGATTTGGGAAACATACTCCTTATTTTTCCCCATTGTGTAAGAAACAACATGAGGCTTGCAAGAGATTGAAACAATGCATCCCAAAACGTATTCCAGCAGTGAAAACACACGTTTCTACAAAGACTTTGAAGGAGCAAGCAAAAGCTTAGTGGCTGAGTCTTCTTTCAGAGAGAAACACACGCATTGCTTCCTTCTGGAGTGAGTTTTCAGCCTGGAATTCATGTGCATTTTATACTGTGCAGAATGTAGCTACCTGCTCGGGAGTTGTGTCATAGACGCACCTTTCCTGCAGGAGTTTATTGCAACATTCATTGTTTGGCTAAGTTCTTTAGGGTTGGTTTTGGAAGGTCTTTCGACTTTGGCCAAATCCCGCTTCGTCCGAAATTTTTTCACAGCGCTGTTTCCAAGTGTCCACAAAGAGCCTCTGCTTGAAACTGTCCACATGCACATCTCCCATACTGGTGTGTTCGTTTCACTACCTGGATTTTGGTTTCCTCTTCTTTCTTTGAAATGACAAGCCTTCTTTCTGCACGCTACACACACCTTGTAGCAGTTTCAGTTTTTAGCATGTTCGTGCTCTCAAAACGCTATGTAACCTATGTAGAGTGTGTCACTCTCCAGCCCTGAATACACAACCTAGAGCTCCTTACACCACAGACACGCAAACACAACTTTTTGTGAAAGTCCTACTTCAGGTCACTTGGAAATGTAAGGTTTTCATCGAGAACATGAAGCCAATCACGGTTTTGCACTCTGCAGCCCATAGAAATGTACTTTTCTACAAACCCGTCTGAATTTCACTGCAAAATACCCTTTTTTCTGGTTTGTTGAAAGTTCTCAACACATTAGGAGAAAGAGCGTGTTCGTGCAAGACTGATGCAGTGTGCGTTTTCCTGGACTTCAAGTGATTTGGGAAACATACTCCTTATTTTTCCCCTTTGTGTAAGAAACAACATGAGGCTTGCAAGAGATTGAAACAATGCATCCCAAAACGTATTCCAGCAGTGAAAACACACGTTTCTACAAAGACTTTGAAGGAGCAAGCAAAAGCCTAGTGGCAGAGTGTTCTTTCAGAGAGAAACACACGCATTGCTTCCTTCTGGAGTGAGTTTTCAGCCTGGAATTCATATGCATTTTGTACTGTGCAGAATATAGGTACCTGCTCGGGAGTTGTGTCATAGATGCACCTTTCCTGCAGGAGTTTATTGCAGCATTCATTGTTTGGCTAAGTTCTTTAGGGTTGGTTTTGGAAGGTCTTTCAACTTTGGCCAAATCCCGCTTCGTACGAAATTTTTTCACAGCGCTGTTTCCAAGTGTCCACAAAGAGCCTCTGCTTGAAACTGTCCACATGCACATCTCCCATACTGGTGTGTTCGTTTCACTACCTGGATTGGTTTCCTCTTCTTTCTTTGAAATGACAAGCCTTTTTTCTGCACGCTACACACACCTTGTAGCAGTTTCAGTTTTTAGCATGTTCGTGCTCAAAACGCTGTGTAACCTATATAGAGTGTGTCACTCTCCAGCACTGAATACACAACCTAGAACTCCTTTCACCACAGACACGCAAACACATCTTTTTGTGAAAGTCCTACTTCAGGTCACATGGAAATGTAAGGTTTTCATCGAGAACATGAAGTCAATCACGGTTTTGCACTCTGCAGCCAATAGAAATGTAGTTTTCTACAAACCAGTCTGAATTTCACTGCAAAATACCCTTCTCTTCTTGTTTGTTGAAAGTTCTCAACGTATTAGGAGAAAGAGCGTGTTCGTGCAAGAGTGATGCAGTGTGCGTTTTCCTGGACTTCAAGTGATTTGGGAAACATACTCCTTATTTTTCCCCATTGTGTAAGAAACAACATGAGGCTTGCAAGAGATTGAAACAATGCATCCCAAAACGTATTCCAGCAGTGAAAACACACGTTTCTACAAAGACCTTGAATGAGCAAGCAAAAGCCTGGTGGCTGAGTGTTCTTTTAGAGAGAAACACACGCATTGCTTCCTTCTGGAGTGAGTTTTCAGCCTGGAATTCATATGCATTTTATACTGTGCAGAATGTAGCTACCTGCTCGGGAGTTGTGTCATAGACGCACCTTTCCTGCAGGAGTTTATTGCAACATTCATTGTTTGGCTAAGTTCTTTAGGGTTGGTTTTGGAAGGTCTTTCGACTTTGGCCAAATCCCGCTTCGTCCGAAATTTTTTCACAGCGCTGTTTCCAAGTGTCCACAAAGAGCCTCTGCTTGAAACTGTCCACATGCACATCTCCCATACTGGTGTGTTCGTTTCACTACCTGGATTTTGGTTTCCTCTTCTTTCTTTGAAATGACAAGCCTTCTTTCTGCACGCTACACACACCTTGTAGCAGTTTCAGTTTTTAGCATGTTCGTGCTCTCAAAACGCTATGTAACCTATGTAGAGTGTGTCACTCTCCAGCCCTGAATACACAACCTAGAGCTCCTTACACCACAGACACGCAAACACAACTTTTTGTGAAAGTCCTACTTCAGGTCACTTGGAAATGTAAGGTTTTCATCGAGAACATGAAGCCAATCACGGTTTTGCACTCTGCAGCCCATAGAAATGTACTTTTCTACAAACCCGTCTGAATTTCACTGCAAAATACCCTTTTTTCTGGTTTGTTGAAAGTTCTCAACACATTAGGAGAAAGAGCGTGTTCGTGCAAGACAGATGCAGTGTGCGTTTTCCTGGACTTCAAGTGATTTGGGAAACATACTCCTTATTTTTCCCCTTTGTGTAAGAAACAACATGAGGCTTGCAAGAGATTGAAACAATGCATCCCAAAACGTATTCCAGCAGTGAAAACACACGTTTCTACAAAGACTTTGAAGGAGCAAGCAAAAGCCTAGTGGCAGAGTGTTCTTTCAGAGAGAAACACACGCATTGCTTCCTTCTGGAGTGAGTTTTCAGCCTGGAATTCATATGCATTTTGTACTGTGCAGAATATAGGTACCTGCTCGGGAGTTGTGTCATAGATGCACCTTTCCTGCAGGAGTTTATTGCAGCATTCATTGTTTGGCTAAGTTCTTTAGGGTTGGTTTTGGAAGGTCTTTCAACTTTGGCCAAATCCCGCTTCGTACGAAATTTTTTCACAGCGCTGTTTCCAAGTGTCCACAAAGAGCCTCTGCTTGAAACTGTCCACATGCACATCTCCCATACTGGTGTGTTCGTTTCACTACCTGGATTGGTTTCCTCTTCTTTCTTTGAAATGACAAGCCTTTTTTCTGCACGCTACACACACCTTGTAGCAGTTTCAGTTTTTAGCATGTTCGTGCTCAAAACGCTGTGTAACCTATATAGAGTGTGTCACTCTCCAGCACTGAATACACAACCTAGAACTCCTTTCACCACAGACACGCAAACACATCTTTTTGTGAAAGTCCTACTTCAGGTCACATGGAAATGTAAGGTTTTCATCGAGAACATGAAGTCAATCACGGTTTTGCACTCTGCAGCCAATAGAAATGTAGTTTTCTACAAACCAGTCTGAATTTCACTGCAAAATACCCTTCTCTTCTTGTTTGTTGAAAGTTCTCAACGTATTAGGAGAAAGAGCGTGTTCGTGCAAGAGTGATGCAGTGTGCGTTTTCCTGGACTTCAAGTGATTTGGGAAACATACTCCTTATTTTTCCCCATTGTGTAAGAAACAACATGAGGCTTGCAAGAGATTGAAACAATGCATCCCAAAACGTATTCCAGCAGTGAAAACACACGTTTCTACAAAGACTTTGAAGGAGCAAGCAAAAGCCTAGTGGCAGAGTGTTCTTTCAGAGAGAAACACACGCATTGCTTCCTTCTGGAGTGAGTTTTCAGCCTGGAATTCATATGCATTTTGTACTATGCAGAATGTAGCTACCTGCTCGGGAGTTGTGTCATAGATGCACCTTTCCTGCAGGAGTTTATTGCAGCATTCATTGTTTGGCTAAGTTCTTTAGGGTTGGTTTTGGAAGGTCTTTCAACTTTGGCCAAATCCCGCTTCGTACGAAATTTTTTCACAGCGCTGTTTCCAAGTGTCCACAAAGAGCCTCTGCTTGAAACTGTCCACATGCACATCTCCCATACTGGTGTGTTCGTTTCACTACCTGGATTTTGGTTTCCTCTTCTTTCTTTGAAATGACAAGCCTTCTTTCTGCACGCTACACACACCTTGTAGCAGTTTCAGTTTTTAGCATGTTGGTGCTCTCAAAACGCTGTGTAACCTATGTAGAGTGTGTCACTCTCCAGCACTGAATACACAACCTAGAGCTCCTTTCACCACAGACACGCAAATACATCTCTTTGTGAAAGTCCTAATTCAGGTCACTTGGAAATGTAAGGTTTTCATCGAGAACATGAAGTCAATCTCGGTTTTGCACTCTGCAGCCCATAGAGATGTACTTTTCTACACACCCGTCTGAATTTCACTGCAAAATACCCTTCTCTTCTTGTTTGTTGAAAGTTCTCAACGTATTAGGAGAAAGAGCGTGTTCGTGCAAGAGTGATGGAGTGTGCGTTTTCCTGGACTTCAAGTGATTTGGGAAACATACTCCTTATTTTTCCACATTGTGTAAGAAACAACATGAGGCTTGCAAGAGATTGAAACAATGCATCCCAAAACGTATTCCAGCAGTGAAAACACACGTTTCTACAAAGACTTTGAAGGAGCAAGCAAAAGCCTAGTGGCTGAGTGTTCTGTCAGAGAGAAACACACGCATTGCTTCCTTCTGGAGTGAGTTTTCAGCCAGGAATTCATATGCATTTTGTACTGTGCAGAATGTAGCTACCTGCTCGGGAGTTGTGTCATAGACGCACCTTTCCTGCAGGAGTTTATTGAAACATTCATTGTTTGGCTAAGTTCTTTAGGGTTGGTTTTGGAAGGTCTTTCAACTTTGGCCAAATCCCGCTTCGTACGAAATTTTTTCACAGCGCTGTTTCCAAGTGTCCACAAAGATCCTCTGCTTGAAACTGTCCACATGCACATCTCCCATACTGGTGTGTTCGTTTCACTACCTGGATTTTGGTTTCCTCTTCTTTCTTTGAAATGACAAGCCTTCTTTCTGCACGCTACACACACCTTGTAGCAGTTTCAGTTTTTAGCATGTTGGTGCTCTCAAAACGCTGTGTAACCTATGTAGAGTGTGTCACTCTCCAGCACTGAATACACAACCTAGAGCTCCTTTCACCACAGACACGCAAACACATCTTTTTGTGAAAGTCCTACTTCAGGTCACTTGGAAATGTAAGTTTTCATCGAGAACATGAAGTCAATCACGGTTTTGGACTCTACAGCCAATAGAAATGTACTTTTCTACAAACCCGTCTGAATTTCACTGCAAAATACCCTACTCTTCCTGTTTGTTGAAAGTTCTCAACGTATTAGGAGAAAGAGCGTGTTCGTGCAAGAGTGATGCAGTGTGCGTTTTCCTGGACAGCAAGTGATTTGGGAAACATACTCCTTATTTTTCCCCATTGTGTAAGAAACAACATGAGGCTTGCAAGAGATTGAAACAATGCATCCCAAAACGTATTCCAGCAGTGAAAACACACGTTTCTACAAAGACTTTGAAGGAGCAAGCAAAAGCCTACTGGCTGAGTGTCCTTTCAGAAACACACGCATTGCTTCCTTCTGGAGTGAGTTTTCAGCCTGGAATTCATATGCATTTTGTACTGTGCAGAATGTAGCTACCTGCTCGGGAGTTGTGTCATAGATGCACCTTTCCTGCAGGAGTTTATTGCAACATTCATTGTTTGGCTAAGTTATTTAGGGTTGGTTTTGGAAGGTCTTTCAACTTTGGCCAAATCCCGCCTCGTACGAAATTTTTTCACAGCGCTGTTTCCATGTGTCCACAAAGAGCCTCTGCTTGAAACTGTCCACATGCACATCTCCCATACTGGTGTGTTCGTTTCACTACCTGGATTTTGGTTTCCTCTTCTTTCTTTGAAATGACAAGCCTTCTTTCTGCACGCTACACACAGCTTGTAGCAGTTTCAGTTTTTAGCATGTTGGTGCTCTCAAAACGCTGTGTAACCTATGTAGAGTGCGTCACTCTCCAGCACTGAATACACAACCTAGAGCTCCTTTCACCACAGACACGCAAACACAACTTTTTGTGAAAGTCCTACTTCAGGTCACTTGGAAATGTAAGGTTTTCATCGAGAACATGAAGTCAATGACGGTTTTGCACTCTGCAGCCCATAAAAATGTACTTTTCTACAAACCCGTCTGAATTTCACTGCAAAATACCCTTCTCTTCTTGTTTGTTGAAAGTTCTCAACGTATTAGGAGAAAGAGCGTGTTCGTGCAAGAGTGATGCAGTGTGCATTTTCCTGGACTTCAAGTGATTTGGGAAACATACTCCTTATTTTTCCCCATTGTGTAAGAAACAACATGAGGCTTGCAAGAGATTGAAACAATGCATCCCAAAACGTATTCCAGCAGTGAAAACACACGTTTCTACAAAGACTTTGAAGGAGCAAGCAAAAGCCTAGTGGCTGAGTGTTCTTTCAGAGAGAAACACACGCATTGCTTCCTTCTGGAGTGAGTTTTCAGCCTGGAATTCATATGCATTTTGTACTGTGCAGAATGTAGCTACCTGCTCGGGAGTTGTGTCATAGACGCACCTTTCCTGCAGGAGTTTATTGAAACATTCATTGTTTGGCTAAGTTCTTTAGGGTTGGTTTTGGAAGATCTTTCAACTTTGGCCAAATCCCGCTTCGTACGAAATTTTTTCACAGCGCTGTTTCCAAGTGTCCACAAAGAGCCTCTGGTTGTAACTGTCCACATGCACATCTCCCATACTGGTGTGTTCGTTTCACTACCTGGATTTTGGTTTCCTCTTCTTTCTTTGAAATGACAAGCCTTCTTTCTGCACTCTACACACACCTTATAGCAGTTTCAGTTTTTAGCATGTTCGTGCTCTCAAAACGCTATGTAACCTATGTAGAGTGTGTCACTCTCCAGCCCTGAATACACAACCTAGAGCTCCTTACACCACAGACACGCAAACACAACTTTTTGTGAAAGTCCTACTTCAGGTCACTTGGAAATGTAAGGTTTTCATCGAGAACATGAAGTCAATCACGGTTTTGCACTCTGCAGCCCATAGAAATGTACTTTTCTACAAACCCATCTGAATTTCACTGCAAAATACCCTTTTTTCTGGTTTGTTGAAAGTTCTCAACACATTAGGAGAAAGAGCGTGTTCGTGCAAGACTGATGCAGTGTGCGTTTTCCTGGACTTCAAGTGATTTGGGAAACATACTCCTTATTTTTCCCCATTGTTTAAGAAACAACATGAGGCTTGGAAGAGATTAAAACAATGCATCCCAAAAAGTATTCCAGCAGTGAAAACACACGTTTCTACAAAGACTTTGAAGGAGCAAGCAAAAGCCTAGTGGCTGAGTGTTCTTTCAGAGAAAAACACACGCATTGCTTCCTTCTGGAGTGAGTTTTCAGCCTGGAATTCATATGCATTTTGTACTGTGCAGAATGTAGCTACCTGCTCGGGAGTTGTGTCATAGATGCACCTTTCCTGCAGGAGTTTATTGCAGCATTCATTGTTTGGCTAAGTTCTTTAGGGTTGGTTTTGGAAGGTCTTTCAACTTTGGCCAAATCCCGCTTCGTACGAAATTTTTTCACAGCGCTGTTTCCAAGTGTCCACAAAGAGCCTCTGCTTGAAACTGTCCACATGCACATCTCCCATACTGGTGTGTTCGTTTCACTACCTGGATTTTGGTTTCCTCTTCTTTCTTTGAAATGACAAGCCTTTTTTCTGCACGCTACACACACCTTGTAGCAGTTTCAGTTTTTAGCATGTTCGTGCTCAAAACGCTGTGTAACCTATGTAGAGTGTGTCACTCTCCAACACTGAATACACAACCTAGAACTCCTTTCACCACAGACACGCAAACACATCTTTTTGTGAAAGTCCTAATTCAGGTCACTTGGAAATGTAAGGTTTTCATCGAGAACATGAAGTCAATCACGGTTTTGCACTCTGCAGCCAATAGAAATGTAGTTTTCTACAAACCAGTCTGAATTTCACTGCAAAATACCCTTCTCTTCTTGTTTGTTGAAAGTTCTCAACGTATTAGGAGAAAGAGCGTGTTCGTGCAAGAGTGATGCAGTGTGCGTTTTCCTGGACTTCAAGTGATTTGGGAAACATACTCCTTATATTTCCCCATTGTGTAAGAAACAACATGAGGCTTGCAAGAGATTGAAACAATGCATCCCAAAACGTATTCCAGCAGTGAAAACACACGTTTCTACAAAGACTTTGAAGGAGCAAGCAAAAGCCTAGTGGCAGAGTGTTCTTTCAGAGAGAAACACACGCATTGCTTCCTTCTGGAGTGAGTTTTCAGCCTGGAATTCATATGCATTTTGTACTGTGCAGAATGTAGCTACCTGCTCGGGAGTTGTGTCATAGATGCACCTTTCCTGCAGGAGTTTATTGCAGCATTCATTGTTTGGCTAAGTTCTTTAGGGTTGGTTTTGGAAGGTCTTTCAACTTTGGCCAAATCCCGCTTCGTACGAAATTTTTTCACAGCGCTGTTTCCAAGTGTCCACAAAGAGCCTCTGCTTGAAACTGTCCACATGCACATCTCCCATACTGGTGTGTTCGTTTCACTACCTGGATTTTGGTTTCCTCTTCTTTCTTTGAAATGACAAGCCTTCTTTCTGCACGCTACACACACCTTGTAGCAGTTTCAGTTTTTAGCATGTTGGTGCTCTCAAAACGCTGTGTAACCTATGTAGAGTGTGTCACTCTCCAGCACTGAATACACAACCTAGAGCTCCTTTCACCACAGACACGCAAATACATCTCTTTGTGAAAGTCCTAATTCAGGTCACTTGGAAATGTAAGGTTTTCATCGAGAACATGAAGTCAATCTCGGTTTTGCACTCTGCAGCCCATAGAGATGTACTTTTCTACACACCCGTCTGAATTTCACTGCAAAATACCCTTCTCTTCTTGTTTGTTGAAAGTTCTCAACGTATTAGGAGAAAGAGCGTGTTCGTGCAAGAGTGATGCAGTGTGCGTTTTCCTGGACTTCAAGTGATTTGGGAAACATACTCCTTATTTTTCCACATTGTGTAAGAAACAACATGAGGCTTGCAAGAGATTGAAACAATGCATCCCAAAACGTATTCCAGCAGTGAAAACACACGTTTCTACAAAGACTTTGAAGGAGCAAGCAAAAGCCTAGTAGCTGAGTGTCCTTTCAGAGAGAAACACACGCATTGCTTCCTTCTGGAGTGAGTTTTCAGCCTGGAATTCATATGCATTTTGTACTGTGCAGAATGTAGCTACCTGCTCGGTAGTTGTGTCATAGATGCACCTTTCCTGCAGGAGTTTATTGCAACATTCATTGTTTGGCTAAGTTCTTTAGGGTTGGTTTTGGAAGGTCTTTCAACTTTGGCCAAATCCCGCTTCATACGAAATTTTTTCACAGTGCTGTTTCCAAGTGTCCACAAAGAGCCTCTGCTTGAAACTGTCCACATGCACATCTCCCACACTGGTGTGTTCATTTCACTACCTGGATTTTGGTTACCTCTTCTTTCTTTGAAATGACAAGCCTTTTTTCTGCACGCTACACTCACCTTGTAGCAGTTTCAGTTTTTAGCATATTCGTGCTCTAAACGCTGTGTAACCTATGTAGAGTGTGTCACTCTCCAGCACTGACTACACAACCTAGAGCTCCTATCACCACAGACACGCAAACACATCTTTTTGTGAAAGTCCTACTTCAGATCACTTGGAAATGTAAGGTTTTCATCGAGAACATGAAGTCAATCACGGTTTTGCACTCTGCAGCCAATAGAAATGTACTTTTCTACAAACCCGTCTGAATTTCACTGCAAAATACCCTTCTCTTATTCTTTGTTGAAAGTTCTCAACGTATTTGGAGAAAGAGCGTGTTCGTGCAAGAGTGATGCAGTGTGCGTTTTCCTGGTCTTCAAGTGATTTGGGAAACATACTCCTTAATTTTCCCCATTGTGTAAGAAACAACATGAGGCTTGCAAGAGATTGAAACAATGCATCCCAAAAAGTATTCCAGCAGTGAAAACACACGTTTCTACAAAGACTTTGAAGGACCAAGCAAAAGCCTACTGGCTGAGTGTTCTTTCAGAGAGAAACACACGCATTGCTTCCTTCTGGAGTGAGTTTTCAGCCTGGAATTCATATGCATTTTGTACTGTGCAGAATGTAGCTACCTGCTGGGGAGTTGTGTCATAGATGCACCTTTCCTGCAGGAGTTTATTGCAGCATTCATTGTTTGGCTAAGTTCTTTATGGTTGGTTTTGGAAGGTCTTTCAACTTTGTCCAAATCCCTCTTCGTACGAAATTTTTTCACAGCGCTGTTTCCAAGTGTCCACAAAGAGCCTCTGCTTGAAACTGTCCACATGCACATCTCCCATACTGGTGTGTTTGTTTCACTACCTGGATTTTGGTTTCCTCTTCTTTCTTTGAAATGACAAGCCTTTTTTCTGCACGCTACACACACCTTGTAGCAGTTTCAGTTTTTAGCATGTTCGTGCTCAAAACGCTGTGTAACCTATGTAGAGTGTGTTACTCTCCAGCACTGAATACACAAACTAGAGCTCCTTTCACCACAGACACGCAAACACATCTTTTTGTGAAAGTCCTATTTCAGGTCACTTGGAAATGTAAGGTTTTCATCGGGAACATGAAGTCAATCACGGTTTTGCACTCTGCAGCCAATAGAAATGTACTTTTCTACAAACCAGTCTGAATTTCACTGCAAAATACCCTTCTCTTCTTGTTTGTTGAAAGTTCTCCACGTATTAGGAGAAAGAGCGTGTTCGTGCAAGAGTGATGCAGTGTGCGTTTTCCTGGACTTCAAGTGATTTGGGAAACATACTCCTTATTTTTCCCCATTGTGTAAGAAACAACATGAGGCTTGCAAGAGATTGAAACAATGCATCCCAAAACGTATTCCAGCAGTGAAAACACACGTTTCTACAAAGACTTTGAAGGAGCAAGCAAAAGCCTAGTGGCTGAGTGTTCTTTCAGAGAGAAACACACGCATTGCTTCCGTCTGGAGTGAGTTTTCAGCCTGGAATTCATATGCATTTTGTACTGTGCAGAATGTAGCTATCTGCTCGGGTGTTGTGTCATAGATGCACCTTTCCTGCAGGAGTTTATTGCAGCATTCATTGTTTGGCTAAGTTCTTTAGGGTTGGTTTTGGAAGGTCTTTCAAGTTTGGCCAAATCCCTCTTCGTACGAAATTTTTTCACAGCGCTGTTTCCAAGTGTCCACAAAGAGCCTCTGCTTGAAACTGTCCACATGCACATATCCCATACTGGTGTGTTCGTTTCACTACCTGGATTTTGGTTTCCTCTTCTTTCTTTGAAATGACAAGCCTTCTTTCTGCACGCTACACACACCTTGTAGCAGTTTCAGTTTTTAGCATGTTGGTGCTCTCAAAACGCTGTGTAACCTATGTAGAGTGTGTCACTCTCCACCACTGAATACACAACCTAGAGCTCCTTTCACCACAGACACGCAAACACATCTTTTTGTGAAAGTCCTACTTCAGGTCACTTGGAAATGTAAGGTTTTCATCGAGAACATGAAGTCAATCACGGTTTTGCACTCTGCAGCCAATAGAAATGTACTTTTCTACAAACCCGTCTGAATTTCAGTGCAAAATACCCTTCTTTTCTGGTTTGTTGAAAGTTCTCAAGACATTAGGAGAAAGAGCGTGTTCGTGCAAGAGTGATGCAGTGTGCGTTTTCTTGGACTTCAAGTGATTTGGGAAACATACTCCTTATTTTTCCCCATTGTGTAAGAAACAACATGAGGCTTGCAAGAGATTGAAACAATGCATCCCAAAACGTATTCCAGCAGTGAAAACACACGTTTCTACAAAGACTTTGAAGGAGCAAGCAAAAGCCTAGTGGCTGAGTGTTCTGTCAGAGAGAAACACACGCATTGCTTCCTTCTGGAGTGAGTTTTCAGCCAGGAATTCATATGCATTTTGTACTGTGCAGAATGTAGCTACCTGCTCGGGAGTTGTGTCATAGACGCACCTTTCCTGCAGGAGTTTATTGAAACATTCATTGTTTGGCTAAGTTCTTTAGGGTTGGTTTTGGAAGGTCTTTCAACTTTGGCCAAATCCCGCTTCGTACGAAATTTTTTCACAGCGCTGTTTCCAAGTGTCCACAAAGATCCTCTGCTTGAAACTGTCCACATGCACATCTCCCATACTGGTGTGTTCGTTTCACTACCTGGATTTTGGTTTCCTCTTCTTTCTTTGAAATGACAAGCCTTCTTTCTGCACGCTACACACACCTTGTAGCAGTTTCAGTTTTTAGCATGTTGGTGCTCTCAAAACGCTGTGTAACCTATGTAGAGTGTGTCACTCTCCAGCACTGAATACACAACCTAGAGCTCCTTTCACCACAGACACGCAAACACATCTTTTTGTGAAAGTCCTACTTCAGGTCACTTGGAAATGTAAGGTTTTCATCGAGAACATGAAGTCAATCACGGTTTTGGACTCTACAGCCAATAGAAATGTACTTTTCTACAAACCCGTCTGAATTTCACTGCAAAATACCCTACTCTTCCTGTTTGTTGAAAGTTCTCAACGTATTAGGAGAAAGAGCGTGTTCGTGCAAGAGTGATGCAGTGTGCGTTTTCCTGGACTGCAAGTGATTTGGGAAACATACTCCTTATTTTTCCCCATTGTGTAAGAAACAACATGAGGCTTGCAAGAGATTGAAACAATGCATCCCAAAACGTATTCCAGCAGTGAAAACACACGTTTCTACAAAGACTTTGAAGGAGCAAGCAAAAGCCTACTGGCTGAGTGTCCTTTCAGAAACACACGCATTGCTTCCTTCTGGAGTGAGTTTTCAGCCTGGAATTCATATGCATTTTGTACTGTGCAGAATGTAGCTACCTGCTCGGGAGTTGTGTCATAGATGCACCTTTCCTGCAGGAGTTTATTGCAACATTCATTGTTTGGCTAAGTTATTTAGGGTTGGTTTTGGAAGGTCTTTCAACTTTGGCCAAATCCCGCCTCGTACGAAATTTTTTCACAGCGCTGTTTCCATGTGTCCACAAAGAGCCTCTGCTTGAAACTGTCCACATGCACATCTCCCATACTGGTGTGTTCGTTTCACTACCTGGATTTTGGTTTCCTCTTCTTTCTTTGAAATGACAAGCCTTCTTTCTGCACGCTACACACAGCTTGTAGCAGTTTCAGTTTTTAGCATGTTGGTGCTCTCAAAACGCTGTGTAACCTATGTAGAGTGCGTCACTCTCCAGCACTGAATACACAACCTAGAGCTCCTTTCACCACAGACACGCAAACACAACTTTTTGTGAAAGTCCTACTTCAGGTCACTTGGAAATGTAAGGTTTTCATCGAGAACATGAAGTCAATCACGGTTTTGCACTCTGCAGCCCATAAAAATGTACTTTTCTACAAACCCGTCTGAATTTCACTGCAAAATACCCTTCTCTTCTTGTTTGTTGAAAGTTCTCAACGTATTAGGAGAAAGAGCGTGTTCGTGCAAGAGTGATGCAGTGTGCATTTTCCTGGACTTCAAGTGATTTGGGAAACATACTCCTTATTTTTCCCCATTGTGTAAGAAACAACATGAGGCTTGCAAGAGATTGAAACAATGCATCCCAAAACGTATTCCAGCAGTGAAAACACACGTTTCTACAAAGACTTTGAAGGAGCAAGCAAAAGCCTAGTGGCTGAGTGTTCTTTCAGAGAGAAACACACGCATTGCTTCCTTCTGGAGTGAGTTTTCAGCCTGGAATTCATATGCATTTTGTACTGTGCAGAATGTAGCTACCTGCTCGGGAGTTGTGTCATAGACGCACCTTTCCTGCAGGAGTTTATTGAAACATTCATTGTTTGGCTAAGTTCTTTAGGGTTGGTTTTGGAAGATCTTTCAACTTTGGCCAAATCCCGCTTCGTACGAAATTTTTTCACAGCGCTGTTTCCAAGTGTCCACAAAGAGCCTCTGGTTGTAACTGTCCACATGCACATCTCCCATACTGGTGTGTTCGTTTCACTACCTGGATTTTGGTTTCCTCTTCTTTCTTTGAAATGACAAGCCTTCTTTCTGCACTCTACACACACCTTATAGCAGTTTCAGTTTTTAGCATGTTCGTGCTCTCAAAACGCTATGTAACCTATGTAGAGTGTGTCACTCTCCAGCCCTGAATACACAACCTAGAGCTCCTTACACCACAGACACGCAAACACAACTTTTTGTGAAAGTCCTACTTCAGGTCACTTGGAAATGTAAGGTTTTCATCGAGAACATGAAGTCAATCACGGTTTTGCACTCTGCAGCCCATAGAAATGTACTTTTCTACAAACCCATCTGAATTTCACTGCAAAATACCCTTTTTTCTGGTTTGTTGAAAGTTCTCAACACATTAGGAGAAAGAGCGTGTTCGTGCAAGACTGATGCAGTGTGCGTTTTCCTGGACTTCAAGTGATTTGGGAAACATACTCCTTATTTTTCCCCATTGTTTAAGAAACAACATGAGGCTTGGAAGAGATTAAAACAATGCATCCCAAAAAGTATTCCAGCAGTGAAAACACACGTTTCTACAAAGACTTTGAAGGAGCAAGCAAAAGCCTAGTGGCTGAGTGTTCTTTCAGAGAAAAACACACGCATTGCTTCCTTCTGGAGTGAGTTTTCAGCCTGGAATTCATATGCATTTTGTACTGTGCAGAATGTAGCTACCTGCTCGGGAGTTGTGTCATAGATGCACCTTTCCTGCAGGAGTTTATTGCAGCATTCATTGTTTGGCTAAGTTCTTTAGGGTTCGTTTTGGAAGGTCTTTCAACTTTGGCCAAATCCCGCTTCGTACGAAATTTTTTCACAGCGCTGTTTCCAAGTGTCCACAAAGAGCCTCTGCTTGAAACTGTCCACATGCACATCTCTCATACTGGTGTGTTCGTTTCACTACCTGGATTTTGGTTTCCTCTTCTTTCTTTGAAATGACTAGCCTTTTTTCTGCACGCTACACACACCTTGTAGCAGTTTCAGTTTTTAGCATGTTCGTGCTCAAAACGCTGTGTAACCTATGTAGAGTGTGTCACTCTCCAGCACTGAATACACAACCTAGAACTCCTTTCACCACAGACACGCAAACACATCTTTTTGTGAAAGTCCTAATTCAGGTCACTTGGAAATGTAAGGTTTTCATCGAGAACATGAAGTCAATCACGGTTTTGCACTCTGCAGCCAATAGAAATGTAGTTTTCTACAAACCAGTCTGAATTTCACTGCAAAATACCCTTCTCTTCTTGTTTGTTGAAAGTTCTCAACGTATTAGGAGAAAGAGCGTGTTCGTGCAAGAGTGATGCAGTGTGCGTTTTCCTGGACTTCAAGTGATTTGGGAAACATACTCCTTATTTTTCCCCATTGTGTAAGAAACAACATGAGGCTTGCAAGAGATTGAAACAATGCATCCCAAAACGTATTCCAGCAGTGAAAACACACGTTTCTACAAAGACTTTGAAGGAGCAAGCAAAAGCCTAGTGGCAGAGTGTTCTTTCAGAGAGAAACACACGCATTGCTTCCTTCTGGAGTGAGTTTTCAGCCTGGAATTCATATGCATTTTGTACTGTGCAGAATGTAGCTACCTGCTCGGGAGTTGTGTCATAGATGCACCTTTCCTGCAGGAGTTTATTGCAGCATTCATTGTTTGGCTAAGTTCTTTAGGGTTGGTTTTGGAAGGTCTTTCAACTTTGGCCAAATCCCGCTTCGTACGAAATTTTTTCACAGCGCTGTTTCCAAGTGTCCACAAAGAGCCTCTGCTTGAAACTGTCCACATGCACATCTCCCATACTGGTGTGTTCGTTTCACTACCTGGATTTTGGTTTCCTCTTCTTTCTTTGAAATGACAAGCCTTCTTTCTGCACGCTACACACACCTTGTAGCAGTTTCAGTTTTTAGCATGTTGGTGCTCTCAAAACGCTGTGTAACCTATGTAGAGTGTGTCACTCTCCAGCACTGAATACACAACCTAGAGCTCCTTTCACCACAGACACGCAAATACATCTCTTTGTGAAAGTCCTAATTCAGGTCACTTGGAAATGTAAGGTTTTCATCGAGAACATGAAGTCAATCTCGGTTTTGCACTCTGCAGCCCATAGAGATGTACTTTTCTACACACCCGTCTGAATTTCACTGCAAAATACCCTTCTCTTCTTGTTTGTTGAAAGTTCTCAACGTATTAGGAGAAAGAGCGTGTTCGTGCAAGAGTGATGCAGTGTGCGTTTTCCTGGACTTCAAGTGATTTGGGAAACATACTCCTTATTTTTCCACATTGTGTAAGAAACAACATGAGGCTTGCAAGAGATTGAAACAATGCATCCCAAAACGTATTCCAGCAGTGAAAACACACGTTTCTACAAAGACTTTGAAGGAGCAAGCAAAAGCCTAGTAGCTGAGTGTCCTTTCAGAGAGAAACACACGCATTGCTTCCTTCTGGAGTGAGTTTTCAGCCTGGAATTCATATGCATTTTGTACTGTGCAGAATGTAGCTACCTGCTCGGTAGTTGTGTCATAGATGCACCTTTCCTGCAGGAGTTTATTGCAACATTCATTGTTTGGCTAAGTTCTTTAGGGTTGGTTTTGGAAGGTCTTTCAACTTTGGCCAAATCCCGCTTCATACGAAATTTTTTCACAGTGCTGTTTCCAAGTGTCCACAAAGAGCCTCTGCTTGAAACTGTCCACATGCACATCTCCCACACTGGTGTGTTCATTTCACTACCTGGATTTTGGTTACCTCTTCTTTCTTTGAAATGACAAGCCTTTTTTCTGCACGCTACACTCACCTTGTAGCAGTTTCAGTTTTTAGCATATTCGTGCTCTAAACGCTGTGTAACCTATGTAGAGTGTGTCACTCTCCAGCACTGACTACACAACCTAGAGCTCCTATCACCACAGACACGCAAACACATCTTTTTGTGAAAGTCCTACTTCAGATCACTTGGAAATGTAAGGTTTTCATCGAGAACATGAAGTCAATCACGGTTTTGCACTCTGCAGCCAATAGAAATGTACTTTTCTACAAACCCGTCTGAATTTCACTGCAAAATACCCTTCTCTTATTCTTTGTTGAAAGTTCTCAACGTATTTGGAGAAAGAGCGTGTTCGTGCAAGAGTGATGCAGTGTGCGTTTTCCTGGACTTCAAGTGATTTGGGAAACATACTCCTTAATTTTCCCCATTGTGTAAGAAACAACATGAGGCTTGCAAGAGATTGAAACAATGCATCCCAAAAAGTATTCCAGCAGTGAAAACACACGTTTCTACAAAGACTTTGAAGGACCAAGCAAAAGCCTACTGGCTGAGTGTTCTTTCAGAGAGAAACACACGCATTGCTTCCTTCTGGAGTGAGTTTTCAGCCTGGAATTCATATGCATTTTGTACTGTGCAGAATGTAGCTACCTGCTGGGGAGTTGTGTCATAGATGCACCTTTCCTGCAGGAGTTTATTGCAGCATTCATTGTTTGGCTAAGTTCTTTATGGTTGGTTTTGGAAGGTCTTTCAACTTTGTCCAAATCCCTCTTCGTACGAAATTTTTTCACAGCGCTGTTTCCAAGTGTCCACAAAGAGCCTCTGCTTGAAACTGTCCACATGCACATCTCCCATACTGGTGTGTTTGTTTCACTACCTGGATTTTGGTTTCCTCTTCTTTCTTTGAAATGACAAGCCTTTTTTCTGCACGCTACACACACCTTGTAGCAGTTTCAGTTTTTAGCATGTTCGTGCTCAAAACGCTGTGTAACCTATGTAGAGTGTGTTACTCTCCAGCACTGAATACACAAACTAGAGCTCCTTTCACCACAGACACGCAAACACATCTTTTTGTGAAAGTCCTATTTCAGGTCACTTGGAAATGTAAGGTTTTCATCGGGAACATGAAGTCAATCACGGTTTTGCACTCTGAAGCCAATAGAAATGTACTTTTCTACAAACCAGTCTGAATTTCACTGCAAAATACCCTTCTCTTCTTGTTTGTTGAAAGTTCTCCACGTATTAGGAGAAAGAGCGTGTTCGTGCAAGAGTGATGCAGTGTGCGTTTTCCTGGACTTCAAGTGATTTGGGAAACATACTCCTTATTTTTCCCCATTGTGTAAGAAACAACATGAGGCTTGCAAGAGATTGAAACAATGCATCCCAAAACGTATTCCAGCAGTGAAAACACACGTTTCTACAAAGACTTTGAAGGAGCAAGCAAAAGCCTAGTGGCTGAGTGTTCTTTCAGAGAGAAACACACGCATTGCTTCCGTCTGGAGTGAGTTTTCAGCCTGGAATTCATATGCATTTTGTACTGTGCAGAATGTAGCTATCTGCTCGGGTGTTGTGTCATAGATGCACCTTTCCTGCAGGAGTTTATTGCAGCATTCATTGTTTGGCTAAGTTCTTTAGGGTTGGTTTTGGAAGGTCTTTCAAGTTTGGCCAAATCCCTCTTCGTACGAAATTTTTTCACAGCGCTGTTTCCAAGTGTCCACAAAGAGCCTCTGCTTGAAACTGTCCACATGCACATATCCCATACTGGTGTGTTCGTTTCACTACCTGGATTTTGGTTTCCTCTTCTTTCTTTGAAATGACAAGCCTTCTTTCTGCACGCTACACACACCTTGTAGCAGTTTCAGTTTTTAGCATGTTGGTGCTCTCAAAACGCTGTGTAACCTATGTAGAGTGTGTCACTCTCCACCACTGAATACACAACCTAGAGCTCCTTTCACCACAGACACGCAAACACATCTTTTTGTGAAAGTCCTACTTCAGGTCACTTGGAAATGTAAGGTTTTCATCGAGAACATGAAGTCAATCACGGTTTTGCACTCTGCAGCCAATAGAAATGTACTTTTCTACAAACCCGTCTGAATTTCAGTGCAAAATACCCTTCTTTTCTGGTTTGTTGAAAGTTCTCAAGACATTAGGAGAAAGAGCGTGTTCGTGCAAGAGTGATGCAGTGTGCGTTTTCTTGGACTTCAAGTGATTTGGGAAACATACTCCTTATTTTTCCCCATTGTGTAAGAAACAACATGAGGCTTGCAAGAGATTGAAACAATGCATCCCAAAACGTATTCCAGCAGTGAAAACACACGTTTCTACAAAGACTTTGAAGGAGCAAGCAAAAGCCTACTGGCTGAGTGTCCTTTCAGAGAGAAACACACGCATTGCTTCCTTCTGGAGTGAGTTTTCAGCCTGGAATTCATATGCATTTTGTACTGTGCAGAATGTAGCTACCTGCTCGGGAGTTGTGTCATAGATGCACCTATCCTGCAGGAGTTTATTGCCACATTCATTGTTGGGCTAAGTTCTTTAGGGTTGGTTTTGGAAGGTCTTTCAACTTTGGCCAAATCCGGCTTCGTACGAAATTTTTTCACAGCGCTGTTTCCAAGTGTCCACAAAGAGCCTCTGCATGAAACTGTCCACATGCACATCTCCCATACTGGTGTGTTCGTTTCACTACCTGGATTTTGGTTTCCTCTTCTTTCTTTGAAATGACAAGCCTTCTTTCTGCACGCTACACACACCTTGTAGTAGTTTCAGTTTTTAGCATGTTGGTGCTCTCAAAACGCTGTGTAACCTATGTAGAGTGTGTCACTCTGCAGCACTGAATACACAACCTAGAGCTCCTTTCACCACAGACTCGCAAACACATCTTTTAGTGAAAGTCCTACTTCAGGTCACTTGGAAATGTAAGGTTTTCATCGAGAACATGAAGTCAATCACGGTTTTGCACTCTGCAGCCCATAGAAATGTACTTTTCTACAAACCCGTCTGAATTTCACTGCAAAATACCCTTCTCTTCTTGTTTGTTGAAAGTTCTCAACGTATTAGGAGAAAGAGCGTGTTCGTGCAAGAGTGATGCAGTGTGCGTTTTCCTGGACTTCAAGTGATTTGGGAAACATACTCCTTATTTTTCCCCATTGTGTAAGAAACAACATGAGGCTTGCAAGAGATTGAAACAATGCATCCCAAAACGTATTCCAGCAATGAAAACACACGTTTCTACAAAGACTTTGAAGGACCAAGCAAAAGCCTACTGGCTGAGTGTCCTTTCAGAGAGAAACACACTCATTGCTTCCTTCTGGAGTGAGTTTTCAGCCTGGAATTCATATGCATTTTGTACTGTGCAGAATGTAGCTACCTGCTCGGGAGTTGTGTCATAGATGCACCTTTCCTGCAGGAGTTTATTGCCACATTCATTGTTGTGCTAAGTTCTTTAGGGTTGGTTTTGGAAGGTCTTTCAACTTTGGCCAAATCCCGCTTCGTACGAAATTTTTTCACAGCGCTGTTTCCAAGTGTCCACAAAGAGCCTCTGCTTGAAACTGTCCACATGCACATCTCCCATACTGGTGTGTTCGTTTCACTATCTGGATTTTCGTTTCCTCTTCTTTCTTTGAAATGACAAGCCTTCTTTCTGCACGCTGCACACACCTTGTAGTAGTTTCAGTTTTTAGCATGTTGGTGCTCTCAAAACGCTGTGTAACCTATGTAGAGTGTGTCACTCTGCAGCACTGAATACACAACCTAGAGCTCCTTTCACCACAGACACGCAAACACATCTTTTTGTGAAAGTCCTACTTCAGGTCACTTGGAAATGTAAGGTTTTCATCGAGAACATGAAGTCAATGACGGTTTTGCACTCTGTAGCCCATAGAAATGTACTTTTCTACAAACCCGTCTGAATTTCACTGCAAAATACCCTTCTCTTCTTGTTTGTTGAAAGTTCTCAACGTATTAGGAGAAAGAGCGTGTTCGTGCAAGAGTGATGCAGTGTGCGTTTTCCTGGACTTCAAGTGATTTGGGAAACATACTCCTTATTTTTCCCCATTGTGTAAGAAACAACATGAGGCTTGCAAGAGATTGAAACAATGCATCCCAAAACGTATTCCAGCAGTGAAAACACACGTTTCTACAAAGACTTTGAAGGAGCAAGCAAAAGCCTAGTGGCTGAGTGTTCTTTCAGAGAGAAACACACGCATTGCTTCCGTCTGGAGTGAGTTTTCAGCCTGGAATTCATATGCATTTTGTACTGTGCAGAATGTAGCTATCTGCTCGGGTGTTGTGTCATAGATGCACCTTTCCTGCAGGAGTTTATTGCAGCATTCATTGTTTGGCTAAGTTCTTTAGGGTTGGTTTTGGAAGGTCTTTCAAGTTTGGCCAAATCCCTCTTCGTACGAAATTTTTTCACAGCGCTGTTTCCAAGTGTCCACAAAGAGCCTCTGCTTGAAACTGTCCACATGCACATATCCCATACTGGTGTGTTCGTTTCACTACCTGGATTTTGGTTTCCTCTTCTTTCTTTGAAATGACAAGCCTTCTTTCTGCACGCTACACACACCTTGTAGCAGTTTCAGTTTTTAGCATGTTGGTGCTCTCAAAACGCTGTGTAACCTATGTAGAGTGTGTCACTCTCCACCACTGAATACACAACCTAGAGCTCCTTTCACCACAGACACGCAAACACATCTTTTTGTGAAAGTCCTACTTCAGGTCACTTGGAAATGTAAGGTTTTCATCGAGAACATGAAGTCAATGACGGTTTTGCACTCTGCAGCCCATAGAAATGTACTTTTCTACAAACCCGTCTGAATTTCACTGCAAAATACCCTTCTCTTCTTGTTTGTTGAAAGTTCTCAACGTATTAGGAGAAAGAGCGTGTTCGTGCAAGAGTGATGCAGTGTGCGTTTTCCTGGACTTCAAGTGATTTGGGAAACATACTCCTTATTTTTCCCCATTGTGTAAGAAACAACATGAGGCTGGCAAGAGATTGAAACAATGCATCCCAAAACGTATTCCAGCAGTGAAAACACACGTTTCTACAAAGACTTTGAGGGAGCAAGCAAAAGCCTAGTGGCTGAGTGTTCTTTCAGAGAGAAACACACGCATTGCTTCCTTCTGGAGTGAGTTTTCAGCCTGGAATTCATATGCATTTTGTACTGTGCAGAATGTAGCTACCTGCTCGGGAGTTGTGTCATAGAAGCACCTTTCCTGCAGGAGTTTATTGAAACATTCATTGTTTGGCTAAGTTCTTTAGGGTTGGTTTTGGAAGGTCTTTCAACTTTGGCCAAATCCCTCTTCGTACGAAATTTTTTCACAGCGCTGTTTCCAAGTGTCCACAAAGAGCCTCTGCTTGAAACTGTCCACATGCATATCTCCCATACTGGTGTGTTCGTTTCACTACCTGGATTTTGGTTTCCTCTTCTTTCTTTGAAATGACAAGCCTTCTTTCTGCACGCTACACACACCTTGTAGCAGTTTCAGTTTTTAGCATGTTGGTGCTCTCAAAACGCTGTGTAACCTATGTAGAGTGTGTCACTCTGCAGCACTGAATACACAACCTAGAGCTCCTTTCACCACAGACACGAAAACACAACTTTTTGTGAAAGTCCTACTTCAGGTCACTTGGAAATGTAAGGTTTTCATCGAGAACATGAAGTCAATCACGGTTTTGCACTCTGCAGCCCATAGAAATGTACTTTTCTACAAACCCGTCTGAATTTCACTGCAAAATACCCTTCTCTTCTTGTTTGTTGAAAGTTCTCAACGTATTAGGAGAAAGAGCGTGTTCGTGCAAGAGTGATGATGCAGTGTGCGTTTTCCTGGACTTCAAGTGATTTGGGAAACATACTCCTTATTTTTCCCCATTGTGTAAGAAACAACATGAGGCTTGCAAGAGATTGAAACAATGCATCCCAAAACGTATTCCAGCAGTGAAAACACACGTTTCTACAAAAACTTTGAAGGAGCAAGCAAAAGCCTAGTGGCTGAGTGTCCTTTCAGAGAGAAACACACGCATTGCTTCCTTCTGGAGTGAGTTTTCAGCCTGGAATTCATATGCATTTTGTACTGTGCAGAATGTAGCTACCTGCTCGGGAGTTGTGTCATAGATGCACCTTTCCTGGAGGAGTTTATTGCAACATTCATTGTTTGGCTAAGTTATTTAGGGTTGGTTTTGGAAGGTCTTTCAACTTTGGCCAAATCCCGCTTCGTACGAAATTTTTTCACAGCGCTGTTTCCAAGTGTCCACAAAGAGCCTCTGCTTGAAACTGTCCACATGCACATCTCCCATACTGGTGTGTTCGTTTCACTACCTGGATTTTGGTTTCCTCTTCTTTCTTTGAAATGACAAGCCTTCTTTCTGCACGCTACACACACCTTGTAGCAGTTTCAGTTTTTAGCATGTTGGTGCTCTCAAAACGCTGTGTAACCTATGTAGAGTGTGTCACTCTGCAGCACTGAATACACAACCTAGAGCTCCTTTCACCACAGACACGCAAACACAACTTTTTGTGAAAGTCCTACTTCAGGTCACTTGGAAATGTAAGGTTTTCATCGAGAACATGAAGTCAATCACGGTTTTGCACTCTGCAGGCCATAGAGATGTACTTTTCTACAAACCCGTCTGAATTTCACTGCAAAATACCCTTCTTTTCTGGTTTGTTGAAAGTTCTCAACACATTAGGAGAAAGAGCGTGTTCGTGCAAGAGTGATGCAGTGTGCGTTTTCCTGGACTGCAAGTGATTTGGGAAACATACTCCTTATTTTTCCCCATTGTGTAAGAAACAACATGAGGCTTGCAAGAGATTGAAACAATGCATCCCAAAACATATTCCAGCAGTGAAAACACACGTTTCTACAAAGACTTTGAAGGAGCAAGCAAAAGCCTAGTGGCTGAGTGTCTTTCAGAGAGAAACACACGCATTGCTTCCTTCTGGAGTGAGTTTTCAGCCTGGAATTCATATGCATTTTGTACTGTGCAGAATGTAGCTACCTGCTCGGGAGTTGTGTCATAGATGCACCTTTCCTGCAGGAGTTTATTGCAACATTCATTGTTTGGCTAAGTTCTTTAGGGTTGGTTTTGGAAGGTCTTTCAACTTTGGCCAAATCCCGCTTCGTACTAAATTTTTTCACAGCGCTGTTTCCAAGTGTCCACAAAGAGCCTCTGCTTGAAACTGTCCACATGCACATCTCCCATACTGGTGTGTTCGTTTCACTACCTGGATTTTGGTTTCCTCTTCTTTCTTTGAAATGACAAGCCTTCTTTCTGCACGCTACACACACCTTGTAGCAGTTTCAGTTTTTAGCATATTGGTGCTCTCAAAACGCTGTGTAACCTATGTAGAGTGTGTCACTCTGCAGCACTGAATACACAACCTAGAGCTCCTTTCACCACAGACACGCAAACACATCTTTTTGTGAAAGTCCTACTTCAGGTCACTTGGAAATGTAAGGTTTTCATCGAGAACATGAAGTCAATCACGGTTTTGCACTCTGCAGCCCATAGAGATGTACTTTTCTACCAACCCGTCTGAATTTCACTGCAAAATACCCTTCTCTTCTTGTTTGTTGAAAGTTCTCAACATTTTAGGAGAAAGAGCGTGTTCGTGCAAGAGTGATGCAGTGTGCGTTTTCCTGGACTGCAAGTGATTTGGGAAACATACTCCTTATTTTTCCCCATTTTGTAAGAAACAACATGAGGCTTGCAAGAGATTGAAACAATGCATCCCAAAACGTATTCCAGCAGTGAAAACACACGTTTCTACAAAGACTTTGAAGGAGCAAGCAAAAGCCTAGTGGCTGAGTGTCTTTCAGAGAGAAACACACGCATTGCTTCCTTCTGGAGTGAGTTTTCAGCCTGGAATTCATATGCATTTTGTACTGGGCAGAATGTAGCTACCTGCTCGGGAGTTGTGTCATAGATGCACCTTTCCTGCAGGAGTTTATTGCAGCATTCATTGTTTGGCTAAGTTCTTTAGGGTTGGTTTTGGAAGGTCTTTCAACTTTGGCCAAATCCCGCTTCGTACGAAATTTTTTCACAGCGCTGTTTCCAAGTGTCCACAAAGAGCCTCTGCTTGAAACTGTCCACATGCACATCTCCCATACTGGTGTGTTCGTTTCACTACCTGGATTTTGGTTTCCTCTTCTTTCTTTGAAATGACAAGCCTTTTTTCTGCACGCTACACACACCTTGTAGCAGTTTCAGTTTTTAGCATGCTGGTGCTCTCAAAACGCTGTGTAACCTATGTAGTGTGTGTCACTCTCCAGCACTGAATACATAACCTAGAGCTCCTTTCACCACAGACACGCAAACACATCTTTTTGTGAAAGTCCTACTTCAGGTCACTTGGAAATGTAAGGTTTTCATCGAGAACATGAAGTCAATCACGGTTTTGCACTCTGCAGCCCATAGAAATGTACTTTTCTACAAACCCGTCTGAATTTCACTGCAAAATACCCTTCTCTTCTTGTTTGTTGAAAGTTCTCAAAGTATTAGGAGAAAGAGCGTGTTCGTGCAAGAGTTATGCAGTGTGCGTTTTCCTGGACTTCAAGTGATTTGGGAAACATACTCCTTATTTTTCCCCATTGTGTAAGAAACAACATGAGGCTTGCAAGAGATTGAAACAATGCATCCCAAAACGTATTCCAGCAGTGAAAACACACTTTTCTACAAAGACTTTGAAGGAGCAAGCAAAAGCCTAGTGGCTGAGTGTCCTTTCAGAGAGAAACACACGCATTGCTTCCTTCTGGAGTGAGTTTTCAGCCTGGAATTCATATGCATTTTGTACTGTGCAGAATGTAGCTACCTGCTCGGGAGTTGTGTCATAGATGCACCTTTCCTGCAGGAGTTTATTGCAACATTCATTGTTTGGCTAAGTTCTTTAGGGTTGGTTTTGGAAGGTCTTTCAATTTTGGCCAAATCCCGCTTCGTACGAAATTTTTTCACAGCGCTGTTTCCAAGTGTCCACAAAGAGCCTCTGCTTGAAACTGTCCACATGCACATCTCCCATACTGGTGTGTTCGTTTCACTACCTGGATTTTGGATTCCTCTTCTTTCTTTGAAATGACAAGCCTTCTTTCTGCACGCTACACACACCTTGTAGCAGTTTCAGTTTTTAGCATGTTGGTGCTCTCAAAACGCTGTGTAACCTATGTAGAGTGTGTCACTCTCCAGCACTGAATACACAACCTAGAGCTCCTTTCACCACAGACACGCAAACACATCTTTTTCTGAAAGTCCTACTTCAGGTCACTTGGAAATGTAAGGTTTTCATCGAGAACATGAAGTCAATCACGGTTTTCCACTCTGCAGCCCATAGAAATGTACTTTTCTACAAACCCGTCTGAATTTCACTGCAAAATACCCTTCTCTTCTTGTTTGTTGAAAGTTCTCAACGTATTAGGAGAAAGAGCGTGTTCGTGCAAGAGTGATGCAGTGTGCGTTTTCCTGGACTTCAAGTGATTTGGGAAACATACTCCTTATTTTTCCCCATTGTGTAAGAAACAACATGAGGCTTGCAAGAGATTGAAACAATGCATCCCAAAACGTATTCCAGCAGTGAAAACACACGTTTCTACAAAGACTTTGAAGGAGCAAGCAAAAGCCTAGTGGCAGAGTGTTCTTTCAGAGAGAAACACACGCATTGCTTCCTTCTGGAGTGAGTTTTCAGCCTGGAATTCATATGCATTTTGTACTGTGCAGAATGTAGCTACCTGCTCGGGAGTTGTGTCATAGATGCACCTTTCCTGCAGGAGTTTATTGCAGCATTCATTGTTTGGCTAAGTTCTTTAGGGTTGGTTTTGGAAGGTCTTTCAACTTTGGCCAAATCCCGCTTCGTACGAAATTTTTTCACAGCGCTGTTTCCAAGTGTCCACAAAGAGCCTCTGCTTGAAACTGTCCACATGCACATCTCCCATACTGGTGTGTTCGTTTCACTAACTGGATTTTGGTTTCCTCTTCTTTCTTTGAAATGACAAGCCTTTTTTCTGCACGCTACACACACATTGTAGCAGTTTCAGTTTTTAGCATGTTGGCGCTCTCAAAACGCTGTGTAACCTATGTAGAGTGCGTCACTCTCCAGCACTGAATACACAACCTAGAGCTCCTTTCACCACAGACACGCAAACACAACTTTTTGTGAAAGTCCTACTTCAGGTCACTTGGAAATGTAAGGTTTTCATCGAGAACATGAAGTCAATCACGGTTTTGCACTCTGCAGCCCATAAAAATGTACTTTTCTACAAACCCGTCTGAATTTCACTGCAAAATACCCTTCTCTTCTTGTTTGTTGAAAGTTCTCCACGTATTAGGGGAAAGAGCGTGTTCGTGCAAGAGTGATGCAGTGTGCGTTTTCCTGGACTTCAAGTGATTTGGGAAACATACTCCTTATTTTTCCACATTGTGTAAGAAACAACATGAGGCTTGCAAGAGATTGAAACAATGCATCCCAAAACGTATTCCAGCAGTGAAAACACACGTTTCTACAAAGACTTTGAAGGAGCAAGCAAAAGCCTACTGGCTGAGTGTTCTTTCAGAGAGAAACACACGCATTGCTTCCTTCTGGAGTGAGTTTTCAGCCTGGAATTCATATGCACTTTGTACTGTGCAGAATGTAGCTACCTGCTCGGGAGTTGTGTCATAAATGCACCTTTCCTGCAGGAGTTTATTGCAGCATTCATTGTTTGGCTAAGTTCTTTAGGGTTGGTTTTGGAAGGTCTTTCAACTTTGGCCAAATCCCGCTTCGTACGAAATTTTTTCACAGCGCTTTTTCCAAGTGTCCACAAAGAGCCTCTGCTTGAAACTGTCCACATGCACATCTCCCATACTGGTGTGTTCGTTTCACTACCTGTATTTTGGTTTCCTCTTCTTTCTTTGAAATGACAAGCCTTTTTTCTGCACGCTACACTCACCTTGTAGCAGTTTCAGTTTTTAGCATGTTCGTGCTCAAAACGCTGTGTAACCTATGTAGAGTGTGTCACTCTCCAGCTCTGAATACACAACCTAGAGCTCCTTTCACCACAGACACGCAAACACAACTTTTTGTGAAAGTCCTACTTCAGGTCACTTGGAAATGTAAGGTTTTCATCGAGAACATGAAGTCAATCACGGTTTTGCACTCTGCAGCCAATAGAAATGTACTTTTCTACAAACCAGTCTGAATTTCACTGCAAAATACCCTTCTCTTCTTGTTTGTTGAAAGTTCTCAACGTATTAGGAGAAAGAGCGTGTTCGTGCAAGAGTGATGCAGTGTGCGTTTTCCTGGACTGCAAGTGATTTGGGAAACATACTCCTTATTTTTCCACCTTTTGTAAGAAACAACATGAGGCTTGCAAGAGATTGAAACAATGCATCCCAAAACGTATTCCAGCAGTGAAAACACACGTTTCTACAAAGACTTTGAAGGAGCAAGCAAAAGCCTAGTGGCTGAGTGTTCTTTCAGAGAGAAACACACGCATTGCTTCCTTCTGGAGTGAGTTTTCAGCCTGGAATTCATATGCATTTTGTACTGTGCAGAATGTAGCTACCTGCTCGGGAGTTGTGTCATAGATGCACCTTTCCTGCAGGAGTTTATTGCAACATTCATTGTTTGGCTAAGTTCTTTTCTGGTTGGTTTTGGATGATCCTTGAACTTTGGCCAAATCCCGCTTCGTACGAAATTTTTTCACAGCGCTGTTTCCAAGTGTCCACAAAGAGCCTCTGCTTGAAACTGTCCACATGCACATCTCCCATACTGGTGTGTTCGTTTCACTACCTGGATTTTGGTTTCCTCTTCTTTCTTTGAAATGACAAGCCTTCTTTCTGCACGCTACACACACCTTGTAGCAGTTTCAGTTTTTAGCATGTTCGTGCTCTCAAAACGCTGTGTAACCTATGTAGAGTGTGTCACTCTCCAGCACTGAATACACAACCTAGAGCTCCTATCACCACAGACACGAAAACACATCTTTTTGTGAAAGTCCAACTCAGGTCACTTGGAAATGTAAGGTTTTCATCGAGAACATGAAGTCAATCACGGGTTTGCACTCTGCAGCCAATAGAAATGTACTTTTCTAAAAACCCGTCTGAATTTCACTGCAAAATACCCTTCTCTTCTTGTTTGTTGAAAGTTCTCAACGTATTAGGAGAAAGAGTGTGTTCGTGCAAGACTGATGCAGTGTGCTTTTTCCTGGACTTCAAGTGATTTGGGAAATATACTCCTTATTTTTCCCCATTGTGTAAGAAACAACATGAGGCTTGCAAGAGATTGAAACAATGCATCCCAAAAAGTATTCCAGCAGTGAAAACACACGTTTCTACAAAGACTTTGAAGGAGCAAGCAAAAGCCTAGTGGCTGAGTGTTCTTTCAGAGAGAAACACACGCATTGCTTCCTTCTGGAGTGAGTTTTCAGCCTGGAATTCATATGCACATTGTACTGTGCAGAATGTAGCTACCTGCTCGGGAGTTGTGTCATAGATGCACCTTTCCTGCAGGAGTTTATTGCAGCATTCATTGTTTGGCTAAGTTCTTTAGGGTTGGTTTTGGAAGGTCTTTCAACTTTGTCCAAATCCCGCTTCGTACGAAATTTTTTCACAGCGCTGTTTCCAAGTGTCCACAAAGAGCCTCTGCTTGAAACTGTCCACATGCACATCTCCCATACTGGTGTGTTTGTTTCACTACCTGGATTTTGGTTTCCTCTTCTTTCTTTGAAATGACAAGCCTTTTTTCTGCACGCTACACACACCTTGTAGCAGTTTCAGTTTTTAGCATGTTCGTGCTCAAAACGCTGTGTAACCTATGTAGAGTGTGTTACTCTCCAGCACTGAATACACAAACTAGAGCTCCTTTCACCACAGACACGCAAACACATCTTTTTGTGAAAGTCCTATTTCAGGTCACTTGGAAATGTAAGGTTTTCATCGGGAACATGAAGTCAATCACGGTTTTGCACTCTGCAGCCAATAGAAATGTACTTTTCTACAAACCAGTCTGAATTTCACTGCAAAATACCCTTCTCTTCTTGTTTGTTGAAAGTTCTCCACGTATTAGGAGAAAGAGCGTGTTCGTGCAAGAGTGATGCAGTGTGCGTTTTCCTGGACTTCAAGTGATTTGGGAAACATACTCCTTATTTTTCCCCATTGTGTAAGAAACAACATGAGGCTTGCAAGAGATTGAAACAATGCATCCCAAAACGTATTCCAGCAGTGAAAACACACGTTTCAACAAAGACTTTGAAGGAACAAGCAAAAGCCTAGTGGCTGAGTGTTCTGTCAGAGAGAAACACACGCATTGCTTCCTTTTGGAGTGAGTTTTCAGCCTGGAATTCATATGCATTTTGTACTGTGCAGAATGTAGCTACCTGCTCGGGAGTTGTGTCATAAACGCACCTTTCCTGCAGGAGTTTATTGAAACATTCATTGTTTGGCTAAGTTCTTTAGGGTTGGTTTTGGAAGGTCTTTCAACTTTGGCCAAATCCCCCTTCGTACGAAATTTTTTCACAGCGCTGTTTCCAAGTGTCCACAAAGAGCCTCTGCTTGAAACTGTCCACATGCACATCTCCCATACTGGTGTGTTCGTTTCACTACCTGGATTTTGGTTTCCTCTTCTTTCTTTGAAATGACAAGCCTTCTTTCTGCACGCTACACACACCTTGTAGCAGTTTCAGTTTTTAGCATGTTAGTGCTCAAAACGCTGTGTAACCTATGTAGAGTGTGTCACTCTCCAGCACTGAATACACAACCTAGAGCTCCTTTCACCACAGACACGCAAACACAACTTTTTGTGAAAGTCCTACTTCAGGTCACTTGGAAATGTAAGGTTTTCATCGAGAACATGAAGTCAATGACGGTTTTGCACTCTGCAGCTCATAGAAATGTACTTTTCTACAAACCCGTCTGAATTTCACTGCAAAATACCCTTCTTTTCTGGTTTGTTGAAAGTTCTCAACGTATTAGGAGAAAGAGCGTATTCGTGCAAGAGTGATGCAGTGTGCGTTTTCCTGGACTGCAAGTGATTTGGGAAACATACTCCTTATTTTTCCCCATTGTGTAAGAAACAACATGAGGCTTGCAAGAGATTGAAACAATGCATCCCAAAACGTATTCCAGCAGTGAAAACACACGTTTCTACAAAGACTTTGAAGGAGCAAGCAAAAGCCTAGTGGCTGAGTGTTCTTTCAGAGAGAAACACACGCATTGCTTCCGTCTGGAGTGAGTTTTCAGCCTGGAATTCATATGCATTTTGTACTGTGCAGAATGTAGCTATCTGCTCGGGTGTTGTGTCATAGATGCACCTTTCCTCCAGGAGTTTATTGCAGCATTCATTGTTTGGCTAAGTTCTTTAGGGTTGGTTTTGGAAGGTCTTTCAAGTTTGGCCAAATCCCTCTTCGTACGAAATTTTTTCACAGCGCTGTTTCCAAGTGTCCACAAAGAGCCTCTGCTTGAAACTGTCCACATGCACATATCCCATACTGGTGTGTTCGTTTCACTACCTGGATTTTGGTTTCCTCTTCTTTCTTTGAAATGACAAGCCTTCTTTCTGCACGCTACACACACCTTGTAGCAGTTTCAGTTTTTAGCATGTTGGTGCTCTCAAAACGCTGTGTAACCTATGTAGAGTGTGTCACTCTCCACCACTGAATACACAACCTAGAGCTCCTTTCACCACAGACACGCAAACACATCTTTTTGTGAAAGTCCTACTTCAGGTCACTTGGAAATGTAAGGTTTTCATCGAGAACATGAAGTCAATCACGGTTTTGCACTCTGCAGCCAATAGAAATGTACTTTTCTACAAACCCGTCTGAATTTCAGTGCAAAATACCCTTCTTTTCTGGTTTGTTGAAAGTTCTCAAGACATTAGGAGAAAGAGCGTGTTCGTGCAAGAGTGATGCAGTGTGCGTTTTCTTGGACTTCAAGTGATTTGGGAAACATACTCCTTATTTTTCCCCATTGTGTAAGAAACAACATGAGGCTTGCAAGAGATTGAAACAATGCATCCCAAAACGTATTCCAGCAGTGAAAACACACGTTTCTACAAAGACTTTGAAGGAGCAAGCAAAAGCCTACTGGCTGAGTGTCTTTCAGAGAGAAACACACGCATTGCTTCCTTCTGGAGTGAGTTTTCAGCCTGGAATTCATATGCATTTTGTACTGGGCAGAATGTAGCTACCTGCTCGGGAGTTGTGTCATAGATGCACCTTTCCTGCAGGAGTTTATTGCAGCATTCATTGTTTGGCTAAGTTCTTTAGGGTTGGTTTTGGAAGGTCTTTCAACTTTGGCCAAATCCCTCTTCGTACTAAATTTTTTCACAGCGCTGTTTCCAAGTGTCCACAAAGAGCCTCTGCTTGAAACTGTCCACATGCACATCTCCCATACTGGTGTGTTCGTTTCACTACCTGGATTTTGGTTACCTCTTCTTTCTTTGAAATGTCAAGCCTTTTTTCTGCACGCTACACACACCTTGTAGCAGTTTCAGTTTTTAGCATGTTGGTGCTCTCAAAACGCTGTGTAACCTATGTAGTGTGTGTCACTCTCCAGCACTGAATACATAACCTAGAGCTCCTTTCACCACAGACACGCAAACACAACTTTTTGTGAAAGTCCTACTTCAGGTCACTTGGAAATGTAAGGTTTTCATCGAGAACATGAAGTCAATCACGGTTTTGCACTCTGCAGCCCATAGAAATGTACTTTTCTACAAACCCGTCTGAATTTCACTGCAAAATACCCTTCTCTTCTTGTTTGTTGAAAGTTCTCAACGTATTAGGAGAAAGAGCGTGTTCCTGCAAGAGTGATGCAGTGTGCGTTTTCCTGGACTTCAAGTGATTTGGGAAACATACTCCTTATTTTTCCCCATTGTGTAAGAAACAACATGAGGCTTGCAAGAGATTGAAACAATGCATCCCAAAACGTATTCCAGCAGTGAAAACACACGTTTCTACAAAGACTTTGAAGGAGCAAGCAAAAGCCTAGTGGCTGAGTGTCCTTTCAGAGAGAAACACACGCATTGCTTCCTTCTGGAGTGAGTTTTCAGCCTGGAATTCATATGCATTTTGTACTGTGCAGAATGTAGCTACCTGCTCGGGAGTTGTGTCATAGATGCACCTTTCCGGCAGGAGTTTATTGCAACATTCACTGTTTGGCTAAGTTCTTTAGGGTTGGTTTTGGAAGGTCTTTCAACTTTGGCCAAATCCCGCTTCGTACGAAATTTTTTCACAGCGCTGTTTCCAAGTGTCCACAAAGAGCCTCTGCTTGAAACTGTCCACATGCACATCTCCCATACTGGTGTGTTCGTTTCACTACCTGGATTTTGGTTTCCTCTTCTTTCTTTGAAATGACAAGCCTTCTTTCTGCACGCTACACACACCTTGTAGCAGTTTCAGTTTTTAGCATGTTGGTGCTCTCAAAACGCTGTGTAACCTATGTAGAGTGTGTCACTCTGCAGCACTGAATACACAACCTAGAGCTCCTTTCACCACAGACACGCAAACACATCTTTTTGTGAAAGTCCTACTTCAGGTCACTTGGAAATGTAAGGTTTTCATCGAGAACATGAAGTCAATCACGGTTTTGCACTCTGCAGCCCATAGAGATGTACTTTTCTACAAACCCGTCTGAATTTCACTGCAAAATACCCTTCTCTTCTTGTTTGTTGAAAGTTCTCAACATTTTAGGAGAAAGAGCGTGTTCGTGCAAGAGTGATGCAGTGTGCGTTTTCCTGGACTGCAAGTGATTTGGGAAACATACTCCTTATTTTTCCCCATTTTGTAAGAAACAACATGAGGCTTGCAAGAGATTGAAACAATGCATCCCAAAACGTATTCCAGCAGTGAAAACACACGTTTCTACAAAGACTTTGAAGGAGCAAGCAAAAGCCTAGTGGCTGAGTGTCTTTCAGAGAGAAACACACGCATTGCTTCCTTCTGGAGTGAGTTTTCAGCCTGGAATTCATATGCATTTTGTACTGGGCAGAATGTAGCTACCTGCTCGGGAGTTGTGTCATAGATGCACCTTTCCTGCAGGAGTTTATTGCAGCATTCATTGTTTGGCTAAGTTCTTTAGGGTTGGTTTTGGAAGGTCTTTCAACTTTGGCCAAATCCCGCTTCGTACGAAATTTTTTCACAGCGCTGTTTCCAAGTGTCCACAAAGAGCCTCTGCTTGAAACTGTCCACATGCACATCTCCCATACTGGTGTGTTCGTTTCACTACCTGGATTTTGGTTTCCTCTTCTTTGTTTGAAATGACAAGCCTTTTTTCTGCACGCTACACACACCTTGTAGCAGTTTCAGTTTTTAGCATGTTGGTGCTCTCAAAACGCTGTGTAACCTATGTAGAGTGTGTCACTCTCCAGCACTAAATACACAACCTAGAGCTCCTTTCACCACAGACACGCAAACACATCTCTTTGTGAAAGTCCTACTTCAGGTCACTTGGAAATGTAAGGTTTTCATCGAGAACATGAAGTCAATCACAGTTTTGCACTCTGCAGCCCATAGAAATGTACTTTTCTACAAACCCGTCTGAATTTCACTGCAAAATACCCTTCTTTTCTGGTTTGTTGAAAGTTCTCAACACATTAGGAGAAAGAGCGTGTTCGTGCAAGAGTGATGCAGTGTGCGTTTTCCTGGACTGCAAGTGATTTGGGAAACATACTCCTTATTTTTCCCCATTGTGTAAGAAACAACATGAGGCTTGCAAGAGATTGAAACAATGCATCCCAAAACGTATTCCAGCAGTGAAAACACACGTTTCTACAAAGACTTTGAAGGAGCAAGCAAAAGCCTAGTGGCTGAGTGTCTTTCAGAGAGAAACACACGCATTGCTTCCTTCTGGAGTGAGTTTTCAGCCTGGAATTCATATGCATTTTGTACTGTGCAGAATGTCGCTACCTGCTCGGGAGTTGTGTCATAGATGCACCTTTCCTGCAGGAGTTTATTGCAACAGTCATTGTTTGGCTAAGTTCTTTAGGGTTGGTTTTGGAAGGTCTTTCAACTTTGGCCAAATCCCGCTTCGTACTAAATTTTTTCACAGCGCTGTTTCCAAGTGTCCACAAAGAGCCTCTGCTTGAAACTGTCCACATGCACATCTCCCATACTGGTGTGTTCGTTTCACTACCTGGATTTTGGTTTCCTCTTCTTTCTTTGAAATGACAAGCCTTCTTTCTGCACGCTACACACACCTTGTAGCAGTTTCAGTTTTTAGCATATTGGTGCTCTCAAAACGCTGTGTAACCTATGTAGAGTGTGTCACTCTGCAGCACTGAATACACAACCTAGAGCTCCTTTCACCACAGACACGCAAACACATCTTTTTCTGAAAGTCCTACTTCAGGTCACTTGGAAATGTAAGGTTTTCATCGAGAACATGAAGTCAATCACGGTTTTGCACTCTGCAGCCCATAGAGATGTACTTTTCTACCAATCCGTCTGAATTTCACTGCAAAATACCCTTCTCTTCTTGTTTGTTGAAAGTTCTCAACATTTTAGGAGAAAGAGCGTGTTCGTGCAAGAGTGATGCAGTGTGCGTTTTCCTGGACTGCAAGTGATTTGGGAAACATACTCCTTATTTTTCCCCATTTTGTAAGAAACAACATGAGGCTTGCAAGAGATTGAAACAATGCATCCCAAAACGTATTCCAGCAGTGAAAACACACGTTTCTACAAAGACTTTGAAGGAGCAAGCAAAAGCCTAGTGGCTGAGTGTCTTTCAGAGAGAAACACACGCATTGCTTCCTTCTGGAGTGAGTTTTCAGCCTGGAATTCATATGCATTTTGTACTGGGCAGAATGTAGCTACCTGCTCGGGAGTTGTGTCATAGATGCACCTTTCCTGCAGGAGTTTATTGCAGCATTCATTGTTTGGCTAAGTTCTTTAGGGTTGGTTTTGGAAGGTCTTTCAACTTTGGCCAAATCCCGCTTCGTACGAAATTTTTTCACAGCGCTGTTTCCAAGTGTCCACAAAGAGCCTCTGCTTGAAACTGTCCACATGCACATCTCCCATACTGGTGTGTTCGTTTCACTACCTGGATTTTGGTTTCCTCTTCTTTCTTTGAAATGACAAGCCTTTTTTCTGCACGCTACACACACCTTGTAGCAGTTTCAGTTTTTAGCATGCTGGTGCTCTCAAAACGCTGTGTAACCTATGTAGTGTGTGTCACTCTCCAGCACTGAATACATAACCTAGAGCTCCTTTCACCACAGACACGCAAACACATCTTTTTGTGAAAGTCCTACTTCAGGTCACTTGGAAATGTAAGGTTTTCATCGAGAACATGAAGTCAATCACGGTTTTGCACTCTGCAGCCCATAGAAATGTACTTTTCTACAAACCCGTCTGAATTTCACTGCAAAATACCCTTCTCTTCTTGTTTGTTGAAAGTTCTCAACGTATTAGGAGAAAGAGCGTGTTCCTGCAAGAGTGATGCAGTGTGCGTTTTCCTGGAATTCAAGTGATTTGGGAAACATACTCCTTATTTTTCCCCATTGTGTAAGAAACAACATGAGGCTTGCAAGAGATTGAAACAATGCATCCCAAAACGTATTCCAGCAGTGAAAACACACGTTTCTACAAAGACTTTGAAGGAGCAAGCAAAAGCCTACTGGCTGAGTGTCCTTTCAGAGAGAAACACACGCATTGCTTCCTTCTGGAGTGAGTTTTCAGCCTGGAATTCATATGCATTTTGTACTGTGCAGAATGTAGCTACCTGCTCGGGAGTTGTGTCATAGATGCACCTTTCCTGCAGGAGTTTATTGCAACAGTCATTGTTTGGCTAAGTTCTTTAGGGTTGGTTTTGGAAGGTCTTTCAACTTTGGCCAAATCCCGCTTCGTACGAAATTTTTTCACAGCGCTGTTTCCAAGTGTCCACAAAGAGCCTCTGCTTGAAACTGTCCACATGCACATCTCCCATACTGGTGTGTTCGTTTCACTACCTGGATTTTGGTTTCCTCTTCTTTCTTTGAAATGACAAGCCTTCTTTCTGCACGCTACACACACCTTGTAGCAGTTTCAGTTTTTAGCATGTTGGTGCTCTCATAACGCTGTGTAACCTATGTAGAGTGTGTCACTCTCCAGCACTGAATACACAACCTAGAGCTCCTTTCACCACAGACACGCAAACACATCTTTTTGTGAAAGTCCTACTTCAGGTCACTTGGAAATGTAAGGTTTTCATCGAGAACATGAAGTCAATCACGGTTTTGCACTCTGCAGCCCATAGAGATGTACTTTTCTACAAACCCGTCTGAATTTCACTGCAAAATACCCTTCTCTTCTTGTTTGTTGAAAGTTCTCAACATATTAGGAGAAAGAGCGTGTTCGTGCAAGAGTGATGCAGTGTGCGTTTTCCTGAACTTCAAGTGATTTGGGAAACATACTCGTTATTTTTCCCCATTGTGTAAGAAACAACATGAGGCTTGCAAGAGATTGAAACAATGCATCCCAAAACGTATTCCAGCAGTGAAAACACAAGTTTCTACAAAGACTTTGAAGGAGCAAGCAAAAGCCTACTGGCTGAGTGTCCTTTCAGAGAGAAACACACGCATTGCTTCCTTCTGGAGTGAGTTTTCAGCCTGGAATTCATATGCATTTTGTACTGTGCAGAATGTAGCTACCTGCTCGGGAGTTGTGTCATAGACGCACCTTTCCTGCAGGAGTTTATTGAAACATTCATTGTTTGGCTAAGTTCTTTAGGGTTGGTTTTGGAAGGTCTTTCAACTTTGGCCAAATCCCGCTTCGTACGAAATTTTTTCACAGCGCTGTTTCCAAGTGTCCACAAAAGGCCTCTGCTTGAAACTGTCCCCATCACATCTCCCATACTCGTGTGTTCGTTTTACTACCTGGATTTTGGTTTCCTCTTCTTTCTTTGAAATGACAAGCCTTCTTTCTGCACGCTACACACACCTTGTAGCAGTTTCAGTTTTTAGCATGTTGGTGCTCTCAAAACGCTGTGTAACCTATGTATAGTGTGTCACTCTCCAGCACTGAATACACAACCTAGAGCTCCTTTCACCACAGACACGCAAACACATCTTTTTCTGAAAGTCCTACTTCAGGTCACGTGGAAATGTAAGGTTTTCATCGAGAACATGAAGTCAATCACGGTTTTCCACTCTGCAGCCCATAGAAATGTACTTTTCTACAAACCCGTCTGAATTTCACTGCAAAATACCCTTCTCTTCTTGTTTGTTGAAAGTTCTCAACGTATTAGGAGAAAGAGCGTGTTCCTGCAAGAGTGATGCAGTGTGCGTTTTCCTGGAATTCAAGTGATTTGGGAAACATACTCCTTATTTTTCCCCATTGTGTAAGAAACAACATGAGGCTTGCAAGAGATTGAAACAATGCATCCCAAAACGTATTCCAGCAGTGAAAACACACGTTTCTACAAAGACTTTGAAGGAGCAAGCAAAAGCCTACTGGCTGAGTGTCCTTTCAGAGAGAAACACACGCATTGCTTCCTTCTGGAGTGAGTTTTCAGCCTGGAATTCATATGCATTTTGTACTGTGCAGAATGTAGCTACCTGCTCGGGAGTTGTGTCATAGATGCACCTTTCCTGCAGGAGTTTATTGCAACAGTCATTGTTTGGCTAAGTTCTTTAGGGTTGGTCTTGGAAGGTCTTTCAACTTTGGCCAAATCCCGCTTCGTACGAAATTTTTTCACAGCGCTGTTTCCAAGTGTCCACAAAGAGCCTCTGCTTGAAACTGTCCACATGCACATCTCCCATACTGGTGTGTTCGTTTCACTACCTGGATTTTGGTTTCCTCTTCTTTCTTTGAAATGACAAGCCTTCTTTCTGCACGCTACACACACCTTGTAGCAGTTTCAGTTTTTAGCATGTTGGTGCTCTCAAAACGCTGTGTAACCTATGTAGAGTGTGTCACTCTCCAGCACTGAATACACAACCTAGAGCTCCTTTCACCACAGACACGCAAACACATCTTTTTGTGAAAGTCCTACTTCAGGTCACTTGGAAATGTAAGGTTTTCATCGAGAACATGAAGTCAATCACGGTTTTGCACTCTGCAGCCCATAGAGATGTACTTTTCTACAAACCCGTCTGAATTTCACTGCAAAATACCCTTCTCTTCTTGTTTGTTGAAAGTTCTCAACATATTAGGAGAAAGAGCGTGTTCGTGCAAGAGTGATGCAGTGTGCGTTTTCCTGAACTTCAAGTGATTTGGGAAACATACTCGTTATTTTTCCCCATTGTGTAAGAAACAACATGAGGCTTGCAAGAGATTGAAACAATGCATCCCAAAACGTATTCCAGCAGTGAAAACACAAGTTTCTACAAAGACTTTGAAGGAGCAAGCAAAAGCCTAGTGGCTGAGTGTCCTTTCAGAGAGAAACACACGCATTGCTTCCTTCTGGAGTGAGTTTTCAGCCTGGAATTCATATGCATTTTGTACTGTGCAGAATGTAGCTACCTGCTCGGGAGTTGTGTCATAGCCGCACCTTTCCTGCAGGAGTTTATTGAAACATTCATTGTTTGGCTAAGTTCTTTAGGGTTGGTTTTGGAAGGTCTTTCAACTTTGGCCAAATCCCGCTTCGTACGAAATTTTTTCACAGCGCTGTTTCCAAGTGTCCACAAAAGGCCTCTCCTTGAAACTGTCCCCATCACATCTCCCATACTCGTGTGTTCGTTTTACTACCTGGATTTTGGTTTCCTCTTCTTTCTTTGAAATGACAAGCCTTCTTTCTGCACGCTACACACACCTTGTAGCAGTTTCAGTTTTTAGCATGTTGGTGCTCTCAAAACGCTTTGTAACCTATGTAGAGTGTGTCACTCTCCAGCACTGAATACACAACCTAGAGCTCCTTTCACCACAGACACGCAAACACATCTTTTTGTGAAAGTCCTACTTCAGGTCACTTGGAAATGTAAGGTTTTCATCGAGAACATGAAGTCAATCCCGGTTTTGCACTCTGCAGCCCATAGAAATGTACTTTACTACAAACCCGTCTGAATTTCACTGCAAAATACCCTTCTCTTCTTGTTTGTTGAAAGTTCTCAACGTATTAGGAGAAAGAGCGTGTTCGTGCAAGAGTGATGCAGTGTGCGTTTTCCTGGACTTCAAGTGATTTGGGAAACATACTCCTTATTTTTCCCCATTGTGTAAGAAACAACATGAGGCTGGCAAGAGATTGAAACAATGCATCCCAAAACGTATTCCAGCAGTGAAAACACACGTTTCTACAAAGACTTTGAAGGAGCAAGCAAAAGCCTACTGGCTGAGTGTCCTTTCAGAGAGAAACACACGCATTGCTTCCTTCTGGAGTGAGTTTTCAGCCTGGAATTCATATGCATTTTGTACTGTGCAGAATGTAGCTACCTGCTAGGGAGTTGTGTCATATATGCACCTTTCCTGCAGGAGTTTATTGCAACATTCATTGTTTGGCTAAGTTCTTTAGGGTTGGTTTTGGAAGGTCTTTCTACTTTGGCCAAATCCCGCTTCGTACGAAATTTTTTCACAGCGCTGTTTCCAAGTGTCCACAAAGAGCCTCTGCTTGAAACTGTCCACATGCACATCTCCCATACTGGTGTGTTCGTTTCACTACCTGGATTTTGCTTTCCTCTTCTTTCTTTGAAATGACAAGCCTTCTTTCTGCACGCTACACACACCTTGTAGCAGTTTCAGTTTTTAGCATGTTGGTGCTCTCAAAACGCTGTGTAACCTATGTAGAGTGTGTCACTCTCCAGCACTGAATACACAACCTAGAGCTCCTTTCACCACAGACACGCAAACACATCTTTTTGTGAAAGTCCTACTTCAGGTCACTTGGAAATGTAAGGTTTTCATCGAGAACATGAAGTCAATGACGGTTTTGCACTCTGCAGCCCATATAAATGTACTTTTCTACAAACCCGTCTGAATTTCACTGCAAAATACCCTTCTCTTCTTGTTTGTTGAAAGTTCTCAACGTATTAGGAGAAAGAGCGTATTCGTGCAAGAGTGATGCAGTGTGCGTTTTCCTGGACTTCAAGTGATTTGGGAAACATACTCGTTATATTTCCCCATTGTGTAAGAAACAACATGAGGCTTGCAAGAGATTGAAACAATGCATCCCAAAACGTATTCCAGCAGTGAAAACACACGTTTCTACAAAGACTTTGAAGGAGCAAGCAAAAGCCTACTGTCTGAGTGTCCTTTCAGAGAGAAACACACGCATTGCTTCCTTCTGGAGTGAGTTTTCAGCCTGGAATTCATATGCATTTTGTACTGTGCAGAATGTAGCTACCTGCTCGGGAGTTGTGTCATAGATGCACCTTTCCTGCAGGAGTTTATTGCAACATTCATTGTTTGGCTAAGTTCTTTAGGGTTGGTTTTGGAAGTTCTTTCAACTTTGGCCAAATCCCGCTTCGTACGAAATTTTTTCACAGCGCTGTTTCCAAGTGTCCACAAAGAGCCTCTGCTTGAAACTGTCCACATGCACATCTCCCATACTGGTGTGTTCGTTTCACTACCTGGATTTTGGTTTCCTCTTCTTTCTTTGAAATGACAAGCCTTCTTTCTGCACGCTACACACACCTTGTAGCAGTTTCAGTTTTTAGCATGTTGGTGCTCTCAAAACGCTGTGTAACCTATGTAGAGTGTGTCACTCTCCAGCACTGAATACACAACCTAGAGCTCCTTTCACCACAGACACGCAAACACATCTTTTTGTGAAAGTCCTACTTCAGGTCACTTGGAAATGTAAGGTTTTCATCGAGAACATGAAGTCAATCCCGGTTTTGCACTCTGCAGCCCATAGAAATGTACTTTACTACAAACCCGTCTGAATTTCACTGCAAAATATCCTTCTCTTCTTGTTTGTTGAAAGTTCTCAACGTATTAGGAGAAAGAGCGTGTTCGTGCAAGAGTGATGCAGTGTGCGTTTTCCTGGACTTCAAGTGATTTGGGAAACATACTCCTTATTTTTCCCCATTGTGTAAGAAACAACATGAGGCTGGCAAGAGATTGAAACAATGCATCCCAAAACGTATTCCAGCAGTGAAAACACACGTTTCTACAAAGACTTTGAAGGAGCAAGCAAAAGCCTACTGGCTGAGTGTCTTTTCAGAGAGAAACACACGCATTGCTTCCTTCTGGAGTGAGTTTTCAGCCTGGAATTCATATGCATTTTGTACTGTGCAGAATGTAGCTACCTGCTAGGGAGTTGTGTCATATATGCACCTTTCCTGCAGGAGTTTATTGCAACATTCATTGTTTGGCTAAGTTCTTTAGGGTTGGTTTTGGAAGGTCTTTCAACTTTGGCCAAATCCCGCTTCGTACGAAATTTTTTCACAGCGCTGTTTCCAAGTGTCCACAAAGAGCCTCTGCTTGAAACTGTCCACATGCACATCTCCCATACTGGTGTGTTCGTTTCACTACCTGGATTTTGGTTTCCTCTTCTTTCTTTGAAATGACAAGCCTTCTTTCTGCACGCTACACACACCTTGTAGCAGTTTCAGTTTTTAGCATGTTGGTGCTCTCAAAACGCTGTGTAACCTATGTAGAGTGTGTCACTCTCCAGCACTGAATACACAACCTAGAGCTCCTTTCACCACAGACACGCAAACACATCTTTTTGTGAAAGTCCTACTTCAGGTCACTTGGAAATGTAAGGTTTTCATCGAGAACATGAAGTCAATCACGGTTTTGCACTCTGCAGCCCATAGAGATGTACTTTTCTACAAACCCGTCTGAATTTCACTGCAAAATACCCTTCTCTTCTTGTTTGTTGAAAGTTCTCAACATATTAGGAGAAAGAGCGTGTTCGTGCAAGAGTGATGCAGTGTGCGTTTTCCTGAACTTCAAGTGATTTGGGAAACATACTCGTTATTTTTCCCCATTGTGTAAGAAACAACATGAGGCTTGCAAGAGATTGAAACAATGCATCCCAAAACGTATTCCAGCAGTGAAAACACAAGTTTCTACAAAGACTTTGAAGGAGCAAGCAAAAGCCTACTGGCTGAGTGTCCTTTCAGAGAGAAACACACGCATTGCTTCCTTCTGGAGTGAGTTTTCAGCCTGGAATTCATATGCATTTTGTACTGTGCAGAATGTAGCTACCTGCTCGGGAGTTGTGTCATAGACGCACCTTTCCTGCAGGAGTTTATTGAAACATTCATTGTTTGGCTAAGTTCTTTAGGGTTGGTTTTGGAAGGTCTTTCAACTTTGGCCAAATCCCGCTTCGTACGAAATTTTTTCACAGCGCTGTTTCCAAGTGTCCACAAAAGGCCTCTGCTTGAAACTGTCCCCATCACATCTCCCATACTCGTGTGTTCGTTTTACTACCTGGATTTTGGTTTCCTCTTCTTTCTTTGAAATGACAAGCCTTCTTTCTGCACGCTACACACACCTTGTAGCAGTTTCAGTTTTTAGCATGTTGGTGCTCTCAAAACGCTTTGTAACCTATGTAGAGTGTGTCACTCTCCAGCACTGAATACACAACCTAGAGCTCCTTTCACCACAGACACGCAAACACATCTTTTTGTGAAAGTCCTACTTCAGGTCACTTGGAAATGTAAGGTTTTCATCGAGAACATGAAGTCAATCCCGGTTTTGCACTCTGCAGCCCATAGAAATGTACTTTACTACAAACCCGTCTGAATTTCACTGCAAAATACCCTTCTCTTCTTGTTTGTTGAAAGTTCTCAACGTATTAGGAGAAAGAGCGTGTTCGTGCAAGAGTGATGCAGTGTGCGTTTTCCTGGACTTCAAGTGATTTGGGAAACATACTCCTTATTTTTCCCCATTGTGTAAGAAACAACATGAGGCTGGCAAGAGATTGAAACAATGCATCCCAAAACGTATTCCAGCAGTGAAAACACACGTTTCTACAAAGACTTTGAAGGAGCAAGCAAAAGCCTACTGGCTGAGTGTCCTTTCAGAGAGAAACACACGCATTGCTTCCTTCTGGAGTGAGTTTTCAGCCTGGAATTCATATGCATTTTGTACTGTGCAGAATGTAGCTACCTGCTAGGGAGTTGTGTCATATATGCACCTTTCCTGCAGGAGTTTATTGCAACATTCATTGTTTGGCTAAGTTCTTTAGGGTTGGTTTTGGAAGGTCTTTCTACTTTGGCCAAATCCCGCTTCGTACGAAATTTTTTCACAGCGCTGTTTCCAAGTGTCCACAAAGAGCCTCTGCTTGAAACTGTCCACATGCACATCTCCCATACTGGTGTGTTCGTTTCACTACCTGGATTTTGCTTTCCTCTTCTTTCTTTGAAATGACAAGCCTTCTTTCTGCACGCTACACACACCTTGTAGCAGTTTCAGTTTTTAGCATGTTGGTGCTCTCAAAACGCTGTGTAACCTATGTAGAGTGTGTCACTCTCCAGCACTGAATACACAACCTAGAGCTCCTTTCACCACAGACACGCAAACACATCTTTTTGTGAAAGTCCTACTTCAGGTCACTTGGAAATGTAAGGTTTTCATCGAGAACATGAAGTCAATGACGGTTTTGCACTCTGCAGCCCATATAAATGTACTTTTCTACAAACCCGTCTGAATTTCACTGCAAAATACCCTTCTCTTCTTGTTTGTTGAAAGTTCTCAACGTATTAGGAGAAAGAGCGTATTCGTGCAAGAGTGATGCAGTGTGCGTTTTCCTGGACTTCAAGTGATTTGGGAAACATACTCGTTATATTTCCCCATTGTGTAAGAAACAACATGAGGCTTGCAAGAGATTGAAACAATGCATCCCAAAACGTATTCCAGCAGTGAAAACACACGTTTCTACAAAGACTTTGAAGGAGCAAGCAAAAGCCTACTGTCTGAGTGTCCTTTCAGAGAGAAACACACGCATTGCTTCCTTCTGGAGTGAGTTTTCAGCCTGGAATTCATATGCATTTTGTACTGTGCAGAATGTAGCTACCTGCTCGGGAGTTGTGTCATAGATGCACCTTTCCTGCAGGAGTTTATTGCAACATTCATTGTTTGGCTAAGTTCTTTAGGGTTGGTTTTGGAAGTTCTTTCAACTTTGGCCAAATCCCGCTTCGTACGAAATTTTTTCACAGCGCTGTTTCCAAGTGTCCACAAAGAGCCTCTGCTTGAAACTGTCCACATGCACATTTCCCATACTGGTGTGTTCGTTTCACTACCTGGATTTTGGTTTCCTCTTCTTTCTTTGAAATGACAAGCCTTCTTTCTGCACGCTACACACACCTTGTAGCAGTTTCAGTTTTTAGCATGTTGGTGCTCTCAAAACGCTGTGTAACCTATGTAGAGTGTGTCACTCTCCAGCACTGAATACACAACCTAGAGCTCCTTTCACCACAGACACGCAAACACATCTTTTTGTGAAAGTCCTACTTCAGGTCACTTGGAAATGTAAGGTTTTCATCGAGAACATGAAGTCAATCCCGGTTTTGCACTCTGCAGCCCATAGAAATGTACTTTACTACAAACCCGTCTGAATTTCACTGCAAAATATCCTTCTCTTCTTGTTTGTTGAAAGTTCTCAACGTATTAGGAGAAAGAGCGTGTTCGTGCAAGAGTGATGCAGTGTGCGTTTTCCTGGACTTCAAGTGATTTGGGAAACATACTCCTTATTTTTCCCCATTGTGTAAGAAACAACATGAGGCTGGCAAGAGATTGAAACAATGCATCCCAAAACGTATTCCAGCAGTGAAAACACACGTTTCTACAAAGACTTTGAAGGAGCAAGCAAAAGCCTACTGGCTGAGTGTCTTTTCAGAGAGAAACACACGCATTGCTTCCTTCTGGAGTGAGTTTTCAGCCTGGAATTCATATGCATTTTGTACTGTGCAGAATGTAGCTACCTGCTAGGGAGTTGTGTCATATATGCACCTTTCCTGCAGGAGTTTATTGCAACATTCATTGTTTGGCTAAGTTCTTTAGGGTTGGTTTTGGAAGGTCTTTCAACTTTGGCCAAATCCCGCTTCGTACGAAATTTTTTCACAGCGCTGTTTCCAAGTGTCCACAAAGAGCCTCTGCTTGAAACTGTCCACATGCACATCTCCCATACTGGTGTGTTCGTTTCACTACCTGGATTTTGGTTTCCTCTTCTTTCTTTGAAATGACAAGCCTTCTTTCTGCACGCTACACACACCTTGTAGCAGTTTCAGTTTTTAGCATGTTGGTGCTCTCAAAACGCTGTGTAACCTATGTAGAGTGTGTCACTCTCCACCACTGAATACACAACCTAGAGCTCCTGTCACCACAGACACGCAAACACATCTTTTTGTGAAAGTCCTACTTCAGGTCACTTGGAAATGTAAGGTTTTCATCGAGAACATGAAGTCAATCACGGTTTTGCACTCTGCAGCCAATAGAAATGTACTTTTCTACAAACCCGTCTGAATTTCAGTGCAAAATACCCTTCTTTTCTGGTTTGTTGAAAGTTCTCAAGACATTAGGAGAAAGAGCGTGTTCGTGCAAGAGTGATGCAGTGTGCGTTTTCTTGGACTTCAAGTGATTTGGGAAACATACTCCTTATTTTTCCCCATTGTGTAAGAAACAACATGAGGCTTGCAAGAGATTGAAACAATGCATCCCAAAACGTATTCCAGCAGTGAAAACACACGTTTCTACAAAGACTTTGAAGGAGCAAGCAAAAGCCTAGTGGCTGAGTGTTCTTTCAGAGAGAAACACACGCATTGCTTCCTTCTGGAGTGAGTTTTCAGCCTGGAATTCATATGCATTTTGTACTGTGCAGAATGTAGCTACCTGCTCGGGAGTTGTGTCATAGAAGCACCTTTCCTGCAGGAGTTTATTGAAACATTCATTGTTTGGCTAAGTTCTTTAGGGTTGGTTTTGGAAGGTCTTTCAACTTTGGCCAAATCCCTCTTCGTACGAAATTTTTTCACAGCGCTGTTTCCAAGTGTCCACAAAGAGCCTCTGCTTGAAACTGTCCACATGCATATCTCCCATACTGGTGTGTTCGTTTCACTACCTGGATTTTGGTTTCCTCTTCTTTCTTTGAAATGACAAGCCTTCTTTCTGCACGCTACACACACCTTGTAGCAGTTTCAGTTTTTAGCATGTTGGTGCTCTCAAAACGCTGTGTAACCTATGTAGAGTGTGTCACTCTGCAGCACTGATTACACAACCTAGAGCTCCTTTCACCACAGACACGAAAACACAACTTTTTGTGAAAGTCCTACTTCAGGTCACTTGGAAATGTAAGGTTTTCATCGAGAACATGAAGTCAATCACGGTTTTGCACTCTGCAGCCCATAGAAATGTACTTTTCTACAAACCCGTCTGAATTTCACTGCAACATACCCTTCTCTTCTTGTTTGTTGAAAGTTCTCAACGTATTAGGAGAAAGAGCGTTTTCGTGCAAGAGTGATGATGCAGTGTGCGTTTTCCTGGACTTCAAGTGATTTGGGAAACATACTCCTTATTTTTCCCCATTGTGTAAGAAACAACATGAGGCTTGCAAGAGATTGAAACAATGCATCCCAAAACGTATTCCAGCAGTGAAAACACACGTTTCTACAAAAACTTTGAAGGAGCAAGCAAAAGCCTAGTGGCTGAGTGTCCTTTCAGAGAGAAACACACGCATTGCTTCCTTCTGGAGTGAGTTTTCAGCCTGGAATTCATATGCATTTTGTACTGTGCAGAATGTAGCTACCTGCTCGGGAGTTGTGTCATAGATGCACCTTTCCTGGAGGAGTTTATTGCAACATTCATTGTTTGGCTAAGTTCTTTAGGGTTGGTTTTGGAAGGTCTTTCAACTTTGGCCAAATCCCGCTTCGTACGAAATTTTTTCACAGCGCTGTTTCCAAGTGTCCACAAAGAGCCTCTGCTTGAAACTGTCCACATGCACATCTCCCATACTGGTGTGTTCGTTTCACTACCTGGATTTTGGTTTCCTCTTCTTTCTTTGAAATGACAAGCCTTCTTTCTGCACGCTACACACACCTTGTAGCAGTTTCAGTTTTTAGCATGTTGGTGCTCTCAAAACGCTGTGTAACCTATGTAGAGTGTGTCACTCTGCAGCACTGAATACACAACCTAGAGCTCCTTTCACCACAGACACGCAAACACAACTTTTTGTGAAAGTCCTACTTCAGGTCACTTGGAAATGTAAGGTTTTCATCGAGAACATGAAGTCAATCACGGTTTTGCACTCTGCAGCCCATAGAGATGTACTTTTCTACAAACCCGTCTGAATTTCACTGCAAAATACCCTTCTCTTCTTGTTTGTTGAAAGTTCTCAACATATTAGGAGAAAGAGCGTGTTCGTGCAAGAGTGATGCAGTGTGCGTTTTCCTGGACTGCAAGTGATTTGGGAAACATACTCCTTATTTTTCCCCATTTTGTAAGAAACAACATGAGGCTTGCAAGAGATTGAAACAATGCATCCCAAAACGTATTCCAGCAGTGAAAACACACGTTTCTACAAAGACTTTGAAGGAGCAAGCAAAAGCCTACTGGCTGAGTGTCTTTCAGAGAGAAACACACGCATTGCTTCCTTCTGGAGTGAGTTTTCAGCCTGGAATTCATATGCATTTTGTACTGGGCAGAATGTAGCTACCTGCTCGGGAGTTGTGTCATAGATGCACCTTTCCTGCAGGAGTTTATTGCAGCATTCATTGTTTGGCTAAGTTCTTTAGGGTTGGTTTTGGAAGGTCTTTCAACTTTGGCCAAATCCCTCTTCGTACTAAATTTTTTCACAGCGCTGTTTCCAAGTGTCCACAAAGAGCCTCTGCTTGAAACTGTCCACATGCACATCTCCCATACTGGTGTGTTCGTTTCACTACCTGGATTTTGGTTTCCTCTTCTTTCTTTGAAATGTCAAGCCTTTTTTCTGCACGCTACACACACCTTGTAGCAGTTTCAGTTTTTAGCATGTTGGTGCTCTCAAAACGCTGTGTAACCTATGTAGTGTGTGTCACTCTCCAGCACTGAATACATAACCTAGAGCTCCTTTCACCACAGACACGCAAACACATCTTTTTGTGAAAGTCCTACTTCAGGTCACTTGGAAATGTAAGGTTTTCATCGAGAACATGAAGTCAATCACGGTTTTGCACTCTGCAGCCCATAGAAATGTACTTTTCTACAAACCCGTCTGAATTTCACTGCAAAATACCCTTCTCTTCTTGTTTGTTGAAAGTTCTCAACGTATTAGGAGAAAGAGCGTGTTCCTGCAAGAGTGATGCAGTGTGCGTTTTCCTGGACTTCAAGTGATTTGGGAAACATACTCCTTATTTTTCCCCATTGTGTAAGAAACAACATGAGGCTTGCAAGAGATTGAAACAATGCATCCCAAAACGTATTCCAGCAGTGAAAACACACGTTTCTACAAAGACTTTGAAGGAGCAAGCAAAAGCCTAGTGGCTGAGTGTCCTTTCAGAGAGAAACACACGCATTGCTTCCTTCTGGAGTGAGTTTTCAGCCTGGAATTCATATGCATTTTGTACTGTGCAGAATGTAGCTACCTGCTCGGGAGTTGTGTCATAGATGCACCTTTCCTGCAGGAGTTTATTGCAACAGTCATTGTTTGGCTAAGTTCTTTAGGGTTGGTTTTGGAAGGTCTTTCAACTTTGGCCAAATCCCGCTTCGTACGAAATTTTTTCACAGCGCTGTTTCCAAGTGTCCACAAAGAGCCTCTGCTTGAAACTGTCCACATGCACATCTCCCATACTGGTGTGTTCGTTTCACTACCTGGATTTTGGTTTCCTCTTCTTTCTTTGAAATGACAAGCCTTCTTTCTGCACGCTACACACACCTTGTAGCAGTTTCAGTTTTTAGCATGTTGGTGCTCTCAAAACGCTGTGTAACCTATGTAGAGTGTGTCACTCTGCAGCACTGAATACACAACCTAGAGCTCCTTTCACCACAGACACGCAAACACATCTTTTTGTGAAAGTCCTACTTCAGGTCACTTGGAAATGTAAGGTTTTCATCGAGAACATGAAGTCAATCACGGTTTTGCACTCTGCAGCCCATAGAGATGTACTTTTCTACCAACCCGTCTGAAATTCACTGCAAAATACCCTTCTCTTCTTGTTTGTTGAAAGTTCTCAACATTTTAGGAGAAAGAGCGTGTTCGTGCAAGAGTGATGCAGTGTGCGTTTTCCTGGACTGCAAGTGATTTGGGAAACATACTCCTTATTTTTCCCCATTTTGTAAGAAACAACATGAGGCTTGCAAGAGATTGAAACAATGCATCCCAAAACGTATTCCAGCAGTGAAAACACACGTTTCTACAAAGACTTTGAAGGAGCAAGCAAAAGCCTAGTGGCTGAGTGTCTTTCAGAGAGAAACACACGCATTGCTTCCTTCTGGAGTGAGTTTTCAGCCTGGAATTCATATGCATTTTGTACTGGGCAGAATGTAGCTACCTGCTCGGGAGTTGTGTCATAGATGCACCTTTCCTGCAGGAGTTTATTGCAGCATTCATTGTTTGGCTAAGTTCTTTAGGGTTGGTTTTGGAAGGTCTTTCAACTTTGGCCAAATCCCGCTTCGTACGAAATTTTTTCACAGCGCTGTTTCCAAGTGTCCACAAAGAGCCTCTGCTTGAAACTGTCCACATGCACATCTCCCATACTGGTGTGTTCGTTTCACTACCTGGATTTTGGTTTCCTCTTCTTTGTTTGAAATGACAAGCCTTTTTTCTGCACGCTACACACACCTTGTAGCAGTTTCAGTTTTTAGCATGTTGGTGCTCTCAAAACGCTGTGTAACCTATGTAGAGTGTGTCACTCTCCAGCACTAAATACACAACCTAGAGCTCCTTTCACCACAGACACGCAAACACATCTCTTTGTGAAAGTCCTACTTCAGGTCACTTGGAAATGTAAGGTTTTCATCGAGAACATGAAGTCAATCACAGTTTTGCACTCTGCAGCCCATAGAAATGTACTTTTCTACAAACCCGTCTGAATTTCACTGCAAAATACCCTTCTTTTCTGGTTTGTTGAAAGTTCTCAACACATTAGGAGAAAGAGCGTGTTCGTGCAAGAGTGATGCAGTGTGCGTTTTCCTGGACTGCAAGTGATTTGGGAAACATACTCCTTATTTTTCCCCATTGTGTAAGAAACAACATGAGGCTTGCAAGAGATTGAAACAATGCATCCCAAAACGTATTCCAGCAGTGAAAACACACGTTTCTACAAAGACTTTGAAGGAGCAAGCAAAAGCCTAGTGGCTGAGTGTCTTTCAGAGAGAAACACACTCATTGCTTCCTTCTGGAGTGAGTTTTCAGCCTGGAATTCATATGCATTTTGTACTGTGCAGAATGTAGCTACCTGCTCGGGAGTTGTGTCATAGATGCACCTTTCCTGCAGGAGTTTATTGCAACATTCATTGTTTGGCTAAGTTCTTTAGGGTTGGTTTTGGAAGGTCTTTCAACTTTGGCCAAATCCCGCTTCGTACTAAATTTTTTCACAGCGCTGTTTCCAAGTGTCCACAAAGAGCCTCTGCTTGAAACTGTCCACATGCACATCTCCCATACTGGTGTGTTCGTTTCACTACCTGGATTTTGGTTTCCTCTTCTTTCTTTGAAATGACAAGCCTTCTTTCTGCACGCTACACACACCTTGTAGCAGTTTCAGTTTTTAGCATATTGGTGCTCTCAAAACGCTGTGTAACCTATGTAGAGTGTGTCACTCTGCAGCACTGAATACACAACCTAGAGCTCCTTTCACCACAGACACGCAAACACATCTTTTTGTGAAAGTCCTACTTCAGGTCACTTGGAAATGTAAGGTTTTCATCGAGAACATGAAGTCAATCACGGTTTTGCACTCTGCAGCCCATAGAGATGTACTTTTCTACCAACCCGTCTGAATTTCACTGCAAAATACCCTTCTCTTCTTGTTTGTTGAAAGTTCTCAACATTTTAGGAGAAAGAGCGTGTTCGTGCAAGAGTGATGCAGTGTGCGTTTTCCTGGACTGCAAGTGATTTGGGAAACATACTCCTTATTTTTCCCCATTTTGTAAGAAACAACATGAGGCTTGCAAGAGATTGAAACAATGCATCCCAAAACGTATTCCAGCAGTGAAAACACACGTTTCTACAAAGACTTTGAAGGAGCAAGCAAAAGCCTAGTGGCTGAGTGTCTTTCAGAGAGAAACACACGCATTGCTTCCTTCTGGAGTGAGTTTTCAGCCTGGAATTCATATGCATTTTGTACTGGGCAGAATGTAGCTACCTGCTCGGGAGTTGTGTCATAGATGCACCTTTCCTGCAGGAGTTTATTGCAGCATTCATTGTTTGGCTAAGTTCTTTAGGGTTGGTTTTGGAAGGTCTTTCAACTTTGGCCAAATCCCGCTTCGTACGAAATTTTTTCACAGCGCTGTTTCCAAGTGTCCACAAAGAGCCTCTGCTTGAAACTGTCCACATGCACATCTCCCATACTGGTGTGTTCGTTTCACTACCTGGATTTTGGATTCCTCTTCTTTCTTTGAAATGACAAGCCTTCTTTCTGCACGCTACACACACCTTGTAGCAGTTTCAGTTTTTAGCATGTTGGTGCTCTCAAAACGCTGTGTCACCTATGTAGAGTGTGTCACTCTCCAGCACTGAATACACAACCTAGAGCTCCTTTCACCACAGACACGCAAACACATCTTTTTCTGAAAGTCCTACTTCAGGTCACTTGGAAATGTAAGGTTTTCATCGAGAACATGAAGTCAATCACGGTTTTCCACTCTGCAGCCCATAGAAATGTACTTTTCTACAAACCCGTCTGAATTTCACTGCAAAATACCCTTCTCTTCTTGTTTGTTGAAAGTTCTCAACGTATTAGGAGAAAGAGCGTGTTCGTGCAAGAGTGATGCAGTGTGCGTTTTCCTGGAATTCAAGTGATTTGGGAAACATACTCCTTATTTTTCCCCATTGTGTAAGAAACAACATGAGGCTTGCAAGAGATTGAAACAATGCATCCCAAAACGTATTCCAGCAGTGAAAACACACGTTTCTACAAAGACTTTAAAGGAGCAAGCAAAAGCCTACTGGCTGAGTGTCCTTTCAGAGAGAAACACACGCATTGCTTCCTTCTGGAGTGAGTTTTCAGCCTGGAATTCATATGCATTTTGTACTGTGCAGAATGTAGCTACCTGCTCGGGAGTTGTGTCATAGATGCACCTTTCCTGCAGGAGTTTATTGCAACAGTCATTGTTTGGCTAAGTTCTTTAGGGTTGGTTTTGGAAGGTCTTTCAACTTTGGCCAAATCCCGCTTCATACGAAATTTTTTCACAGCGCTGTTTCCAAGTGTCCACAAAGAGCCTCTGCTTGAAACTGTCCACATGCACATCTCCCATACTGGTGTGTTCGTTTCACTACCTGGATTTTGGTTTCCTCTTCTTTCTTTGAAATGACAAGCCTTCTTTCTGCACGCTACACACACCTTGTAGCAGTTTCAGTTTTTAGCATGTTCGTGCTCTCAAAACGCTGTGTAACCTATGTAGAGTGTGTCACTCTCCAGCACTGAATACACATCCTAGAGCTCCTATAAAAACAGACACGCAAACACATCTTTTTGTGAAAGTCCTACTTCAGGTCACTTGGAAATGTTAGGTTTTCATCGAGAACATGAAGTCAATCACGGTTTTGCACTCTGCAGCCCATAGAAATGTACTTTTCTACAAACCCGTCTGAATTTCACTGCAAAATACCCTTCTCTTCTTGTTTGTTGAAAGTTCTCAACGTATTAGGAGAGAGAGCGTGTTCGTGCAAGAGTGATGCAGTGTGCGTTTTCCTGGACTTCAAGTGATTTGGGAAATATACTCCTTATTTTTCCCCATTGTGTAAGAAACAACATGAGGCTTGCAAGAGATTGAAACAATGCATCCCAAAACGTATTCCAGCAGTGAAAACACACGTTTCTACAAAGACTTTGAAGGAGCAAGCAAAAGCCTACTGGCTGAGTGTCCTTTCAGAGAGAAACACACGCATTGCTTCCTTCTGGAGTGAGTTTTCAGCCTGGAATTCATATGCATTTTGTACTGTGCAGAATGTAGCTACCTGCTCGGGAGTTGTGTCATAGATGCACCTTTCCTGCAGGAGTTTATTGCAACATTCATTGTTTGGCTAAGTTCTTTAGGGTTGGTTTTGGAAGGTCTTTCAACTTTGGCCAAATCCCGCTTCGTACGAAATTTTTTCACAGCGCTGTTTCCAAGTGTCCACAAAGAGCCTCTGCTTGAAACTGTCCACATGCACATCTCCCATACTGGTGTGTTCGTTTCACTACCTGGATTATGGGTTCCTCTTCTTTCTTTGAAATGACAAGCCTTCTTTCTGCACGCTACACACACCTTGTAGCAGTTTCAGTTTTTAGCATGTTGGTGCTCTCAAAACGCTGTGTAACCTAGGTAGAGTGTGTCACTCTCCAGCACTGAATAAACAACCTAGAGCTCCTTTCACCACAGACACGCAAACACATCTTTTTGTGAAAGTCCTACTTCAGGTCACTTGGAAATGTAAGGTTTTCATCGAGAACATGAAGTCAATGACGGTTTTGCACTCTGCAGCCCATAGAAATGTACTTTTCTACAAACCCGTCTGAATATCACTGCAAAATACCCTTCTTTTCTGGTTTGTTGAAAGTTCTCAACGTATTAGGAGAAAGAGCGTGTTCGTGCAAGAGTGATGCAGTGTGCGTTTTCCTAGACTGCAAGTGATTTGGGAAACATACTCCTTATTTTTCCCCATTGTGTAAGAAACAACATGAGGCTTGCAAGAGATTGAAACAATGCATCCCAAAACGTATTCCAGCAGTGAAAACACACGTTTCTACAAAGACTTTGAAGGAGCAAGCAAAAGCCTAGTGGCTGAGTCTTCTTTCAGAGAGAAACACACGCATTGCTTCCTTCTGGAGTGAGTTTTCAGCCTGGAATTCATATGCATTTTGTACTGTGCAGAATGTAGCTACCTGCTGGGGAGTTGTGTCATAGATGCACCTTTCCTGCAGGAGTTTATTGCAGCATTCATTGTTTGGCTAAGTTCTTTAGGGTTGGTTTTGGAAGGTCTTTCAACTTTGGCCAAATCCCTCTTCGTACGAAATTTTTTCACAGCGCTGTTTCCAAGTGTCCACAAAGAGCCTCTGCTTGAAACTGTCCACATGCACATCTCCCATACTGGTCTGTTCGTTTCACTACCTGGATTTTGGTTTCCTCTTCTTTCTTTGAAATGACAAGCCTTTTTTCTGCACGCTACACACACCTTGTAGCAGTTTCAGTTTTTAGCATGTTCGTGCTCAAAACGCTGTGTAACCTATGTAGAGTGTGTTACTCTCCAGCACTGAATACACAAACTAGAGCTCCTTTCACCACAGACACGCAAACACATCTTTTTGTGAAAGTCCTATTTCAGGTCACTTGGAAATGTAAGGTTTTCATCGGGAACATGAAGTCAATCACGGTTTTGCACTCTGCAGCCAATAGAAATGTACTTTTCTACAAACCAGTCTGAATTTCACTGCAAAATACCCTTCTCTTCTTGTTTGTTGAAAGTTCTCCACGTATTAGGAGAAAGAGCGTGTTCGTGCAAGAGTGATGCAGTGTGCGTTTTCCTGGACTTCAAGTGATTTGGGAAACATACTCCTTATTTTTCCCCATTGTGTAAGAAACAACATGAGCCTTGCAAGAGATTGAAACAATGCATCCCAAAACGTAATCCAGCAGTGAAAACACACGTTTCTACAAAGACGTTGAAAGAGCAAGCAAAAGCCTAGTGGCTGAGTGTTCTTTCACAGAGAAACACACGCATTGCTTCCTTCTGGAGTGAGTTTTCAGCCTGGAATTCATATGCACTTTGTACTGTGCAGAATGTAGCTACCTGCTCGGGAGTTGTGTCATAGATGCACCTTTCCTGCAGGAGTTTATTGCAGCATTCATTGTTTGGCTAAGTTCTTTAGGGTTGGTTTTGGAAGGTCTTTCAACTTTGGCCAAATCCCGCTTCGAACGAAATTTTTTCACAGCGCTGTTTCCAAGTGTCCACAAAGAGCCTCTGCTTGAAACTGTCCACATGCACATCTCCCATACTGGTGTGTTCATTTCACTACCTGGATTTTGGTTTCCTCTTCTTTCTTTGAAATGACAAGCCTTTTTTCTGCACGCTACACTCACCTTTTAGCAGTTTCAGTTTTTAGCATGTTCGTGCTCAAAACGCTGTGTAACCTATGTAGAGTGTGTCACTCTCCAGCACTGAATACACAACCTAGAGCTCCTTTCACCACAGACACGCAAACACATCTTTTTGTGAAAGTCCTACTTCAGGTCACTTGGAAATGTAAGGTTTTCATCGAGAACATGAAGTCAATCACGGTTTTGCACTCTGCAGCCAATAGAAATGTACTTTTCTACAAACCAGTCTGAATTTCACTGCAAAATACCCTTCCTTTCTTGTTTGTTGAAAGTTCTCAACGTATTAGGAGAAAGAGCGTGTTCGTGCAAGAGTGATGCAGTGTGCGTTTTCCTGGACTTCAAGTGATTTGGGAAACATACTCCTTATTTTTCCCCATTGTGTAAGAAAGAACATGAGCCTTGCAAGAGATTGAAACAATGCATCTCAAAATGTATTCCAGCAGTGAAAACACACGTTTCTACAAAGACTTTGAAGGAGCAAGCAAAAGCTTAGTGGCTGAGTGTTCATTCAGAGAGAAACACACGCATTGCTTCCTTCTGGAGTGAGTTTTCAGCCTGGAATTCATATGCATTTTGTACTGTGCAGAATGTAGCTACCTGCTCGGGAGTTGTGTCATAGAAGCACCTTTCCTGCAGGAGTTTATTGCAACATTCATTGTTTGGCTAAGTTCTTTAGGGTTGGTTTTGGAAGGTCTTTCAACTTTGGCCAAATCCCGCTTCGTACGAAATTTTTTCACAGCGCTGTTTCCAAGTGTCCACAAAGAGCCTCTGCTTGAATCTGTCCACATGCAGATCTCCCATACTGGTGTGTTCGTTTCACTACCTGGATTTTGGGTTCCTCTTCTTTCTTTGAAATGACAAGCCTTCTTTCTGCACGCTACACACACCTTGTAGCAGTTTCAGTTTTTAGCATGTTGGTGCTCTCAAAACGCTGTGTAACCTAGGTAGAGTGTGTCACTCTCCAGCACTGAATACACAACCTAGAGCTCCTTTCACCGCAGACACGCAAACGCATCTTTTTGTGAAAGTCCTACTTCAGGTCACTTGGAAATGTAAGGTTTTCATCGAGAACATGAAGTCAATGACGGTTTTGCACTCTGCAGCCCATAGAAATGTACTTTTCTACAAACCCGTCTGAATTTCACTGCAAAATACCCTTCTTTTCTGGTTTGTTGAAAGTTCTCAACGTATTAGGAGAAAGAGCGTGTTCGTGCAAGAGTGATGCAGTGTGCGTTTTCCTAGACTGCAAGTGATTTGGGAAACATACTCCTTATTTTTCCCCATTGTGTAAGAAACAACATGAGGCTTGCAAGAGATTGAAACAATGCATCCCAAAAAGTATTCCAGCAGTGAAAACACACGTTTCTACAAAGACTTTGAAGGAGCAAGCAAAAGCCTAGTGGCTGAGTGTTCTGTCAGAGAGAAACACACGCATTGCTTCCTTCTGGAGTGAGTTTTCAGCCAGGAATTCATATGCATTTTGTACTGTGCAGAATGTAGCTACCTGCTCGGGAGTTGTGTCATAGACGCACCTTTCCTGCAGGAGTTTATTGAAACATTCATTGTTTGGCTAAGTTCTTTAGGGTTGGTTTTGGAAGGTCTTTCAACTTTGGCCAAATCCCGCTTCGTACGAAATTTTTTCACAGCGCTGTTTCCAAGTGTCCACAAAGAGCCTCTGCTTGAAACTGTCCACATGCACATCTCCCATACTGGTGTGTTCGTTTCACTACCTGGATTTTGGTTTCCTCTTCTTTCTTTGAAATGACAAGCCTTCTTTCTGCAGGCTACACACACCTTGTAGCAGTTTCAGTTTTTAGCATGTTGGTGCTCTCAAAACGCTGTGTAACCTATGTAGAGTGTGTCACTCTCCAGCACTGAATACACATCCTAGAGCTCCTATAAAAACAGAGACGCAAACACATCTTTTTGTGAAAGTCCTACTTCAGGTCACTTGGAAATGTAAGGTGTTCATCGAGAACATGAAGTCAATCACGGTTTTGCACTCTGCAGCCCATAGAAATGTACTTTTCTACAAACCCGTCTGAATTTCACTGCAAAATACCCTTCTCTTCTTGTTTGTTGAAAGTTCCCAACGTATTAGGAGAAAGAGCGTGTTCGTGCAAGAGTGATGCAGTGTGCGTTTTCCTGGACTTCAAGTGATTTGGGAAATATACTCCTTATTTTTCCCCATTGTGTAAGAAACAACATGAGGCTTGCAAGAGATTGAAACAATGCATCCCAAAAAGTATTCCAGCAGTGAAAACACACGTTTCTACAAAGACTTTGAAGGAGCAAGCAAAAGCCTACTGGCTGAGTGTCCTTTCAGAGAGAAACACACGCATTGCTTCCTTCTGGAGTGAGTTTTCAGCCTGGAATTCATATGCATTTTGTACTGTGCAGAATGTAGCTACCTGCTCGGGAGTTGTGTCATAGATGCACCTTTCCTGCAGGAGTTTATTGCAACAGTCATTGTTTGGCTAAGTTCTTTAGGGTTGGTTTTGGAAGGTCTTTCAACTTTGGCCAAATCCCGCTTCATACGAAATTTTTTCACAGCGCTGTTTCCAAGTGTCCACAAAGAGCCTCTGCTTGAAACTGTCCACATGCACATCTCCCATACTGGTGTGTTCGTTTCACTACCTGGATTTTGGTTTCCTCTTCTTTCTTTGAAATGACAAGCCTTCTTTCTGCACGCTACACACACCTTGTAGCAGTTTCAGTTTTTAGCATGTTGGTGCTCTCAAAACGCTGTGTAACCTATGTAGAGTGTGTCACTCTCCAGCACTGAATACACATCCTAGAGCTCCTATAAAAACAGACACGCAAACACATCTTTTTGTGAAAGTCCTACTTCAGGTCACTTGGAAATGTTAGGTTTTCATCGAGAACATGAAGTCAATCACGGTTTTGCACTCTGCAGCCCATAGAAATGTACTTTTCTACAAACCCGTCTGAATTTCACTGCAAAATACCCTTCTCTTCTTGTTTGTTGAAAGTTCTCAACGTATTAGGAGAGAGAGCGTGTTCGTGCAAGAGTGATGCAGTGTGCGTTTTCCTGGACTTCAAGTGATTTGGGAAATATACTCCTTATTTTTCCCCATTGTGTAAGAAACAACATGAGGCTTGCAAGAGATTGAAACAATGCATCCCAAAACGTATTCCAGCAGTGAAAACACACGTTTCTACAAAGACTTTGAAGGAGCAAGCAAAAGCCTACTGGCTGAGTGTCCTTTCAGAGAGAAACACACGCATTGCTTCCTTCTGGAGTGAGTTTTCAGCCTGGAATTCATATGCATTTTGTACTGTGCAGAATGTAGCTACCTGCTCGGGAGTTGTGTCATAGATGCACCTTTCCTGCAGGAGTTTATTGCAACATTCATTGTTTGGCTAAGTTCTTTAGGGTTGGTTTTGGAAGGTCTTTCAACTTTGGCCAAATCCCGCTTCGTACGAAATTTTTTCACAGCGCTGTTTCCAAGTGTCCACAAAGAGCCTCTGCTTGAAACTGTCCACATGCACATCTCCCATACTGGTGTGTTCGTTTCACTACCTGGATTATGGGTTCCTCTTCTTTCTTTGAAATGACAAGCCTTCTTTCTGCACGCTACACACACCTTGTAGCAGTTTCAGTTTTTAGCATGTTGGTGCTCTCAAAACGCTGTGTAACCTAGGTAGAGTGTGTCACTCTCCAGCACTGAATAAACAACCTAGAGCTCCTTTCACCACAGACACGCAAACACATCTTTTTGTGAAAGTCCTACTTCAGGTCACTTGGAAATGTAAGGTTTTCATCGAGAACATGAAGTCAATGACGGTTTTGCACTCTGCAGCCCATAGAAATGTACTTTTCTACAAACCCGTCTGAATATCACTGCAAAATACCCTTCTTTTCTGGTTTGTTGAAAGTTCTCAACGTATTAGGAGAAAGAGCGTGTTCGTGCAAGAGTGATGCAGTGTGCGTTTTCCTAGACTGCAAGTGATTTGGGAAACATACTCCTTATTTTTCCCCATTGTGTAAGAAACAACATGAGGCTTGCAAGAGATTGAAACAATGCATCCCAAAACGTATTCCAGCAGTGAAAACACACGTTTCTACAAAGACTTTGAAGGAGCAAGCAAAAGCCTAGTGGCTGAGTCTTCTTTCAGAGAGAAACACACGCATTGCTTCCTTCTGGAGTGAGTTTTCAGCCTGGAATTCATATGCATTTTGTACTGTGCAGAATGTAGCTACCTGCTGGGGAGTTGTGTCATAGATGCACCTTTCCTGCAGGAGTTTATTGCAGCATTCATTGTTTGGCTAAGTTCTTTAGGGTTGGTTTTGGAAGGTCTTTCAACTTTGGCCAAATCCCTCTTCGTACGAAATTTTTTCACAGCGCTGTTTCCAAGTGTCCACAAAGAGCCTCTGCTTGAAACTGTCCACATGCACATCTCCCATACTGGTCTGTTCGTTTCACTACCTGGATTTTGGTTTCCTCTTCTTTCTTTGAAATGACAAGCCTTTTTTCTGCACGCTACACACACCTTGTAGCAGTTTCAGTTTTTAGCATGTTCGTGCTCAAAACGCTGTGTAACCTATGTAGAGTGTGTTACTCTCCAGCACTGAATACACAAACTAGAGCTCCTTTCACCACAGACACGCAAACACATCTTTTTGTGAAAGTCCTACTTCAGGTCACTTGGAAATGTAAGGTTTTCATCGAGAACATGAAGTCAATGACGGTTTTGCACTCTGCAGCCCATAGAAATGTACTTTTCTACAAACCCGTCTGAATATCACTGCAAAATACCCTTCTTTTCTGGTTTGTTGAAAGTTCTCAACGTATTAGGAGAAAGAGCGTGTTCGTGCAAGAGTGATGCAGTGTGCGTTTTCCTAGACTGCAAGTGATTTGGGAAACATACTCCTTATTTTTCCCCATTGTGTAAGAAACAACATGAGGCTTGCAAGAGATTGAAACAATGCATCCCAAAACGTATTCCAGCAGTGAAAACACACGTTTCTACAAAGACTTTGAAGGAGCAAGCAAAAGCCTAGTGGCTGAGTCTTCTTTCAGAGAGAAACACACGCATTGCTTCCTTCTGGAGTGAGTTTTCAGCCTGGAATTCATATGCATTTTGTACTGTGCAGAATGTAGCTACCTGCTGGGGAGTTGTGTCATAGATGCACCTTTCCTGCAGGAGTTTATTGCAGCATTCATTGTTTGGCTAAGTTCTTTAGGGTTGGTTTTGGAAGGTCTTTCAACTTTGGCCAAATCCCTCTTCGTACGAAATTTTTTCACAGCGCTGTTTCCAAGTGTCCACAAAGAGCCTCTGCTTGAAACTGTCCACATGCACATCTCCCATACTGGTCTGTTCGTTTCACTACCTGGATTTTGGTTTCCTCTTCTTTCTTTGAAATGACAAGCCTTTTTTCTGCACGCTACACACACCTTGTAGCAGTTTCAGTTTTTAGCATGTTCGTGCTCAAAACGCTGTGTAACCTATGTAGAGTGTGTTACTCTCCAGCACTGAATACACAAACTAGAGCTCCTTTCACCACAGACACGCAAACACATCTTTTTGTGAAAGTCCTATTTCAGGTCACTTGGAAATGTAAGGTTTTCATCGGGAACATGAAGTCAATCACGGTTTTGCACTCTGCAGCCAATAGAAATGTACTTTTCTACAAACCAGTCTGAATTTCACTGCAAAATACCCTTCTCTTCTTGTTTGTTGAAAGTTCTCCACGTATTAGGAGAAAGAGCGTGTTCGTGCAAGAGTGATGCAGTGTGCGTTTTCCTGGACTTCAAGTGATTTGGGAAACATACTCCTTATTTTTCCCCATTGTGTAAGAAACAACATGAGCCTTGCAAGAGATTGAAACAATGCATCCCAAAACGTAATCCAGCAGTGAAAACACACGTTTCTACAAAGACGTTGAAAGAGCAAGCAAAAGCCTAGTGGCTGAGTGTTCTTTCACAGAGAAACACACGCATTGCTTCCTTCTGGAGTGAGTTTTCAGCCTGGAATTCATATGCACTTTGTACTGTGCAGAATGTAGCTACCTGCTCGGGAGTTGTGTCATAGATGCACCTTTCCTGCAGGAGTTTATTGCAGCATTCATTGTTTGGCTAAGTTCTTTAGGGTTGGTTTTGGAAGGTCTTTCAACTTTGGCCAAATCCCGCTTCGAACGAAATTTTTTCACAGCGCTGTTTCCAAGTGTCCACAAAGAGCCTCTGCTTGAAACTGTCCACATGCACATCTCCCATACTGGTGTGTTCATTTCACTACCTGGATTTTGGTTTCCTCTTCTTTCTTTGAAATGACAAGCCTTTTTTCTGCACGCTACACTCACCTTTTAGCAGTTTCAGTTTTTAGCATGTTCGTGCTCAAAACGCTGTGTAACCTATGTAGAGTGTGTCACTCTCCAGCACTGAATACACAACCTAGAGCTCCTTTCACCACAGACACGCAAACACATCTTTTTGTGAAAGTCCTACTTCAGGTCACTTGGAAATGTAAGGTTTTCATCGAGAACATGAAGTCAATCACGGTTTTGCACTCTGCAGCCAATAGAAATGTACTTTTCTACAAACCAGTCTGAATTTCACTGCAAAATACCCTTCCTTTCTTGTTTGTTGAAAGTTCTCAACGTATTAGGAGAAAGAGCGTGTTCGTGCAAGAGTGATGCAGTGTGCGTTTTCCTGGACTTCAAGTGATTTGGGAAACATACTCCTTATTTTTCCCCATTGTGTAAGAAAGAACATGAGCCTTGCAAGAGATTGAAACAATGCATCTCAAAATGTATTCCAGCAGTGAAAACACACGTTTCTACAAAGACTTTGAAGGAGCAAGCAAAAGCTTAGTGGCTGAGTGTTCATTCAGAGAGAAACACACGCATTGCTTCCTTCTGGAGTGAGTTTTCAGCCTGGAATTCATATGCATTTTGTACTGTGCAGAATGTAGCTACCTGCTCGGGAGTTGTGTCATAGAAGCACCTTTCCTGCAGGAGTTTATTGCAACATTCATTGTTTGGCTAAGTTCTTTAGGGTTGGTTTTGGAAGGTCTTTCAACTTTGGCCAAATCCCGCTTCGTACGAAATTTTTTCACAGCGCTGTTTCCAAGTGTCCACAAAGAGCCTCTGCTTGAATCTGTCCACATGCAGATCTCCCATACTGGTGTGTTCGTTTCACTACCTGGATTTTGGGTTCCTCTTCTTTCTTTGAAATGACAAGCCTTCTTTCTGCACGCTACACACACCTTGTAGCAGTTTCAGTTTTTAGCATGTTGGTGCTCTCAAAACGCTGTGTAACCTAGGTAGAGTGTGTCACTCTCCAGCACTGAATACACAACCTAGAGCTCCTTTCACCGCAGACACGCAAACGCATCTTTTTGTGAAAGTCCTACTTCAGGTCACTTGGAAATGTAAGGTTTTCATCGAGAACATGAAGTCAATGACGGTTTTGCACTCTGCAGCCCATAGAAATGTACTTTTCTACAAACCCGTCTGAATTTCACTGCAAAATACCCTTCTTTTCTGGTTTGTTGAAAGTTCTCAACGTATTAGGAGAAAGAGCGTGTTCGTGCAAGAGTGATGCAGTGTGCGTTTTCCTAGACTGCAAGTGATTTGGGAAACATACTCCTTATTTTTCCCCATTGTGTAAGAAACAACATGAGGCTTGCAAGAGATTGAAACAATGCATCCCAAAAAGTATTCCAGCAGTGAAAACACACGTTTCTACAAAGACTTTGAAGGAGCAAGCAAAAGCCTAGTGGCTGAGTGTTCTGTCAGAGAGAAACACACGCATTGCTTCCTTCTGGAGTGAGTTTTCAGCCAGGAATTCATATGCATTTTGTACTGTGCAGAATGTAGCTACCTGCTCGGGAGTTGTGTCATAGACGCACCTTTCCTGCAGGAGTTTATTGAAACATTCATTGTTTGGCTAAGTTCTTTAGGGTTGGTTTTGGAAGGTCTTTCAACTTTGGCCAAATCCCGCTTCGTACGAAATTTTTTCACAGCGCTGTTTCCAAGTGTCCACAAAGAGCCTCTGCTTGAAACTGTCCACATGCACATCTCCCATACTGGTGTGTTCGTTTCACTACCTGGATTTTGGTTTCCTCTTCTTTCTTTGAAATGACAAGCCTTCTTTCTGCAGGCTACACACACCTTGTAGCAGTTTCAGTTTTTAGCATGTTGGTGCTCTCAAAACGCTGTGTAACCTATGTAGAGTGTGTCACTCTCCAGCACTGAATACACATCCTAGAGCTCCTATAAAAACAGAGACGCAAACACATCTTTTTGTGAAAGTCCTACTTCAGGTCACTTGGAAATGTAAGGTGTTCATCGAGAACATGAAGTCAATCACGGTTTTGCACTCTGCAGCCCATAGAAATGTACTTTTCTACAAACCCGTCTGAATTTCACTGCAAAATACCCTTCTCTTCTTGTTTGTTGAAAGTTCCCAACGTATTAGGAGAAAGAGCGTGTTCGTGCAAGAGTGATGCAGTGTGCGTTTTCCTGGACTTCAAGTGATTTGGGAAATATACTCCTTATTTTTCCCCATTGTGTAAGAAACAACATGAGGCTTGCAAGAGATTGAAACAATGCATCCCAAAAAGTATTCCAGCAGTGAAAACACACGTTTCTACAAAGACTTTGAAGGAGCAAGCAAAAGCCTACTGGCTGAGTGTCCTTTCAGAGAGAAACACACGCATTGCTTCCTTCTGGAGTGAGTTTTCAGCCTGGAATTCATATGCATTTTGTACTGTGCAGAATGTAGCTACCTGCTCGGGAGTTGTGTCATAGATGCACCTTTCCTGCAGGAGTTTATTGCAACAGTCATTGTTTGGCTAAGTTCTTTAGGGTTGGTTTTGGAAGGTCTTTCAACTTTGGCCAAATCCCGCTTCATACGAAATTTTTTCACAGCGCTGTTTCCAAGTGTCCACAAAGAGCCTCTGCTTGAAACTGTCCACATGCACATCTCCCATACTGGTGTGTTCGTTTCACTACCTGGATTTTGGTTTCCTCTTCTTTCTTTGAAATGACAAGCCTTCTTTCTGCACGCTACACACACCTTGTAGCAGTTTCAGTTTTTAGCATGTTGGTGCTCTCAAAACGCTGTGTAACCTATGTAGAGTGTGTCACTCTCCAGCACTGAATACACATCCTAGAGCTCCTATAAAAACAGACACGCAAACACATCTTTTTGTGAAAGTCCTACTTCAGGTCACTTGGAAATGTTAGGTTTTCATCGAGAACATGAAGTCAATCACGGTTTTGCACTCTGCAGCCCATAGAAATGTACTTTTCTACAAACCCGTCTGAATTTCACTGCAAAATACCCTTCTCTTCTTGTTTGTTGAAAGTTCTCAACGTATTAGGAGAGAGAGCGTGTTCGTGCAAGAGTGATGCAGTGTGCGTTTTCCTGGACTTCAAGTGATTTGGGAAATATACTCCTTATTTTTCCCCATTGTGTAAGAAACAACATGAGGCTTGCAAGAGATTGAAACAATGCATCCCAAAACGTATTCCAGCAGTGAAAACACACGTTTCTACAAAGACTTTGAAGGAGCAAGCAAAAGCCTACTGGCTGAGTGTCCTTTCAGAGAGAAACACACGCATTGCTTCCTTCTGGAGTGAGTTTTCAGCCTGGAATTCATATGCATTTTGTACTGTGCAGAATGTAGCTACCTGCTCGGGAGTTGTGTCATAGATGCACCTTTCCTGCAGGAGTTTATTGCAACATTCATTGTTTGGCTAAGTTCTTTAGGGTTGGTTTTGGAAGGTCTTTCAACTTTGGCCAAATCCCGCTTCGTACGAAATTTTTTCACAGCGCTGTTTCCAAGTGTCCACAAAGAGCCTCTGCTTGAAACTGTCCACATGCACATCTCCCATACTGGTGTGTTCGTTTCACTACCTGGATTATGGGTTCCTCTTCTTTCTTTGAAATGACAAGCCTTCTTTCTGCACGCTACACACACCTTGTAGCAGTTTCAGTTTTTAGCATGTTGGTGCTCTCAAAACGCTGTGTAACCTAGGTAGAGTGTGTCACTCTCCAGCACTGAATAAACAACCTAGAGCTCCTTTCACCACAGACACGCAAACACATCTTTTTGTGAAAGTCCTACTTCAGGTCACTTGGAAATGTAAGGTTTTCATCGAGAACATGAAGTCAATGACGGTTTTGCACTCTGCAGCCCATAGAAATGTACTTTTCTACAAACCCGTCTGAATATCACTGCAAAATACCCTTCTTTTCTGGTTTGTTGAAAGTTCTCAACGTATTAGGAGAAAGAGCGTGTTCGTGCAAGAGTGATGCAGTGTGCGTTTTCCTAGACTGCAAGTGATTTGGGAAACATACTCCTTATTTTTCCCCATTGTGTAAGAAACAACATGAGGCTTGCAAGAGATTGAAACAATGCATCCCAAAACGTATTCCAGCAGTGAAAACACACGTTTCTACAAAGACTTTGAAGGAGCAAGCAAAAGCCTAGTGGCTGAGTCTTCTTTCAGAGAGAAACACACGCATTGCTTCCTTCTGGAGTGAGTTTTCAGCCTGGAATTCATATGCATTTTGTACTGTGCAGAATGTAGCTACCTGCTGGGGAGTTGTGTCATAGATGCACCTTTCCTGCAGGAGTTTATTGCAGCATTCATTGTTTGGCTAAGTTCTTTAGGGTTGGTTTTGGAAGGTCTTTCAACTTTGGCCAAATCCCTCTTCGTACGAAATTTTTTCACAGCGCTGTTTCCAAGTGTCCACAAAGAGCCTCTGCTTGAAACTGTCCACATGCACATCTCCCATACTGGTCTGTTCGTTTCACTACCTGGATTTTGGTTTCCTCTTCTTTCTTTGAAATGACAAGCCTTTTTTCTGCACGCTACACACACCTTGTAGCAGTTTCAGTTTTTAGCATGTTCGTGCTCAAAACGCTGTGTAACCTATGTAGAGTGTGTTACTCTCCAGCACTGAATACACAAACTAGAGCTCCTTTCACCACAGACACGCAAACACATCTTTTTGTGAAAGTCCTATTTCAGGTCACTTGGAAATGTAAGGTTTTCATCGGGAACATGAAGTCAATCACGGTTTTGCACTCTGCAGCCAATAGAAATGTACTTTTCTACAAACCAGTCTGAATTTCACTGCAAAATACCCTTCTCTTCTTGTTTGTTGAAAGTTCTCCACGTATTAGGAGAAAGAGCGTGTTCGTGCAAGAGTGATGCAGTGTGCGTTTTCCTGGACTTCAAGTGATTTGGGAAACATACTCCTTATTTTTCCCCATTGTGTAAGAAACAACATGAGCCTTGCAAGAGATTGAAACAATGCATCCCAAAACGTAATCCAGCAGTGAAAACACACGTTTCTACAAAGACGTTGAAAGAGCAAGCAAAAGCCTAGTGGCTGAGTGTTCTTTCACAGAGAAACACACGCATTGCTTCCTTCTGGAGTGAGTTTTCAGCCTGGAATTCATATGCACTTTGTACTGTGCAGAATGTAGCTACCTGCTCGGGAGTTGTGTCATAGATGCACCTTTCCTGCAGGAGTTTATTGCAGCATTCATTGTTTGGCTAAGTTCTTTAGGGTTGGTTTTGGAAGGTCTTTCAACTTTGGCCAAATCCCGCTTCGAACGAAATTTTTTCACAGCGCTGTTTCCAAGTGTCCACAAAGAGCCTCTGCTTGAAACTGTCCACATGCACATCTCCCATACTGGTGTGTTCATTTCACTACCTGGATTTTGGTTTCCTCTTCTTTCTTTGAAATGACAAGCCTTTTTTCTGCACGCTACACTCACCTTTTAGCAGTTTCAGTTTTTAGCATGTTCGTGCTCAAAACGCTGTGTAACCTATGTAGAGTGTGTCACTCTCCAGCACTGAATACACAACCTAGAGCTCCTTTCACCACAGACACGCAAACACATCTTTTTGTGAAAGTCCTACTTCAGGTCACTTGGAAATGTAAGGTTTTCATCGAGAACATGAAGTCAATCACGGTTTTGCACTCTGCAGCCAATAGAAATGTACTTTTCTACAAACCAGTCTGAATTTCACTGCAAAATACCCTTCCTTTCTTGTTTGTTGAAAGTTCTCAACGTATTAGGAGAAAGAGCGTGTTCGTGCAAGAGTGATGCAGTGTGCGTTTTCCTGGACTTCAAGTGATTTGGGAAACATACTCCTTATTTTTCCCCATTGTGTAAGAAAGAACATGAGCCTTGCAAGAGATTGAAACAATGCATCTCAAAATGTATTCCAGCAGTGAAAACACACGTTTCTACAAAGACTTTGAAGGAGCAAGCAAAAGCTTAGTGGCTGAGTGTTCATTCAGAGAGAAACACACGCATTGCTTCCTTCTGGAGTGAGTTTTCAGCCTGGAATTCATATGCATTTTGTACTGTGCAGAATGTAGCTACCTGCTCGGGAGTTGTGTCATAGAAGCACCTTTCCTGCAGGAGTTTATTGCAACATTCATTGTTTGGCTAAGTTCTTTAGGGTTGGTTTTGGAAGGTCTTTCAACTTTGGCCAAATCCCGCTTCGTACGAAATTTTTTCACAGCGCTGTTTCCAAGTGTCCACAAAGAGCCTCTGCTTGAATCTGTCCACATGCAGATCTCCCATACTGGTGTGTTCGTTTCACTACCTGGATTTTGGGTTCCTCTTCTTTCTTTGAAATGACAAGCCTTCTTTCTGCACGCTACACACACCTTGTAGCAGTTTCAGTTTTTAGCATGTTGGTGCTCTCAAAACGCTGTGTAACCTAGGTAGAGTGTGTCACTCTCCAGCACTGAATACACATCCTAGAGCTCCTATAAAAACAGAGACGCAAACACATCTTTTTGTGAAAGTCCTACTTCAGGTCACTTGGAAATGTAAGGTTTTCATCGAGAACATGAAGTCAATCACGGTTTTGCACTCTGCAGCCCATAGAAATGTACTTTTCTACAAACCCGTCTGAATTTCACTGCAAAATACCCTTCTCTTCTTGTTTGTTGAAAGTTCCCAACGTATTAGGAGAAAGAGCGTGTTCGTGCAAGAGTGATGCAGTGTGCGTTTTCCTGGACTTCAAGTGATTTGGGAAATATACTCCTTATTTTTCCCCATTGTGTAAGAAACAACATGAGGCTTGCAAGAGATTGAAACAATGCATCCCAAAAAGTATTCCAGCAGTGAAAACACACGTTTCTACAAAGACTTTGAAGGAGCAAGCAAAAGCCTAGTGGCTGAGTGTTCTTTCAGAGAGAAACACACCCATTGCTTCCTTCTGGAGTGAGTTTTCAGCCTGGAATTCATATGCATTTTGTACTGTGCAGAATGTAGCTACCTGCTGGGGAGTTGTGTCATAGATGCACCTTTCCTGCAGGAGTTTATTGCAGCATTCATTGTTTGGCTAAGTTCTTTAGGGTTGGTTTTGGAAGGTCTTTCAACTTTGGCCAAATCCCTCTTCGTACGAAATTTTTTCACAGCGCTGTTTCCAAGTGTCCACAAAGAGCCTCTGCTTGAAACTGTCCACATGCACATCTCCCATACTGGTGTGTTCGTTTCACTACCTGGATTTTGGTTTCCTCTTCTTTCTTTGAAATGACAAGCCTTTTTTCTGCACGCTACACACACCTTGTAGCAGTTTCAGTTTTTAGCATGTTCGTGCTCAAAACGCTGTGTAACCTATGTAGAGTGTGTTACTCTCCAGCACTGAATACACAAACTAGAGCTCCTTTCACCACAGACACGCAAACACATCTTTTTGTGAAAGTCCTATTTCAGGTCACTTGGAAATGTAAGGTTTTCATCGGGAACATGAAGTCAATCACGGTTTTGCACTCTGCAGCCAATAGAAATGTACTTTTCTACAAACCAGTCTGAATTTCACTGCAAAATACCCTTCTCTTCTTCTTTGTTGAAAGTTCTCCACGTATTAGGAGAAAGAGCGTGTTCGTGCAAGAGTGATGCAGTGTGCGTTTTCCTGGACTTCAAGTGATTTGGGAAACATACTCCTTATTTTTCCCCATTGTGTAAGAAACAATATGAGGCTTGCAAGAGATTGAAACAATGCAGCCCAAAACGTATTCCAGCAGTGAAAACACACGTTTCTACAAAGACTTTGAAGGAGCAAGCAAAAGCCTAGTGGCTGAGTGTTCTGTCAGAGAGAAACACACGCATTGCTTCCTTCTGGAGTGAGTTTTCAGCCAGGAATTCATATGCATTTTGTACTGTGCAGAATGTAGCTACCTGCTCGGGAGTTGTGTCATAGACGCACCTTTCCTGCAGGAGTTTATTGAAACATTCATTGTTTGGCTAAGTTCTTTAGGGTTGGTTTTGGAAGGTCTTTCAACTTTGGCCAAATCCCGCTTCGTACGAAATTTTTTCACAGCGCTGTTTCCAAGTGTCCACAAAGAGCCTCTGCTTGAAACTGTCCACATGCACATCTCCCATACTGGTGTGTTCGTTTCACTACCTGGATTTTGGTTTCCTCTTCTTTCTTTGAAATGACAAGCCTTCTTTCTGCAGGCTACACACACCTTGTAGCAGTTTCAGTTTTTAGCATGTTGGTGCTCTCAAAACGCTGTGTAACCTATGTAGAGTGTGTCACTCTCCAGCACTGAATACACATCCTAGAGCTCCTATAAAAACAGAGACGCAAACACATCTTTTTGTGAAAGTCCTACTTCAGGTCACTTGGAAATGTAAGGTTTTCATCGAGAACATGAAGTCAATCACGGTTTTGCACTCTGCAGCCCATAGAAATGTACTTTTCTACAAACCCGTCTGAATTTCACTGCAAAATACCCTTCTCTTCTTGTTTGTTGAAAGTTCCCAACGTATTAGGAGAAAGAGCGTGTTCGTGCAAGAGTGATGCAGTGTGCGTTTTCCTGGACTTCAAGTGATTTGGGAAATATACTCCTTATTTTTCCCCATTGTGTAAGAAACAACATGAGGCTTGCAAGAGATTGAAACAATGCATCCCAAAAAGTATTCCAGCAGTGAAAACACACGTTTCTACAAAGACTTTGAAGGAGCAAGCAAAAGCCTAGTGGCTGAGTGTTCTTTCAGAGAGAAACACACCCATTGCTTCCTTCTGGAGTGAGTTTTCAGCCTGGAATTCATATGCATTTTGTACTGTGCAGAATGTAGCTACCTGCTGGGGAGTTGTGTCATAGATGCACCTTTCCTGCAGGAGTTTATTGCAGCATTCATTGTTTGGCTAAGTTCTTTAGGGTTGGTTTTGGAAGGTCTTTCAACTTTGGCCAAATCCCTCTTCATACGAAATTTTTTCACAGCGCTGTTTCCAAGTGTCCACAAAGAGCCTCTGCTTGAAACTGTCCACATGCACATCTCCCATACTGGTGTGTTCGTTTCACTACCTGGATTTTGGTTTCCTCTTCTTTCTTTGAAATGACAAGCCTTTTTTCTGCACGCTACACACACCTTGTAGCAGTTTCAGTTTTTAGCATGTTCGTGCTCAAAACGCTGTGTAACCTATGTAGAGTGTGTTACTCTCCAGCACTGAATACACAAACTAGAGCTCCTTTCACCACAGACACGCAAACACATCTTTTTGTGAAAGTCCTATTTCAGGTCACTTGGAAATGTAAGGTTTTCATCGGGAACATGAAGTCAATCACGGTTTTGCACTCTGCAGCCAATAGAAATGTACTTTTCTACAAACCAGTCTGAATTTCACTGCAAAATACCCTTCTCTTCTTCTTTGTTGAAAGTTCTCCACGTATTAGGAGAAAGAGCGTGTTCGTGCAAGAGTGATGCAGTGTGCGTTTTCCTGGACTTCAAGTGATTTGGGAAACATACTCCTTATTTTTCCCCATTGTGTAAGAAACAATATGAGGCTTGCAAGAGATTGAAACAATGCAGCCCAAAACGTATTCCAGCAGTGAAAACACACGTTTCTACAAAGACTTTGAAGGAGCAAGCAAAAGCCTAGTGGCTGAGTGTTCTGTCAGAGAGAAACACACGCATTGCTTCCTTCTGGAGTGAGTTTTCAGCCAGGAATTCATATGCATTTTGTACTGTGCAGAATGTAGCTACCTGCTCGGGAGTTGTGTCATAGACGCACCTTTCCTGTAGGAGTTTATTGAAACATTCATTGTTTGGCTAAGTTCTTTAGGGTTGGTTTTGGAAGGTCTTTCAACTTTGGCCAAATCCCGCTTCGTACGAAATTTTTTCACAGCGCTGTTTCCAAGTGTCCACAAAGAGCCTCTACTTGAAACTGTCCACATGCACATCTCCCATACTGGTGTGTTCGTTTCACTACCTGGATTTTGGTTTCCTCTTCTTTCTTTGAAATGACAAGCCTTCTTTCTGCACGCTACACACACCTTGTAGCAGTTTCAGTTTTTAGCATGTTGGTGCTCTCAAAACGCTGTGTAACCTATGTAGAGTGTGTCACTCTCCAGCACTGAATACACATCCTAGAGCTCCTATAAAAACAGAGACGCAAACACATCTTTTTGTGAAAGTCCTACTTCAGGTCACTTGGAAATGTAAGGTTTTCATCGAGAACATGAAGTCAATCACGGTTTTGCACTCTGCAGCCCATAGAAATGTACTTTTCTACAAACCCGTCTGAATTTCACTGCAAAATACCCTTCTCTTCTTGTTTGTTGAAAGTTCTCAACGTATTAGGAGAAAGAGCGTGTTCGTGCAAGAGTGATGCAGTGTGCGTTTTCCTGGACTTCAAGTGATTTGGGAAACATACTCCTTATTTTTCCCCATTGTGTAAGGAACAACATGAGGCTGGCAAGAGATTGAAACAATGCATCCCAAAACGTATTCCAGCAGTGAAAACACACGTTTCTACAAAGACTTTGAAGGAGCAAGCAAGAGCCTACTGGCTGAGTGTCCTTTCAGAGAGAAACACACGCATTGCTTCCTTCTGGAGTGAGTTTTCAGCCTGGAATTCATATGCATTTTGTACTGTGCAGAATGTAGCTACCTGCTAGGGAGTTGTGTCATATATGCACCTTTCCTGCAGGAGTTTATTGCAACATTCATTGTTTGGCTAAGTTCTTTAGGGTTGGTTTTGGAAGGTCTTTCAACTTTGGCCAAATCCCGCTTCGTACGAAATTTTTTCACAGCGCTGTTTCCAAGTGTCCACAAAGAGCCTCTGCTTGAAACTGTCCACATGCACATCTCCCATACTGGTGTGTTCGTTTCACTACCTGGATTTTGCTTTCCTCTTCTTTCTTTGAAATGACAAGCCTTCTTTCTGCACGCTACACACACCTTGTAGCAGTTTCAGTTTTTAGCATGTTGGTGCTCTCAAAACGCTGTGTAACCTATGTAGAGTGTGTCACTCTCCAGCACTGAATACACAACCTAGAGCTCCTTTCACCACAGACACGCAAACACATCTTTTTGTGAAAGTCCTACTTCAGGTCACTTGGAAATGTAAGGTTTTCATCGAGAACATGAAGTCAATCACGGTTTTGCACTCTGCAGCCCATAGAAATGTACTTTTCTACAAACCCGTCTGAATTTCACTGGAAAATACCCTTCTCTTCTGGTTTGTTGAAAGTTCTCAACACATTAGGAGAAAGAGGGTGTTCGTGCAAGAGTGATGCAGTGTGCGTTTTCCTGGACTTCAAGTGATTTGGGAAACATAGTCCTTATTTTTCCCCATTGTGTAAGAAACAACATGAGGCTTGCAAGAGATTGAAACAATGCATCCCAAAACGTATTCCAGCAGTGAAAACACACGTTTCTACAAAGACTTTGAAGGAGCAAGCAAAAGCCTAGTGGCTGAGTGTTCTTTCAGAGAGAAACACACGCATTGCTTCCTTCTGGAGTGAGTTTTCAGCCTGGAATTCATATGCATTTTGTACTGTGCAGAATGTAGCTACCTGCTCGGGAGTTGTGTCACAGACGCACCTTTCCTGCAGGAGTTTATTGAAACATTCATTGTTTGGCTAAGTTCTTTAGGGTTGGTTTTGGAAGGTCTTTCAACTTTGGCCAAATCCCGCTTCATACGAAATTTTTTCACAGCGCTGTTTCCAAGTGTCCACAAAGAGCCTCTGCTTGAAACTGTCCACATGCACATCTCCCATACTGGTGTGTTCGTTTCACTACCTGGATTTTGGTTTCCTCTTCTTTCTTTGAAATGACAAGCCTTCTTTCTGCACGCTACACACACCTTGTAGCAGTTTCAGTTTTTAGCATGTTGGTGCTCTCAAAACGCTGTGTAACCTATGTAGAGTGTGTCACTCTCCACCACTGAATACACAACCTAGAGCTCCTTTCACCGCAGACACGCAAACGCATCTTTTTGTGAAAGTCCTACTTCAGGTCACTTGGAAATGTAAGGTTTTCATCGAGAACATGAAGTCAATGACGGTTTTGCACTCTGCAGCCCATAGAAATGTACTTTTCTACAAACCCGTGTGAATTTCACTGCAAAATACCCTTCTTTTCTGGTTTGTTGAAAGTTCTCAACGTATTAGGAGAAAGAGCGTGTTCGTGCAAGAGTGATGCAGTGTGCGTTTTCCTAGACTGCAAGTGATTTGGGAAACATACTCCTTATTTTTCCCCATTGTGTAAGAAACAACATGAGGCTTGCAAGAGATTGAAACAATGCATCCCAAAAAGTATTCCAGCAGTGAAAACACACGTTTCTACAAAGACTTTGAAGGAGCAAGCAAAAGCCTAGTGGCTGAGTGTTCTTTCAGAGAGAAACACACCCATTGCTTCCTTCTGGAGTGAGTTTTCAGCCTGGAATTCATATGCATTTTGTACTGTGCAGAATGTAGCTACCTGCTGGGGAGTTGTGTCATAGATGCACCTTTCCTGCAGGAGTTTATTGCAGCATTCATTGTTTGGCTAAGTTCTTTAGGGTTGGTTTTGGAAGGTCTTTCAACTTTGGCCAAATCCCTCTTCGTACGAAATTTTTTCACAGCGCTGTTTCCAAGTGTCCACAAAGAGCCTCTGCTTGAAACTGTCCACATGCACATCTCCCATACTGGTGTGTTCATTTCACTACCTGGATTTTGGTTTCCTCTTCTTTCTTTGAAATGACAAGCCTTTTTTCTGCACGCTACACACACCTTGTAGCAGTTTCAGTTTTTAGCATGTTCGTGCTCAAAACGCTGTGTAACCTATGTAGAGTGTGTTACTCTCCAGCACTGAATACACAAACTAGAGCTCCTTTCACCACAGACACGCAAACACATCTTTTTGTGAAAGTCCTATTTCAGGTCACTTGGAAATGTAAGGTTTTCATCGGGAACATGAAGTCAATCACGGTTTTGCACTCTGCAGCCAATAGAAATGTACTTTTCTACAAACCAGTCTGAATTTCACTGCAAAATACCCTTCTCTTCTTGTTTGTTGAAAGTTCTCCACGTATTAGGAGAAAGAGCGTGTTCGTGCAAGAGTGATGCAGTGTGCGTTTTCCTGGACTTCAAGTGATTTGGGAAACATACTCCTTATTTTTCCCCATTGTGTAAGAAACAATATGAGGCTTGCAAGAGATTGAAACAATGCAGCCCAAAACGTATTCCAGCAGTGAAAACACACGTTACTACAAAGACTTTGAAGGAGCAAGCAAAAGCCTAGTGGCTGAGTGTTCTTTCAGAGAGAAACACACGCATTGCTTCCTTCTGGAGTGAGTTTTCAGCCTGGAATTCATATGCATTTTGTACTGTGCAGAATGTAGCTACCTGCTCAGGAGTTTTGTCATAGACGCACCTTTCCTGCAGGAGTTTATTGAAACATTCATTGTTTGGCTAAGTTCTTTAGGGTTGGTTTTGGAAGGTCTTTCAACTTTGGCCAAATCCGGCTTCGTACGAAATTTTTTCACAGCGCTGTTTCCAAGTGTCCACAAAGAGCCTCTGCTTGAAACTGTCCACATGCACATCTCCCATACTGGTGTGTTCGTTTCACTACCTGGATTTTGGTTTCCTCTTCTTTCTTTGAAATGACAAGCCTTCTTTCTGCACGCTACACACACCTTGTAGCAGTTTCAGTTTTTAGCATGTTCGTGCTCTCAAAACGCTGTGTAACCTATGTAGAGTGTGTCACTCTCCAGCACTGAATACACAACCTAGAGCTCCTTTCACCACAGACACGCAAACACATCTTTTTGTGAAAGTCCTACTTCAGGTCACTTGGAAATGTAAGGTTTTCATCGAGAACATGAAGTCAATCACGGTTTTGCGCTCTGCAGCCCATAGAAATGTACTTTTCTACAAACCCGTCTGAATTTCACTGCAAAATACCCTTCTCTTCTTGTTTGTGAAAGTTCTCAACACATTAGGAGAAAGAGCGTGTTCGTGCAAGAGTGATGCAGTGTGCGTTTTCCTGGACTTCAAGTGATTTGGGAAACATACTCCTTATTTTTCCCCATTGTGTAAGAAACAACATGAGGCTTGCAAGAGATTGAAACAATGCATCCCAAAACGTATTCCAGCAGTGAAAACACACGTTTCTACAAAGACTTTGAAGGAGCAAGCAAAAGCCTAGTGGCTGAGTGTTCTTTCAGAGAGAAACACACGCATTGCTTCCTTCTGGAGTGAGTTTTCAGCCTGGAATTCATATGCATTTTGTACTGTGCAGAATGTAGCTACCTGCTCGGGAGTTGTGTCATAGACGCACCTTTCCTGCAGGAGTTTATTGCAACATTCATTGTTTGGCTAAGTTCTTTAGGGTTGGTTTTGGAAGGTCTTTCGACTTTGGCCAAATCCCGCTTCGTACGAAATTTTTTCACAGCGCTGTTTCCAAGTGTCCACAAAGAGCCTCTGCTTGAAACTGTCCACATGCACATCTCCCATACTGGTGTGTTCGTTTCACTACCTGGATTTTGGTTTCCTCTTCTTTCTTTGAAATGATAAGCCTTCTTTCTGCACGCTACACACACCTTGTAGCAGTTTCAGTTTTTAGCATGTTCTTGCTCTCAAAACGCTGTGTAACCTATGTAGAGTGTGTCACTCTCCATCACTGAATACACAACCTAGAGCTCCTTTCACCACAGACACGCAAACACATCTTTTTGTGAAAGTCCTACTTCAGGTCACTTGGAAAAGTAAGGTTTTCATCGAGAACATGAAGTCAATCACGGTTTTGCACACTGCAGCCAATAGAAATGTACTTTTCTACAAACCCGTCTGAATTTCACTGTAAAATACCCTTCTTTTCTGGTTTGTTGAAAGTTCTCAACACATTAGGAGAAAGAGCGTGTTCGTGCAAGAGTGATGCAGTGTGCGTTTTCCTGGACTGCAAGTGATTTGGGAAACATACTCCTTATTTTTCCACATTGTGGAAGAAACAACATGAGGCTTGCAAGAGATTGAAACAATGCATCCCAAAACGTATTCCAGCAGTGAAAACACACGTTTCTACAAAGACCTTGAATGAGCAAGCAAAAGCCTGGTGGCTGAGTGTTCTTTTAGAGAGAAACGCACGCATTGCTTCCTTCTGGAGTGAGTTTTCAGCCTGGAATTCATATGCATTTTGTACTGTGCAGAATGTAGCTACCTGCTCAGGAGTTTTGTCATAGACGCACCTTTCCTGCAGGAGTTTATTGAAACATTCATTGTTTGGCTAAGTTCTTTAGGGTTGGTTTTGGAAGGTCTTTCAACTTTGGCCAAATACCGCTTCGTACGAAATTTTTTCACAGCGCTGTTTCCAAGTGTCCACAAAGAGCCTCTGCTTGAAACTGTCCACATGCACATCTCCCATACTGGTGTGTTCGTTTCACTACCTGGATTTTGGTTTCCTCTTCTTTCTTTGAAATGACAAGCCTTCTTTCTGCACGCTACACACACCTTGTAGCAGTTTCAGTTTTTAGCATGTTCGTGCTCTCAAAACGCTGTGTAACCTATGTAGAGTGTGTCACTCTCCAGCACTGAATACACAACCTAGAGCTGCTTTCACCACAGACACGCAAACACATCTTTTTGTGAAAGTCTTACTTCAGGTCAATTGGAAATGTAAGGTTTTCATCGAGAACATGAAGTCAATCACGGTTTTGCAGTCTGCATCCAATAGAAATGTACTTTTCTACAAACCCGTCTGAATTTCACTGCAAAATACCCTTCTTTTCTGGTTTGTTGAAAGTTCTCAACACATTAGGAGAAAGAGCGTGTTCGTGCAAGAGTGATGCAGTGTGCGTTTTCCTGGACTTCAAGTGATTTGGGAAACATACTCCTTATTTTTCCCCATTGTTTAAGAAACAACATGAGGCTTGGAAGAGATTGAAACAATGCATCCCAAAAAGTATTCCAGCAGTGAAAACACACGTTTCTACAAAGACTTTGAAGGAGCAAGCAAAAGCCTAGTGGCTGAGTGTTCTTTCAGAGAGAAACACACGCATTGCTTCCTTCTGGAGTGAGTTTTCAGCCTGGAATTCATATGCATTTTGTACTGTGCAGAATGTAGCTACCTGCTCGGGAGTTGTGTCATAGATGCACCTTTCCTGCAGGAGTTTATTGCAGCATTCATTGTTTGGCTAAGTTCTTTAGGGTTGGTTTTGGAAGGTCTTTCGACTTTGGCCAAATCCCGCTTCTTACGAAATTTTTTCACAGCGCTGTTTCCAAGTGTCCACAAAGAGCCTCTGCTTGAAACTGTCCACATGCACATCTCCCATACTGGTGTGTTCGTTTCACTACCTGGATTTTGGTTTCCTCTTCTTTCTTTGAAATGACAAGCCTTCTTTCTGCACGCTACACACACCTTGTAGCAGTTTCAGTTTTTAGCATGTTCGTGCTCTCAAAACGCTGTGTAACCTATGTAGAGTGTGTCACTCTCCAGCACTGAATACAAAACCTAGAGCTCCTTTCACAACAGACACGCAAACACAACTTTTTGTGAAAGTCCTACTTCAGGTCACTTGGTAATGTAAGGTTTTCATCGAGAACATGAAGTCAATCACGGTTTTGCACTCTGCAGCCCATAGAAATGTACTTTTCTACAAACCCGTCTGAATTTCACTGCAAAATACCCTTCTCTTCTTGTTTGTGAAAGTTCTCAACGTATTAGGAGAAAGAGCGTGTTCGTGCAAGAGTGATGCAGTGTGCGTTTTCCTGGACTTCAAGTGATTTGGGAAACATACTCCTTAGTTTTCCACATTGTGGAAGAAACAACATGAGGCTTGCAAGAGATTGAAACAATGCATCCCAAAACGTATTCCAGCAGTGAAAACACACGTTTCTACAAAGACCTTGAATGAGCAAGCAAAAGCCTGGTGGCTGAGTGTTCTTTTAGAGAGAAACACACGCATTGCTTCCTTCTGGAGTGAGTTTTCAGCCTGGAATTCATATGCATTTTGTACTGTGCAGAATGTAGCTACCTGCTCAGGAGTTTTGTCATAGACGCACCTTTCCTGCAGGAGTTTATTGAAACATTCATTGTTTGGCTAAGTTCTTTAGGGTTGGTTTTGGAAGGTCTTTCAACTTTGGCCAAATACCGCTTCGTACGAAATTTTTTCACAGCGCTGTTTCCAAGTGTCCACAAAGAGCCTCTGCTTGAAACTGTCCACATGCACATCTCCCATACTGGTGTGTTCGTTTCACTACCTGGATTTTGGTTTCCTCTTCTTTCTTTGAAATGACAAGCCTTCTTTCTGCACGCTACACACACCTTGTAGCAGTTTCAGTTTTTAGCATGTTCGTGCTCTCAAAACGCTGTGTAACCTATGTAGAGTGTGTCACTCTCCAGCACTGAATACACAACCTAGAGCTGCTTTCACCACAGACACGCAAACACATCTTTTTGTGAAAGTCTTACTTCAGGTCAATTGGAAATGTAAGGTTTTCATCGAGAACATGAAGTCAATCACGGTTTTGCACTCTGCAGCCCATAGAAATGTACTTTTCTACAAACCCATCTCAATTTCACTGCAAAATACCCTTTTTTCTGGTTTGTTGAAAGTTCTCAACACATTAGGAGAAAGAGCGTGTTCGTGCAAGAGTGATGCAGTGTGCGTTTTCCTGGACTTCAAGTGATTTGGGAAACATACTCCTTATTTTTCCCCATTGTTTAAGAAACAACATGAGGCTTGGAAGAGATTGAAACAATGCATCCCAAAAAGTATTCCAGCAGTGAAAACACACGTTTCTACAAAGACTTTGAAGGAGCAAGCAAAAGCCTAGTGGCTGAGTGTTCTTTCAGAGAGAAACACACGCATTGCTTCCTTCTGGAGTGAGTTTTCAGCCTGGAATTCATATGCATTTTGTACTGTGCAGAATGTAGCTACCTGCTCGGGAGTTGTGTCATAGATGCACCTTTCCTGCAGGAGTTTATTGCAGCATTCATTGTTTGGCTAAGTTCTTTAGGGTTGGTTTTGGAAGGTCTTTCAACTTTGGCCAAATCCCGCTTCGTACGAAATTTTTTCACAGCGCTGTTTCCAAGTGTCCACAAAGAGCCTCTGCTTGAAACTGTCCACATGCACATCTCCCATACTGGTGTGTTCGTTTCACTACCTGGATTTTGGTTTCCTCTTCTTTCTTTGAAATGACAAGCCTTTTTTCTGCACGCTACACACACCTTGTAGCAGTTTCAGTTTTTAGCATGTTCGTGCTCTCAAAACGCTGTGTAACCTATGTAGAGTGTGTCACTCTCCAGCACTGAATACACAACCTAGAGCTGCTTTCACCACAGACACGCAAACACATCTTTTGGTGAAAGTCTTACTTCAGGTCAATTGGAAATGTAAGGTTTTCATCGAGAACATGAAGTCAATCACGGTTTAGCACTCTGCATCCAATAGAAATGTACTTTTCTACAAACCCGTCCGAATTTCACTGCAAAATACCCTTCTTTTCTGGTTTGTTGAAAGTTCTCAACACATTAGGAGAAAGAGCGTGTTCGTGCAAGAGTGATGCAGTGTGCGTTTTCCTGGACTTCAAGTGACTTGGGAAACATACTCCTTATTTTTCCCCATTGTTTAAGAAACAACATGAGGCTTGGAAGAGATTGAAACAATGCATCCCAAAAAGTATTCCAGCAGTGAAAACACACGTTTCTACAAAGACTTTGAAGGAGCAAGCAAAAGCCTAGTGGCTGAGTGTTCTTTCAGAGAGAAACACACGCATTGCTTCCTTCTGGAGTGAGTTTTCAGCCTGGAATTCATATGCATTTTGTACTGTGCAGAATGTAGCTACCTGCTCGGGAGTTGTGTCATAGATGCACCTTTCCTGCAGGAGTTTATTGCAACATTCATTGTTTGGCTAAGTTCTTTAGGGTTGGTTTTGGAAGGTCTTTCGACTTTGGCCAAATCCCGCTTCGTACGAAATTTTTTCACAGCGCTGTTTCCAAGTGTCCACAAAGAGCCTCTGCTTGAAACTGTCCACATGCACATCTCCCATACTGGTGTGTTCGTTTCACTACCTGGATTTTGGTTTCCTCTTCTTTCTTTGAAATGACAAGCCTTCTTTCTGCACGCTACACACACCTTGTAGCAGTTTCAGTTTTTAGCATGTTCGTGCTCTCAAAACGCTGTGTAACCTATGTAGAGTGTGTCACTCTCCAGCCCTGAATACACAACCTAGAACTCCTTTCACCACAGACACGCAAACACAACTTTTTGTGAAAGTCCTACTTCAGGTCACTTGGAAATGTAAGGTTTTCATCGAGAACATGAAGTCAATCACGGTTTTGCACTCTGCAGCCCATAGAAATGTACTTTTCTACAAACCCGTTTGAATTTCACTGCAAAATACCCTTCTCTTCTTGTTTGTTGAAAGTTCTCAACGTATTAGTAGAAAGAGCGTGTTCGTGCAAGAGTGATGCAGTGTGCGTTTTCCTGGACTTCAAGTGATTTGGGAAACATACTCCTTATTTTTCCACATTGTGTAAGAAACAACATGAGGCTTGCAAGAGATTGAAACAATGCATCCCAAAACGTATTCCAGCAGTGAAAACACACGTTTCTACAAAGACTTTGAAGGAGCAAGCAAAAGCCTAGTGGCTGAGTGTTCTTTCAGAGAGAAACACACGCATTGCTTCCTTCTGGAGTGAGTTTTCAGCCTGGAATTCATATGCATTTTGTACTGTGCAGAATGTAGCTACCTGCTCGGGAGTTGTGTCATAGATGCACCTTTCCTGCAGGAGTTTATTGCAGCATTCATTGTTTGGCTAAGTTCTTTAGGGTTGGTTTTGGAAGGTCTTTCAACTTTGGCCAAATCCCGCTTCGTACGAAATTTTTTCACAGCGCTGTTTCCAAGTGTCCACAAAGAGCCTCTGCTTGAAACTGTCCACATGCACATCTCCCATACTGGTGTGTTCGTTTCACTACCTGGATTTTGGTTTCCTCTTCTTTCTTTGAAATGACAAGCCTTCTTTCTGCACGCTACACACACCTTGTAGCAGTTTCAGTTTTTAGCATGTTCGTGCTCTCAAAACGCTGTGTAACCTATGTAGAGTGTGTCACTCTCCAGCACTGAATACACAACCTAGAGCTCCTTTCACCACAGACACGCAAACACAACTTTTTGTGAAAGTCCTACTTCAGGTCACTTGGAAATGTAAGGTTTTCATCGAGAACATGAAGTCAATCACGGTTTTGCACTCTGCAGCCCATAGAAATGTACTTTTCTACAAACCCGTCCGAATTTCACTGCAAAATACCCTTCTTTTCTGGTTTGTTGAAAGTTCTCAACACATTAGGAGAAAGAGCGTGTTCGTGCAAGAGTGATGCAGTGTGCGTTTTCCTGGACTTCAAGTGATTTGGGAAACATACTCCTTATTTTTCCCCATTGTTTAAGAAACAACATGAGGCTTGGAAGAGATTGAAACAATGCATCCCAAAAAGTATTCCAGCAGTGAAAACACACGTTTCTACAAAGACTTTGAAGGAGCAAGCAAAAGCCTAGTGGCTGAGTGTTCTTTCAGAGAGAAACACACGCATTGCTTCCTTCTGGAGTGAGTTTTCAGCCTGGAATTCATATGCATTTTGTACTGTGCAGAATGTAGCTACCTGCTCGGGAGTTGTGTCATAGATGCACCTTTCCTGCAGGAGTTTATTGCAGCATTCATTGTTTGGCTAAGTTCTTTAGGGTTGGTTTTGGAAGGTCTTTCAACTTTGGCCAAATCCCGCTTCGTACGAAATTTTTTCACAGCGCTGTTTCCAAGTGTCCACAAAGAGCCTCTGCTTGAAACTGTCCACATGCACATATCCCATACTGGTGTGTTCGTTTCACTACCTGGATTTTGGTTTCCTCTTCTTTCTTTGAAATGACAAGCCTTCTTTCTGCACGCTACACACACCTTGTAGCAGTTTCAGTTTTTAGCATGTTTGTGCTCTCAAAACGCTGTGTAACCTATGTAGAGTGTGTCACTCTCCAGCACTGAATACACAACCTAGAGCTCCTTTCACCACAGACACGCAAACACAACTTTTTGTTAAAGTCCTACTTCAGGTCACTTGGAAATGTAAGGTTTTCATCGAGAACATGAAGTCAATCACGGTTTTGCACTCTGCAGCCCATAGAAATGTACTTTTCTACAAACCCATCTGAATTTCACTGCAAAATACCCTTCTTTTCTGGTTTGTTGAAAGTTCTCAACACATTAGGAGAAAGAGCGTGTTCGTGCAAGAGTGATGCAGTGTGCGTTTTCCTGGACTTCAAGTGATTTGGGAAACATACTCCTTATTTTTCCCCATTGTTTAAGAAACAACATGAGGCTTGGAAGAGATTAAAACAATGCATCCCAAAAAGTATTCCAGCAGTGAAAACACACGTTTCAACAAAGACTTTGAAGGAGCAAGCAAAAGCCTAGTGGCTGAGTGTTCTTTCAGAGAGAAACACACGCATTGCTTCCTTCTGGAGTGAGTTTTCAGCCTGGAATTCATATGCATTTTGTACTGTGCAGAATGTAGCTACCTGCTCGGGAGTTGTGTCATAGATGCACCTTTCCTGCAGGAGTTTATTGCAACATTCATTGTTTGGCTAAGTTCTTTAGGGTTGGTTTTGGAAGGTCTTTCGACTTTGGCCAAATCCCGCTTCGTACGAAATTTTTTCACAGCGCTGTTTCCAAGTGTCCACAAAGAGCCTCTGCTTGAAACTGTCCACATGCACATCTCCCATACTGGTGTGTTCGTTTCACTACCTGGATTTTGGTTTCCTCTTCTTTCTTTGAAATGACAAGCCTTCTTTCTGCACGCTACACACACCTTGTAGCAGTTTCAGTTTTTAGCATGTTCGTGCTCTCAAAACGCTGTGTAACCTATGTAGAGTGTGTCACTCTCCAGCCCTGAATACACAACCTAGAACTCCTTTCACCACAGACACGCAAACACAACTTTTTGTGAAAGTCCTACTTCAGGTCACTTGGAAATGTAAGGTTTTCATCGAGAACATGAAGTCAATCACGGTTTTGCACTCTGCAGCCCATAGAAATGTACTTTTCTACAAACCCGTTTGAATTTCACTGCAAAATACCCTTCTCTTCTTGTTTGTTGAAAGTTCTCAACGTATTAGTAGAAAGAGCGTGTTCGTGCAAGAGTGATGCAGTGTGCGTTTTCCTGGACTTCAAGTGATTTGGGAAACATACTCCTTATTTTTCCACATTGTGTAAGAAACAACATGAGGCTTGCAAGAGATTGAAACAATGCATCCCAAAACGTATTCCAGCAGTGAAAACACACGTTTCTACAAAGACTTTGAAGGAGCAAGCAAAAGCCTAGTGGCTGAGTGTTCTTTCAGAGAGAAACACACGCATTGCTTCCTTCTGGAGTGAGTTTTCAGCCTGGAATTCATATGCATTTTGTACTGTGCAGAATGTAGCTACCTGCTCGGGAGTTGTGTCATAGATGCACCTTTCCTGCAGGAGTTTATTGCAGCATTCATTGTTTGGCTAAGTTCTTTAGGGTTGGTTTTGGAAGGTCTTTCAACTTTGGCCAAATCCCGCTTCGTACGAAATTTTTTCACAGCGCTGTTTCCAAGTGTCCACAAAGAGCCTCTGCTTGAAACTGTCCACATGCACATCTCCCATACTGGTGTGTTCGTTTCACTACCTGGATTTTGGTTTCCTCTTCTTTCTTTGAAATGACAAGCCTTCTTTCTGCACGCTACACACACCTTGTAGCAGTTTCAGTTTTTAGCATGTTCGTGCTCTCAAAACGCTGTGTAACCTATGTAGAGTGTGTCACTCTCCAGCACTGAATACACAACCTAGAGCTCCTTTCACCACAGACACGCAAACACAACTTTTTGTGAAAGTCCTACTTCAGGTCACTTGGAAATGTAAGGTTTTCATCGAGAACATGAAGTCAATCACGGTTTTGCACTCTGCAGCCCATAGAAATGTACTTTTCTACAAACCCGTCCGAATTTCACTGCAAAATACCCTTCTTTTCTGGTTTGTTGAAAGTTCTCAACACATTAGGAGAAAGAGCGTGTTCGTGCAAGAGTGATGCAGTGTGCGTTTTCCTGGACTTCAAGTGATTTGGGAAACATACTCCTTATTTTTCCCCATTGTTTAAGAAACAACATGAGGCTTGGAAGAGATTGAAACAATGCATCCCAAAAAGTATTCCAGCAGTGAAAACACACGTTTCTACAAAGACTTTGAAGGAGCAAGCAAAAGCCTAGTGGCTGAGTGTTCTTTCAGAGAGAAACACACGCATTGCTTCCTTCTGGAGTGAGTTTTCAGCCTGGAATTCATATGCATTTTGTACTGTGCAGAATGTAGCTACCTGCTCGGGAGTTGTGTCATAGATGCACCTTTCCTGCAGGAGTTTATTGCAGCATTCATTGTTTGGCTAAGTTCTTTAGGGTTGGTTTTGGAAGGTCTTTCAACTTTGGCCAAATCCCGCTTCGTACGAAATTTTTTCACAGCGCTGTTTCCAAGTGTCCACAAAGAGCCTCTGCTTGAAACTGTCCACATGCACATATCCCATACTGGTGTGTTCGTTTCACTACCTGGATTTTGGTTTCCTCTTCTTTCTTTGAAATGACAAGCCTTCTTTCTGCACGCTACACACACCTTGTAGCAGTTTCAGTTTTTAGCATGTTTGTGCTCTCAAAACGCTGTGTAACCTATGTAGAGTGTGTCACTCTCCAGCACTGAATACACAACCTAGAGCTCCTTTCACCACAGACACGCAAACACAACTTTTTGTTAAAGTCCTACTTCAGGTCACTTGGAAATGTAAGGTTTTCATCGAGAACATGAAGTCAATCACGGTTTTGCACTCTGCAGCCCATAGAAATGTACTTTTCTACAAACCCATCTGAATTTCACTGCAAAATACCCTTCTTTTCTGGTTTGTTGAAAGTTCTCAACACATTAGGAGAAAGAGCGTGTTCGTGCAAGAGTGATGCAGTGTGCGTTTTCCTGGACTTCAAGTGATTTGGGAAACATACTCCTTATTTTTCCCCATTGTTTAAGAAACAACATGAGGCTTGGAAGAGATTAAAACAATGCATCCCAAAAAGTATTCCAGCAGTGAAAACACACGTTTCAACAAAGACTTTGAAGGAGCAAGCAAAAGCCTAGTGGCTGAGTGTTCTTTCAGAGAGAAACACACGCATTGCTTCCTTCTGGAGTGAGTTTTCAGCCTGGAATTCATATGCATTTTGTACTGTGCAGAATGTAGCTACCTGCTCGGGAGTTGTGTCATAGATGCACCTTTCCTGCAGGAGTTTATTGCAGCATTCATTGTTTGGCTAAGTTCTTTAGGGTTGGTTTTGGAAGGTCTTTCGACTTTGGCCAAATCCCGCTTCGTACGAAATTTTTTCACAGCGCTGTTTCCAAGTGTCCACAAAGAGCCTCTGCTTGAAACTGTCCACATGCACATCTCCCATACTGGTGTGTTCGTTTCACTACCTGGATTTTGGTTTCCTCTTCTTTCTTTGAAATGACAAGCCTTCTTTCTGCACGCTACACACACCTTGTAGCAGTTTCAGTTTTTAGCATGTTCGTGCTCAAAACGCTGTGTAACCTATGTAGAGTGTGTCACTCTCCAGCACTGAATACACAACCTAGAACTCCTTTCACCACAGACACGCAAACACATCTTTTTGTGAAAGTCCTACTTCAGGTCACTTGGAATTGTAAGGTTTTCATCGAGAACATGAAGTCAATCATGGTTTTGCACTCTGCAGCCAATAGAAATGTACTTTTCTACAAACCAGTCTGAATTTCACTGCAAAATACCCTTCTCTTCTTGTTTGTTGAAAGTTCTCAACGTATTAGGAGAAAGAGCGTGTTCGTGCAAGAGTGATGCAGTGTGCGTTTTCCTGGACTTCAAGTGGTTTGGGAAACATACTCCTTATTTTTCCCCATTGTGTAAGAAACAACATGAGGCTTGCAAGAGATTGAAACAGTGCATCCCAAATCGTATTCCAGCAGTGAAAACACACGTTTCTACAAAGACTTTGAAGGAGCAAGCAAAAGCCTAGTGGCTGAGTCTTCTTTCAGAGAGAAACACACGCATTGCTTCCTTCTGGAGTGAGTTTTCAGCCTGGAATTCATATGCATTTTATACTGTGCAGAATGTAGCTACCTGCTCGGGAGTTGTGTCATAGACGCACCTTTCCTGCAGGAGTTTATTGCAACATTCATTGTTTGGCTAAGTTCTTTAGGGTTGGTTTTGGAAGGTCTTTCGACTTTGGCCAAATCCCGCTTCGTACGAAATTTTTTCACAGCGCTGTTTCCAAGTGTCCACAACGAGCCTCTGCTTGAAACTGTCCACATGCACATCTCCCATACTGGTGTGTTCGTTTCACTACCTGGATTTTGGTTTCCTCTTCTTTCTTTGAAATGACAAGCCTTTTTTCTGCACGCTACACACACCTTGTAGCAGTTTCAGTTTTTAGCATGTTTGTGCTCTCAAAACGCTGTGTAACCTATGTAGAGTGTGTCACTCTCCAGCCCTGAATACACAACCTAGAGCTCCTTTCACCACAGACACGCAAACACAACTTTTTGTGAAAGTCCTACTTCAGGTCACTTGGAAATGTAAGGTTTTCATCGAGAACATGAAGTCAATCACGGTTTTGCACTCTGCAGCCCATAGAAATGTACTTTTCTACAAACCCATCTGAATTTCACTGCAAAATACCCTTCTTTTCTGGTTTGTTGAAAGTTCTCAACACATTAGGAGAAAGAGCGTGTTCGTGCAAGAGTGATGCAGTGTGCGTTTTCCTGGACTTCAAGTGATTTGGGAAACATACTCCTTATTTTTCCCCATTGTTTAAGAAACAACATGAGGCTTGGAAGAGATTGAAACAATGCATCCCAAAAAGTATTCCAGCAGTGAAAACACACGTTTCTACAAAGACTTTGAAGGAGCAAGCAAAAGCCTAGTGGCTGAGTGTTCTTTCAGAGAGAAACACACGCATTGCTTCCTTCTGGAGTGAGTTTTCAGCCTGGAATTCATATGCATTTTGTACTGTGCAGAATGTAGCTACCTGCTCGGGAGTTGTGTCATAGATGCACCTTTCCTGCAGGAGTTTATTGCAGCATTCATTGTTTGGCTAAGTTCTTTAGGGTTGGTTTTGGAAGGTCTTTCAACTTTGGCCAAATCCCGATTCGTACGAAATTTTTTCACAGCGCTGTTTCCAAGTGTCCACAAAGAGCCTCTGCTTGAAACTGTCCACATGCACATCTCCCATACTGGTGTGTTCGTTTCACTACCTGGATTTTGGTTTCCTCTTCTTTCTTTGAAATGACAAGCCTTTTTTCTGCACGCTACACACACCTTGTAGCAGTTTCAGTTTTTAGCATGTTCGTGCTCAAAACGCTGTGTAAACTATGTAGAGTGTGTCACTCTCCAGCACTGAATACACAACCTAGAACTCCTTTCACCACAGACACGCAAACACATCTTTTTGTGAAAGTCCTACTTCAGGTCACTTGGAAATGTAAGGTTTTCATCGAGAAAATGAAGTCAATCACGGTTTTGCACTCTGCAGCCAATAGAAATGTACTTTTCTACAAACCAGTCTGAATTTCACTGCAAAATACCCTTCTCTTCTTGTTTGTTGAAAGTTCTCAACGTATTAGGAGAAAGAGCGTCTTCGTGCAAGAGTGATGCAGTGTGCGTTTTCCTGGACTTCAAGTGATTTGGGAAACATACTCCTTATTTTTCCCCATTGTGTAAGAAACAACATGAGGCTTGCAAGAGATTGAAACAATGCATCCCAAAACGTATTCCAGCAGTGAAAACACACGTTTCTACAAAGACTTTGAAGGAGCAAGCAAAAGCTTAGTGGTTGAGTCTTCTTTCAGAGAGAAACACACGCATTGCTTCCTTCTGGAGTGAGTTTTCAGCCTGGAATTCATATGCATTTTATACTGTGCAGAATGTAGCTACCTGCTCGGGAGTTGTGTCATAGACGCACCTTTCCTGCAGGAGTTTATTGCAACATTCATTGTTTGGCTAAGTTCTTTAGGGTTGGTTTTGGAAGGTCTTTCGACTTTGGCCAAATCCCGCTTCGTCCGAAATTTTTTCACAGCGCTGTTTCCAAGTGTCCACAAAGAGCCTCTGCTTGAAACTGTCCACATGCACATCTCCCATACTGGTGTGTTCGTTTCACTACCTGGATTTTGGTTTCCTCTTCTTTCTTTGAAATGACAAGCCTTCTTTCTGCACGCTACACACACCTTGTAGCAGTTTCAGTTTTTAGCATGTTCGTGCTCTCAAAACGCTATGTAACCTATGTAGAGTGTGTCACTCTCCAGCCCTGAATACACAACCTAGAGCTCCTTACACCACAGACACGCAAACACAACTTTTTGTGAAAGTCCTACTTCAGGTCACTTGGAAATGTAAGGTTTTCATCGAGAACATGAAGTCAATCACGGTTTTGCACTCTGCAGCCCATAGAAATGTACTTTTCTACAAACCCATCTGAATTTCACTGCAAAATACCCTTTTTTCTGGTTTGTTGAAAGTTCTCAACACATTAGGAGAAAGAGCGTGTTCGTGCAAGACTGATGCAGTGTGCGTTTTCCTGGACTTCAAGTGATTTGGGAAACATACTCCTTATTTTTCCCCATTGTTTAAGAAACAACATGAGGCTTGGAAGAGATTAAAACAATGCATCCCAAAAAGTATTCCAGCAGTGAAAACACACGTTTCTACAAAGACTTTGAAGGAGCAAGCAAAAGCCTAGTGGCTGAGTGTTCTTTCAGAGAAAAACACACGCATTGCTTCCTTCTGGAGTGAGTTTTCAGCCTGGAATTCATATGCATTTTGTACTGTGCAGAATGTAGCTACCTGCTCGGGAGTTGTGTCATAGATGCACCTTTCCTGCAGGAGTTTATTGCAGCATTCATTGTTTGGCTAAGTTCTTTAGGGTTGGTTTTGGAAGGTCTTTCAACTTTGGCCAAATCCCGCTTCGTACGAAATTTTTTCACAGCGCTGTTTCCAAGTGTCCACAAAGAGCCTCTGCTTGAAACTGTCCACATGCACATCTCCCATACTGGTGTGTTCGTTTCACTACCTGGATTTTGGTTTCCTCTTCTTTCTTTGAAATGACAAGCCTTTTTTCTGCACGCTACACACACCTTGTAGCAGTTTCAGTTTTTAGCATGTTCGTGCTCAAAACGCTGTGTAACCTATGTAGAGTGTGTCACTCTCCAGCACTGAATACACAACCTAGAACTCCTTTCACCACAGACACGCAAACACATCTTTTTGTGAAAGTCCTACTTCAGGTCACTTGGAAATGTAAGGTTTTCATCGAGAACATGAAGTCAATCACGGTTTTGCACTCTGCAGCCAATAGAAATGTACTTTTCTACAAACCAGTCTGAATTTCACTGCAAAATACCCTTCTCTTCTTGTTTGTTGAAAGTTCTCAACGTATTAGGAGAAAGAGCGTGTTCGTGCAAGAGTGATGCAGTGTGCGTTTTCCTGGACTTCAAGTGATTTGGGAAACATACTCCTTATTTTTCCCCATTGTGTAAGAAACAACATGAGGCTTGCAAGAGATTGAAACAATGCATCCCAAAACGTATTCCAGCAGTGAAAACACACGTTTCTACAAAGACTTTGAAGGAGCAAGCAAAAGCCTAGTGGCAGAGTGTTCTTTCAGAGAGAAACACACGCATTGCTTCCTTCTGGAGTGAGTTTTCAGCCTGGAATTCATATGCATTTTGTACTGTGCAGAATGTAGCTACCTGCTCGGGAGTTGTGTCATAGATGCACCTTTCCTGCAGGAGTTTATTGCAGCATTCATTGTTTGGCTAAGTTCTTTAGGGTTGGTTTTGGAAGGTCTTTCAACTTTGGCCAAATCCCGCTTCGTACGAAATTTTTTCATAGCGCTGTTTCCAAGTGTCCACAAAGAGCCTCTGCTTGAAACTGTCCACATGCACATCTCCCATACTGGTGTGTTCGTTTCACTACCTGGATTTTGGTTTCCTCTTCTTTCTTTGAAATGACAAGCCTTTTTTCTGCACGCTACACACACCTTGTAGCAGTTTCAGTTTTTAGCATGTTCGTGCTCAAAACGCTGTGTAACCTATATAGAGTGTGTCACTCTCCAGCACTGAATACACAACCTAGAACTCCTTTCACCACAGACACGCAAACACATCTTTTTGTGAAAGTCCTACTTCAGGTCACTTGGAAATGTAAGGTTTTCATCGAGAACATGAAGTCAATCACGGTTTTGCACTCTGCAGCCAATAGAAATGTAGTTTTCTACAAACCAGTCTGAATTTCACTGCAAAATACCCTTCTCTTCTTGTTTGTTGAAAGTTCTCAACGTATTAGGAGAAAGAGCGTGTTCGTGCAAGAGTGATGCAGTGTGCGTTTTCCTGGACTTCAAGTGATTTGGGAAACATACTCCTTATTTTTCCCCATTGTGTAAGAAACAACATGAGGATTGCAAGAGATTGAAACAATGCATCCCAAAACGTATTCCAGCAGTGAAAACACACGTTTCTACAAAGACTTTGAAGGAGCAAGCAAAAGCCTAGTGGCAGAGTGTTCTTTCAGAGAGAAACACACGCATTGCTTCCTTCTGGAGTGAGTTTTCAGCCTGGAATTCATATGCATTTTGTACTATGCAGAATGTAGCTACCTGCTCGGGAGTTGTGTCATAGATGCACCTTTCCTGCAGGAGTTTATTGCAGCATTCATTGTTTGGCTAAGTTCTTTAGGGTTGGTTTTGGAAGGTCTTTCAACTTTGGCCAAATCCCGCTTCGTACGAAATTTTTTCACAGCGCTGTTTCCAAGTGTCCACAAAGAGCCTCTGCTTGAAACTGTCCACATGCACATCTCCCATACTGGTGTGTTCGTTTCACTACCTGGATTTTGGTTTCCTCTTCTTTCTTTGAAATGACAAGCCTTCTTTCTGCACGCTACACACACCTTGTAGCAGTTTCAGTTTTTAGCATGTTGGTGCTCTCAAAACGCTGTGTAACCTATGTAGAGTGTGTCACTCTCCAGCACTGAATACACAACCTAGAGCTCCTTTCACCACAGACACGCAAATACATCTCTTTGTGAAAGTCCTAATTCAGGTCACTTGGAAATGTAAGGTTTTCATCGAGAACATGAAGTCAATCTCGGTTTTGCACTCTGCAGCCCATAGAGATGTACTTTTCTACACACCCGTCTGAATTTCACTGCAAAATACCCTTCTCTTCTTGTTTGTTGAAAGTTCTCAACGTATTAGGAGAAAGAGCGTGTTCGTGCAAGAGTGATGGAGTGTGCGTTTTCCTGGACTTCAAGTGATTTGGGAAACATACTCCTTATTTTTCCACATTGTGTAAGAAACAACATGAGGCTTGGAAGAGATTAAAACAATGCATCCCAAAAAGTATTCCAGCAGTGAAAACACACGTTTCAACAAAGACTTTGAAGGAGCAAGCAAAAGCCTAGTGGCTGAGTGTTCTTTCAGAGAGAAACACACGCATTGCTTCCTTCTGGAGTGAGTTTTCAGCCTGGAATTCATATGCATTTTGTACTGTGCAGAATGTAGCTACCTGCTCGGGAGTTGTGTCATAGATGCACCTTTCCTGCAGGAGTTTATTGCAGCATTCATTGTTTGGCTAAGTTCTTTAGGGTTGGTTTTGGAAGGTCTTTCGACTTTGGCCAAATCCCGCTTCGTACGAAATTTTTTCACAGCGCTGTTTTCAAGTGTCCACAAAGAGCCTCTGCTTGAAACTGTCCACATGCACATCTCCCATACTGGTGTGTTCGTTTCACTACCTGGATTTTGGTTTCCTCTTCTTTCTTTGAAATGACAAGCCTTTTTTCTGCACGCTACACACACCTTGTAGCAGTTTCAGTTTTTAGCATGTTCGTGCTCAAAACGCTGTGTAACCTATGTAGAGTGTGTCACTCTCCAGCACTGAATACACAACCTAGAACTCCTTTCACCACAGACACGCAAACACATCTTTTTGTAAAAGTCCTACTTCAGGTCACTTGGAATTGTAAGGTTTTCATCGAGAACATGAAGTCAATCATGGTTTTGCACTCTGCAGCCAATAGAAATGTACTTTTCTACAAACCAGTCTGAATTTCACTGCAAAATACCCTTCTCTTCTTGTTTGTTGAAAGTTCTCAACGTATTAGGAGAAAGAGCGTGTTCGTGCAAGAGTGATGCAGTGTGCGTTTTCCTGGACTTCAAGTGGTTTGGGAAACATACTCCTTATTTTTCCCCATTGTGTAAGAAACAACATGAGGCTTGCAAGAGATTGAAACAGTGCATCCCAAATCGTATTCCAGCAGTGAAAACACACGTTTCTACAAAGACTATGAAGGAGCAAGCAAAAGCCTAGTGGCTGAGTCTTCTTTCAGAGAGAAACACACGCATTGCTTCCTTCTGGAGTGAGTTTTCAGCCTGGAATTCATATGCATTTTATACTGTGCAGAATGTAGCTACCTGCTCGGGAGTTGTGTCATAGACGCACCTTTCCTGCAGGAGTTTATTGCAACATTCATTGTTTGGCTAAGTTCTTTAGGGTTGGTTTTGGAAGGTCTTTCGACTTTGGCCAAATCCCGCTTCGTACGAAATTTTTTCACAGCGCTGTTTCCAAGTGTCCACAAAGAGCCTCTGCTTGAAACTGTCCACATGCACATCTCCCATACTGGTGTGTTCGTTTCACTACCTGGATTTTGGTTTCCTCTTCTTTCTTTGAAATGACAAGCGTTCTTTCTGCACGCTACACACACCTTGTAGCAGTTTCAGTTTTTAGCATGTTCGTGTTCTCAAAACGCTGTGTAACCTATGTAGAGTGTGTCACTCTCCAGCCCTGAATACACAACCTAGAGCTCCTTTCACCACAGACACGCAAACACAACTTTTTGTGAAAGTCCTACTTCAGGTCACTTGGAAATGTAAGGTTTTCATCGAGAACATGAAGTCAATCACGGTTTTGCACTCTGCAGCCCATAGAAATGTACTTTTCTACAAACCCATCTGAATTTCACTGCAAAATACCCTTCTTTTCTGGTTTGTTGAAAGTTCTCAACACATTAGGAGAAAGAGCGTGTTCGTGCAAGAGTGATGCAGTGTGCGTTTTCCTGGACTTCAAGTGATTTGGGAAACATACTCCTTATTTTTCCCCATTGTTTAAGAAACAACATGAGGCTTGGAAGAGATTGAAACAATGCATCCCAAAAAGTATTCCAGCAGTGAAAACACACGTTTCTACAAAGACTTTGAAGGAGCAAGCAAAAGCCTAGTGGCTGAGTGTTCTTTCAGAGAGAAACACACGCATTGCTTCCTTCTGGAGTGAGTTTTCAGCCTGGAATTCATATGCATTTTGTACTGTGCAGAATGTAGCTACCTGCTCGGGAGTTGTGTCATAGATGCACCTTTCCTGCAGGAGTTTATTGCAGCATTCATTGTTTGGCTAAGTTCTTTAGGGTTGGTTTTGGAAGGTCTTTCAACTTTGGCCAAATCCCGCTTCATACGAAATTTTTTCACAGCGCTGTTTCCAAGTGTCCACAAAGAGCCTCTGCTTGAAACTGTCCACATGCACATCTCCCATACTGGTGTGTTCGTTTCACTACCTGGATTTTGGTTTCCTCTTCTTTCTTTGAAATGACAAGCCTTTTTTCTGCACGCTACACACACCTTGTAGCAGTTTCAGTTTTTAGCATGTTCGTGCTCAAAACGCTGTGTAAACTATGTAGAGTGTGTCACTCTCCAGCACTGAATACACAACCTAGAACTCCTTTCACCACAGACACGCAAACACATCTTTTTGTGAAAGTCCTACTTCAGGTCACTTGGAAATGTAAGGTTTTCATCGAGAACATGAAGTCAATCACGGTTTTGCACTCTGCAGCCAATAGAAATGTACTTTTCTACAAACCAGTCTGAATTTCACTGCAAAATACCCTTCTCTTCTTGTTTGTTGAAAGTTCTCAACGTATTAGGAGAAAGAGCGTGTTCGTGCAAGAGTGATGCAGTGTGCGTTTTCCTGGACTTCAAGTGATTTGGGAAACATACTCCTTATTTTTCCCCATTGTGTAAGAAACAACATGAGGCTTGCAAGAGATTGAAACAATGCATCCCAAAACGTATTCCAGCAGTGAAAACACACGTTTCTACAAAGACTTTGAAGGAGCAAGCAAAAGCCTAGTGGCAGAGTGTTCTTTCAGAGAGAAACACACGCATTGCTTCCTTCTGGAGTGAGTTTTCAGCCTGGAATTCATATGCATTTTATACTGTGCAGAATGTAGCTACCTGCTCGGGAGTTGTGTCATAGACGCACCTTTCCTGCAGGAGTTTATTGCAACATTCATTGTTTGGCTAAGTTCTTTAGGGTTGGTTTTGGAAGGTCTTTCGACTTTGGCCAAATCCCGCTTCGTCCGAAATTTTTTCACAGCGCTGTTTCCAAGTGTCCACAAAGAGCCTCTGCTTGAAACTGTCCACATGCACATCTCCCATACTGGTGTGTTCGTTTCACTACCTGGATTTTGGTTTCCTCTTCTTTCTTTGAAATGACAAGCCTTCTTTCTGCACGCTACACACACCTTGTAGCAGTTTCAGTTTTTAGCATGTTCGTGCTCTCAAAACGCTATGTAACCTATGTAGAGTGTGTCACTCTCCAGCCCTGAATACACAACCTAGAGCTCCTTTCACCACAGACACGCAAACACATCTTTTTGTGAAAGTCCTACTTCAGGTCACTTGGAAATGTAAGGTTTTCATCGAGAACATGAAGTCAATCACGGTTTTGCACTCTGCAGCCAATAGAAATGTAGTTTTCTACAAACCAGTCTGAATTTCACTGCAAAATACCCTTCTCTTCTTGTTTGTTGAAAGTTCTCAACGTATTAGGAGAAAGAGCGTGTTCGTGCAAGAGTGATGCAGTGTGCGTTTTCCTGGACTTCAAGTGATTTGGGAAACATACTCCTTATTTTTCCCCATTGTGTAAGAAACAACATGAGGCTTGCAAGAGATTGAAACAATGCATCCCAAAACGTATTCCAGCAGTGAAAACACACGTTTCTACAAAGACTTTGAAGGAGCAAGCAAAAGCCTAGTGGCAGAGTGTTCTTTCAGAGAGAAACACACGCATTGCTTCCTTCTGGAGTGAGTTTTCAGCCTGGAATTCATATGCATTTTGTACTATGCAGAATGTAGCTACCTGCTCGGGAGTTGTGTCATAGATGCACCTTTCCTGCAGGAGTTTATTGCAGCATTCATTGTTTGGCTAAGTTCTTTAGGGTTGGTTTTGGAAGGTCTTTCAACTTTGGCCAAATCCCGCTTCGTACGAAATTTTTTCACAGCGCTGTTTCCAAGTGTCCACAAAGAGCCTCTGCTTGAAACTGTCCACATGCACATCTCCCATACTGGTGTGTTCGTTTCACTACCTGGATTTTGGTTTCCTCTTCTTTCTTTGAAATGACAAGCCTTCTTTCTGCACGCTACACACACCTTGTAGCAGTTTCAGTTTTTAGCATGTTGGTGCTCTCAAAACGCTGTGTAACCTATGTAGAGTGTGTCACTCTCCAGCACTGAATACACAACCTAGAGCTCCTTTCACCACAGACACGCAAATACATCTCTTTGTGAAAGTCCTAATTCAGGTCACTTGGAAATGTAAGGTTTTCATCGAGAACATGAAGTCAATCTCGGTTTTGCACTCTGCAGCCCATAGAGATGTACTTTTCTACACACCCGTCTGAATTTCACTGCAAAATACCCTTCTCTTCTTGTTTGTTGAAAGTTCTCAACGTATTAGGAGAAAGAGCGTGTTCGTGCAAGAGTGATGGAGTGTGCGTTTTCCTGGACTTCAAGTGATTTGGGAAACATACTCCTTATTTTTCCACATTGTGTAAGAAACAACATGAGGCTTGCAAGAGATTGAAACAATGCATCCCAAAACGTATTCCAGCAGTGAAAACACACGTTTCTACAAAGACTTTGAAGGAGCAAGCAAAAGCCTAGTGTCTGAGTGTTCTGTCAGAGAGAAACACACGCATTGCTTCCTTCTGGAGTGAGTTTTCAGCCAGGAATTCATATGCATTTTGTACTGTGCAGAATGTAGCTACCTGCTCGGGAGTTGTGTCATAGACGCACCTTTCCTGCAGGAGTTTATTGAAACATTCATTGTTTGGCTAAGTTCTTTAGGGTTGGTTTTGGAAGGTCTTTCAACTTTGGCCAAATCCCGCTTCGTACGAAATTTTTTCACAGCGCTGTTTCCAAGTGTCCACAAAGATCCTTTGCTTGAAACTGTCCACATGCACATCTCCCATACTGGTGTGTTCGTTTCACTACCTGGATTTTGGTTTCCTCTTCTTTCTTTGAAATGACAAGCCTTCTTTCTGCACGCTACACACACCTTGTAGCAGTTTCAGTTTTTAGCATGTTGGTGCTCTCAAAACGCTGTGTAACCTATGTAGAGTGTGTCACTCTCCAGCACTGAATACACAACCTAGAGCTCCTTTCACCACAGACACGCAAACACATCTTTTTGTGAAAGTCCTACTTCAGGTCACTTGGAAATGTAAGGTTTTCATCGAGAACATGAAGTCAATCACGGTTTTGGACTCTACAGCCAATAGAAATGTACTTTTCTACAAACCCGTCTGAATTTCACTGCAAAATACCCTACTCTTCCTGTTTGTTGAAAGTTCTCAACGTATTAGGAGAAAGAGCGTGTTCGTGCAAGAGTGATGCAGTGTGCGTTTTCCTGGACTGCAAGTGATTTGGGAAACATACTCCTTATTTTTCCCCATTGTGTAAGAAACAACATGAGGCTTGCAAGAGATTGAAACAATGCATCCCAAAACGTATTCCAGCAGTGAAAACACACGTTTCTACAAAGACTTTGAAGGAGCAAGCAAAAGCCTACTGGCTGAGTGTCCTTTCAGAAACACACGCATTGCTTCCTTCTGGAGTGAGTTTTCAGCCTGGAATTCATATGCATTTTGTACTGTGCAGAATGTAGCTACCTGCTCGGGAGTTGTGTCATAGATGCACCTTTCCTGCAGGAGTTTATTGCAACATTCATTGTTTGGCTAAGTTATTTAGGGTTGGTTTTGGAAGGTCTTTCAACTTTGGCCAAATCCCGCCTCGTACGAAATTTTTTCACAGCGCTGTTTCCATGTGTCCACAAAGAGCCTCTGCTTGAAACTGTCCACATGCACATCTCCCATACTGGTGTGTTCGTTTCACTACCTGGATTTTGGTTTCCTCTTCTTTCTTTGAAATGACAAGCCTTCTTTCTGCACGCTACACACAGCTTGTAGCAGTTTCAGTTTTTAGCATGTTGGTGCTCTCAAAACGCTGTGTAACCTATGTAGAGTGCGTCACTCTCCAGCACTGAATACACAACCTAGAGCTCCTTTCACCACAGACACGCAAACACAACTTTTTGTGAAAGTCCTACTTCAGGTCACTTGGAAATGTAAGGTTTTCATCGAGAACATGAAGTCAATGACGGTTTTGCACTCTGCAGCCCATAAAAATGTACTTTTCTACAAACCCGTCTGAATTTCACTGCAAAATACCCTTCTCTTCTTGTTTGTTGAAAGTTCTCAACGTATTAGGAGAAAGAGCGTGTTCGTGCAAGAGTGATGCAGTGTGCATTTTCCTGGACTTCAAGTGATTTGGGAAACATACTCCTTATTTTTCCCCATTGTGTAAGAAACAACATGAGGCTTGCAAGAGATTGAAACAATGCATCCCAAAACGTATTCCAGCAGTGAAAACACACGTTTCTACAAAGACTTTGAAGGAGCAAGCAAAAGCCTAGTGGCTGAGTGTTCTTTCAGAGAGAAACACACGCATTGCTTCCTTCTGGAGTGAGTTTTCAGCCTGGAATTCATATGCATTTTGTACTGTGCAGAATGTAGCTACCTGCTCGGGAGTTGTGTCATAGACGCACCTTTCCTGCAGGAGTTTATTGAAACATTCATTGTTTGGCTAAGTTCTTTAGGGTTGGTTTTGGAAGATCTTTCAACTTTGGCCAAATCCCGCTTCGTACGAAATTTTTTCACAGCGCTGTTTCCAAGTGTCCACAAAGAGCCTCTGGTTGTAACTGTCCACATGCACATCTCCCATACTGGTGTGTTCGTTTCACTACCTGGATTTTGGTTTCCTCTTCTTTCTTTGAAATGACAAGCCTTCTTTCTGCACTCTACACACACCTTATAGCAGTTTCAGTTTTTAGCATGTTCGTGCTCTCAAAACGCTATGTAACCTATGTAGAGTGTGTCACTCTCCAGCCCTGAATACACAACCTAGAGCTCCTTACACCACAGACACGCAAACACAACTTTTTGTGAAAGTCCTACTTCAGGTCACTTGGAAATGTAAGGTTTTCATCGAGAACATGAAGTCAATCACGGTTTTGCACTCTGCAGCCCATAGAAATGTACTTTTCTACAAACCCATCTGAATTTCACTGCAAAATACCCTTTTTTCTGGTTTGTTGAAAGTTCTCAACACATTAGGAGAAAGAGCGTGTTCGTGCAAGACTGATGCAGTGTGCGTTTTCCTGGACTTCAAGTGATTTGGGAAACATACTCCTTATTTTTCCCCATTGTTTAAGAAACAACATGAGGCTTGGAAGAGATTAAAACAATGCATCCCAAAAAGTATTCCAGCAGTGAAAACACACGTTTCTACAAAGACTTTGAAGGAGCAAGCAAAAGCCTAGTGGCTGAGTGTTCTTTCAGAGAAAAACACACGCATTGCTTCCTTCTGGAGTGAGTTTTCAGCCTGGAATTCATATGCATTTTGTACTGTGCAGAATGTAGCTACCTGCTCGGGAGTTGTGTCATAGATGCACCTTTCCTGCAGGAGTTTATTGCAGCATTCATTGTTTGGCTAAGTTCTTTAGGGTTGGTTTTGGAAGGTCTTTCAACTTTGGCCAAATCCCGCTTCGTACGAAATTTTTTCACAGCGCTGTTTCCAAGTGTCCACAAAGAGCCTCTGCTTGAAACTGTCCACATGCACATCTCCCATACTGGTGTGTTCGTTTCACTACCTGGATTTTGGTTTCCTCTTCTTTCTTTGAAATGACAAGCCTTTTTTCTGCACGCTACACACACCTTGTAGCAGTTTCAGTTTTTAGCATGTTCGTGCTCAAAACGCTGTGTAACCTATGTAGAGTGTGTCACTCTCCAGCACTGAATACACAACCTAGAACTCCTTTCACCACAGACACGCAAACACATCTTTTTGTGAAAGTCCTAATTCAGGTCACTTGGAAATGTAAGGTTTTCATCGAGAACATGAAGTCAATCACGGTTTTGCACTCTGCAGCCAATAGAAATGTAGTTTTCTACAAACCAGTCTGAATTTCACTGCAAAATACCCTTCTCTTCTTGTTTGTTGAAAGTTCTCAACGTATTAGGAGAAAGAGCGTGTTCGTGCAAGAGTGATGCAGTGTGCGTTTTCCTGGACTTCAAGTGATTTGGGAAACATACTCCTTATTTTTCCCCATTGTGTAAGAAACAACATGAGGCTTGCAAGAGATTGAAACAATGCATCCCAAAACGTATTCCAGCAGTGAAAACACACGTTTCTACAAAGACTTTGAAGGAGCAAGCAAAAGCCTAGTGGCAGAGTGTTCTTTCAGAGAGAAACACACGCATTGCTTCCTTCTGGAGTGAGTTTTCAGCCTGGAATTCATATGCATTTTGTACTGTGCAGAATGTAGCTACCTGCTCGGGAGTTGTGTCATAGATGCACCTTTCCTGCAGGAGTTTATTGCAGCATTCATTGTTTGGCTAAGTTCTTTAGGGTTGGTTTTGGAAGGTCTTTCAACTTTGGCAAAATCCCGCTTCGTACGAAATTTTTTCACAGCGCTGTTTCCAAGTGTCCACAAAGAGCCTCTGCTTGAAACTGTCCACATGCACATCTCCCATACTGGTGTGTTCGTTTCACTACCTGGATTTTGGTTTCCTCTTCTTTCTTTGAAATGACAAGCCTTCTTTCTGCACGCTACACACACCTTGTAGCAGTTTCAGTTTTTAGCATGTTGGTGCTCTCAAAACGCTGTGTAACCTATGTAGAGTGTGTCACTCTCCAGCACTGAATACACAACCTAGAGCTCCTTTCACCACAGACACGCAAATACATCTCTTTGTGAAAGTCCTAATTCAGGTCACTTGGAAATGTAAGGTTTTCATCGAGAACATGAAGTCAATCTCGGTTTTGCACTCTGCAGCCCATAGAGATGTACTTTTCTACACACCCGTCTGAATTTCACTGCAAAATACCCTTCTCTTCTTGTTTGTTGAAAGTTCTCAACGTATTAGGAGAAAGAGCGTGTTCGTGCAAGAGTGATGCAGTGTGCGTTTTCCTGGACTTCAAGTGATTTGGGAAACATACTCCTTATTTTTCCACATTGTGTAAGAAACAACATGAGGCTTGCAAGAGATTGAAACAATGCATCCCAAAACGTATTCCAGCAGTGAAAACACACGTTTCTACAAAGACTTTGAAGGAGCAAGCAAAAGCCTAGTAGCTGAGTGTCCTTTCAGAGAGAAACACACGCATTGCTTCCTTCTGGAGTGAGTTTTCAGCCTGGAATTCATATGCATTTTGTACTGTGCAGAATGTAGCTACCTGCTCGGTAGTTGTGTCATAGATGCACCTTTCCTGCAGGAGTTTATTGCAACATTCATTGTTTGGCTAAGTTCTTTAGGGTTGGTTTTGGAAGGTCTTTCAACTTTGGCCAAATCCCGCTTCATACGAAATTTTTTCACAGTGCTGTTTCCAAGTGTCCACAAAGAGCCTCTGCTTGAAACTGTCCACATGCACATCTCCCACACTGGTGTGTTCATTTCACTACCTGGATTTTGGTTACCTCTTCTTTCTTTGAAATGACAAGCCTTTTTTCTGCACGCTACACTCACCTTGTAGCAGTTTCAGTTTTTAGCATATTCGTGCTCTAAACGCTGTGTAACCTATGTAGAGTGTGTCACTCTCCAGCACTGACTACACAACCTAGAGCTCCTATCACCACAGACACGCAAACACATCTTTTTGTGAAAGTCCTACTTCAGATCACTTGGAAATGTAAGGTTTTCATCGAGAACATGAAGTCAATCACGGTTTTGCACTCTGCAGCCAATAGAAATGTACTTTTCTACAAACCCGTCTGAATTTCACTGCAAAATACCCTTCTCTTATTCTTTGTTGAAAGTTCTCAACGTATTTGGAGAAAGAGCGTGTTCGTGCAAGAGTGATGCAGTGTGCGTTTTCCTGGACTTCAAGTGATTTGGGAAACATACTCCTTAATTTTCCCCATTGTGTAAGAAACAACATGAGGCTTGCAAGAGATTGAAACAATGCATCCCAAAAAGTATTCCAGCAGTGAAAACACACGTTTCTACAAAGACTTTGAAGGACCAAGCAAAAACCTACTGGCTGAGTGTTCTTTCAGAGAGAAACACACGCATTGCTTCCTTCTGGAGTGAGTTTTCAGCCTGGAATTCATATGCATTTTGTACTGTGCAGAATGTAGCTACCTGCTGGGGAGTTGTGTCATAGATGCACCTTTCCTGCAGGAGTTTATTGCAGCATTCATTGTTTGGCTAAGTTCTTTATGGTTGGTTTTGGAAGGTCTTTCAACTTTGTCCAAATCCCTCTTCGTACGAAATTTTTTCACAGCGCTGTTTCCAAGTGTCCACAAAGAGCCTCTGCTTGAAACTGTCCACATGCACATCTCCCATACTGGTGTGTTTGTTTCACTACCTGGATTTTGGTTTCCTCTTCTTTCTTTGAAATGACAAGCCTTTTTTCTGCACGCTACACACACCTTGTAGCAGTTTCAGTTTTTAGCATGTTCGTGCTCAAAACGCTGTGTAACCTATGTAGAGTGTGTTACTCTCCAGCACTGAATACACAAACTAGAGCTCCTTTCACCACAGACACGCAAACACATCTTTTTGTGAAAGTCCTATTTCAGGTCACTTGGAAATGTAAGGTTTTCATCGGGAACATGAAGTCAATCACGGTTTTGCACTCTGCAGCCAATAGAAATGTACTTTTCTACAAACCAGTCTGAATTTCACTGCAAAATACCCTTCTCTTCTTGTTTGTTGAAAGTTCTCCACGTATTAGGAGAAAGAGCGTGTTCGTGCAAGAGTGATGCAGTGTGCGTTTTCCTGGACTTCAAGTGATTTGGGAAACATACTCCTTATTTTTCCCCATTGTGTAAGAAACAACATGAGGCTTGCAAGAGATTGAAACAATGCATCCCAAAACGTATTCCAGCAGTGAAAACACACGTTTCTACAAAGACTTTGAAGGAGCAAGCAAAAGCCTAGTGGCTGAGTGTTCTTTCAGAGAGAAACACACGCATTGCTTCCGTCTGGAGTGAGTTTTCAGCCTGGAATTCATATGCATTTTGTACTGTGCAGAATGTAGCTATCTGCTCGGGTGTTGTGTCATAGATGCACCTTTCCTGCAGGAGTTTATTGCAGCATTCATTGTTTGGCTAAGTTCTTTAGGGTTGGTTTTGGAAGGTCTTTCAAGTTTGGCCAAATCCCTCTTCGTACGAAATTTTTTCACAGCGCTGTTTCCAAGTGTCCACAAAGAGCCTCTGCTTGAAACTGTCCACATGCACATATCCCATACTGGTGTGTTCGTTTCACTACCTGGATTTTGGTTTCCTCTTCTTTCTTTGAAATGACAAGCCTTCTTTCTGCACGCTACACACACCTTGTAGCAGTTTCAGTTTTTAGCATGTTGGTGCTCTCAAAACGCTGTGTAACCTATGTAGAGTGTGTCACTCTCCACCACTGAATACACAACCTAGAGCTCCTTTCACCACAGACACGCAAACACATCTTTTTGTGAAAGTCCTACTTCAGGTCACTTGGAAATGTAAGGTTTTCATCGAGAACATGAAGTCAATCACGGTTTTGCACTCTGCAGCCAATAGAAATGTACTTTTCTACAAACCCGTCTGAATTTCAGTGCAAAATACCCTTCTTTTCTGGTTTGTTGAAAGTTCTCAAGACATTAGGAGAAAGAGCGTGTTCGTGCAAGAGTGATGCAGTGTGCGTTTTCTTGGACTTCAAGTGATTTGGGAAACATACTCCTTATTTTTCCCCATTGTGTAAGAAACAACATGAGGCTTGCAAGAGATTGAAACAATGCATCCCAAAACGTATTCCAGCAGTGAAAACACACGTTTCTACAAAGACTTTGAAGGAGCAAGCAAAAGCCTAGTGGCTGAGTGTTCTGTCAGAGAGAAACACACGCATTGCTTCCTTCTGGAGTGAGTTTTCAGCCAGGAATTCATATGCATTTTGTACTGTGCAGAATGTAGCTACCTGCTCGGGAGTTGTGTCATAGACGCACCTTTCCTGCAGGAGTTTATTGAAACATTCATTGTTTGGCTAAGTTCTTTAGGGTTGGTTTTGGAAGGTCTTTCAACTTTGGCCAAATCCCGCTTCGTACGAAATTTTTTCACAGCGCTGTTTCCAAGTGTCCACAAAGAGCCTCTGCTTGAAACTGTCCACATGCACATCTCCCATACTGGTGTGTTCGTTTCACTACCTGGATTTTGGTTTCCTCTTCTTTCTTTGAAATGACAAGCCTTCTTTCTGCACGCTACACACACCTTGTAGCAGTTTCAGTTTTTAGCATGTTGGTGCTCTCAAAACGCTGTGTAACCTATGTAGAGTGTGTCACTCTCCAGCACTGAATACACAACCTAGAGCTCCTTTCACCACAGACACGCAAACACATCTTTTTGTGAAAGTCCTACTTCAGGTCACTTGGAAATGTAAGGTTTTCATCGAGAACATGAAGTCAATCACGGTTTTGGACTCTACAGCCAATAGAAATGTACTTTTCTACAAACCCGTCTGAATTTCACTGCAAAATACCCTACTCTTCCTGTTTGTTGAAAGTTCTCAACGTATTAGGAGAAAGAGCGTGTTCGTGCAAGAGTGATGCAGTGTGCGTTTTCCTGGACTGCAAGTGATTTGGGAAACATACTCCTTATTTTTCCCCATTGTGTAAGAAACAACATGAGGCTTGCAAGAGATTGAAACAATGCATCCCAAAACGTATTCCAGCAGTGAAAACACACGTTTCTACAAAGACTTTGAAGGAGCAAGCAAAAGCCTACTGGCTGAGTGTCCTTTCAGAAACACACGCATTGCTTCCTTCTGGAGTGAGTTTTCAGCCTGGAATTCATATGCATTTTGTACTGTGCAGAATGTAGCTACCTGCTCGGGAGTTGTGTCATAGATGCACCTTTCCTGCAGGAGTTTATTGCAACATTCATTGTTTGGCTAAGTTATTTAGGGTTGGTTTTGGAAGGTCTTTCAACTTTGGCCAAATCCCGCCTCGTACGAAATTTTTTCACAGCGCTGTTTCCATGTGTCCACAAAGAGCCTCTGCTTGAAACTGTCCACATGCACATCTCCCATACTGGTGTGTTCGTTTCACTACCTGGATTTTGGTTTCCTCTTCTTTCTTTGAAATGACAAGCCTTCTTTCTGCACGCTACACACAGCTTGTAGCAGTTTCAGTTTTTAGCATGTTGGTGCTCTCAAAACGCTGTGTAACCTATGTAGAGTGCGTCACTCTCCAGCACTGAATACACAACCTAGAGCTCCTTTCACCACAGACACGCAAACACAACTTTTTGTGAAAGTCCTACTTCAGGTCACTTGGAAATGTAAGGTTTTCATCGAGAACATGAAGTCAATGACGGTTTTGCACTCTGTAGCCCATAAAAATGTACTTTTCTACAAACCCGTCTGAATTTCACTGCAAAATACCCTTCTCTTCTTGTTTGTTGAAAGTTCTCAACGTATTAGGAGAAAGAGCGTGTTCGTGCAAGAGTGATGCAGTGTGCATTTTCCTGGACTTCAAGTGATTTGGGAAACATACTCCTTATTTTTCCCCATTGTGTAAGAAACAACATGAGGCTTGCAAGAGATTGAAACAATGCATCCCAAAACGTATTCCAGCAGTGAAAACACACGTTTCTACAAAGACTTTGAAGGAGCAAGCAAAAGCCTAGTGGCTGAGTGTTCTTTCAGAGAGAAACACACGCATTGCTTCCTTTTGGAGTGAGTTTTCAGCCTGGAATTCATATGCATTTTGTACTGTGCAGAATGTAGCTACCTGCTCGGGAGTTGTGTCATAGACGCACCTTTCCTGCAGGAGTTTATTGAAACATTCATTGTTTGGCTAAGTTCTTTAGGGTTGGTTTTGGAAGATCTTTCAACTTTGGCCAAATCCCGCTTCGTACGAAATTTTTTCACAGCGCTGTTTCCAAGTGTCCACAAAGAGCCTCTGGTTGTAACTGTCCACATGCACATCTCCCATACTGGTGTGTTCGTTTCACTACCTGGATTTTGGTTTCCTCTTCTTTCTTTGAAATGACAAGCCTTCTTTCTGCACTCTACACACACCTTATAGCAGTTTCAGTTTTTAGCATGTTCGTGCTCTCAAAACGCTATGTAACCTATGTAGAGTGTGTCACTCTCCAGCCCTGAATACACAACCTAGAGCTCCTTACACCACAGACACGCAAACACAACTTTTTGTGAAAGTCCTACTTCAGGTCACTTGGAAATGTAAGGTTTTCATCGAGAACATGAAGTCAATCACGGTTTTGCACTCTGCAGCCCATAGAAATGTACTTTTCTACAAACCCATCTGAATTTCACTGCAAAATACCCTTTTTTCTGGTTTGTTGAAAGTTCTCAACACATTAGGAGAAAGAGCATGTTCGTGCAAGACTGATGCAGTGTGCGTTTTCCTGGACTTCAAGTGATTTGGGAAACATACTCCTTATTTTTCCCCATTGTTTAAGAAACAACATGAGGCTTGGAAGAGATTAAAACAATGCATCCCAAAAAGTATTCCGGCAGTGAAAACACACGTTTCTACAAAGACTTTGAAGGAGCAAGCAAAAGCCTAGTGGCTGAGTGTTCTTTCAGAGAAAAACACACGCATTGCTTCCTTCTGGAGTGAGTTTTCAGCCTGGAATTCATATGCATTTTGTACTGTGCAGAATGTAGCTACCTGCTCGGGAGTTGTGTCATAGATGCACCTTTCCTGCAGGAGTTTATTGCAGCATTCATTGTTTGGCTAAGTTCTTTAGGGTTGGTTTTGGAAGGTCTTTCAACTTTGGTCAAATCCCGCTTCGTACGAAATTTTTTCACAGCGCTGTTTCCAAGTGTCCACAAAGAGCCTCTGCTTGAAACTGTCCACATGCACATCTCCCATACTGGTGTGTTCGTTTCACTACCTGGATTTTGGTTTCCTCTTCTTTCTTTGAAATGACAAGCCTTCTTTCTGCACGCTACACACACCTTGTAGCAGTTTCAGTTTTTAGCATGTTGGTGCTCTCAAAACGCTGTGTAACCTATGTAGAGTGTGTCACTCTCCACCACTGAATACACAACCTAGAGCTCCTTTCACCACAGACACGCAAACACATCTTTTTGTGAAAGTCCTACTTCAGGTCACTTGGAAATGTAAGGTTTTCATCGAGAACATGAAGTCAATCACGGTTTTGCACTCTGCAGCCAATAGAAATGTACTTTTCTACAAACCCGTCTGAATTTCAGTGCAAAATACCCTTCTTTTCTGGTTTGTTGAAAGTTCTCAAGACATTAGGAGAAAGAGCGTGTTCGTGCAAGAGTGATGCAGTGTGCGTTTTCTTGGACTTCAAGTGATTTGGGAAACATACTCCTTATTTTTCCCCATTGTGTAAGAAACAACATGAGGCTTGCAAGAGATTGAAACAATGCATCCCAAAACGTATTCCAGCAGTGAAAACACACGTTTCTACAAAGACTTTGAAGGAGCAAGCAAAAGCCTAGTGGCTGAGTGTTCTGTCAGAGAGAAACACACGCATTGCTTCCTTCTGGAGTGAGTTTTCAGCCAGGAATTCATATGCATTTTGTACTGTGCAGAATGTAGCTACCTGCTCGGGAGTTGTGTCATAGACGCACCTTTCCTGCAGGAGTTTATTGAAACATTCATTGTTTGGCTAAGTTCTTTAGGGTTGGTTTTGGAAGGTCTTTCAACTTTGGCCAAATCCCGCTTCGTACGAAATTTTTTCACAGCGCTGTTTCCAAGTGTCCACAAAGATCCTCTGCTTGAAACTGTCCACATGCACATCTCCCATACTGGTGTGTTCGTTTCACTACCTGGATTTTGGTTTCCTCTTCTTTCTTTGAAATGACAAGCCTTCTTTCTGCACGCTACACACACCTTGTAGCAGTTTCAGTTTTTAGCATGTTGGTGCTCTCAAAACGCTGTGTAACCTATGTAGAGTGTGTCACTCTCCAGCACTGAATACACAACCTAGAGCTCCTTTCACCACAGACACGCAAACACATCTTTTTGTGAAAGTCCTACTTCAGGTCACTTGGAAATGTAAGGTTTTCATCGAGAACATGAAGTCAATCACGGTTTTGGACTCTACAGCCAATAGAAATGTACTTTTCTACAAACCCGTCTGAATTTCACTGCAAAATACCCTACTCTTCCTGTTTGTTGAAAGTTCTCAACGTATTAGGAGAAAGAGCGTGTTCGTGCAAGAGTGATGCAGTGTGCGTTTTCCTGGACTGCAAGTGATTTGGGAAACATACTCCTTATTTTTCCCCATTGTGTAAGAAACAACATGAGGCTTGCAAGAGATTGAAACAATGCATCCCAAAACGTATTCCAGCAGTGAAAACACACGTTTCTACAAAGACTTTGAAGGAGCAAGCAAAAGCCTACTGGCTGAGTGTCCTTTCAGAAACACACGCATTGCTTCCTTCTGGAGTGAGTTTTCAGCCTGGAATTCATATGCATTTTGTACTGTGCAGAATGTAGCTACCTGCTAGGGAGTTGTGTCATAGATGCACCTTTCCTGCAGGAGTTTATTGCAACATTCATTGTTTGGCTAAGTTATTTAGGGTTGGTTTTGGAAGGTCTTTCAACTTTGGCCAAATCCCGCCTCGTACGAAATTTTTTCACAGCGCTGTTTCCATGTGTCCACAAAGAGCCTCTGCTTGAAACTGTCCACATGCACATCTCCCATACTGGTGTGTTCGTTTCACTACCTGGATTTTGGTTTCCTCTTCTTTCTTTGAAATGACAAGCCTTCTTTCTGCACGCTACACACAGCTTGTAGCAGTTTCAGTTTTTAGCATGTTGGTGCTCTCAAAACGCTGTGTAACCTATGTAGAGTGCGTCACTCTCCAGCACTGAATACACAACCTAGAGCTCCTTTCACCACAGACACGCAAACACAACTTTTTGTGAAAGTCCTACTTCAGGTCACTTGGAAATGTAAGGTTTTCATCGAGAACATGAAGTCAATGACGGTTTTGCACTCTGCAGCCCATAAAAATGTACTTTTCTACAAACCCGTCTGAATTTCACTGCAAAATACCCTTCTCTTCTTGTTTGTTGAAAGTTCTCAACGTATTAGGAGAAAGAGCGTGTTCGTGCAAGAGTGATGCAGTGTGCATTTTCCTGGACTTCAAGTGATTTGGGAAACATACTCCTTATTTTTCCCCATTGTGTAAGAAACAACATGAGGCTTGCAAGAGGTTGAAACAATGCATCCCAAAACGTATTCCAGCAGTGAAAACACACGTTTCTACAAAGACTTTGAAGGAGCAAGCAAAAGCCTAGTGGCTGAGTGTTCTTTCAGAGAGAAACACACGCATTGCTTCCTTCTGGAGTGAGTTTTCAGCCTGGAATTCATATGCATTTTGTACTGTGCAGAATGTAGCTACCTGCTCGGGAGTTGTGTCATAGACGCACCTTTCCTGCAGGAGTTTATTGAAACATTCATTGTTTGGCTAAGTTCTTTAGGGTTGGTTTTGGAAGATCTTTCAACTTTGGCCAAATCCCGCTTCGTACGAAATTTTTTCACAGCGCTGTTTCCAAGTGTCCACAAAGAGCCTCTGGTTGTAACTGTCCACATGCACATCTCCCATACTGGTGTGTTCGTTTCACTACCTGGATTTTGGTTTCCTCTTCTTTCTTTGAAATGACAAGCCTTCTTTCTGCACTCTACACACACCTTATAGCAGTTTCAGTTTTTAGCATGTTCGTGCTCTCAAAACGCTATGTAACCTATGTAGAGTGTGTCACTCTCCAGCCCTGAATACACAACCTAGAGCTCCTTACACCACAGACACGCAAACACAACTTTTTGTGAAAGTCCTACTTCAGGTCACTTGGAAATGTAAGGTTTTCATCGAGAACATGAAGTCAATCACGGTTTTGCACTCTGCAGCCCATAGAAATGTACTTTTCTACAAACCCATCTGAATTTCACTGCAAAATACCCTTTTTTCTGGTTTGTTGAAAGTTCTCAACACATTAGGAGAAAGAGCGTGTTCGTGCAAGACTGATGCAGTGTGCGTTTTCCTGGACTTCAAGTGATTTGGGAAACATACTCCTTATTTTTCCCCATTGTTTAAGAAACAACATGAGGCTTGGAAGAGATTAAAACAATGCATCCCAAAAAGTATTCCAGCAGTGAAAACACACGTTTCTACAAAGACTTTGAAGGAGCAAGCAAAAGCCTAGTGGCTGAGTGTTCTTTCAGAGAAAAACACACGCATTGCTTCCTTCTGGAGTGAGTTTTCAGCCTGGAATTCATATGCATTTTGTACTGTGCAGAATGTAGCTACCTGCTAGGGAGTTGTGTCATAGATGCACCTTTCCTGCAGGAGTTTATTGCAGCATTCATTGTTTGGCTAAGTTCTTTAGGGTTGGTTTTGGAAGGTCTTTCAACTTTGGCCAAATCACGCTTCGTACGAAATTTTTTCACAGCGCTGTTTCCAAGTGTCCACAAAGAGCCTCTGCTTGAAACTGTCCACATGCACATCTCCCATACTGGTGTGTTCGTTTCACTACCTGGATTTTGGTTTCCTCTTCTTTCTTTGAAATGACAAGCCTTTTTTCTGCACGCTACACACACCTTGTAGCAGTTTCAGTTTTTAGCAAGTTCGTGCTCAAAACGCTGTGTAACCTATGTAGAGTGTGTCACTCTCCAGCACTGAATACACAACCTAGAACTCCTTTCACCACAGACACGCAAACACATCTTTTTGTGAAAGTCCTAATTCAGGTCACTTGGAAATGTAAGGTTTTCATCGAGAACATGAAGTCAATCACGGTTTTGCACTCTGCAGCCAATAGAAATGTAGTTTTCTACAAACCAGTCTGAATTTCACTGCAAAATACCCTTCTCTTCTTGTTTGTTGAAAGTTCTCAACGTATTAGGAGAAAGAGCGTGTTCGTGCAAGAGTGATGCAGTGTGCGTTTTCCTGGACTTCAAGTGATTTGGGAAACATACTCTTTATTTTTCCCCATTGTGTAAGAAACAACATGAGGCTTGCAAGAGATTGAAACAATGCATCCCAAAACGTATTCCAGCAGTGAAAACACACGTTTCTACAAAGACTTTGAAGGAGCAAGCAAAAGCCTAGTGGCAGAGTGTTCTTTCAGAGAGAAACACACGCATTGCTTCCTTCTGGAGTGAGTTTTCAGCCTGGAATTCATATGCATTTTGTACTGTGCAGAATGTAGCTACCTGCTCGGGAGTTGTGTCATAGATGCACCTTTCCTGCAGGAGTTTATTGCAGCATTCATTGTTTGGCTAAGTTCTTTAGGGTTGGTTTTGGAAGGTCTTTCAACTTTGGCCAAATCCCGCTTCGTACGAAATTTTTTCACAGCGCTGTTTCCAAGTGTCCACAAAGAGCCTCTGCTTGAAACTGTCCACATGCACATCTCCCATACTGGTGTGTTCGTTTCACTACCTGGATTTTGGTTTCCTCTTCTTTCTTTGAAATGACAAGCCTTCTTTCTGCACGCTACACACACCTTGTAGCAGTTTCAGTTTTTAGCATGTTGGTGCTCTCAAAACGCTGTGTAACCTATGTAGAGTGTGTCACTCTCCAGCACTGAATACACAACCTAGAGCTCCTTTCACCACAGACACGCAAATACATCTCTTTGTGAAAGTCCTAATTCAGGTCACTTGGAAATGTAAGGTTTTCATCGAGAACATGAAGTCAATCTCGGTTTTGCACTCTGCAGCCCATAGAGATGTACTTTTCTACACACCCGTCTGAATTTCACTGCAAAATACCCTTCTCTTCTTGTTTGTTGAAAGTTCTCAACGTATTAGGAGAAAGAGCGTGTTCGTGCAAGAGTGATGCAGTGTGCGTTTTCCTGGACTTCAAGTGATTTGGGAAACATACTCCTTATTTTTCCACATTGTGTAAGAAACAACATGAGGCTTGCAAGAGATTGAAACAATGCATCCCAAAACGTATTCCAGCAGTGAAAACACACGTTTCTACAAAGACTTTGAAGGAGCAAGCAAAAGCCTAGTAGCTGAGTGTCCTTTCAGAGAGAAACACACGCATTGCTTCCTTCTGGAGTGAGTTTTCAGCCTGGAATTCATATGCATTTTGTACTGTGCAGAATGTAGCTACCTGCTCGGTAGTTGTGTCATAGATGCACCTTTCCTGCAGGAGTTTATTGCAACATTCATTGTTTGGCTAAGTTCTTTAGGGTTGGTTTTGGAAGGTCTTTCAACTTTGGCCAAATCCCGCTTCATACGAAATTTTTTCACAGTGCTGTTTCCAAGTGTCCACAAAGAGCCTCTGCTTGAAACTGTCCACATGCACATCTCCCACACTGGTGTGTTCATTTCACTACCTGGATTTTGGTTACCTCTTCTTTCTTTGAAATGACAAGCCTTTTTTCTGCACGCTACACTCACCTTGTAGCAGTTTCAGTTTTTAGCATATTCGTGCTCTAAACGCTGTGTAACCTATGTAGAGTGTGTCACTCTCCAGCACTGACTACACAACCTAGAGCTCCTATCACCACAGACACGCAAACACATCTTTTTGTGAAAGTCCTACTTCAGATCACTTGGAAATGTAAGGTTTTCATCGAGAACATGAAGTCAATCACGGTTTTGCACTCTGCAGCCAATAGAAATGTACTTTTCTACAAACCCGTCTGAATTTCACTGCAAAATACCCTTCTCTTATTCTTTGTTGAAAGTTCTCAACGTATTTGGAGAAAGAGCGTGTTCGTGCAAGAGTGATGCAGTGTGCGTTTTCCTGGACTTCAAGTGATTTGGGAAACATACTCCTTAATTTTCCCCATTGTGTAAGAAACAACATGAGGCTTGCAAGAGATTGAAACAATGCATCCCAAAAAGTATTCCAGCAGTGAAAACACACGTTTCTACAAAGACTTTGAAGGACCAAGCAAAAGCCTACTGGCTGAGTGTTCTTTCAGAGAGAAACACACGCATTGCTTCCTTCTGGAGTGAGTTTTCAGCCTGGAATTCATATGCATTTTGTACTGTGCAGAATGTAGCTACCTGCTGGGGAGTTGTGTCATAGATGCACCTTTCCTGCAGGAGTTTATTGCAGCATTCATTGTTTGGCTAAGTTCTTTATGGTTGGTTTTGGAAGGTCTTTCAACTTTGTCCAAATCCCTCTTCGTACGAAATTTTTTCACAGCGCTGTTTCCAAGTGTCCACAAAGAGCCTCTGCTTGAAACTGTCCACATGCACATCTCCCATACTGGTGTGTTTGTTTCACTACCTGGATTTTGGTTTCCTCTTCTTTCTTTGAAATGACAAGCCTTTTTTCTGCACGCTACACACACCTTGTAGCAGTTTCAGTTTTTAGCATGTTCGTGCTCAAAACGCTGTGTAACCTATGTAGAGTGTGTTACTCTCCAGCACTGAATACACAAACTAGAGCTCCTTTCACCACAGACACGCAAACACATCTTTTTGTGAAAGTCCTATTTCAGGTCACTTGGAAATGTAAGGTTTTCATCGGGAACATGAAGTCAATCACGGTTTTGCACTCTGCAGCCAATAGAAATGTACTTTTCTACAAACCAGTCTGAATTTCACTGCAAAATACCCTTCTCTTCTTGTTTGTTGAAAGTTCTCCACGTATTAGGAGAAAGAGCGTGTTCGTGCAAGAGTGATGCAGTGTGCGTTTTCCTGGACTTCAAGTGATTTGGGAAACATACTCCTTATTTTTCCCCATTGTGTAAGAAACAACATGAGGCTTGCAAGAGATTGAAACAATGCATCCCAAAACGTATTCCAGCAGTGAAAACACACGTTTCTACAAAGACTTTGAAGGAGCAAGCAAAAGCCTAGTGGCTGAGTGTTCTTTCAGAGAGAAACACACGCATTGCTTCCGTCTGGAGTGAGTTTTCAGCCTGGAATTCATATGCATTTTGTACTGTGCAGAATGTAGCTATCTGCTCGGGTGTTGTGTCATAGATGCACCTTTCCTGCAGGAGTTTATTGCAGCATTCATTGTTTGGCTAAGTTCTTTAGGGTTGGTTTTGGAAGGTCTTTCAAGTTTGGCCAAATCCCTCTTCGTAAGAAATTTTTTCACAGCGCTGTTTCCAAGTGTCCACAAAGAGCCTCTGCTTGAAACTGTCCACATGCACATATCCTATACTGGTGTGTTCGTTTCACTACCTGGATTTTGGTTTCCTCTTCTTTCTTTGAAATGACAAGCCTTCTTTCTGCACGCTACACACACCTTGTAGCAGTTTCAGTTTTTAGCATGTTGGTGCTCTCAAAACGCTGTGTAACCTATGTAGAGTGTGTCACTCTCCACCACTGAATACACAACCTAGAGCTCCTTTCACCACAGACACGCAAACACATCTTTTTGTGAAAGTCCTACTTCAGGTCACTTGGAAATGTAAGGTTTTCATCGAGAAAATGAAGTCAATCACGGTTTTGCACTCTGCAGCCAATAGAAATGTACTTTTCTACAAACCCGTCTGAATTTCAGTGCAAAATACCCTTCTTTTCTGGTTTGTTGAAAGTTCTCAAGACATTAGGAGAAAGAGCGTGTTCGTGCAAGAGTGATGCAGTGTGCGTTTTCTTGGACTTCAAGTGATTTGGGAAACATACTCCTTATTTTTCCCCATTGTGTAAGAAACAACATGAGGCTTGCAAGAGATTGAAACAATGCATCCCAAAACGTATTCCAGCAGTGAAAACACACGTTTCTACAAAGACTTTGAAGGAGCAAGCAAAAGCCTACTGGCTGAGTGTCCTTTCAGAGAGAAACACACGCATTGCTTCCTTCTGGAGTGAGTTTTCAGCCTGGAATTCATATGCATTTTGTACTGTGCAGAATGTAGCTACCTGCTCGGGAGTTGTGTCATAGATGCACCTATCCTGCAGGAGTTTATTGCCACATTCATTGTTGGGCTAAGTTCTTTAGGGTTGGTTTTGGAAGGTCTTTCAACTTTGGCCAAATCCGGCTTCGTACGAAATTTTTTCACAGCGCTGTTTCCAAGTGTCCACAAAGAGCCTCTGCATGAAACTGTCCACATGCACATCTCCCATACTGGTGTGTTCGTTTCACTATCTGGATTTTGGTTTCCTCTTCTTTCTTTGAAATGACAAGCCTTCTTTCTGCACGCTACACACACCTTGTAGTAGTTTCAGTTTTTAGCATGTTGGTGCTCTCAAAACGCTGTGTAACCTATGTAGAGTGTGTCACTCTGCAGCACTGAATACACAACCTAGAGCTCCTTTCACCACAGACTCGCAAACACATCTTTTAGTGAAAGTCCTACTTCAGGTCACTTGGAAATGTAAGGTTTTCATCGAGAACATGAAGTCAATCACGGTTTTGCACTCTGCAGCCCATAGAAATGTACTTTTCTACAAACCCGTCTGAATTTCACTGCAAAATACCCTTCTCTTCTTGTTTGTTGAAAGTTCTCAACGTATTAGGAGAAAGAGCGTGTTCGTGCAAGAGTGATGCAGTGTGCGTTTTCCTGGACTTCAAGTGATTTGGGAAACATACTCCTTATTTTTCCCCATTGTGTAAGAAACAACATGAGGCTTGCAAGAGATTGAAACAATGCATCCCAAAACGTATTCCAGCAATGAAAACACACGTTTCTACAAAGACTTTGAAGGACCAAGCAAAAGCCTAGTGGCTGAGTGTCCTTTCAGAGAGAAACACACTCATTGCTTCCTTCTGGAGTGAGTTTTCAGCCTGGAATTCATATGCATTTTGTACTGTGCAGAATGTAGCTACCTGCTCGGGAGTTGTGTCATAGATGCACCTTTCCTGCAGGAGTTTATTGCCACATTCATTGTTGTGCTAAGTTCTTTAGGGTTGGTTTTGGAAGGTCTTTCAACTTTGGCCAAATCCCGCTTCGTACGAAATTTTTTCACAGCGCTGTTTCCAAGTGTCCACAAAGAGCCTCTGCTTGAAACTGTCCACATGCACATCTCCCATACTGGTGTGTTCGTTTCACTATCTGGATTTTCGTTTCCTCTTCTTTCTTTGAAATGACAAGCCTTCTTTCTGCACGCTGCACACACCTTGTAGTAGTTTCAGTTTTTAGCATGTTGGTGCTCTCAAAACGCTGTGTAACCTATGTAGAGTGTGTCACTCTGCAGCACTGAATACACAACCTAGAGCTCCTTTCACCACAGACACGCAAACACATCTTTTTGTGAAAGTCCTACTTCAGGTCACTTGGAAATGTAAGGTTTTCATCGAGAACATGAAGTCAATGACGGTTTTGCACTCTGTAGCCCATAGAAATGTACTTTTCTACAAACCCGTCTGAATTTCACTGCAAAATACCCTTCTCTTCTTGTTTGTTGAAAGTTCTCAACGTATTAGGAGAAAGAGCGTGTTCGTGCAAGAGTGATGCAGTGTGCGTTTTCCTGGACTTCAAGTGATTTGGGAAACATACTCCTTATTTTTCCCCATTGTGTAAGAAACAACATGAGGCTTGCAAGAGATTGAAACAATGCATCCCAAAACGTATTCCAGCAGTGAAAACACACGTTTCTACAAAGACTTTGAAGGAGCAAGCAAAAGCCTAGTGGCTGAGTGTTCTTTCAGAGAGAAACACACGCATTGCTTCCGTCTGGAGTGAGTTTTCAGCCTGGAATTCATATGCATTTTGTACTGTGCAGAATGTAGCTATCTGCTCGGGTGTTGTGTCATAGATGCACCTTTCCTGCAGGAGTTTATTGCAGCATTCATTGTTTGGCTAAGTTCTTTAGGGTTGGTTTTGGAAGGTCTTTCAACTTTGGCCAAATCCCTCTTCGTACGAAATTTTTTCACAGCGCTGTTTCCAAGTGTCCACAAAGAGCCTCTGCTTGAAACTGTCCACATGCATATCTCCCATACTGGTGTGTTCGTTTCACTACCTGGATTTTGGTTTCCTCTTCTTTCTTTGAAATGACAAGCCTTCTTTCTGCACGCTACACACACCTTGTAGCAGTTTCAGTTTTTAGCATGTTGGTGCTCTCAAAACGCTGTGTAACCTATGTAGAGTGTGTCACTCTGCAGCACTGAATACACAACCTAGAGCTCCTTTCACCACAGACACGAAAACACAACTTTTTGTGAAAGTCCTACTTCAGGTCACTTGGAAATGTAAGGTTTTCATCGAGAACATGAAGTCAATCACGGTTTTGCACTCTGCAGCCCATAGAAATGTACTTTTCTACAAACCCGTCTGAATTTCACTGCAAAATACCCTTCTCTTCTTGTTTGTTGAAAGTTCTCAACGTATTAGGAGAAAGAGCGTGTTTGTGCAAGAGTGATGATGCAGTGTGCGTTTTCCTGGACTTCAAGTGATTTGGGAAACATACTCCTTATTTTTCCCCATTGTGTAAGAAACAACATGAGGCTTGCAAGAGATTGAAACAATGCATCCCAAAACGTATTCCAGCAGTGAAAACACACGTTTCTACAAAAACTTTGAAGGAGCAAGCAAAAGCCTAGTGGCTGAGTGTCCTTTCAGAGAGAAACACACGCATTGCTTCCTTCTGGAGTGAGTTTTCAGCCTGGAATTCATATGCATTTTGTACTGTGCAGAATGTAGCTACCTGCTCGGGAGTTGTGTCATAGATGCACCTTTCCTGGAGGAGTTTATTGCAACATTCATTGTTTGGCTAAGTTATTTAGGGTTGGTTTTGGAAGGTCTTTCAACTTTGGCCAAATCCCGCTTCGTACGAAATTTTTTCACAGCGCTGTTTCCAAGTGTCCACAAAGAGCCTCTGCTTGAAACTGTCCACATGCACATCTCCCATACTGGTGTGTTCGTTTCACTACCTGGATTTTGGTTTCCTCTTCTTTCTTTGAAATGACAAGCCTTCTTTCTGCACGCTACACACACCTTGTAGCAGTTTCAGTTTTTAGCATGTTGGTGCTCTCAAAACGCTGTGTAACCTATGTAGAGTGTGTCACTCTGCAGCACTGAATACACAACCTAGAGCTCCTTTCACCACAGACACGCAAACACAACTTTTTGTGAAAGTCCTACTTCAGGTCACTTGGAAATGTAAGGTTTTCATCGAGAACATGAAGTCAATCACGGTTTTGCACTCTGCAGGCCATAGAGATGTACTTTTCTACAAACCCGTCTGAATTTCACTGCAAAATACCCTTCTCTTCTTGTTTGTTGAAAGTTCTCAACGTATTAGGAGAAAGAGCGTGTTCGTGCAAGAGTGATGCAGTGTGCGTTTTCCTGGACTTCAAGTGATTTGGGAAACATACTCCTTATTTTTCCCCATTGTGTAAGAAACAACATGAGGCTGGCAAGAGATTGAAACAATGCATCCCAAAACGTATTCCAGCAGTGAAAACACACGTTTCTACAAAGACTTTGAAGGAGCAAGCAAAAGCCTAGTGGCTGAGTGTTCTTTCAGAGAGAAACACACGCATTGCTTCCTTCTGGAGTGAGTTTTCAGCCTGGAATTCATATGCATTTTGTACTGTGCAGAATGTAGCTACCTGCTCGGGAGTTGTGTCATAGAAGCACCTTTCCTGCAGGAGTTTATTGAAACATTCATTGTTTGGCTAAGTTCTTTAGGGTTGGTTTTGGAAGGTCTTTCAACTTTGGCCAAATCCCTCTTCGTACGAAATTTTTTCACAGCGCTGTTTCCAAGTGTCCACAAAGAGCCTCTGCTTGAAACTGTCCACATGCATATCTCCCATACTGGTGTGTTCGTTTCACTACCTGGATTTTGGTTTCCTCTTCTTTCTTTGAAATGACAAGCCTTCTTTCTGCACGCTACACACACCTTGTAGCAGTTTCAGTTTTTAGCATGTTGGTGCTCTCAAAACGCTGTGTAACCTATGTAGAGTGTGTCACTCTGCAGCACTGAATACACAACCTAGAGCTCCTTTCACCACAGACACGAAAACACAACTTTTTGTGAAAGTCCTACTTCAGGTCACTTGGAAATGTAAGGTTTTCATCGAGAACATGAAGTCAATCACGGTTTTGCACTCTGCAGCCCATAGAAATGTACTTTTCTACAAACCCGTCTGAATTTCACTGCAAAATACCCTTCTCTTCTTGTTTGTTGAAAGTTCTCAACGTATTAGGAGAAAGAGCGTGTTCGTGCAAGAGTGATGATGCAGTGTGCGTTTTCCTGGACTTCAAGTGATTTGGGAAACATACTCCTTATTTTTCCCCATTGTGTAAGAAACAACATGAGGCTTGCAAGAGATTGAAACAATGCATCCCAAAACGTATTCCAGCAGTGAAAACACACGTTTCTACAAAAACTTTGAAGGAGCAAGCAAAAGCCTAGTGGCTGAGTGTCCTTTCAGAGAGAAACACACGCATTGCTTCCTTCTGGAGTGAGTTTTCAGCCTGGAATTCATATGCATTTTGTACTGTGCAGAATGTAGCTACCTGCTCGGGAGTTGTGTCATAGATGCACCTTTCCTGGAGGAGTTTATTGCAACATTCATTGTTTGGCTAAGTTATTTAGGGTTGGTTTTGGAAGGTCTTTCAACTTTGGCCAAATCCCGCTTCGTACGAAATTTTTTCACAGCGCTGTTTCCAAGTGTCCACAAAGAGCCTCTGCTTGAAACTGTCCACATGCACATCTCCCATACTGGTGTGTTCGTTTCACTACCTGGATTTTGGTTTCCTCTTCTTTCTTTGAAATGACAAGCCTTCTTTCTGCACGCTACACACACCTTGTAGCAGTTTCAGTTTTTAGCATGTTGGTGCTCTCAAAACGCTGTGTAACCTATGTAGAGTGTGTCACTCTGCAGCACTGAATACACAACCTAGAGCTCCTTTCACCACAGACACGCAAACACAACTTTTTGTGAAAGTCCTACTTCAGGTCACTTGGAAATGTAAGGTTTTCATCGAGAACATGAAGTCAATCACGGTTTTGCACTCTGCAGGCCATAGAGATGTACTTTTCTACAAACCCGTCTGAATTTCACTGCAAAATACCCTTCTCTTCTTGTTTGTTGAAAGTTCTCAACATATTAGGAGAAAGAGCGTGTTCGTGCAAGAGTGATGCAGTGTGCGTTTTCCTGGACTGCAAGTGATTTGGGAAACATACTCCTTATTTTTCCCCATTTTGTAAGAAACAACATGAGGCTTGCAAGAGATTGAAACAATGCATCCCAAAACGTATTCCAGCAGTGAAAACACACGTTTCTACAAAGACTTTGAAGGAGCAAGCAAAAGCCTACTGGCTGAGTGTCTTTCAGAGAGAAACACACGCATTGCTTCCTTCTGGAGTGAGTTTTCAGCCTGGAATTCATATGCATTTTGTAGTGGGCAGAATGTAGCTACCTGCTCGGGAGTTGTGTCATAGATGCACCTTTCCTGCAGGAGTTTATTGCAGCATTCATTGTTTGGCTAAGTTCTTTAGGGTTGGTTTTGGAAGGTCTTTCAACTTTGGCCAAATCCCGCTTCGTACGAAATTTTTTCACAGCGCTGTTTCCAAGTGTCCACAAAGAGCCTCTGCTTGAAACTGTCCACATGCACATCTCCCATACTGGTGTGTTCGTTTCACTACCTGGATTTTGGTTTCCTCTTCTTTGTTTGAAATGACAAGCCTTTTTTCTGCACGCTACACACACCTTGTAGCAGTTTCAGTTTTTAGCATGTTGGTGCTCTCAAAACGCTTTGTAACCTATGTAGAGTGTGTCACTCTCCAGCACTAAATACACAACCTAGAGCTCCTTTCACCACAGACACGCAAACACATCTCTTTGTGAAAGTCCTACTTCAGGTCACTTGGAAATGTAAGGTTTTCATCGAGAACATGAAGTCAATCACAGTTTTGCACTCTGCAGCCCATAGAAATGTACTTTTCTACAAACCCGTCTGAATTTCACTGCAAAATACCCTTCTTTTCTGGTTTGTTGAAAGTTCTCAACACATTAGGAGAAAGAGCGTGTTCGTGCAAGAGTGATGCAGTGTGCGTTTTCCTGGACTGCAAGTGATTTGGGAAACATACTCCTTATTTTTCCCCATTGTGTAAGAAACAACATGAGGCTTGCAAGAGATTGAAACAATGCATCCCAAAACATATTCCAGCAGTGAAAACACACGTTTCTACAAAGACTTTGAAGGAGCAAGCAAAAGCCTAGTGGCTGAGTGTCTTTCAGAGAGAAACACACGCATTGCTTCCTTCTGGAGTGAGTTTTCAGCCTGGAATTCATATGCATTTTGTACTGTGCAGAATGTAGCTACCTGCTCGGGAGTTGTGTCATAGATGCACCTTTCCTGCAGGAGTTTATTGCAACATTCATTGTTTGGCTAAGTTCTTTAGGGTTGGTTTTGGAAGGTCTTTCAACTTTGGCCAAATCCCGCTTCGTACTAAATTTTTTCACAGCGCTGTTTCCAAGTGTCCACAAAGAGCCTCTGCTTGAAACTGTCCACATGCACATCTCCCATACTGGTGTGTTCGTTTCACTACCTGGATTTTGGTTTCCTCTTCTTTCTTTGAAATGACAAGCCTTCTTTCTGCACGCTACACACACCTTGTAGCAGTTTCAGTTTTTAGCATATTGGTGCTCTCAAAACGCTGTGTAACCTATGTAGAGTGTGTCACTCTGCAGCACTGAATACACAACCTAGAGCTCCTTTCACCACAGACACGCAAACACATCTTTTTGTGAAAGTCCTACTTCAGGTCACTTGGAAATGTAAGGTTTTCATCGAGAACATGAAGTCAATCACGGTTTTGCACTCTGCAGCCCATAGAGATGTACTTTTCTACCAACCCGTCTGAATTTCACTGCAAAATACCCTTCTCTTCTTGTTTGTTGAAAGTTCTCAACATTTTAGGAGAAAGAGCGTGTTCGTGCAAGAGTGATGCAGTGTGCGTTTTCCTGGACTGCAAGTGATTTGGGAAACATACTCCTTATTTTTCCCCATTTTGTAAGAAACAACATGAGGCTTGCAAGAGATTGAAACAATGCATCCCAAAACGTATTCCAGCAGTGAAAACACACGTTTCTACAAAGACTTTGAAGGAGCAAGCAAAAGCCTAGTGGCTGAGTGTCTTTCAGAGAGAAACACACGCATTGCTTCCTTCTGGAGTGAGTTTTCAGCCTGGAATTCATATGCATTTTGTACTGGGCAGAATGTAGCTACCTGCTCGGGAGTTGTGTCATAGATGCACCTTTCCTGCAGGAGTTTATTGCAGCATTCATTGTTTGGCTAAGTTCTTTAGGGTTGGTTTTGGAAGGTCTTTCAACTTTGGCCAAATCCCGCTTCGTACGAAATTTTTTCACAGCGCTGTTTCCAAGTGTCCACAAAGAGCCTCTGCTTGAAACTGTCCACATGCACATCTCCCATACTGGTGTGTTCGTTTCACTACCTGGATTTTGGTTTCCTCTTCTTTCTTTGAAATGACAAGCCTTTTTTCTGCACGCTACACACACCTTGTAGCAGTTTCAGTTTTTAGCATGCTGGTGCTCTCAAAACGCTGTGTAACCTATGTAGTGTGTGTCACTCTCCAGCACTGAATACATAACCTAGAGCTCCTTTCACCACAGACACGCAAACACATCTTTTTGTGAAAGTCCTACTTCAGGTCACTTGGAAATGTAAGGTTTTCATCGAGAACATGAAGTCAATCACGGTTTTGCACTCTGCAGCCCATAGAAATGTACTTTTCTACAAACCCGTCTGAATTTCACTGCAAAATACCCTTCTCTTCTTGTTTGTTGAAAGTTCTCAAAGTATTAGGAGAAAGAGCGTGTTCGTGCAAGAGTGATGCAGTGTGCGTTTTCCTGGACTTCAAGTGATTTGGGAAACATACTCCTTATTTTTCCCCATTGTGTAAGAAACAACATGAGGCTTGCAAGAGATTGAAACAATGCATCCCAAAACGTATTCCAGCAGTGAAAACACACTTTTCTACAAAGACTTTGAAGGAGCAAGCAAAAGCCTAGTGGCTGAGTGTCCTTTCAGAGAGAAACACACGCATTGCTTCCTTCTGGAGTGAGTTTTCAGCCTGGAATTCATATGCACTTTGTACTGTGCAGAATGTAGCTACCTGCTCGGGAGTTGTGTCATAAATGCACCTTTCCTGCAGGAGTTTATTGCAGCATTCATTGTTTGGCTAAGTTCTTTAGGGTTGGTTTTGGAAGGTCTTTCAACTTTGGCCAAATCCCGCTTCGTACGAAATTTTTTCACAGCGCTTTTTCCAAGTGTCCACAAAGAGCCTCTGCTTGAAACTGTCCACATGCACATCTCCCATACTGGTGTGTTCGTTTCACTACCTGTATTTTGGTTTCCTCTTCTTTCTTTGAAATGACAAGCCTTTTTTCTGCACGCTACACTCACCTTGTAGCAGTTTCAGTTTTTAGCATGTTCGTGCTCAAACCGCTGTGTAACCTATGTAGAGTGTGTCACTCTCCAGCTCTGAATACACAACCTAGAGCTCCTTTCACCACAGACACGCAAACACAACTTTTTGTGAAAGTCCTACTTCAGGTCACTTGGAAATGTAAGGTTTTCATCGAGAACATGAAGTCAATCACGGTTTTGCACTCTGCAGCCAATAGAAATGTACTTTTCTACAAACCAGTCTGAATTTCACTGCAAAATACCCTTCTCTTCTTGTTTGTTGAAAGTTCTCCACGTATTAGGAGAAAGAGCGTGTTCGTGCAAGAGTGATGCAGTGTGCGTTTTCCTGGACTTCAAGTGATTTGGGAAACATACTCCTTATTTTTCCCCATTGTGTAAGAAACAACATGAGGCTTGCAAGAGATTGAAACAATGCATCCCAAAACGTATTCCAGCAGTGAAAACACACGTTTCAACAAAGACTTTGAAGGAACAAGCAAAAGCCTAGTGGCTGAGTGTTCTGTCAGAGAGAAACACACGCATTGCTTCCTTTTGGAGTGAGTTTTCAGCCTGGAATTCATATGCATTTTGTACTGTGCAGAATGTAGCTACCTGCTCGGGAGTTGTGTCATAGACGCACCTTTCCTGCAGGAGTTTATTGAAACATTCATTGTTTGGCTAAGTTCTTTAGGGTTGGTTTTGGAAGGTCTTTCAACTTTGGCCAAATCCCGCTTCGTACGAAATTTTTTCACAGCGCTGTTTCCAAGTGTCCACAAAGAGCCTCTGCTTGAAACTGTCCACATGCACATCTCCCATACTGGTGTGTTCGTTTCACTACCTGGATTTTGGTTTCCTCTTCTTTCTTTGAAATGACAAGCCTTCTTTCTGCACGCTACACACACCTTGTAGCAGTTTCAGTTTTTAGCATGTTAGTGCTCAAAACGCTGTGTAACCTATGTAGAGTGTGTCACTCTCCAGCACTGAATACACAACCTAGAGCTCCTTTCACCACAGACACGCAAACACAACTTTTTGTGAAAGTCCTACTTCAGGTCACTTGGAAATGTAAGGTTTTCATCGAGAACATGAAGTCAATGACGGTTTTGCACTCTGCAGCTCATAGAAATGTACTTTTCTACAAACCCGTCTGAATTTCACTGCAAAATACCCTTCTTTTCTGGTTTGTTGAAAGTTCTCAACGTATTAGGAGAAAGAGCGTATTCGTGCAAGAGTGATGCAGTGTGCGTTTTCCTGGACTGCAAGTGATTTGGGAAACATACTCCTTATTTTTCCCCATTGTGTAAGAAACAACATGAGGCTTGCAAGAGATTGAAACAATGCATCCCAAAACGTATTCCAGCAGTGAAAACACACGTTTCTACAAAGACTTTGAAGGAGCAAGCAAAAGCCTAGTGGCTGAGTGTTCTTTCAGAGAGAAACACACGCATTGCTTCCGTCTGGAGTGAGTTTTCAGCCTGGAATTCATATGCATTTTGTACTGTGCAGAATGTAGCTATCTGCTCGGGTGTTGTGTCATAGATGCACCTTTCCTCCAGGAGTTTATTGCAGCATTCATTGTTTGGCTAAGTTCTTTAGGGTTGGTTTTGGAAGGTCTTTCAAGTTTGGCCAAATCCCTCTTCGTACGAAATTTTTTCACAGCGCTGTTTCCAAGTGTCCACAAAGAGCCTCTGCTTGAAACTGTCCACATGCACATATCCCATACTGGTGTGTTCGTTTCACTACCTGGATTTTGGTTTCCTCTTCTTTCTTTGAAATGACAAGCCTTCTTTCTGCACGCTACACACACCTTGTAGCAGTTTCAGTTTTTAGCATGTTGGTGCTCTCAAAACGCTGTGTAACCTATGTAGAGTGTGTCACTCTCCACCACTGAATACACAACCTAGAGCTCCTTTCACCACAGACACGCAAACACATCTTTTTGTGAAAGTCCTACTTCAGGTCACTTGGAAATGTAAGGTTTTCATCGAGAACATGAAGTCAATCACGGTTTTGCACTCTGCAGCCAATAGAAATGTACTTTTCTACAAACCCGTCTGAATTTCAGTGCAAAATACCCTTCTTTTCTGGTTTGTTGAAAGTTCTCAAGACATTAGGAGAAAGAGCGTGTTCGTGCAAGAGTGATGCAGTGTGCGTTTTCTTGGACTTCAAGTGATTTGGGAAACATACTCCTTATTTTTCCCCATTGTGTAAGAAACAACATGAGGCTTGCAAGAGATTGAAACAATGCATCCCAAAACGTATTCCAGCAGTGAAAACACACGTTTCTACAAAGACTTTGAAGGAGCAAGCAAAAGCCTACTGGCTGAGTGTCCTTTCAGAGAGAAACACACGCATTGCTTCCTTCTGGAGTGAGTTTTCAGCCTGGAATTCATATGCATTTTGTACTGTGCAGAATGTAGCTACCTGCTCGGGAGTTGTGTCATAGATGCACCTATCCTGCAGGAGTTTATTGCCACATTCATTGTTGGGCTAAGTTCTTTAGGGTTGGTTTTGGAAGGTCTTTCAACTTTGGCCAAATCCCGCTTCGTACGAAATTTTTTCACAGCGCTGTTTCCAAGTGTCCACAAAGAGCCTCTGCTTGAAACTGTCCACATGCACATCTCCCATACTGGTGTGTTCGTTTCACTACCTGGATTTTGGTTTCCTCTTCTTTCTTTGAAATGACAAGCCTTCTTTCTGCATGCTACACACACCTTGTAGCAGTTTCAGTTTTTAGCATGTTGGTGCTCTCAAAACGCTGTGTAACCTATGTAGAGTGTGTCACTCTGCAGCACTGAATACACAACCTAGAGCTCCTTTCACCACAGACACGCAAACACAACTTTTTGTGAAAGTCCTACTTCAGGTCACTTGGAAATGTAAGGTTTTCATCGAGAACATGAAGTCAATCACGGTTTTGCACTCTGCAGCCCATAGAGATGTACTTTTCTACAAACCCGTCTGAATTTCACTGCAAAATACCCTTCTCTTCTTGTTTGTTGAAAGTTCTCAACATATTAGGAGAAAGAGCGTGTTCGTGCAAGAGTGATGCAGTGTGCGTTTT